>NC_054480.1:7531552-8131552 GCF_017639515.1 Carcharodon carcharias | reverse complement strand
GCGTAGTGGTAATAGTGCTGGGCTAGTAATCCAGAGGGTCCCAGGCTAATACTTTGGGGACACAGGTTTAAATCCAAATCCCACCACAGCAGTTGGTGGAATTTGAATTCAGTTAAAAATCTGGAATATAAAGCTAGACTCAGTCAGTGATGGTGACCACAAAACTATCAATTGTCATAAAAACCCATCTGGTTCACTCATGTCCCTTTAGGGAAGGGAATCTCCTGGTCTGGCCCACATGTGTCTCCAGATCCAGACAATGTGGTTGATTCTCAACTGAAAAGCAAGCCACTTAGTTCAAGGACAATTAGGGATGGATGACAAATGCTGGCCTTGCCAGAGATGCGCACATCCCACAAAAGCGTAAAGAAAAAAATTGCTTCTTAAACCAAGTTTTGACCAGGTTTTTGGTCACCTGCCCTAATATCTCCTTATCTGACTGACTATGAAATTTCATAGTGCTCCTGTGAAGCACCTTGGGCCATTTTATTATGCCAAAACTGCAATATGAACATGAGGTGATGTTGCTGGTGATTATAACTGACAGCGGTGAGATTGCTAGGTTCATGAAATGTGTAGCAGATATTTCCACTTGCATGCCCCGGGGTTATGTTCAATTTACGCTGAGTGTAAAACTATCATTGCTGGCCAGGCATCATGATCAAAACCACGTTATTTTCCTTCCTACCCTCTCCCCCTTATTTCCTGCAACAATCTTTGCCACATGATGGCCCAGGTTTTTCTTTGGTGGGGCATCTCATGGTGTGTCATGTTAGTTGGACTTTTTCTCTCACCTTTCACCTTGAAATTACCTGCACCATAAAGGACTGGAAGTGGAGCGAAGAACATGAACCTCAGTGAACGACAAGACCAACAGTCTATCATCTTTAAGGGATGGGGATTAGTGATTGAGAAAGAAACACAAGAGTGACAGAGACGGAAATCATGTGAACTAGAGTCAAGTACAGAAAAATAGATTGGATGAAACGGGAGAGAATTACATGGACTATTAAGGGGAGATGGTGGCATAGTAACCCGGGGGGAGTGTGGGTTCAAATCCCACTGTGGCAGCTGGTGGAATTTAAATTCAATTAATAAATTTGGAATGAAAAGCTACTTTCAGTAATGGTGACCATGAAGCCATTGTCAATTGTTGTAAAAACCCATCTGGTTTACTAATGTCCTTTAAGGAAGGAAATTAGCTCTCCTCATCAGCCCTGGCCTATATATGACTTCAGACCTGCAGCAATGTGGCGGACTCTTAACTGCCCTCTGAAATGGTGTTGCAAACCACTCAGCTCAAAGGCAATTAGGGATGGGCAATAAATGCTTGCCTTGTCAGTGACGCCCATGTCTCATGAAAAAATAAAATTAAGTAAGTTACAGAGTGCGGAAACAGGCCATTCAATCCAAGCTAGTTTTTAAAAGAGGCAGAAATTGGAAAAGAATTAAAACATTTAAAATTTCAAACTTTTAAAGCCAGAGAGCGGAGCCTGTGTGAGAAGGGCAGTGATGGCGGGAGATAAAACCCGGCGACTGAGAGTCCCTTCAACCTGTTTCTACCTGTCAGAGCGTAATTGTGATGTCAAAGGAAAACAGGTAGGTGATTGGTGGGCATCTCTTCCATGTCTCTTTTGATTGGCCAAGTGGTTTAAATCAGGAGACTTTATTACAGCTGAAGAGTATAGTTGAAATATTCACTTTTAAAATATTTAACACTCAAATTAACTAATTAAATAGAATAGAGATGTTTGGGCAGGTGATGTGTTGCAGCTGTAGAATGTAGGGACTGGTGGATGCCGGTGTGGTCCACAGTGACCACATCTACAGCAAGTGTTGGCTGCTTGAGGAACTTCAGCTCAGAGTTGAGGAATTGGACTCTGAGCTGTGGACACAGCAACACATCAGGGAGGGGGATAGTTATCAGGAGACTGTGTTTCAGGAGACAATCACACCCCTTAGATTAATTATATGAAATTTGGACCATGGTCAGGGACAGGAGGGTGTGTCTGTGAGTGAGGCAGGTATGGGGGTCCAAAACTTAGCTTTGGAGGAGCCTCAGCCAGTGCCCTTGTCCAGTAGGTATGAGGTTCTTGCTCATGGTGTGGACGAGGGCACAGACTGCAGGGAGGATGAGCGAACTAACCACCGTGGTACAGAGCGCCGTTCAAGTGGGGGGAGAAAAGAGAAATGTAGTAGTAATAGCGGGTGGCATAGTTAGGGAAATAGACACTGTTCTCTGCAGCAAAGACAGAAAGTCCCGAAGGCTATGTTGCCTGTCTAGTGCCAAGGTTAAGGACATCCCTTCTGGGCTGGAGAGGAACTTGAAGTGGGAGGGGATGGATCCAGTTGTTGTGGTCCACGTAGGTGCCAATAATATAGGTAGGACTAGGAAAGAGGTTCCGTTGAGGGTCTACGAGCAGCTTGGAGATGGTTCAGAGGAGGTTTACTAGGTTGATACCTGGAATGAGTGGGCTGTCTTATGAGGAAAGGTTGGACAGGTTGGGATTGTTTCCACTGGAGTTTAGAAGAGCAAGGGGTGATTTGATTGAAGTATACAAGATCCTAATTGGTCTTGACAAAGCGGAAGTCAAAAGGATGTTTCCTCTTGTGGGTGAGTCCAGAACTAGGGGGTGCTGTTTTAAAAGTAGGGGTCACCCTTTTAGGACAGAGATGAGGAGAAATTTTTTCCCCCAGAGGGTTGTGCTACTTTGGAACTCTCTGCCTCAGAAGGTGGTGGAGGTGGGGGTCATTGAATAGTTTTATGACAGAGGTAGATAGATTGTTGTTAGGTAAGGGAATCAAAGGTTATCGAGGTTAGATGGGAATGTGGAAATTGAAACACAAGAAAATCAACCATAATCTCATTGAATGATGGAGCAGGCACAAGGGGCCAAATGGTCTACTCCTGTTCCTATTTTTTATGTTCTTATGTGCTTAAATTAAAAAGCAGAACCACAAAGGTAATAATCTCCAGATTACTCCTGAGCCACTTGCAAATTGGCGTAGGGTAAATAAGATTAGAGGGGTAAATGTGTGACTCAAAGATTAGTGTGGGAGGAATGGCTTCCAACTCATGGGGAACTGGCGCCAGTACTGAGGAAGGAGAGAGCTGTTCTGTTGGGATGGGCTTCATTTGAATCATGCAGGGACTAGTGTCCTGGCGAATTGTATAATAAGGGTTGTAGATGGGACTTTAAACTAATTAGTCAGGGTGGAGGGTTCAATTGAAGGGAAGATTAAAAACTCAAAAAAAAACGAGAGCAGAGGCGCAGGGTAGTGAAGAGGCAAACAGTAATCAAAGTGTGACAGGAAGGGGCAGAAAATATAAGCAGAAGAGTGCAGCAGAAATTAGAACTAGAATGAGTAATAATGATAAAAAGTCAAAGCTTAAGGTTATTTATCTGAATGCACGCAGCATTTCTAACAAAATAGATGAGTTGATGGCACAAATAGAAGTAAATGGATATAACTTGATAGCTTTTACAGAGATGTGGTTGCAGGGTGACCAGGACTGGGAACTCAATATTCAAGGGTATTTGACATTCTGGAAAAATAGGTGAAAAGGAAAAGGAGGTGGGGTAGCTTTGGTAATAAAGGAAAGTATCAGTGTGGTGATGAGTAGTGATAAAGGTGCAATAGATCGCGATGTGGAATCAGTTTGGGTGGAAATAAGAAACAGCAAGGGGAAGAAGTCACAGGTGGGAGTCGCCTATAAGCCCCCAAAGAGTTGCCTCACTGTAGCACAAAGTATAAGTCTGGAAATAATGGAGGCGTGTAGGAAGTGCATTACAATTGTCTTGGTTGATCTTAATCTGCATATTGACTGGACAAATCAGATTGGCAGGGGTAACATGAGAGACGAATTTGTAGAGTGCATCAGGGATTGTTTCTTAGAGTAATACGTTGCACCTACCTGGGATTTTAGATCTAGTAATGTGTAAAGAGGTGGGATTAATAAGAGATCTCATAATTAAGGATTCTCTAAGGGGTAACGATCACAACATGGTAGAATTTCAAATTCAGTTTGAGGACGAGCAACTTGGGTCTTAAACCAGTGTCCTCAACTTAAATAAGGGCAATTACAGAGGTATGAAGAAAGAGTTGTCTAAAGCGGGCTGGGATAATAGACAAAGAGGGAGGTCAGTGGATGAGCAGTGGCAGACATTTAAGCAGATATTTCATAACGCTTAGCAAAACTTTATCCTGGTCAAAAAGAAGGACTCAATGAGAAGGATGAGCCACCCGTAGTTAACAAAGGTGGTCAAGGAAAGCATCCAATCAAAAACTAAGGCAAAAAAGCAGCAAAAACTAGTGGTAGGCCAGAGAATTGGGAATTTTTTTTTACAAACCAGTAGCAGATAACTAAAAAGCTAATAAAGAGGAAGAAAATTAATTATGAAAGTAAATTGGCAAGAAGTATAAAAACAAACAGAAAGGGCTTCTATGGGTATATAAAAAGAGTAGCTAAAGTGAGCGTGGGACCCTTGGAGGATGCAACTGGAGAATTGATAACAGGGAACAGGGAAATGGCAGATAATTTAAGCCAATATTTTGCATCAGTCTTCATAGTGGAGGACACAATACATTCCAAAGATATCAGATAAGCAAAGAGCTAATGGGAGGGAAGATCTTGTAATAGTCTCTATCATGAGGGGCAAAGTATTTGACAAACCAATGGGACTAAAGGCAGACAAGTCACCAGGACCTGATGGCCTGCATCCAAGGGTTTTAAAGAAAGTGGCTGCAGAGATAGTGGAGGCATTGGTCACAATATTCCAGAACTCACTGGATTCCTGGAGGGTCCCAGAGGATTGGAAAGCCGTTAATGTGATGCCTCTGTTCAAGAAGGGAGGGAGACAAACAGCAGGAAACTATAGGCCAGTCAGCCTAACATCTGTCATTGGGAAAATGCTAGAGTCTGTTATTATGGAGGAAATAGCATGACATTTAGAGAAGCTTAACACAAGCAAACAGAGTCACTGCAGTTTTGTGAAAGGGAAATCATGTTTGACAAATTTGCTAGAGTTCTTTGAGGATATAACAAGCAAAGTTGATTAGGGGAACTGGTAGATGTAGTGCATTTGGATTTCTAGAAGGCATTTGATAAGGTTCCACATAAAAGGTTATTGCACAAGAGCTCATGGTATTGGGGGTAATGTATTAGCATGGATTGAGGATTGGTTAACACACGGAAGGCAGAGAGTCAGGATTAATGAGCCTTTCTCAGGTTGGAAAGACGTAACTAGTGGAGTACCACAAGAATCAGTCCTAGGGCCTCAATTATTTACTGTCTATATTAATGACTTGGAGTAGGGGGAGGAGAGTAATGTATCCAAATTTGCTGACAAAACAAAAATCTGTGGGAGGACATGTTGTGATGAGGACATAAGGAGTCTGCAAGGGGATATAGACAGGTTGAGTGAGTGGGCAAAAACTTGGCAGATGGAGTTTAATGTAGGAAAGTGTAAGGTCATGCACTTTGGTAGGTAGAATCAAAAGGCAGGCTATTATTTAAATGGAGAGACCCCCAAAAAAGTGCAGCCCTGAGGGATCTGGGTGTTCTTGTGCATGAAACACAAAAAGTTAGCCTGCAGATGCAGCAAGTAATTGAGAAGGCAAATGGAATTTTGGCCTGTATCGCTAGGGGGTTGGAGTTTAAAAATAGGGAAGTCTTGTTACAACTGTACAGGGTGTTGGTGAGGCCACACCTGGAGTACTGTGTACAGTTTTGGTCCCTGTATTTAGGAAAGGATAAACTGGCATTGTAGGAAGTTCAAAAGAGATTCACTAGGCTGATTCCTGGGATGAAGGGGTTGACTTATCAAGAACGGCTAAACAGGTTAGGCCTTTATTCATTAGAGTTTAGCAGAATGAGGGGTGATCTTATTGAAACATACAAGATTCTGAGGGGCTTTGACAGGGTAGATGTTGAGAAGATGTTTCCACTAGTTGGGGAATCTCGAACTAGGGGACACAGTTACAGAATAAGGGGACACTCACTGAAGACGGAGATGCGAAGGAATTTCTTCTCTCAGAGGGTAATGAATGTCTGGAATTCTCCACCCCAGAGAGTTGTGGAGGCTAGATCACTGAAAGTATTTAAAGGGGATTTAGATAGATTTTCGGGGAGCTGAGGGCTATGAGGAGCTGGCACGAAAGAGGAGTTGAGGCCAGGGGCAGATCAGCTATGATCTTATTGAATGGCGGGGCAGGTTTGAAGGGCTGAAAGGTCTACTCCTGCTCCTATTTCTTATGTTCATGGAGCAATTTACTACCTGTAGGAACAAGAGTCCACATTTCAATTGTTTCCTGTCTGGGAAAGAGGGGTTAAGTTGTATTGCAGGAGCATAAATCTGCTCATTAAAAAGATACCAACACTGTTAAGTGCCAGCCCTAACTTTCTGCAGAAAGTTTAATGGGTAATGAATGTGTCAGTGCAACAGCTTCGCAACCCACACTGTGAGGCTGATGGCGACTGGCACAAACTGTTCTGAAACTTGGGGTGACCAATAGCTCATGGGGTAACTCTCCCTCTCCTTGAGATGCTGGTCAGCTTGCTCATTCATGATGGCAAGCATTATTAAACTCACCATTTTTCTGGCAGCAAAATCTGGTGAAGAATATGCGGCCCCTTTAAGGTTAGACAAGCCCCTTGCTACTTTTCTGGACATGATGTCAACAGGTAAGAAACTGTATACATGGAATGAGCTGAAAGCAGTCTGTGACTCACAAGAGCCATTAGTGCTTGTAATCTAGTGTTATGGATTAGTGATACATAGCTTTGGAGATTGCAAGCATACTGCACCTGCACAAACATATCACACAGGTCACTCTGCAGTCATTTTCCTGTCTATTATGTCTCATTGCCTCATCTCAGAGGTACTTCCATTGAGCATTTTGGACATTCAGTCTCCCTGCCACTTACACCATCCACCTTGATCACCGTCTATTCTCGAAGGAAGTGCCTCAGGAAATGCGCTGCTTTAACCCTCTGGCAGGCACCAATTAGCTTCTTGTATCCTTCCTGCCTCCCAAACCTTGCCCTGTGTTGTGGATCACTCCAGCTACCACAGTCCTGACTCGATAATAACCCACGGCAAAGACGCAGTTTTATCATGCGTGTCGTCTTGATGGTAAATCTCACAAACGCCAACTTGCCTGTTATAAGCTCTGGAGCCCTAGTCTATCAGTAATTCCCCAATTCTCCTCACCCCCATGTTATCAGTTTCACCTGACACTTTCGGCTAATGGCACCTGAATTAAAACATCACAGAAACTGCAATGAAAACAGAAAATGCTGAGTAGGTCAGGCAGATTCTGCAGTGAGAGAAACAGGCTTGGAAAACTTCAGCTATCTCACTTAGGTTTTTAAATCCACTTCTACATTTTTCTGTGATCTACCCCAGGGTTTACATATTGGGTCAATCACCTTTCATGAGAACTCCGAACTTTTTGAATCTGTCCAGCAAGTACTGAATAGCCCGAAGATCAGCAGTACCTGTCCAAATTAATGGTTCGAGGCAATAGCACATGTCCTACCCTCCTGTGTTTATGGATCGAAATACAACACTAAGCACAGTTGGTAGTGCATTGAAACTGATGTGGCCCACAAAGATGCTTGTTAACATTGCCAGTCAGAATCATAGAGTTAGTACAGCACAGAATGAGGCCATTTGACCAATCAAGTCTGTGCCAGCTCTTTCAGAGCTGACCTGCTTTTCCACATATTGCTGAAATACTTTCTCCTTCTCCAATCAGGCAGTGCATTCCAAATCTAAACCACTTATAGCACAAAGACGGTTTTCCACAATTGCCTCTGGGTTCTTTTGTCAATCATTTTAAATTCTGATAAACTGAATCTGATAAATTATTGATTACAATAAATGCTAGCAAAGACCTAGCAACTCAACAAGACTCCTTCAACAGGCCTTTCAAACCCACGACTGCTACCATCTAGAAGGACGAGGGCAGCAGACAGATGGGAACATCACCACCTGGAAGTTCCCCTTCAAGCCACTCACCATCCTGACTTGGAACCACATCACCGTTCCTTCACTGTCGCTGATTCAAAATCCTGGATCTCCCTCCCTAACAGCACTGTGGGTGTACCTACACCACAAGGACTGCAGCGGTTCAAGAAGGCAGCTCACCACCACCTTCTCAAGAGCAATTAGGGATAGACAATAAATGCTGGCCCAGACAGCGATGCCCACATCCCATGAACGAAGAAATTTTAAAAAACCTGACAAATCGTTACAATTGACCCTCGTTAACCTGAACTGTGCGGCTTGACAGGCCACTTCTGAGAGCAGTTAACAGTCAAGCACTCTGGTGGGGGCATCACATAAAGCCTAGACTGGGTGAGGATAACCGTTAAAGAACATTCATGAAACAAGGAGCAGGAGTAGGCCATTCAGCCCTTCGATCCTGCTCCGCCATTCTATATGATCATGGCTGATCTTCTATCTCAACACCATATTCCCACTTTCTCTCCATACCCCTTGATGCCCCTAATATCTAAAAAAATTAAAATCCAATACATTAATATCCAAAGAACCCAGCCCAGTTGGGTTTTTAAAAGACAGTCAAACAACTTCATAGTCATTTTCACCGATCCCATTTTTTGATTTCCATATCTTTGAAAAGTATTAAATATTCAAACTGTCTTGGTGGGATATAAACTCACATCCACTGGATTATTAGTTTAAGCCACAGGGTTACTGGTCCGGTAACATGACTACAAGATTGCCGTATCATATTTGCCCTGCGTATTTTTTTCCGCTGTTGTGGTGTTGCTTTACTCTAGATAACAGTGTTTTCATCTTGAGAGAGGCTTTGCTGGACTTGAATTCAGTAGATCAGATAGTCTGCACTATTCAGGCACCCTTCCACCTGTCACTTCAATAAAGAATGTAAGACGGTAGCTTGACATATTTTTGCATACTCTGGAGCACAGCCAAGCACTAAAAGTGAAAGCTCATCTGTGACGGGTACATTTCCATCTGTGGGAGTCAGATGGGACCAGGGGCTTGTCCTGAAATTGAAATACCTCTCGTACTTTAGAAATACCTTCCAGTCAACGTTCTATATAAAGCAGCTGAAATCACTCTCATTCAGCACTGGGTTAAATCTCGACAAGGCTGAACTTCCAGTGCCTCACTCTCCGTGCTCCCCACACAACAATGAACACTGAGCTCAGGTCCTCAAGACCAGTCAGCAAAGCCATCAAGAAATTCAGGTGCGTCTCATTGGTGAGCAATTTGACCAGGAACTGGCAGAAATGGGCAAATGACCATTCGCACAAACAGAAAGCAGAGCCTCAAGGCTGGCTACCTGAGGGTTTTAAAGATGAGGATTCTGTCGAGCATAATAAGCAGCAAAGATCAGTAAAGGTGCCCCAAGATAAATCCCAAAGCACCTTCAACAGTGGAAACGTGGATTCCAGCAAGGAGCTAAATGGATCTCAAGGAACTGAATCGACCATCAGGACCATTCAAGTCACTAAAACAGTTGGCATCAGATCCACTTCAGGAAGCAATGAACTGGTGAGTTTCATGGCCGATCGGTTCAATCAGGCGGTGCCAGATGTGGCACCGAAACCATTTTTGGGCAACAGGTCACCAACCAGAAGGCGGTTATGTCAGAACAAGGCATCAGACATCTCAGAATCATGGGAGAAGGAAGGGAAAGATCTATTCAACTCCAACAGCAGTGTGGACAGCAAAGGCAGAAGCAATGGGGGAGAGAAAAGGAAAGAGGGAAGTGAGGAAGAGTCCAAGGAGAATGATGGGGTAGCTGACCGAGGGAAGAGGATGAGGTCAATCCCACGTGCCCAGGTGCGCGCAATGGAAGACCTGAAGAAGGTCTGGCTGAGGTGGGCTGAGGATCACATCGAGAGGCAAAAGACCAACCCTTTCAGTGATGACTTTGACTACGATTACGCCAAAGGCCTCCGATTGAAGAAGGGAGATCAAGGCTACGGGCAGCCGAAGGAGGGTTCCAAGACAGCGGAGAGAGGCCAGCGAGCTCAGCAACATGTCCAGAAAGAAATGAAGGAGATGTGCTTCATTATCAGGAACATGGGGATCGAGGGGAGGGATGGGAAGACCAGGGTTACCTTTGGTGAACTGTTTGACAGATATGTCACCGTCTCAGATAAAGTCGTTGGGATTTTGATGAGGGCTAGGAAACATGGACTGCTGGATTTTGAGGGTGAAATGTTATGGAAGGGAGAGCACGATGATATCGTTATTACTCTTAATGATTAACGATGGGCCAGAGGTTTAGAATCAAATGCATTGCACTTGCACTGTTTGGTTCTTAAAGATTTCTTTCAAAATGAAAGCACGTTATCTCCTTGATTTAGATTGGTTGGGTTTGAAACTCCAAACATGTAGACTGTTTTGTATTTTCTTTCAATGGTTGCATTTCTGATTTATTATGTCAGCTGTTTTAATCAAAATAAAGAAGAGTTGTGCTGAAGATTTAACGCATTGTCCATCATGTCTGACAAGGGGGTTATTTTTAAGTAGGCTGTAGATTATTTAGTAAATAGACTATTAGATTAAAGATGATTAAATTAAAGATTATTAAGTCGATTTTTTTAAGGCAGATGAATAGGGAGAGGTTTAGGGAGGCAATCCCAGAGTTTAGGGCCCAGGTAGCTGCAGGCATGGCCAACTATGGTAAAGTGATTATTATTGAGGATGCTCAAGAGGCCAGAATTTTTGGAGTGTTGCAGGGGTGGAGGAGGTTACATAGGTAAGCAGGAGTCCCATGGAAGGATTTGAATACAGTATAAAGCACTACCCACCCCCCCCCCACCCCGTCCCACCTCACCCACAGAAATGCAGAGTCATCTTATCTGATATTTATAAGTTGCTGGGACAGAGCTAGAGATGGATTGAAAAGTGAGTAAGACTCAAGGCAGCAACATAGGTCTTGAAAACAAAGAGTGAGTGAGCTGTGGACTTCATTTAAATCAGGAGAGGGAGACTTCATTTAAAAAGAGCGCAGAGAGCAGCTGATTGGTGAGTTGGATTGGTGAGTATTTTTAGTCTTTAGATTAAAATTAAGGTCTATAGTTAGGGTTTAGATCTCTAGTTTTTATTTCTCTTACTTAAAAATAGCCTAAGTATAAGATCAATACTGGTGTAAACAATTAAATTCAATAAAGTGTAAAGAGCAGGGACACTCGAGTAATTAATTAATAAATTAAATAAAATAGCGATGGCAAGGCAGGTGATGTGTTGCTGGGCACCGAGTGATTCAAAGCGAACACATCTGTAGTAAATATTCGCAGCTTAAAGAACTTCGGATCCGAGTTGAGGAGCTGGAGTCTGAGCTGCAGACGTTGCGCTACTTCGGGGGTGGGGGGGTTGGGGAGGTGGGGTGGGGTGGGTTGCGGGGGGGGGTGGTGGGGGTTGGGGGGAATGGGGGAAGTTACCTGGACACTTTGCTCCAGGAGACGGTCACACCCCTCAGTTTAGGCAATTCAAACCGGGTCTGTGATCAGGGACAGGAGGGTGTGACTGCAGATGAGGCAGGTATGGGGACCCGGGGGTAGCGTTCGAGGAGCCTTGGCCCCTGCAACTGTCCAAATTTATGAGGTTCTTGCAAGCTGTGTGGACGAGAGCAGGGACTGCAAGGAGGATGAGTGAACTGACCACAGCACCATGGTACAAGGAGCCACTCAAGGGGGGTGAGGAAATAGGAACGTAGTAGTGGTAGGGGACAGTATAATTAGGGGGATTGATACTGTTCTCTGCAGCCATGAGCGTAAGTCCTGGAGGCTGTGTTGCCTGCCCAGTGCCAGGGTTAAGGACATCTCCTCAGGGCTGGAGAGGAACTTGGGTGGGAGGGGAGGGATCCAGTTGTCATCATCCAGGTTGGGACCAACAGTGTTGATAGGACAAGAAAGGAGGTTCTGCTGAAAGAAATTGAACAGGTAGGAGCTAAATTAAAAAGCAGAACCTCCAAGGTAATCATCTCAGGATTACGACCTGAACCACAGGCGAACTGGCACAGGGCAAATCAAGTCTAAGAGTTAAATGCGTGGCTCAAAGATTTATGTGGGAAGAATGGATCCAGTTTATGGGGCACCGGCACCAGTACTAGGTAGAAGGGAGCTGTTCTGGTGGGACGGGCCTCACTTGAACTGTGCTGGGACCACTGTTCTGGCGAATTGAATAACTAGGGCTGTAGAGAGGGCTTTAAACTAAATAGAGGGAGGAGGGTTCTGGAGAGAGGATAAGTAAGCTTACAAAGCAAAAGGATATGGCAGCCTTGCAGGGCAACTATTTGGGATACCCAGAGTGTGACAGGAAGGGACAGAGTGTACAAACATTAAAAAACAGCAGCAAATAGGGTCAGAGGGGGAAAAATGGTAAAAAGGCAAAATTAATGGCTCTTTACTTAAATGCACAAGGTATTCAGAACAAAATAAATGAATTAACAGCACAAATTGAGATTAATGGGCATGATCTTATAGCCATTACAGAAACATGGTTACAAGGAGATCAAAGCTGGGAACTAAATATTCAGGGATATGTGACTTTTTGAAAGAACAAGCAGGAAGGAAAGGGTGGTGGGGTAGCTTTGTTAGTGCGAGATGAAATAAGTATGATAGCAAGAAATGATATTGGATCGGAAGATGTAGAGTCCACATGGGTGGAGGTAAGAAATAACAAGGGGAAGAAGACACTGGTAGGAGTAGTCTATAGGCCCCCTGACAGTAGCTATACTGTTGGACAGAGAATAAATTAGGAGATAATGAGGCCATGTAAAAAAGGCAGTATATTAATCATGGGTGACTTTAATTTCCATGTAGATTGCGAAAATCAAAGTGGCAGAGGTAGCCACGAGCAAGAATTCATAGAGTGTTTTCGGGACAGTTTCCTAGAACAATATGTTGTGGATCCAACCAGGGATCAGGTTATTTTGGATCTGGTGATGTGTAATGAGGCAGGTTTAATAAATGATCTCAGAGTAAAAGGTCCCCTTGGAAACATGGTGGAGTTTAGCATTCAGCTTGAGAGTGAGAAATTTAGCTCGGAAACATCTGTGCTGAACTTAAATAAGGGTAATTACAAAAGGATGAGGGCAGAGTTGGCTGGAGTGGACTGGGAAAGGAGTTTAGCAGGAAAGACAGTTGATGAACAATGGCAGACGTTTAAGAAAATAGTTCATGACTCACAACAAAGATATATCCCAGTGAGAAAAAAGGGTTGTAGGAAGGGGATAAACCAACCATGGTTAACCAAAGAAGTTAAGGATAGTATCAAAGTGAAAGAAAAAGCATACAATGTGGCAAAGATTAGTGGTAAGCCAGAGGATTGGGGCAGTTTTAAAACCAACAGAAGATGACCAACAAAATAATAGAGGGAGAAAATAAACTTTGAGGGTAAACTAGCAAGTAATATAAAAACGGACATAAGAGCTTCTTTAAATATATAAAAGGGAAGAGAGAGGCCAAAGTCAATATAGGCCCCTTAGAGAATGAAGCTGGGGAAATAACAATGGGGAACCAGGAGATGACAGGGGAGTTGAATAAATACTTTGCTTTAGTCATCATTGTAGAAGACATTAATAACATTCCAAAAATACTCAATAATCAAGGAGCAAAAGGTGAGGGGGAAGAAGTAAGTACAATAACGATCACTAGAGGAAAAAGTACTAGGGACACTAATGGGGCTAAAGGCCAGTAAGTCTCCTGGACCTGATGGGTTGCACCCTAGGATATTAAGGAATAGCTGCAGAGATAGTGGATGCGCTGGTAGTAATCTTCCAAGAGTCCTTAGATTCCAGAAAAGTCCCAGAGGATTGGAAAACTGCCAATGTAACACCCTTATTCAAAAAGGGAGACAAAAAAACAGGTAACTATAGGCCAGTTAGCTTAATATCTGTCATTGGGAAAATGTTGGAGTCTATAATAAAGGATATAATAGCAGAGCATTTAGAAATGCATAATCTAATCAAGCAGAGTCAGCATGGCTTCCTGAAGGGGAAATCATGCCTGACAAATTTATTAGAATTCTTTGAGGTAACAAGCAGGAGAGATAATGAGGAACCAGTGGAAGTAATATATTTGGATTTCCAAAAGGCGTTCAGTAAGGTACCATACGTAAGGCTAATTAGTATGGCATGGATAGAGGTCTGGCTAACTAATAGACGACATAGAGTTGGGATACAGGGGGCATTTTCAGGAAGGCAACCTGTAACCTGGATTGCCACAGGGATTAGTGCCAGGGCCATAATTATTTACAATATATATTAATGACTTGGAAAATGAATGCACTATCACCAAGTCTGCAGATGACACAAAAATAGGTGGGAAGGCAAGTGGTGAGGGTGACACAAAGAGTCTACAGAGGGATATAGACAGGTTAAGTGAGTGGGCAAAAATGTGGCAGATGGAATATAATGGCAGGAAGGAAAGAGAAGGGTGAATATTATTTAAATGGAGAAAGACTGCAGAAAGCTACAGCACAGAGGAATTTGGGGGTCCTCGTGCATGAATCCCAAAAAGCTAGCATACAAGTTCAGCAGGTAATAAGGAAGGCAACTGGAATGTTGGCCTTTATTTCAAAAGGAATGAAGTATAAAAATAGGGAGATCTTGCTAAAGCTACACAAGGCAGTAATTAGATCACACCTAGAATACTGTGAACTGTTTTGTTCCCTTTATCTAAGGAAAGATATACTGGCATTGGATGAAGTCCAGAGAAGGTTCACTAGGTTGATCCTGGGGGTGGAGGGACTTGCTTATGAGGAGAGGTTGAAAAGGTTGGGCCTGTACTCATTGGAGTTTAGAAGAATGAGAGGCGACCTTATTGAGACATATAAGATTCTTAGGGGGCTTGACAGGGTAGATGCTGAGAGGTTGTTTCCCCTTGTGGAGAGTCTAGGACCAGAGGGAATAATCTCAGAGTAAGGGAGTGCCCACCTAAAACAGAGATGAGGAGGAATTTCTTCTCAGAGGGTAGTGAATCTGTGGAATTCTTTACTGCAGAGGGCTGTACAGGCTGGGTCGGTAAGTGTATTCAAGGTGGAGATAGATTTTTAACCAATAAGGGAATCAAGGGTTATGGGGAAAAGGCAGGAAAGTGGAGTTGAGGATTATCAGATCAGCCATGAGCTCATTGAATGGCAGAGCATACTCGATGGGCCGAATGGCCTACTTCTACTCCTACATCTCATGGTCAATGGTGTGTCGTTTTTTAAATGTGCGTAGAGTTCAATGAGCATCAATAAAAGCCTAAAAACCCATTAACCAAAATAAACATCTCAAAAGCTTTTTCTACAAGCCAATTAAAATTAATTATCCTCCAGGGTGCTTCTAATTGCTAATAAACTTTCACCTTTCACATAGGTCACATATGTTGCACTGCTATGTATGTTAAATGGACAGCGTGGTCTGCAAGAGGCAAGACAGCCAATGTTACAGGTTAAAATTTATGTCTGGGATGTATCTGCGGATTTTGTTCAAGCAACACCTGTTTCCAGACAATATTTACATTCTGTGTTTATTTTTAAACAGACATGTGTGTGTGAGAGGAAATAGATCCATTAAAAGCATGACAATGTATTGACCATACTGCGCTGATGAGTTCCTCCACTGCACCTTTCCATACCTCCCATCCCCAAACAGGATCTTCTTTTCTCCTATTTATCATCCTGAGCCGTTTCTCTTAAACCCCTCATTCCCTGTTCCTCCTCATGTAACCTCATTCTCCTGCCCAAGTCCACTCCTCCGCACCCTCACTCCCCTCCTGTTAATCTATGCTCCCTCCACTACCCCCTCACATCCCTCCTCTGCCCCCTCTGTGGCTCCCTTCCACTTCCCTCCCCTTCACTCCCCCCGCTTCCCTCCACTTTCCCTCCTCCATTTCCCCCCCTCTGCCCCTCCACCCTCCCACATTCCCGCCTCTCCCCCTCCACCCTGTCACTTTCCCCGCTCTCCCCCCTCCACTTTCCCCCCTCTGCCCCACCAATTTCATCCCTCTCTCCCACTCCACTCTTCCCCCCTCCACCTCCACTCATCCCCCCCTCTCCCCTCCACTCTTCCCCCCCTCCCCCTCCACTTCCCCCCCCCTCCCCCTCCACTTTCCCCCCTCGCCCCTCCACTTTCTCCCCTCCACTTACCCCCCTCCCCCTCCACTTTCCCCCCTCTCCCCCTCCACTTCCCCCCTCTCCCCCTCCACTTTCCCCCCTCTGCCACCTCCACTTTCCCCACTCTCCCCCTTCCACTATCCCTTCTCCCCCCCTCCACTACCCCCCTCCCCCTCCACTCTTTCCACTTCTCTCCCCCTCCACTCTCCCCCCTCCCTCCCCATCCACTTTCCCCCTCCATTCTTCCCCTCCTCCCTCCCCATCCACTTTCCCCCTCTCTCCCCCTCCACTCTCCCCCCTCTCTCCCCCTCCACTCTCCCCCCTCCCTCCCCATCCACTTTCCCCCTCCATTCTTCCCCCCCTCTCTCCCCATCCACTTTCCCCCTCTCTCCCACTCCATTCTTCCCCCCTCTCTCCCCTCCACTTTCCCCCTCTCTCCCTCTCCCCCTCCACTTTCCCCCTCTCCCAACCAACTTTCCCCCTTCCACTTTCCCCCCTCTACTTTCCCCACTCTCCCCCTCCACATTCCCCCCTCTACTTCCCCCCTCCCCCTTCACTCTTCCCACCTCTCTCCCCCTCCACTCTCCCCCCTCCCTCCCCCTCCACTCTCCCCCTCCCTCCACTCTCCCCCTCCCTCCCCCTCCACTCTCCCCCTCCCTCCACTCTCCCCCTCCCTCCCCCGCCACTCTCCCCCTCTCTCCCCCTCCACGTTCCCCGTCCACTCTCCCCCCTCCCCCTCCACTCTCCCCCCTCTCTCCCCCTCCACTCTCTCCCCCTCCACTCTTTCCCCCTCTCCTCCACTCACCCCCCTCCCCTGTCTCCCCCTCCACTCTCCTCCTCCCCCTCCACTTTCCCCCCTCCACTTCCCCCCATCCTTCCACTTCCCCCTCCATTTGCCGCCCTCCACTTTCCCCCTCAACTTTCCCCCCTCCACTTTACTCTCCCCCTCCAATTCCCCCCCTCCCCCTCCACTTCCACCCCTCCCCCTCCACTTTCCCCATCCACTCTCCCCCCTCCCCCTCCACTCTCCCCCTCTCCTCTCTCCCCCTCCACTTTCCCCACCTCCACTTTCCCCTCTCACCCCCTCCACTTCCCCCCTTCTCCCCCTCCACTTCCCCCCTCCTCACCCCCTCCACCTCCACTTTACCCTCTCCCAACCAACATTTCCCCTTCCAGTATCCCCCCTTGCCCCCTCCACTTTCCCCCCTCTCCCCTCCACTTACCCCCCTCCCCCTCCACTTTCCCCCCTCTCCCCCTCCACTTTCCCCCCTCTCCCCTCCACTTACCCCCCTCCCCCTCCACTTTCCCCCCTCTCCCCCTCCACTTTCCCCCCTCTCCCCTCCACTTACCCCCCTCCCCCTCCACTTTCCCCCCTCTCCCCCTCCACTTTCCCCCCTCTCTCCCCCTCCACTTCCCCCCTTCTCCCCCTCCACTTACCCCCTCCTCTCCCCCTCCACCTCCACTTTACCCTCTCCCAACCAACTTTTCCCTTTCCACTTTCCCCCTTCCACTTTCCCCCCTCTGTCCCCTCTACTTTCCCCACTCTCCCCCTCCACTTCCACCCCTCCCCCTCCACTTTCCCCATCCACTCTCTCCCCCTCCACTCACCCCCTCCACGTCCCCCCCTTCTCCCCCTCCACTTCCCCCCTCCTCTACCCCTCCACCTCCACTTTACCCTCTCCCAAC
The DNA here is from genome assembly GCF_017639515.1 of Carcharodon carcharias. Classification (NCBI taxonomy): domain Eukaryota; kingdom Metazoa; phylum Chordata; class Chondrichthyes; order Lamniformes; family Lamnidae; genus Carcharodon; species Carcharodon carcharias. The sequence continues at coordinate 8,113,754 of NC_054480.1, read as the reverse complement.
CAACTTTTCCCCTTCCACTTTCCCCCCTCTGCCCCCTCCATTTTCCCCACTCTCCCCCGGGAGCGAGCGCGCATTCTCCCCGAGAGAGAGCGTGTATTCTCCCTGTGTTCTCCTCCACTCTCCCACTCCCCTCCCTCCTCCACTCTCTCCCCCTCCACTTCCCCCCCTCCACTTCCCCCCTCCCCCTCCACTTCCCCCCCACCTCCCCGTCCACTTTCCCCTTCCCTCCACTTTCACCCCCTCCCTCCCCCTCCACTTTCAGCCCTCCCTCGCCCTCCACTTTCCCCCTCCTCCCTCCACTTCCACTTTCCCCCCTCTACCCCCCTCTCTCCCCCTCCACTTTCCTCCCCTCTCCCCCGCCACCTCCACTTTACCCTCTCCCAACCAACATTTCCCCTTCCACTTTCCCCCTTCTGCCCCCTCCACTTTCCCCCCTCTCTCCCCCTCCACTTTCCCCCTCCACTTTCCCCCTGCTGCCCCCTCCACTTTCCCCCTCTCTCCCCCTCCACTTTCCTCCCCTCTCCCCCTCCACCTCCACTTTACCCTCTCCCAACCAACATTTCCCCTTCCACTTTCCCCCTTCTGCCCCCTCCACTTTCCCCCCTCTCTCCCCCTCCACTTTCCCCCTTCTGCCCCCTCCACTTTCCCCCCTCTCTCCCCCTCCACTTTCCCCCCTCTCTCCCCCTCCACTTTCCCCCTCTCTCCCCCTCCACTTTCCCCCTCTCTCCCCCTCCACTTTCCCCCTTCTGCCCCCTCCACTTTCCCCCCTCTCTCCCCCTCCACTTTCCCCCTTCTGCCCCCTCCACTTTCCCCCTCTCTCCCCCTCCACTTTCCCCCTTCTGCCCCCTCCACTTTCCCCCCTCTCTCCCCCTCCACTTTCCCCCTCTCTCCCCCTCCACTTTCCTCCCCTCTCCCCCTCCACCTCCACTTTACCCTCTCCCAACCAACATTTCCCCTTCCACTTTCCCCCCACTTTTCCCCTTCCACTTTCCCCCTTCTGCCCCCTCCACTTTCCCCACTCTCCCCCCTCCACTTCCCCCCTCCCCCTCCACTCTTCCCACCTCTCTCCCCCTCCACTCTTCCCCCTCTCTCCCCATCCACTTTACCCCCTCTCTCCCCCTCCACTCTCCCCCTCTCTCCCCATCCACTTTCCCCCCTCTCTCCCCATCCACTTTCCCCCCTCTCTCCCCATCCACTTTCCCCCCTCTCTCCCCATCCACTTTCCCCCTTCTTCCCCTCCACTTTTCCCCCCTCTCTCCCCCTCCACTCTCCCCCCTCCCTCCCCCTCCACTCTCCCCCCTCCCCCTCCACTCTCCCCCTCCCTCCACTCTCCCCCTCTCTCCCCCTCCACATTCACCCCCCTCTCTCCCCCTCCACTCTCCCCCCTCCCCCTCCACTCTCCCCCTCCACTCTTTCCCCCTCTCCTCCACTCACCCCCCCTCCCCTCTCTCCCCCTCCACTCTCCCTCCTCTCCCCCTCCACTCTCTCCCCCTCCACTTTCCCCACCTCCACTTTCCCCCCTCTCACACCCTCCACTTCCCCCCTTCTCCCCCTCCACTTCCCCCCTCCTCTCCCCCTCCACCTCCACTTTACCCTCTCCCAACCAACTTTCCCCCTTCCACTTTCCCCCCTCTGCCCCCTCTACTTTCCCCACTCTCCCCCGGGATCGAGCGCGCATTCTCCCCGAGAGTGAGCGTGTATTCTCCCTGTGTATTCTCCTCCACTCTCCCACTCCCCTCCCCCCTCCACTCTCTCCCCCTCCACTTCCCCCCCCTCCACTTTCCCCCTCTCTCTCGCTCCACTTTCCTCCCCTCTCCCCCTCCACCTCCACTTTACCCTCTCCCAACCAACATTTCCCCTTCCACTATCCCCCCTCGTCCCCTCCACTTACCCCCCTCCCCCTCCACTTTCCCCCCTCTCCCCTCCACTTACCCCCCTCCCCCTCCACTTTCCCCCCTCTCCCCCTCCACTTTCCCCCCTCTCTCCCCCTCCACTTTCCCCCCTCTCTCCCCCTCCACTTTCTTCCCCTCTCCCCCTCCACTTTACCCTCTCCCAACCAACATTTCCCCTTCCACTATCCCCCCTCGCCCCCTCCACTTTCCCCCCTCTCCCCCTCCACTTTCCCCCTCTCTCCCCCTCCACTTTCCCCCTCTCCCCCTCCACTTTCCCCCTCTCTCCCCCTCCACTTTCCCCCTCTCCCCCTCCACTTTCCCCCTCTCTCCCCCTCCACTTTCCTCCCCTCTCCCCCTCCACCTCCACTTTACCCTCTCCCAACCAACATTTCCCCTTCCACTTTCCCCCCACTTTTCCCCCTCCACTTTCCCCCTTCTGCCCCCTCCACTTTCCCCACTCTCCCCCTTCCACTATCCCCTCTCCCCCCCTCCACTTCCCCCCCTCCCCCTCCACTCTTTCCACCTCTCTCCCCCTCCACTCTTTTCCCCCTCTCCCCCTCCACTTCCCCCCTCTCCCCCTCCACTTCTTCCACCTCTCTCCCCCTCCACTCTCCCCCTCCCTCCCCCTCCACTTCCCCTCTCTCCCCCTCCACTCTCCCCCTCCCTCCCCATCCACTTTCCCCCTCTCCCCCTCCACTCTTTCCCCCTCTCCCCCCCTCCACTTCCCCCCCTCCCCCTCCACTCTTTCCCCCTCTCTCCCCCTCCACTTTCCCCCTCTCTCCCCCTCCACTTTCCTCCTCTCTCCCCCTCCACTTTCCCCCTTCTCCCCCTCCACTTTTCCCCCCTCTCTCACCCTCCACTCTCCTCCCTCCCTCCCCCTCCACTCTCCCCCTCCCTCCACTCTCCTCCCTCCCTCCCCCTCCACTCTTTCCCCCTCTCCTCCACTTTCTCCCCCTTCCCTCCACTCACCCCCCTCCCCTCTCTCCCCCTCCACTCTCCTCCTCCCCCTCCACTTCCCCCCCTCCTTCCACTTCAACCTCCATTTGCCGCCCTCCACATTCCCCCTCAACTTTCCACCCTCCACTTTACTCTCCCCCTCTACTTTCCCCCCCTCCCCCTCCACTTTCCCCACTCTCCCCTCCACTTACCACCCTCCCCCTCCACTTTCCACCCCTCTCCCCCTCCACCTCCACTTTACCCTCTCCCAACCAACATTTCCCCTTCCACTTTCCCCCTACCACTTTCCCCCCTCGCCCCCTCCACTTTCCCCAATCTCCCCTCCACTTACCACCCTCCCCCTCCACTTTCCACCCCTCTCCCCCTCCACCTCCACTTTACCCTCTCCCAACCAACATTTCCCCTTCCACTTTCCCCCCACTTTTCCCCTTCCACTATCCCCTCTCTCCCCCCTCCACTTCCCCCCTCCCCCTCCACTCTTTCCACCTCTCTCCCCCTCCACTCTTCCCACCTCTCTCCCCCTCCACTCTCCCCCTCTCTCCCCATCCACCTTCCCCCCTCTCTCCCCCTCCACTCTCCCCCTCTCTCCCCATTCGCTTTCCCCCCTCTCTCCCCTCCACTTCCCCCGCTCTCTCCCTCTCCCCCTCCACTTTCCCCCTCTCCCAACCAACTTTCCCCCTTCCACTTTCCCCCCTCTACTTTCCCCACTCTCCCCCTCCACATTCCCCCCTCTACTTCCCCCCTCCCCCTCCATTCTTCCCCCCCTCTCTCCCCCTCCACTCTCCCCCTCTTTCCCCATCCACTTTCCCCCCTCTCCCCCTCTCTCCGCATCCACTTTCCACCCTCTCCCCCTCTCTCCCCATCCACTTTCCCCCCTCTCCCCCTCTCTCCGCATCCACTTTCCACCCTCTCTCCCCCTCCACTTGCCCCCTCCACTCTAGCCCTCCACTTTCCCCCGTCTCTCCCCATCCACTTTCCCCCCTTTCTCCCCCTCCACTCTAGCCCTCCACTTTCCCCCCTCTCTCCCCATCCACTTTCCCCCTTCTCCCCCTCCAATTTTCTCCCCTCTCTCACCCTCCACTCTCCTCCCTCCCTCCCCCTCCACTCTCCCCCTCCCTCCACTCTCCTCCCTCCCTCCCCCTCCACTCTCCCCCTCTCTCCTCCTCCACGTTCACCCCCTCTCTCCCCTTCCACTTTCCCCGTCCACTCTCCCCCCTCCCCCTCCACTCTCCCCCTCTCTCCCCCTCCACTCTCCCCCTCCACTCTCCCCCTCTCTCCCCCTCCACTCTCTCCCCCTCCACTCTTTCCCCCTCTCCTCCACTCACCCCCTCCCCCTCCACTCTCCTCCTCCCCCTCCACTTTCCCCCCTCCACTTCCCCCCCTCCTTCCACTTCCCCCTCCATTTGCCGCCCTCCACTTTCCCTCTCAACTTTCCCCCCTCCACTTTCCCCCTCCCCCTCCACTTCCCCCCTCCCTCCCCCTCCACTCTCCCACTCTCTCCCCTTCCACTTCCACCCCTCCCCCTCCACTTTCCCCATCCACTCTCCCCCCTCCCCCTCCACTTCCCCCCTTCTCCCCCTCCACTTCCCCCCTCTCTCCCCCTCCACCTCCACTTTACCCTCTCCCAACCAACATTTCCCCTTCCACTATCCCCCCTCGCCCCCTCCACTTTCCCCCTCTCCTCCTCCACTTACCCCCTCTCTCCCCCTCCACTTACCCCCTCTCTCCCCCTCCACTTTCCTCCCCTCTCCCCCTCCGCCTCCACTTTACCCTCTCCCAACCAACATTTCCCCTTCCACTTTCCCCCCTCCACTTCCCCTCCTCCCCCTCCACTCTCCCCCTCCCTCCCCATCCACTTTCCCCCTCCATTCTTCCCCCCCTCTCTCCCCATCCACTTTCCCCCTCTCTCCCGCTCCATTCTTCCCCCCTCTCTCCCCATCCACTTCCCCCGCTCTCTCCCTCTCCCCCTCCACTTTCCCCCTCTCCCAACCAACTTTCCCCCTTCCACTTTCCCCCTTCTCCCCTTCCACTTTCCCCCTCTACTTTCCCCACTCTGCCCCTCCACATTCCCCACCTTCCCCTCCACTTCCCCCCCACCTCCCCCTCCACTTCGCCCCCCCACCTCCCCCTCCACTTTCCCCTTCCCCCCACTTTCACCCCCTCCCTCCCCCTCCACTTTCAGCCCTCCCTCCTCCTCCACTTTCCCCCTCCTCCCTCCCCTTCCACTTTCCCTCCCTTTTTCGCCGTCCACTCCCCCCCCTCCACTTCCCCCTCCCCCTCCACTTCCCCCCTCCACTTCCCTCCCCCACCACTTTCCCCCCACTCCCACCCCCTCCACTTTCCCCTCTCCACTTCCCCCCTTCCTCCCCCTTCACTTTCCCCTCTTCCTCCCCCTCCACTTTCCCCCCTCCCTCCCCCTCCACTTCCGCCCTCCCTCCACTTCCCCCTCTTCGATCCCCCTCCACTTTCCACCTTTCCCCTCCACTTTCCCCCTTTCCCCTCCACTTTCCCCCCTCCCTGCACCTCCACTTTCCCCCCTCACTCCCTCCACTTTCCCCCTCACTCCCTCCACTTTCCCCCCTCTCTCCCTCCACTTTGCCCCCCCTCCACTTTCCCCCACGCTCCCTCCACTTTCTCCACTCCCTCCCTCCACTTTCCCCCCTCTCCCCCTCCACTTCCCCCCACCTCCCTCCCCCTCCACTTTCCCCCCTCTCCCCCTCCACTTCCCCCCACCTCCCTCCCCCTCCACTTCCCCCACCCTCCACTTCCCCCCTCCCTCCACTTCCCCCCCACCTCCCTCCACTTACCCCCCACTTCTCTCCACTACCCCCCACCTCCCTCCACCTCCCCCTCCCTCCACTTTCCCCCCTCCCTCTCTCCACTTTCCCCCACCTCCCTCCCCCTCCACTTTCCCCCCACCTCCCTCCCCCCCCAACTTTCCCCCCCCACCTCCCTCCCCGTCCACTTTCCCTCCCTCCCACCCCTCCACTTCCCACCCCTCCACTTTCCTCCCCTCCCCTCCCTCCACTTTCCCCCATCCCTCCACGTTCCCCCTCCCTCCCTCCACTTCCCCCTCCCCCTCCGCTTTCCCTTCCCTCACTTCCGCCTCCCCTCTCCTCCACCCCCCCACTTTCCCCTCCCCCCACTTTGCCACCCCCTCTTCACCCCCACCCCCACTTCCCCCTCCCCCCACTTCACCCTCCCCACTTTCCCCCTTCCCCCCCCCACCCCCACTTTCCCCTCCCCTCCCCAACTTTCCCACCCCCAACTTTCCCACTCCCACTTCCCCCCCAACCCCACTTCCCCCCTTCCCCCCACCCCCACTTACCCCCTTCCGACCCAACCCCACTTCCCCCACCGCCTCCACTTCCCCCCAAACCCCCCTTCCCCCCAAACCCCCTTCCCCCACTTTCCCCCCACCCCACCCCCACCCCACTTTCCCACCCCCACTTCCCCCCAACCCCACTTCCCCCCACCCCCACTTACCCCCTTCCGACCCAACCCGACTTCCCCCACCGCCTCCACTTCCCCGCAACCCCCCCTTCCCCCCAAACCCCCTTCCCCCACTTTCCCCCCACCCCACTTTCCCTCCCCCACTTCCTCCCCCCACCCCACACCTGCCCACTTCCCCCACCCCCACCCCCCCACCTCCCTTCCCCCCATCCACTCCCCCCATCTCCCCCACCCCAAACCTTCCCCCCCCCACGCCCCCTTCCACCCCCCACCCTCTTCCCCATTCCACTCCCCCACCCCCCCTTCCACTCCCCCCATCCCCCCTTCCACTCCCCCCCATCCCTGCCACCCCATCCACTTGCCCCACTCCCCCCTTCTCCCCCTCCCCCACCCCCTTCCACCCCCCACCCTTCCCCCTCTTCCACCTCCCCACCCACCGTTCCCCCTTCCCCCCACCCCCACCCCACCCCCTTCCACCTCCACCCCCTTCCCCCTTCTTCCCCCGCATGCACTCCCCCCTTCCCCCCTATCCTCACCCTCTTCCCCCACCTTCCACCCCCCACTCCCCTTCCACCCCCCACTCCCTTCCACCCCCCACACCCCCTTCCCCCACCCTTCCACCCCCCACACCCTCTTCCCCCCTTTCCCCTTCTTCCCACCCTTCCCCCCACTTCCCCCCTTCCCCCCCAACCCCACTTTCCCACCCCCCACCACTTCTGCCCCCACTTCCTGCACCCCCATGTCCCCATCCCTCCCCCCTCCCCATCCCCATCCCCCTCTCACTTCCCCCCATCCCCCTCCCACTTCCCCCCATCCCCCCCACTTGCCCCACCCCCACCCACTCCCCCCACCCCCACCCTCTTCCCCCCGTCCACTCCCCCCTTCCCTGCCACCCCACCCACTTCCCCCACTCCCCCCTTCCCTGCCACCCCACCCACTTCCCCCACTCCCCCCTTCCCTGCCACCCCACCCTTTCCCCTTCCACCTCCCCACCCACCTTTCCCCCTTATTTTGCCCCATCCACTTCCCCCCTTCCCCCCACCCTCTTCCCCCACCCCCTTCTACCCCATCCCTTCCCCCACCCCCTTTCACCCCACCCCCTTTCACCCCCACCCCCTTCCCCCACACCCCACCCCTTCCCCCACCCCCTTTCACCCCCACCCCCTTCCCCCACACCCCACCCCTTCCCCCACCCCCTTTCACCCCCCACCCCCTTCCCCCACACCCCACCCCTTCCCCCACCCCCTTTCACCCCCACCCCTTCCCCCACCCCCTTTCACCCCCACCCCCTTCCCCCACCCCCTTTCACCCCCACCCCCTTTCACCCCCAACCCCTTCCCCCACCCCCTTTCACCCCCACCCCTTCCCCCACCCCCTTTCACCCCCACCCCCTTCCCCCACACCCCACCCCTTCCCCCACCCCCTTCCCCCCACAGCCCCACCCCTTCCCCCACCCCCTTCCCCCACACCCCACCCCCTTCCCCCCACCCCCTTTCAGCCCCACCCCTTCCCCCACCCCCTTTCACCCCCACCCCTTCCCCCACCCCCTTCCCCCACCCCCTTTCACCCCCACCCCTTCCCCCACACCCTTTCACCCCCACCCCTTCCCCCACACCCTTTCACCCCCACCCCTTCCCCCACACCCCACCCCTTCCCCACCCCCTTTCACCCACACCCCTTCCCCCACACCCTTTCACCCCCACCCCTTCCCCCACACCCCACCCCTTCCCCCACCCCCTTTCACCCCCACCCCTTCCCCCACCCCCTTCCCCCACACCCCACCCCTTCCCCCACCCCCTTTCACCCCCACCCCCTTCCACCACACCCCACCCCTTCCCCCACCCCCTTTCACCCCCACCCCTTCCCCCACCCCCTTTCACCCCCACCCCCTTCCCCCACACCCCACCCCTTCCCCCACCCCCTTCCCCCACACCCCACCCCCTTCCCCCCACACCCCACCCCTTCCCCCACCCCCTTCCCCCACACCCCACCCCCTTCCCCCCACCCCCTTTCAGCCCCACCCCTTCCCCCACCCCCTTTCACCCCCACCCCTTCCCCCACCCCCTTCCCCCACCCCCTTTCACCCCCACCCCTTCCCCCACACCCTTTCACCCCCACCCCTTCCCCCACACCCTTTCACCCCCACCCCTTCCCCCACACCCCACCCCTTCCCCCACCCCCTTTCACCCACACCCCTTCCCCCACACCCTTTCACCCCCACCCCTTCCCCCACACCCCACCCCTTCCCCCACCCCCTTTCACCCCCACCCCTTCCCCCACCCCCTTTCAACCCCCACCCCCTTCCCCCACCCCCTTTCACCCCCACCCCTTCCCCCACCCCCTTTCACCCCCACCCCCTTTCACCCCCACCCCTTCCCCCACCCCCTTTCACCCCCACCCCTTCCCCCACACCCCACCCCTTCCCCCACCCCCTTCCCCCACACCCCACCCCCTTCCCCCCACCCCCTTTCACCCCCACCCCTTCCCCCACCCCCTTTCACCCCCACCCCTTCCCCCACCCCCTTTCACCCCCACCCCCTTCCCCCACACCCCACCCCTTCCCCCACCCCCTTCCCCCACACCCCACCCCCTTCCCCCCACCCCCTTTCACCCCCACCCCTTCCCCCACCCCCTTTCACCCCCACCCCTTCCCCCACCCCCTTCCCCCACACCATTTCACCCCCACCCCTTCCCCCACACCATTTCACCCCCACCCCTTCCCCCACACCATTTCACCCCCACCCCTTCCCCCACACCATTTCACCCCCACCCCTTCCCCCACCCCCTTCCCCCACCCTCTTTCACCCCCACCCCTTCCCCCACCCCCTTCCCCCACCCCCTTTCACCCCCACCCCTTCCCCCACACCCTTTCACCCCCACCCCTTCCCCCACACCCCACCCCTTCCCCCACCCCCTTTCACCCACACCCCTTCCCCCACACCCTTTCACCCCCACCCCTTCCCCCACACCCCACCCCTTCCCCCACCCCCTTTCACCCCCACCCCTTCCCCCACCCCCTTTCACCCCCACCCCCTTCCCCCACCCCCTTTCACCCCCACCCCTTCCCCCACCCCCTTTCACCCCCACCCCCTTTCAACACCCCACCCCTTCCCCCACCCCCTTTCACCCCCACCCCTTCCCCCACACCCACCCCTTCCCCCACCCCCTTCCCCCACACCCCACCCCCTTCCCCCCACCCCCTTTCACCCCCACCCCTTCCCCCACCCCCTTTCACCCCCACCCCTTCCCCCACCCCCTTTCACCCCCACCCCCTTCCCCCACACCCCACCCCTTCCCCCACCCCCTTTCACCCCCACCCCTTCCCCCACCCCCTTTCACCCCCACCCCTTCCCCCACCCCCTTTCACACCCCACCCCTTCCCCCACCCCCTTTCACCCCCACCCCTTCCCCCACCCCCTTCCCACACCCCACCCCCTTCCCCCACCCCCTTTCACCCCCACCCCTTCCCCCACCCCCTTCACCCCACACCATTTCACCCCCACCCCTTCCCCCACACCATTTCACCCCCACCCCTTCCCCCACCATTCACCCCCACCCCTTCCCCCACCCCCTTCCCCCACACCCCACCCCTTCCCCCACCCCCTTTCACCCCCACCCCTTCCCCCACCATTCACCCCACCCCTTCCCCCACCCCCTTCCCCCACACCCCACCCCTTCCCCCACCCCCTTCCCCCACACCCCACCCCTTCCCCCACACCCCACCCCCTTCCCCCACCCCCTTTCACCCCCACCCCTTCCCCCACCCCCTTCCCCCACACCCCACCCCTTCCCCCACCCCCTTTCACCCACACCCCTTCCCCCCACCCCCTTCACCCCCACCCCGTTCCCCCCACCCCCTTCCCCCACACCCCACCCCTTCCCCCACCCCCTTTCACCCACACCCCTTCCCCCCACCCCCTTCACCCCCACCCCGTTCCCCCACCCTTCCCCCTTCTTCCCCCGCATCCACTCCCCCCTTCACACCCCCTCCCCCACTCCCCATCCCCCATCCACTCCCCCCCTTTCTCCGAGCCGAACACGCGCCTGCGCAGACTCTGCCTTGCCCGGGCCCGGATATGCGCCTGCGCAGACTCTGCCTTGCCCGGGCCCGGATATGCGCCTGCGCAGACTCTCGGCGTTGCCCGTCCGCAGGGCCCGGCCTCCCCAGGTAAGCGGTTGTCGGCGGGACCGGGACGGGGACGGGGGACGGGGTCCGGGGTCCGGGGTGTCTGATACCGACAAGCGGGGCAGCGTCTCGCACCTGAGTCGGCTTTGAGCTGCTGCTCGGCCGGGTGGAGAGAGCGCAAACCCCAGGCCAGGGCCCAATGTCAGCGGGTCAGAGAGAGGGAGCTGCATTTCTGTAGCGCCTCCCGCCTCCCCAGGACGTCCCAAAGGCGCTTTCGAAATGCAGTCAAACAACATCCCCCCATAATCAGGTACCTGGAACCAGCCACCGCTTTGTCAGCCTGGTCCTTATATACATTCCTGGTCCTTATAGATATTCCTGGTCCTTATATACATTCCTGGTCCTTATAGATATTCCTGGTCCTTATAGATATTCCTGGTCCTTATATACATTCCTGGTCCTTATAGATATTCCTGGTCCTTATGGATATTCCTGGTCCTTATATACATTCCTGGTCCTTATAGATATTCCTGGTCCTTATGGATATTCCTGGTCCTTATATACATTCCTGGTCCTTATAGATATTCCTGGTCCTTATATACATTCCTGGTCCTTATAGATATTCCTGGTCCTTATGGATATTCCTGGTCCTTATATACATTCCTGGTCCTTATAGATATTCCTGGTCCTTATATACATTCCTGGTCCTTATAGATATTCCTGGTCCTTATGGATATTCCTGGTCCTTATATACATTCCTGGTCCTTATGGATATTCCTGGTCCTTATGGATATTCCTGGTCCTTATATACATTCCTGGTCCTTATGGATATTCCTGGTCCTTATATACATTCCTGGTCCTTATGGATATTCCTGGTCCTTATATACATTCCTGGTCCTTATAGATATTCCTGGTCCTTATGGATATTCCTGGTCCTTATGGATATGGTCCTTATAGATATTCCTGGTCCTTATAGATATTCCTGGTCCTTATGGATATTCCTGGTCCTTATAGATATTCCTGGTCCTTATAGATATTCCTGGTCCTTATGGATATTCCTGGTCCTTATAGATATTCCTGGTCCTTATGGATATGGTCCTTATAGATATTCCTGGTCCTTATGGATATGGTCCTTATAGATATTCCTGGTCCTTATGGATATGGTCCTTATAGATATTCCTGGTCCTTATAGATATTCCTGGTCCTTATGGATATGGTCCTTATAGATATTCCTGGTCCTTATGGATATTCCTGGTCCTTATATACATTCCTGGTCCTTATGGATATTCCTGGTCCTTATGGATATTCCTGGTCCTTATATACATTCCTGGTCCTTATAGATATTCCTGGTCCTTATGGATATTCCTGGTCCTTATGGATATGGTCCTTATAGATATTCCTGGTCCTTATAGATATTCCTGGTCCTTATGGATATGGTCCTTATAGATATTCCTGGTCCCTATGGATATTCCTGGTCCCTATGGATATTCCTGGTCCTTATAGATATTCCTGGTCCTTATGGATATTCCTGGTCCTTATAGATATTCCTGGTCCTTATGGATATGGTCCTTATAGATATTCCTGGTCCTTATGGATATTCCTGGTCCTTATAGATATTCCTGGTCCTTATGGATATGGTCCTTATAGATATTCCTGGTCCTTATAGATATTCCTGGTCCTTATGGATATGGTCCTTATAGATATTCGTGGTTCTTATGGATATTCGTGGTCCTTATGGATATGGTCCTTATAGATATTCCTGGTCCTTATAGATATTCCTGTAGATATTCCTGGTCCTTATAGATATTCCTGGTCCTTATATACATTCCTGGTCCTTATGGATATTCCTGGTCCTTATAGATATTCCTGGTCCTTATAGATATTCCTGGTCCTTATAGATATTCCTGGTCCTTATGGATATTCCTGGTCCTTATATACATTCCTGGTCCTTATGGATATTCCTGGTCCTTATGGATATTCCTGGTCCTTATATACATTCCTGGTCCTTATAGATATTCCTGGTCCTTATGGATATTCCTGGTCCTTATGGATATGGTCCTTATAGATATTCCTGGTCCTTATAGATATTCCTGGTCCTTATGGATATGGTCCTTATAGATATTCCTGGTCCTTATGGATATTCCTGGTCCTTATGGATATTCCTGGTCCTTATGGATATGGTCCTTATAGATATTCCTGGTCCTTATGGATATTCCTGGTCCTTATAGATATTCCTGGTCCTTATGGATATGGTCCTTATAGATATTCCTGGTCCTTATAGATATTCCTGGTCCTTATGGATATGGTCCTTATAGATATTCCTGGTCCTTATGGATATTCGTGGTCCTTATGGATATGGTCCTTATAGATATTCCTGGTCCTTATGGATATGGTCCTTATAGATATTCCTGGTCCTTATAGATATTCCTGGTCCTTATGGATATGGTCCTTATAGATATTCCTGGTCCTTATGGATATTCCTGGTCCTTATAGATATTCCTGGTCCTTATAGATATTCCTGGTCCTTATGGATATGGTCCTTATGGATATTCCTGGTCCTTATAGATATTCCTGGTCCTTATGTATATTCCTGGTCCTTATGGATATGGTCCTTATAGATATTCCTGGTCCTTATGGATATTCCTGGTCCTTATGGATATTCCTGGTCCTTATGGATATGGTCCTTATAGATATTCCTGGTCCTTATGGATATTCCTGGTCCTTATAGATATTCCTGGTCCTTATGGATATTCCTGATCCTTATAGATATTCCTGGTCCTTATGGATATTCCTGGTCCTTATGGATATGGTCCTTATAGGTATTCCTGGTCCTTATAGATATTCCTGGTCCTTATAGATATTCCTGGTCATGGATATTCCTGGACCTTATAGATATTCCTGGTCCTTATGGATATGGTCCTTATAGATATTCCTGGTCCTTATGGATATTCCTGGTCCTTATAGATATTCCTGGTCCTTATGGATATGGTCCTTATAGATATTCCTGGTCCCTATGGATATTCCTGGTCCTTATAGATATTCCTGGTCCTTATGGATATTCCTGGTCCTTATAGATATTCCTGGTCCTTATGGATATGGTCCTTATAGATATTCCTGGTCCTTATGGATATTCCTGGTCCTTATAGATATTCCTGGTCCTTATGGATATGGTCCTTATAGATATTCCTGGTCCTTATAGATATTCCTGGTCCTTATGGATATGGTCCTTATAGATATTCGTGGTTCTTATGGATATTCGTGGTCCTTATGGATATGGTCCTTATAGATATTCCTGGTCCTTATAGATATTCCTGTAGATATTCCTGGTCCTTATAGATATTCCTGGTCCTTATATACATTCCTGGTCCTTATGGATATTCCTGGTCCTTATAGATATTCCTGGTCCTTATAGATATTCCTGGTCCTTATATACATTCCTGGTCCTTATGGATATTCCTGGTCCTTATATACATTCCTGGTCCTTATGGATATTCCTGGTCCTTATGGATATTCCTGGTCCTTATATACATTCCTGGTCCTTATAGATATTCCTGGTCCTTATGGATATTCCTGGTCCTTATGGATATGGTCCTTATAGATATTCCTGGTCCTTATAGATATTCCTGGTCCTTATGGATATGGTCCTTATAGATATTCCTGGTCCTTATGGATATTCCTGGTCCTTATGGATATGGTCCTTATCGATATTCCTGGTCCTTATGGATATTCCTGGTCCTTATAGATATTCCTGGTCCTTATGGATATGGTCCTTATAGATATTCCTGGTCCTTATAGATATTCCTGGTCCTTATGGATATGGTCCTTATAGATATTCCTGGTCCTTATGGATATTCGTGGTCCTTATGGATATGGTCCTTATAGATATTCCTGGTCCTTATGGATATGGTCCTTATAGATATTCCTGGTCCTTATAGATATTCCTGGTCCTTATGGATATGGTCCTTATAGATATTCCTGGTCCTTATGGATATTCCTGGTCCTTATAGATATTCCTGGTCCTTATAGATATTCCTGGTCCTTATGGATATGGTCCTTACGGATATTCCTGGTCCTTATAGATATTCCTGGTCCTTATGTATATTCCTGGTCCTTATGGATATGGTCCTTATAGATATTCCTGGTCCTTATGGATATTCCTGGTCCTTATGGATATTCCTGGTCCTTATGGATATGGTCCTTATAGATATTCCTGGTCCTTATGGATATTCCTGGTCCTTATAGATATTCCTGGTCCTTATGGATATTCCTGATCCTTATAGATATTCCTGGTCCTTATGGATATTCCTGGTCCTTATGGATATGGTCCTTATAGGTATTCCTGGTCCTTATAGATATTCCTGGTCCTTATAGATATTCCTGGTCATGGATATTCCTGGACCTTATAGATATTCCTGGTCCTTATGGATATGGTCCTTATAGATATTCCTGGTCCTTATGGATATTCCTGGTCCTTATGGATATGGTCCTTATAGATATTCCTGGTCCTTATGGATATGGTCCTTATAGATATTCCTGGTCCTTATAGATATTCCTGGTCCTTATAGATATTCCTGGTCCTTATGGATATGGTCCTTATAGATATTCCTGGTCCTTATGGATATTCCTGGTCCTTATAGATATTCCTGGTCCTTATAGATATTCCTGGACCTTATAGATATTCCTGGTCCTTATAGATATTCCTGGTCCTTATGGATATTCCTGGTCCTTATGGATATGGTCCTTATAGATATTCCTGGTCCTTATGGATATGGTCCTTATAGATATTCCTGGTCCTTATGGATATTCCTGGTCCTTATAGATATTCCTGGTCCTTATAGATATTCCTGGTCCTTATAGATATTCCTGGTCCTTATAGATATTCCTGGTCCTTATATATATTCCTGGTCCTGATGGATATTCCTGGTCCTTATAGATATTCCTGGTCCTTATATATACACAACACACACAAACATCTGGGAAAGCTCAGCGGCTCCAGCAGCCTCGGGGGGGAGAGGGACAGAGTTAATGTTTCCTCAGGACCTTCCCAATGTTCACCCAGGTCCTGCTGTTTCCCCCCCCCCACCTCCCCCCGAGGCCGCTGGACCCGCTGAGCTTTCCCAAGTAATTCCTGGTTCTGTTTTTGTTTGTGTTTTGGATTTCCAGCATCTGCAGTTTTTTTGTTTTTATCCTGTTTATCTATGTAAACATATTATAAATATTTATATAAACTGGGTGTTAATTGTATTGGGTGATGGGTATTAATTGGGGTCTCACCTGTATGTAGATTCGGATATATAGAGATTTGGATATATAGAGATTTGGTGTATAGATTTGGATATATAGAGATTTGGTGTATAGATTTGGATATATAGAGATTTGGCGTATAGATTTGGATAGATAGAGATTTGGCGTATAGATATAGATAGATAGAGATTTGGCTTATAGATTTGGATATATAGAGATTTGGCTTATAGATTTGGATATATAGAGATTTGGCGTATAGATTTGGATATATAGAGATTTGGCGTATAGATTTGGATAGATAAGATTTGGCGTATAGATTTGGATAGATAGAGATTTGGCGTGTAGATATGGATAGATAGAGATTTGGCGTATAGATTTGGATAGATAGAGATTTGGCGTATAGATTTGGATAGATAGAGATTTGGCGTATAGATTTGGATAGATAGAGATTTGGCGTATAGATTTGGATAGATAGAGATTTGGCGTATAGATTTGGATAGATAGAGATTTGGCGTATAGATTTGGATAGATAGAGATTTGGCGTATAGATTTGGATAGATAGAGATTTGGCGTATAGGTTTGGATAGATAGAGATTTGGCGTATAGATTTGGATAGATAGAGATTTGGCGTATAGATTTGGATAGATAGAGATTTGGCGTATAGATTTGAATAGATAGAGATTTGGCGTATAGATTTGGATAGATAGAGATTTGGCGTATAGATTTGGATAGATAGAGATTTGGCGTATAGATTTGGATAGATAGAGATTTGGCGTATAGATTTGGATAGATAGAGATTTGGCGTATAGGTTTGGATAGATAGAGATTTGGCGTATAGATTTGGATAGATAGAGATTTGGCGTATAGATTTGGATAGATAGAGATTTGGCGTATAGATTTGAATAGATAGAGATTTGGCGTATAGATTTGGATAGATAGAGATTTGGCGTATAGATTTGGATATATTGGAGAATCTGGTGTCAGGCTTCCGAATGACAGGCAGCTGAAGTCACAACCACCAATGTAGGATCCATTAAAATCAGGAATGCTCAGAAGGCCAGAACTGGAGGAGCGCAGAGAGTTATTGAGCTGAAGGAGATTGTGGAGAGGTGAAGCCATGAAGGGATTTGAAAACAGGAATGAGAATTTTAAAATCAAGATGTCGCTTAACTGGAGGCCAATGTAGTTCAGCGAGCACAGGGGTGATGGGAGAACAGGATGGTGCGAGTGAGGACACAGCAGAGTTTTAGATGATCTTAAATTTACGGAGGGCAGGACAGAGACTGGCCAACTGTGTGTTGGAAAAATACAAAAGCAAGGAAATTATGTTAAACCTTTATAAATCACTGTTTAGTCTTCAGCTGGAGTATTGTGTCCTATTCTGAGTACCACACTCTAGGACGGATGCAGAGGAGATTTAACTCTTTTGAGTCAACCAAATAAACTAAATTTAACAAAACGAGGGATAAAGTAAAAGCAGCCCCTTAAATTAGGGAGACTGCAAAAACAAAGACAAAATTTAAAGGAAACTTACAAGCATTAAACCAAAATGTGATTAAGAGGGTCAGTAAAACTCCACAGTGCCCACCGAGCACAGAAGGCCTCGACAATGCCAGCAGACACCGCGTGCTCCCTCTCCAGGGACGCGAACAAAGCCGTGGAAGAGGGGCAGACAGTCGGGTCAGACAACCTCCTCGATCGCTCGCTGCCTGGACCTGTTAACAGCCAACCTGGCCAGGCCCAGGAGCAGGTTCCAGAGGAGATTTAGTAGTAGCAGGGTTGAGGGACTTCAGGAGAAATTGGAATTGTTCTCCTTAGAGCAGCAAAGATTAAATAGAAGTATTTAAAATTAGGAGGGTTTTTGATAAAGGTAAATAGGAAGAAACTGTTTGTGGTGTCAGTAACCAGATGGCACAGATTTAAGATAATTAGCAAAAAAAACCAGAGGGGTTTATTACCTGGAATGCACTGAATGAAAGGGTGATGGAAGCATTCAATAATAATCTTCAAAACGGAATTGGATAAATTCTAGAAGGCGAGAAAATTTGTTGGGCTATGGGGAAAGAGCTGGGCAGTAGCATTAGCTGGATAGTTATTTCAAAGAGCTGGCACAGGCATGATGGACTGAATGGCTTCCTTCCATGATGTAAGATTCTGTCAGTATACTTTTTTGGAATTATCACTGAAGGAATACTGAGTAGATTTACCTTTTAATTCTGGGGGCCAAGGCATGACAGATTAAACTATGCACAGCATATTTTCCATACATAATTATCATTTTTAATTTCTTATGTACATACCTGATGCCAATATCCCAAACACCAAATCAGATCATGGCTCGAAAGGCACACAGTAGCAAATTACACACAGTCAAGGTGATAAGGACAACCATCTTCTAATGAAGATCATGAGGTACAGTGAGAAGAGCAAACTTTTACAGTATGTTTTTTGATTTAGAAACTTAATATTTGGCAGTATTAGCAGACTAATGCATAGTGTGTTATGTGAGCTTCCCTTTTATGTTTGTAATTATTGTTTCTGATTTCTCCCAACCTATTTTTGTAATTACCTCCCCATCTTGCACCTCCCACTGAGTTAGGGGTGAGAATGAGCTGCTCCAATAATTTAACTTAGAGGGCTCCATCAAAGAAGGTAGAAATGATGTTACCAATGGAACCTAGTTGTTTGGTGTTGGGGGTGTTATGACCACAGCCGGTGTTAATTGCTGTGCAAACCAAATCTCGGAGGGAAACTCGGCTTACGGGCTATACCCTTTTTTGTGTATTCTGAAAACGAAGAAGATGTACTGATTTCAGCAGTAAGAGGTCCTGTAACGCTTTTGGGATTTTAAAATTTAAAAGTAAAAGTTTTATTAACAAGAATTAAAGAAAACTTAAGCACACAAGATTACAGTTACACAATTAAGGTTAGTCTTACAAAACATTCCCCAAAAAAGATTTTCCACTTGGTCAGATCCACAAGTAAACACCTATCAGGCAACACTCCCTTATAGACGTTTAATTATAAAACCCAGTAATATTGCCCAAGGCAAACTGCTGTAGCTTCAGTAAAGGCATACCACATGACCTGTAACTCGCTTCCACTCTGCTGTGGAAAGCCAAATCTCAGAATAAAACTGCTTTCTGTCGCTCAAGACTTTTCTGGCTTGGCTGGATGGTTGATTCAAACTACATCTCCTCCCAGCCCAGAGCTAACAGCTCTAGCTGCTACCTCAACAGCTCAAACAGCTATCCCAGCTATAGCTTTCCTAAGCTTGCCACAGTAACTCTAAAATATCTTTTTCCCCCTTTTATCTCAGGTTCCATTGTTCTCTGAAGAGGGGTATAAATAAGCTGGTAGGCAATACGATTTGGTTAATTCCTATGTTGATTTGTAGTGAGACGTTGCAGACAAGGATGAAAGATGAAGAAGGAGGAACGGTGGGGACTGATGCATCAAACTACAGACGTGCTCCTAAATCATGGAATTGTCAGGTGATGCGTTTTCTACAGATCTATCGGAACTGCTCTTTCAGAAAAATGTTTCACTTGCCTCAAGTGTATGCAGCAGAAGTGGGAAGGAAAGCTGAGAAGCTGCCTAAATTTATCAGCAGTCCCCAGGCCCCAGAAACAGGATGGGACAGAATCTGGGAGCTCTTTGATCGCAAGTGAGTATGAATTCACCTAGCTTCTATCTGTATTAAGTCAGACAAAATGTTTTGTTCCCTCGGAAATACATGTGACGAGGAGGCAAGAATTGCAGAACAGAGTGAGACCTAGTTTTGTGTGTGGCACAAGAATTATTTCAAAACAATTGGCAGTCTCAAACCTCTTTGAGCGTCGTGCAAAATAATCCATCGCTACCACTCTCTCATCGAAAGTTGTCCTTATGAGGTTTGCTGCCCTTGTTTATTGTTCTGCATTAGTATTGCCTGCCTTGTGTTGTTCACTGTGCCAGCCAGATTGGATTTTTTTGTGCCTTGTATTGTACAGTTGCCATTTCTTTACACATCTTTTTGTCTTTACCTTTCATTTCTCCTGTTGTGACTGTCTTGTGTTGTAACCTCAGTTCCACCCTGGCTCATAATCAAAATGTTGAATTTTGTTTTGGATTATTTGATATATAGACTCCAGCTCTGGTCACCACACTTTAGGAAAGATCCTTGAGAGGGTCCCTGAAAGCGTACAGAAGCGATTTACCAGCATGACTCCAAGGATGGGGGATTTTAGTTACAAGGTTAGGTTTGAAAAGCTGGGGTTGTTCTCCATGGAGCAAGGGAGATTGAGGGGGGATTTGATAGAAGTGTGCAAGATTATGACAGGTTTAGATATGGTAGACAAAAACTGTTCCCTTAGTTGATAGTACAAGGACTAGGGGACACATTTAAAGTTTTGGGCAAGAGATGCAGTTGGGTGGGGTTTGGGGGGGGGCGCGGTGTTGTGTGTAAGGAAGAACTTTTTTATGCAGCGACTGGTAAAGACCAGGAACTCTCTGCCCACAAGGGTGGTGGAAGTAGAAACAATAATAATTTCAAAAGGAAACAATGGATGCCTGAAGGAAATACACCTGCAGGGCTATGGGGATCGAACAGGGGAGTGGCACTTACTGGATAGCTCCCCGGGGAGCCAGCATGGACTTTATTTTCTGAATGGCCTTCTTCTGAACTGTAAATGACTCTATTGGTATCATTCCCTTTGAGTCCACAGCACAAAAACAGGTCATTCAGCCCACACCAGAGAGGCCACAGGCTGGCTGAAGGGGAGAATGGGAAAATGTCATG
Source organism: Carcharodon carcharias (assembly GCF_017639515.1). Lineage (NCBI taxonomy): Eukaryota > Metazoa > Chordata > Chondrichthyes > Lamniformes > Lamnidae > Carcharodon > Carcharodon carcharias. The sequence goes on along the minus strand of NC_054480.1, from coordinate 8,093,302 downwards.
TTGACGAAGGAGAAACGTTTGCTGAAGTACATTGTGTAGAGGGAGATTGATTATGTATCTAATAACCTGGTGCTTGTTACTGAGATTGAGTGCCTGAACTATAGAAACGCAAAGCACACAAAGAGAAAGATTTACAGTATAGGAGGAGGTCACTCGGCCCGTTGTGTCTATGATGGCTGCAAAAGAATGATCTGGTCTGATCCCACCTTCCAGCTCTTGCTCTGTAGCCCTGTAGGTTACAGCACTTCAAGTGCATGTCCAAGGGGAGAGATTTTCCTATGGTGGGTGGGTGGGCTGGGCGGGGGCAAGGGCGGAGCCAATCGCCGCCCGTGATTGGCTGTGTGCCGCCATTTTACGCAGCCCGCCCATTGTATCGTGCAGCCAGTCGTGCTCAGGGCTACCTGTGCAGGCGGGGGGGGGGAGGAGGGGGAGGAGGGCCCTGTGCTATTTCGCGCGTGCACACCGAAGAGCGCAGCAATCTCCCTGAGGCACAGAGCTGCCTCAGCCAGATTGAATGGATTAGAAAACTTTTGAATAAATAAACATTTATTTAAACAAGTGTCACATGAGCCGGGACATGTTTGCGAAGTTAGGAAAATGTATTTACTTATTTAATAAAAGCTTTAGGAAATCTCATCCTGCCCGTGGATGAGGTTTCCTGAAGATTGCGAAGATTGCCTGGGCTCTGCGCCCGCCCACCAACCTTAAGGTTCTTAACAAGCGTAAGTACTTTTCTAATGGCCTTAATAGGTCATTGACAGTTCGGCAGGCGCGCAGCCTCCTCCAGCCTGTACCCGCCAAACGTAATATCGAGATGACGCGCGATGACATCGGGACGCACGCCCAACATCGTCACACATCATTTTACCCATCGGCGTGTCGGACCCGCCTCCTCACACTGACGGCAAAATTCTGCCCCAAGTGTTTTTAAAATGCAATGAGGGTTTCTGCCTCTTGCACCCTTTCAGGCAGTGAGTTCCAGTTTCTGCTGCCCTCTGGGTGAAAATATGACTACTCAACCCTTTCCACTAATCCTTCCACCAATTATTTTAAATTTATGCCCCCTTGGCTATTGAGCTCTCTGCAAATGGGAATAGCTCCTTCCTACCCACTATCTCAGCCCTTTGTAATGTTATACACCTTGATTACATCTTCCCTCAGCCTCCTGTGTTCCAAAGAAAACAAACCCAGCCTGTGCAATCTTTCCTCATCCCTAAAATCCTCCGTTCCTGCAACATCTTCATACATTTCTTCTGTACTCTCTCTAGTGTGATCTCATCCTTCCTGTAATGCGGTGACCAGAACTCTTTGCAGTACCCTGGCTGCAGTCTAACTACTGTTTTATACAATTCTAGCATAACCTTCCTCCTGCTATACTCTAGGTCTCCCCTATGCCGCTTTGACCTCCTTATCTACCTGCCCTGCTACCTTTAGGGATCAGCAGACATTCACGCCAGGGTCTCTATGTTCCTCTGTGTTTTTCAGAATCCTACCATCCATCCATAATTAGCTGTAGTCCTCAAGGGACCTTACAAGTGGCTATAGCTTGAGGGTCACCACTGTATCAAGTATGGCACTGACCAAGAATCTTTCCCACTCTTACTGCCAGCCACGGGCATGTTGGAAGGATTAGCAGGTTGATTGTCAATCTCTTTGGCCACATCATGAACAACAAGCCATGGAGTGCGACTTTGAACTGCTGGTTCAAAGGCAGTGTCATTGCACCACAAGAACCCCATTCACCAGAATCCTACCATTTATTGTGCATTCCCTTGCCTTGTTTGTCCTCAACAAATACATTTTTGCTTAATAAATGTTTAATTCCCCAGGCATCCTTCAGTTTTGCAGTCATAAAGTTCGCAACAAATTGTTTCTTTTTAAAAATGAAATTCATTTGCTAGGTATGTGTTTTAAAATGACTGCATGTAATTCAATCCATGTACTGTGCACACAGTGAGATGAAGAGATATCCTGAGGAAATAACCAACCTCTGGAAGAGTGTCATCGTAGCTGCATGTGTTGGGATGTTGTATGGGGGCATTCCCGCTGCCAAACATGCTAAAATTCGTTACATCGAACAGAGTCAAGCTGAGGTGTACAAAAATCGCTTGGAGGCTGTGGTGAGTTTGTTGGGTTTGAAACTAAGTTATGCAAGAAATCAGGAGGTTACTTTTATTTTGGAAGGAGTTGTCCTGGTGAGGAGAGGAGGGGCATGGATAGCAGCAGAAAATAGCTTCAGTGCATTTGTGATGCTTATTTTCCGCTGTGATATTCGGTGGAGCTCGGGCAGGAAGTGAATAGAAGTGGGAGGATCTGTCAGTCACAGGCTGCATGCCAACATTCCTTTCGGAAAACGATGATTCCTTGATCCTCCCAGATGGGGAGCAGAGAGTGAGTGAGCGAGACCTTCCTGAGCCTATCACACCTCTCTGAGAAAGCCACCTGCTTACTTCCTTGCCCTTTTCCTACATTTTTCCCAAATATTTATTTATTTTCCTTTTATTAGGCATTGTGGATTCTGTTTCCACCACTGCAATGGGACTAAGAAACCTCTGCATTTTGTAACAGAATAAATCTCCTATCTCTCTGTGAGCTACATTCTATCTTAACTCACAGGCTGTCTTGTCTAAGCTTTCCCTCCTGCTCACAAATCCTTTAATATCCCTTTTTCACAGTATCAATTCTCTTTCAATAGAACTAATATGCCTTGCTTCAATAATGGACAATTTCACATCCTAATCATCCTCCTAAGCTCCTCATTAATTATTTTTGTGATTATCACAGTATGCACACACGGTGGATGTAATTTCCACATGATCAAGTAGAGAAAAGTATCATAGTTGTATGAAGACATTTCTCCAGATGGCGTGTGAATTCCTGTTGGATTATGCTTGGGCGAATCCCATCCTTCAACACCTGTCTCAGCCACTCAGCATCATTATTCTCCTTTTCCTCCCTCCCATTCCTCCTCCAATGGAGGCTGCAGGCAAGAATGCCTCTTAGCGCCTCTCCTCTTTGCCATGATGAAAGAACTGTGCTATCAAACACCAGTGCCAGCCAAGCATTCATGGACTTGGAACTGATGAACCCTGAGCACGAAATAACAGATGAGATCCTGCTCTAGGGGAACAAAAAGAAATCACCGTTCCATTCCCAATGACTTCCAAACAATTAGAGTCAGGCCAAATCTCGTGATGCAAGGTGAACTATTCCCAACGTGGAGGAATTCACCCTCACTAAGGATGTCCCCACATATGTCTGAGAGTCTGACTCCTTTGGGGGTCACACTTAGGCTTCAGGTTTATAGGGGGAATTGTAACCCCTAACTCACTCACCTTTAAGGAAGAAACGTTTCCTCCAAAGCCCCTCTACCCATCCTGACCAGCGTACAAGCAGATGGGACAATCGACCTTATTTAATTCCTGGGGAGGGCAAACAGTAAAAATGAATGTATTCCCTTCATCACTCTGGCATATATATCAATAGAAAAAGCATCAGATGATCTCAAATATAAGTTGGGATAAAAAGACGGGTACCCTGCCTTTAAGATCTATGAATCTGATCCTCCACTCTAAACCTTGCCATTTTGGATACATTTCCTTTCACTATATTTTTTTTTCCTCCACAGAGTGCTAATCCACAAGGATCTGTATCTGCCACCCATCTGACCAGCCTCTTAATCTGCTGTGTATCCTCTTATTCCAGACAGTTTGCCAGATGCCATCATTTGATATCTCCAGCAGTTTTTCATATCAGTTCATTTGTGCCTACGCCAAATCACTTATATAAATGGAAAGGGAATCCCAGCACCAATCCCCGTGAGATACACACACACACTTGCACCTCCCCAAACCAAAGAAAAATTAATTTTTTAATCAATTTTCACTGATTTTTCTTTTCTGCTAACCCTCTCTCTACCTATAACTGCACTCCGTTTAAATACATTGATGCAGTTACTGCTGGTAGATTCCAAACCTGGCACGAAGATCTGTTTATGAAAACAATCGAGATATTTATAGATATACTATATTACACCACTGAAAGTTACTATTTCAAGCCTATTCGGATCATGAGAATATCACAGGTCCAACACTGATGACTTACTGAGCAGTAATGCATTGAATAATCTTAGACAGCAATTCTGTAGTTTTCACTCAATTCAGAGAGCAGTATAATTATTATTTAACCTCCAGAAGTTTTCCTTGTGTTTATTTATTTACAAAGGTTTGGGAGAGCCTACAGTAGCTCACGTTACACTTGGTCTGTTAGACTGACGTATTGGCTGAAGGGCACTTACTTTTGCTACTCCCATTCTTCCAAGTGCTGGGCCCTAGCAGAGCAGACACTATGATTGCAGTTCAGTGAGCCGCTCACAATAGGGTGAGGAATCCAGTAATCTGCGTGAGTGTAATGGGAATATGCCTGTTTTGTAACATTACACTGGGTAACAGGATGCAAAGATTTTCCTTTACTTAAGATTGATTTGAAAAAGAATAACTGTTAGTTACACTTCCCGTCATTCTAGTCCTGTCTGTGGTATAGGTCCCAATATGACCCTGGGTTTCAGAAAGACAATACCACAAGGGCAAAATGATTACAACTTTAGCAAATGATCTCACGCGATGTGTAAGCAAGTTAGTTTAGAATACAGTTGTGCTGTGGGAACCCGGGGGATTTTTCTTTTGTGGGTGGGACACTGACTAGTGTAACCTATGTGACTGAGCACCTTTGATACCCTGTGTTATCGCTGTTTTTGTTTTGTCTAATAGAGGTCAGCACAAGATGCTGCAGTCCGGGGCTTCATCCGTTATGGGTGGCGATGGAGCTGGAGAGTCACTGCATTTGTGGCAATATTCAAGTAAGCGAAATATTAAGTAAATATTCTAGTTTTTAAAGGTGGCTGTAGTGTACAGGGACAACAAGCTGTTATGATCAGTATGGATTAAAATTGCTTTTGTATTTCTTACTTGCAAACAAAACATGCCTAATAAGGGAAGGAATTATGTTTACATAACATCCTTAACAGCCTCAGAATATCCCAAAGCACACTACAGCCAGTGAAGAGCTCTAGAAATGAAGTCACTGTTGCAGTGTAGGAATCACAGCAACCCATTTGCAGGCAGCAAAGTCCTATAAACAGCAATGAGTTACATAATCATATTGACAAACAGAAAACGCTGGAAAAGCCCAGCAGCATCTGTGGTGAGAGAAACAGAGTTAACGTTTTGAGTCGTTTGAAGTCACCCTTCTTCAGAGCGGTCATACAGACTTGAAACGTTAACTGTTTCACTCTCCACAGATGCTGCTGGGTTTTTCCAGCGTCTTCTGTTTTTGTTTCAGATTTCCTTCATCCACAGTATTTTGCTTTTAACATAATCAGATTGTCTTGACTTAGTGTCGTTTGGTTGAATGGTAAATATTGGGCCGGACACCGTGTTCATTTTCAAGTAATGTCATTTACGTCTATCTGAAGGCCTTTGTAAAATGTCTCATCCAAAAGATGGCACCTCTGACAGTAAGTACTCTCTCAGTACTGCAGTTAAGTGTCAGCTTGGGTTAACTGCTCAAGTCTCTACAGTTCACTTTGAATTCATGAGTTTGTGGCTCAGGGGAGTGCTATCACTACTAGGCTGACAGTGATCACAGTGCCTTTAACTTCATTTCTAGAGTTCTTCACTGGCTGTAATGTGCTTTGGGATATTCTGAGGTTGTTAAGGATGTTATGTAAACATAATTCTGGAAATATTTTAGAGATGACCTGCACTTGTTAAATGTATTTGCCTTGTGTTGGTTAACCTCCCAATGTGCACCTGTAGTGTGTTCTCTCTTTGCTTGGGGGAGGCTGTGTGGGGCACTCACTATAATGTGATATAGATCTTTGGATCGGCCTGTGGGCCAATCAAGATGAAACAGCTACTGGTTACGGAATCTGCAGTGGTAGCCAGTGTTTTTTTCCATGGTTCAGGCAACACCAGGCCAGTCGAAAGTGCTAATTCTTATCGCATTAATGGGCTATTCTTGTAACCACTGTAATATGAGTAAGGGGATAGATCAGAGAACTAAATTGTTGGTCTCCATGCAGCTAAAAATAAGTTGGAAAGTCAACATGTCCTAGAGGGTGGTAAATAGCATTGCATGTGTTTTTTAAAAATGTTCTTCTAAGTTCTGACAGTCCTGGCGTCACTGTTCTCAAGAGAATAACTAGATAAACAAGTAATCTCGGTGAGCTCAAATGACCTCATAAACTGTGTTCGCTGGCAGCCTGTTATTAAACTTTAATCTGCTCTTCGCTAGTTTCAGACAAGGCCACTTCCCTTAGGCCGTCAGTGCAATAGGATTAGAAGGCTCAGTGCTCTTTAATTTCACCTGGTTATTTCAGCCAAATGATTAGGTCAAGTATTAATACCTTGCGACTTGATTAGCGAAAGAATTGGCTTTGAGATCCTGTTTGCAGCCAATCCCGGATCATATTTCAATGATTTTGGGTCCCAGCTCTCAAACGGAAATCAGGTCTGCGGAGACACAAAGAATAAGTTAAGATTAGACTCTAAATGTATAAGCAGTAAAGTGAAGTATGAGGTCAAGGATGCTGTAATGAAGAAGATTTAGTCACATATAATTCTGGTAATTGAAGCATGCTTGAGAAGCTGTATCTGTGCTTAGGGCATACAATTATCATGGGATATGATTGCAACATTGATTTTCTAGATGGGGGGGGAATCACAGATGTGTTTGCACAGATTTTATTTATTTTATTAACTTACTGTTGTTTTTTTCAAACAGTACAGTTAGCACAGGTCTGTCTGTGTATCATGATCAGGATTTGCTGAAGCACTACTCTGCAGCTGGAGGTGAGAGTGTACTTAGAAGCTATCCTGTAAAAAAAATTGCTAAGATACCCTACTTAGAAGTATTCAAACCCTGGGAGTGCACATATATTTTTTATACAGCACAGGAACAGGTCATTCAGTCCAGCTGGTCCGTGCTGGCGTTTACACTCCACGTGATCCTCCTCCCGTTTCTCTTCATCTCGCCCTATCAGAATAACCTATTCCTTTCTCCCTTACGTACGCATCAAATTTCCCCAAAAATGCCTCAATTGCTCTATGTGGTAGCGAGTTCAATATTCTAACTTCTCTGGGCAAAGACGTTTTTCCTGATTTTTTTTTAAACTGCATTTATAAGTGACTTTCTTGTATCTGTGGCCCCCTAGTTCTGCTGTCACCCACAAATGGAAATGTCTTGTGTGTTATCTACCTTCCTCTCTGTTCATTAACTGGCTTTCACCCCACTCCCGGAAAGAGTCGACCCAACTGGGAGTCCTTCGTACGTGTGGCTGGACAGTGAGTTCCAGTGGAGTATCCAACCATGGGAGTATCACAACTCATACCTGATAATTTCCTCTACACATGTCCTACCACAGACACCCACACATGTTCCTAAAGAAACTAGGATCAGTTAGTTGACTGCATTTTTTCAAATTGGCTGATAATTTAAAACAGACTTCCCACCCCTGCCCCCCATCGCCACTGACACCAACTGTTCTATTTCATAAAGCCAGATAGGGAATGATGGAACTGGACCCTCATCCTTATAAATTGTATAAACATTTATTTACGGAGATACACGTCACAAACTTGCACCTCCTAATGCAATCGCCACAGTTCTAGTCTATTTCTATCTGTAGGAACACAAATGAACCCCCGGTTTATGCATGCAATTAAACACACAATTAGTATACAATTAACACCAATTGGCTAATTCAATGCAGTTTGTGAATTGAACCTAGCTCCCTCTTGTCAGTGTGGCTCAGCTGTACACTCTTGTTCCAAACTGAGCTACCAAGGAGTTCACTTGTAATGCCCTGTTTGATATTGAGACTTTGGTTCTCGTAAGTGAAGGGTCTGAATCCAGTAGGCAGAGCAGAACAAACACGTTTATGAAAGCAGTGTTCGTTTACACTACATGAGCACTTAAATAAAGATCGCAATTATGTTTTATCTGTTGAAACTATCTGCGTGCTGATTTGTCCTTGTGAGCTAATGTGAAAAGATCCTTGCATTTTTAGCAATCACAGGAGGATTATTCCGGATGAATCTTGGACTGGGTGGATTCTTAGCAGGCACAACCATTGGTGCACTAATGGGGTGAGTTCATAAACATTTATGCAAGGTAATTGAAGGTTAATTACTTTTGAAGTTATTGTGTAATAACATTTAATTTTTGTGTTTTAAGAATACATAGTTCCTCATTATAAGCCTTGTGTTTACAAACATTAGAAACTGGAGGAGACCATTCAACTGCTCGAATCCGTTCTATCATTCAATTAAATCAGGCTGATTTATATCTCAACTCCAGTTACCTGCCTCTGATTCCTCGATACCCTTGCTTAATAAAACCTATCAACCTCAGTCTTGCAAATCTCAATTGACACCAGGAATCTATAACCTTTTAGCGGGGATGGTTCCATATTTCCACAAATCTTTTTGTGGGAAAAGTCCTTCCTAATTTCACTCCTATGAAGTAAGAGCAGAAAGTAGGCCTTTCAGCTCTTCGAGCCTGCTCCACCATTCAATAAGATCATGGATGATCTGTTTGTCTTTCAAATTCCAGATTCCCGTCTACCCTCGGTAACCTTGATTCCCTTGCCCAACAAGGATTTATCTACCTCCCCTTTAAAAATATTCAGTGACCCCGCCTCCACCACCTTCTGAGGCAGAAAGTGCCCAGCATTAGATGTGATTCTGCGATTGGACAACATTTGCCAAATAATCCTCAGTAAGAATTACACTGACAACCAGTTTACAGTTGTCAGTCAGGCTCTCAGTGTGGTGTATTTGCGTGTACTGGAAGCCACACATATTAATACACAGGGTCTTGTTCTTTGCAGACAGAACATGTATACACATTGCACCTGTTTCAGCTAAACAAAATAAGTGACAGCCATTCGCTGACTCATTCCTCAGGGCAATGCCTTGACCAATCAGGGTCAAGCTGCCTGGTTTAAATTTCAAATGATGCTTTGCAGTTAACTGCCAGTCACAATCACTAGTGCATTCTCCATGACATGCCTCTACCAATCAGAGCCCACCTGCTAACCAATCAGCACTCTCTTCACATACAGTATAAATTGTTGTATTCCCCTTATATTGGTATTCTTGCGAAGTGTCCTGATGAGTGCAAGATGAAAAGCTTCAACATGTCTCTTTTTACAGCAACACTTTTGTGACTCATGCACTAGAACACCTAGATTCCTTTGCACCTTGGAATTCTGCTGTTGTTCTCAGTTTAAGTAATACTCTGCTTTTTATTCTTCCCTGTCAAAGTGAACAACTTTACATTTTCCCACATTATACGCCATCCGCCAGACTTTTGTCCATTCACTCAACCTATCTGTATCCGTCTGCAACCTCCTTATGTCCTCTTCACAGCATAATTTCCTACCTATCTTTATGTCATCTGCAAATTTAGCTACCATGCCTTCACTCCCCTCATCTAAGTCATTGATATAAATAGTAAAATGCTGAGACCCCTGTGGGACGCCACTCATTACACCCTGACAATCAGAAAAAGACCCATTTATGCATGCTCTTGTTTCTGCCGGCCAGCCAATCTTCTACCCATGCTAATATGTTACCCCCTACACCATGAGCTTTTATTTTCTGCAATAACCTTTGACATGGCACCTTATCAAATGCCTTCTGGAAATCCAAGTACAGGCTCCCCTTTATCCACAGCACATGTTATTCCTTCAATCCAATAAATTGGTTAAACATGATTCCACTTTCATAAAACCAAGCTGACTCTTCCCGATCACCTTGGGTTTTTCTAAGTGCCCAACCATAACCTCTTTAATGATCGAGTCTAACAACGTCCCCATGACAGACATCAGGCTAACTGGCCTATAGTTTCCTGTTTTCTGCCCCTCTCCCTCCCCTGAATAGAGGGGTTATATTTGCTACTTTCCAGTCTGATGGAACCTTTCCAGAATCTAGGGAATTTTGGAAAATTAACGCCACCTCTTTTAAGATCCTAGGATGAAGACCATCAGGACCTGGGGACTTGTCAGCCCACAGCTCCGTCAGTTTGCTCAATAACACTTCCCTAGTGATTGTAATTTCATCAAATTCCCCTTTCCCTTCCACCTCCTGATTTAAGCTGTTACTGGAAGGTTTTCATAAGCAGCCAAGCTCTAACTTTAAGACTGTGTCTCCTTGAAGAAAATAGCAGAATTCAAGTAGCGATTAAAAAAATTCCAAAAATTGTTGCTGAATTCACATAGACATAAGTGTCAGCCAGGTTGTAGGTTCAAGTCTCACTCCAGAAACTTGAGTTCAATACCTAGGCTGACCACTGCAGTGTTGAAGGAGTGCTGCACTGTCAGAGGTGCCGTATTTCAGGTGAGACGTTAAACTGAGGTTCTGCCTGCCCCCTCAGGTGAACACAGAAGATTGCATAGCAGTGTTTTAAAGAAGAGCAGGAGAGTACTCCAGTATTTCTGGCAAATATTTGTCCCTCACCCAGAATCATTCAAATGGATTATCTGGTCATGTATTTCATTGCTGTTTGTCGTATATGGAGCTTGCTGTATAGAAATTAGCTACCTATAATTCCTAGATTACAACAGCGACTATACTTCCAAAGTGCTTCAATGCAACAAACTGCAGCAGAGAGCCAACAGGTTGCTGTTAGCTGCAGTTTTGCTTACTTGCCTTGTTCTGGAAGCCATGAGACCTACCGGGACACAGGGCTTTAGGATGGGAACTCTTTTAGTTCATTCATGGGATGTGGGCATTGCTGGCATTTATTGCCCATCCCTAATTGTCCTTCAGAAGGTGGTGGTGAGCTTGTTTCTTGAACCGTGTGGTGTAGGTACACCCAAGTGCTGTTAGGGAGGGAGTTCCAGGAATTTACAGCTTTTCCGAAGGCAGCAGCAACATAAAAATGTCTCGAGTGTTTCCGACTGGACTCTGTATTAACAAGTAACGTTTTCAACTAGATAATGCACAGTTGAAGGCACTTGCTTGAGATACTTTTTTTTCCTTGTTTGCCTCGTCGTCTGGGATGACAGTCACTGTGTCGTAAAAGGAGGGCTTGGTGGCTGCTGATAGTTATAATCCTGAACCAAACTCACCCCCCCACCCCCCCCAATATTTTGGTACGATCTGATTAGGGACCAGTAACTTTTTGTTTAAAGTAGACAAAGTTTGAGATTCTGGGTATTTACTAAGAGAACAAAGCCACAAGATCCCATGCCTTTTGAGCAAGCAAAATAAGCTTTACTATACAAGATCAGAAAAGTAAAACCATTCACAGTGGCCAGGATTTTCCGGCCCTGTTGGGGTGGGACCCGTGTGGGAGATTCAGCATCCCAGCCAAAAGTCCCATTGACTTTCAGCAGGACCAGATAATCCCGACAGCGGGCGGCTCTGGAAAATCCCCGCCCCATATCTATTTTATGCTCTAACTTTCAGAATCAACATGAGGTACATGTGAATTAACCAGCAAACTGTGGCCGAGCACACCACACTGCACAATTAATGGCAGATGCAACCTAGACTGGCCCCATGGATTTCACCGCGACCCACCCAGACATCAGTGTCCACTGTGAGTTACACAATCTCATTAAAACTGTCTTCCCCCCTCCCCCCCCACGAGGATTCTAGTCTTCGCCTTCAAAGCTCTAGCCTCTGAATTCCGTCCAAATGTCGCTCCGACTCAGACTGCCTCAATGACCACTCACCACTCACCTCCTGATGGTTTACTCTTCTCCTGAGACTGCTTCCACTGGCTTTCCAAAGCTGCACTCTGGCACCAACTCACAAGTACAACTCCAGCTCTTCAGCTACACCAAGCAGAACACCATTGCTCCAAAGGATTACCTTTGCCCCCATACCCTGCAGCACAGAACCACTAAACTTCTGCTCTCTTTTCATTTCTCCAGGGCTTCTCCTGAGCCCTCACTACTTGGAGCCTGCCAACAGCAGCAACCTTTTGTTGTCTGGAGCCTTTTTCTTTGTTCCTTTCCCCAGTGGCTTCTCCCCCACCTGTGGTCTCCCTCTCTGGATCCTCTCTCTCTCTCCCTGAGTCCTCTCCCTGTCTCCTCTCCTTGCGTTCCCTCCTCTGGGTTCCGTGACTCTACATGTTATGGAACCAAACCTGGGTTGTGTGACCAGGTTTTTGCGTGGTTTTTCTAAGCAGGCACATTGCTGATGTCCCCTTTAACTGAAGATGGGAAAAAAAGTGGAACAGAATATGTGCCACTTGTCAATGGCCACACTCTGTGCATGCCCAGAACTCTTTAGCCTGCTGGGAAATGGAGTCCTTGGCCTCCACCTGGAACCAGGTAAGTTCTGATTTCTTAAGAATACAGAGCTTTGCTTTTGCTACATTTGTAGTTCATTTTTTTTAAGATAAAAAGAGCTTGAAATTCAGCCACCAAGGAAAAGACAAAAGTCTTCAAACGATAACAAATTTAAAGACTGCATTTAGAGTAATGTCTCACTCCAAATTGGCGTTGATTTGGACTGTGGACCGTGGGTAACTTGTGCTGACAGCCGTATGTGAATCTCGCTGCTGGTTTGTGTTTCAGGGTTCCAGCTGGGGCATTGATCCTGGCAACGCAGAAAGTTGGCGGGGAGACCATCCGGGAAAGGAGACGTAGAGAGCGGCGAGAGATTTACGAACTTAGGTTGGAAGAATGGTATGAAGCAGTAATTCAGTGATCAGAAATAAATCACTGAAAATAGAATAGCTTAGAGGAATAATGTTTGAAAAATATCGTATAAGTTAATGGCTTTGACTTTTTGAACAGAAGAGTTCCACCTGAAATGTAATAACCTCTCTCTTTTCAAGTGCTGAGCAGACTGGTATACATTTCCTGTAGTTTCAGTATTGATAACCCATTTCAAGCCCATATAAATCACACAATGCCTCCCTTTAAATCTTCCTTTTATTAGCAGTTTCTTAATGCCATTAGGTTGGTTTTTATTGAGCGTTCTTGTGTTTATGTGTCAACTCTCCAGGAAAGCCAGACTCCAAGTGACAGAAGGTTTAATTGATGAAATTGCTGGCAAAGATTCAATGGAAAATGATTTGGAGAAATTGGAAGAGCTGTTGAACCAGCCCAGAAATTTAGAGCCATCGGTTGATCGAGCAAATCTGACTAAATTGGAGAATTAAGAAGGGAGTTTGCACGGATTGTACCAACTGCAAAAGACTTCTGAGAAATTATTGTATATGCCTGAGCCAGTTACGAAAATTAAATCCTTGACTGCTACTGAAGGACAGTGCAGCCAAGGTAAATTCCAGGGCTGGATTCATTGGAACTATGATACCCGGAATTTCTGGCTTTCGGTTTCACCAATGATTGTGAATGTACAGGACTATTTGCATATTCAGAATGTTCAGTGTGATTGTTTGTAATAATCCCTCTGACTGTGACGTTTTGAACAGTTGGAAAAGTATTTGCAAATGATGAATCTCTATGAAGTTTGCATCTTAGTTGCTTTAATAGTTTTAACCTGTGCCTACTCAGCTCTTGCTGACTTGGAGAGTGGAGTAAATTTGCAACTAAATCCTGCTCGGCACTGATTCATAGCTGATTACTCGGCAAGTGAACTTGGCTGAGTGTGGCTGGCAGTTCTCTCCACAAGAAATCAGCTAACCGTCTCTCAGGGCTACACCTCAACAGAATGACCAAGATTAGAATTTCACTTGATGATCCTTCTTGAACAAACACGCTGAAGTCTCCAATACCACCTGGGTGCTTATCTCGTATTTCGATAATTGGAGTTTAGTTTTTTGTTATATTTTTAGTACAGGTTAACATCTTGACATTAATTCTTGTCTGTGGCATTTTAAGCAATGATTATGATTTAATATAGCAACAGAGGAGTTTGTACTGTTAAACCAGTGTGCTGAACTAGAGTACAGTGTAAATAAAACACACAAGTTGGGCCACAGTAGCATGAATTTTTAAAACTTGTGTTGAAAACACATTCTGATCTTATAACAAAGTGTTATCGCTGGACTAGATATTGATATACAAATGATAAAAGCATTTTCTTGAAATCAGGTCAGTGAAAAGTAAATTCTGCTCTACCTACAGAATGTGGTTTGTGGTTACAATAATGTCTTTAATATTGTGCCATATTGCAGCAAACAAAGTTGTATGAGGCAGCAGATTAGGAAATGGTTTTGATTAATAAACCATTTTTTACATTTGAGAGTTGGAACATTACTCAAAATTAAGTTATTTGTACTGAGTGACGCAAATTTTTCACAAAAATGCTGCTTGGCAAAAAATAAAGAGCTAAACTTTTGACTAAATCATTTGGAAAAGAGCAGGTTATAGCATGGTGAAACCAACGAAATACAACATGTACCCAAACTTGAGCAAGGCACAGGATGGAAAAATCTACTTGCGTTCAAACCATTATACTTGAGCATTGAGTTGTTTTACATTGTATGCAAACTGGGGAGACAGTTTTAGGACAGGTACTCGTATGGGTGAACCTGGATGGGAATGGAAGTGCTGGGAGAAAGATGATAGAAGGAAGGAGAAGAGCCCCAGAAGGTTTGGTCAGGCAAAAGGCAGTCAGAGGGAGAGCTCTGAGCTCACCAGGATTGAAATCAGCTAACCCTGGTTGAAGAACAATCAGAAACAGTTTCTAAAGCAATTAAGAGGTTTGGTAGAGAGTATGGAGACCATGTGCCTATGGAGCATGGTGCTATCAGGAAGGTCAGTGAGAGTAGGAGTCAGGTGTTAATTCTCTTTGAATAAGTGGAACCCCTCTTGAGCCTCCCCCTTCTCCATTGCAATTTCAGAATATTAAAGAGAAAGGAGATGCTGTGTCGCACCCACCCCACTGCAGTTGCCTGATTTATGACCTTATTCTGTCCTCCTAAGTCTGGGGACTTTCACACCAAAAATCTAAAATTTTAAAATAAAGATAATTTTTCCCCTTCACTACTTCCTTGATTTAAAATTATTGTTCATTCTGATTTGGATACTGACTGAGCCATAATTTTTGGTTTTAAGTAGTTTTCATCAGCAGCAAAATAATTATTAGACCTCAAGCCAAGATAACCCCCAGAGGCACCTATTGTTGCCAATTCTTCAGGCAGTCTCCAGGAAATGGAATTGATGATAAATCTCTGGGACACTGCTGTGAGTAATATCCAAGATTAAAATTATAGGTAATCAAAAATGTGTTCTTTTTGCAAACTCTTCGGCTTATTTGTTATAAAAGCATTGGCGAAGGCCAGCAAAAACAGGTCAAGGATCCAATTAGGTAAGGAAGAGATTCTTTGCTTAATTTCAATTAGTGTGGAAAGTCAGGGCATCTCAACGAAATAAAAACAAAAAAACTGCGGATGCTGGAAATCCAAAACAAAAACAGAATTATCTGGAAAAACTCAGCAGGTCCGGCAGCATCGGCGGAGAAGAAAAGAGTTGACGTTTCGAGTCCTCATGACCGAAGGGTCATGAGGACTCGAAACTTCAACTCTTTTCTTCTCCGCCGATGCTGCCGGACCTGCTGAGTTTTTTCCAGGTAATTCTGTTTTCATCTCAATGAAATGTTGGTTGACTGAAGGTGGGAATGTGGATGTAGATGGACATATTTGGCTACCAACGGTAGGACGAGTAGAGTTGCCAACTGTGATTAAACGTATTCCTCGAGGTTTCATCACGTGACTTGTCGCACCCTCCGGCCGTTAGTCGGTCGACGCCTCCATCCTTGTGAAGTACCGATTTCCAATACCAACTGGAAAGTAAAAAGACTCGTTACCCAATTGGATAATGCTTATTCGTCAGCCAAACGGCCATTTCCGCACCCCACCCACCCCCTCCCCCCCACTCAATATTTTTAAATCTGGTAAAGCGAAATGTTCAAAGAAAATGACAAAAAAAAAAAAAAAATTTTTATCATGCTGATGATTTTTGTCCAGAGTTGCAAACTGGAGATTGACTTTCAATTCCTGGAGACTCCAGGCCAATCCTGGAGGGTTGGCAACCCCTGGGGGAATTTAATTATAAACCAGGCATTTTCTAACTAATTGTATTTTAAGGGACAAAAGGAATGAGGAACGTTTCTAACCCCAGTGGAGTAAGTCAGTGTGAGATAGGCTTTGCCCTGGGAGTTTGTACCTAGGCCCCTGCTTGGTCTCCATGGGAACGGGCGGCCAGGACGATCAATGGAATGCGGAGCGGTGGATGTGCGCAGGCGCAGTGCGCGGCGGCCAGGCCGACCAATGGAGTGCGGAGCGGTGGGTGTGCGCCGGCGCAGTGCGCGGCGGCCAGGCCGACCAATGGAGTGCGGGGCGGTGGGTGTGCGCAGGCGCAGTGCGCTATGGCGGTAAGATGGCGGCTGTTGGCGGCGGCTCTCTGCAGTCAGAGCCTGTGGGCGGCCGCCAGCAGCTCCCCAGCAGGTAAAGCGGCTGCCGGGCCCCGGGCGAGACGCACAAGCTGCTCAATCTCACCAGGAGCGGAGACCGAGACTGGCAGGGGGGTCCTCAGAGCCGGGTGTTTACACAAACCCGGGATACGGGGGTGGGGGGGGGAACAGGGATACATGGGGGAGGTGGGGGGGGGGTGGGATCAGGGATACAGGTGGGGGGGTGTCAGGGATACATGGGGGAGGTGGGGGGGATCAGGGATACAGGGGGGAGGTGGGGGGGATCAGGGATACAGGTGGGGGGGGTGTCAGGGATACAGGGGGGGAGGTGGGGGGGGATCAGGGATACAGGGGGGGAGGTGGGAGGGGGATCAGGGATACAGGGGGGGAGGTGGGAGGGGGGTCAGGGATACGGGGGGGGGAGGTGGGGGGGGTGGGATCAGGGATACAGGCGGGGGGGTGGGGGTGTCAGGGATACGGGGGGGAGGTGGGGGGGATCAGGGATACAGGCGGGGGGGGTGTCAGGGATACGGGGGGGAGGTGGGGGGGATCAGGGATACAGGCGGGGGGGGGGGGTCAGGGATACGGGGGGGAGGTGGGGGGGATCAGGGATACAGGCGGGGGGGGGGGGTCAGGGATACGGGGGGGAGGTGGGGGGGATCAGGGATACAGGCGGGGGGGGTCAGGGATACGGGGGGGGAGGTGGGGGGGATCAGGGATACAAGCGGGGGGGGGGGGGTCAGGGATACGGGGGGGGAGGTGGGGGGGGTGGGATCAGGGATACGGGGGGGAGGTGGATCAGGGATACAGGGGGGAGGTGGGGGGGGATCAGGAATACAGGGGGGGGAGGTGGGGGGGGTGGGATCAGGGATACAGGGGGGGAGGTGGGGGGGATCAGGGATACAGGTGGGGGGGGATCAGGGATGCAGGTGGGGGGTGTCAGGGATACGGGGGGGGGAGGTGGGGGGGATCAGGGATACAGGCGGGGGGGGGGTCAGGGATACGGGGGGGAGGTGGGGGGATCAGGGATACAGGCGGGGGGGATCAGGGATACGGGGGGAGGTGGGGGGGCATCAGGGATACAGGGGGGAGGTGGGGGGGGATCAGGGATACAGGGGGGGGAGGTGGGGGGGGTGGGATCAGGGATACGGGGGGAGGTGGGGGGGCATCAGGGATACAGGGGGGAGGTGGGGGGGGATCAGGGATACAGGGGGGAGGTGGGGGGGGATCAGGGATACAGGGGGGAGGTGGGGGGGATCAGGGATACAGGGGGGAGGTGGGGGGGAATTGGATACAGTGGGGAGGTGGAGGGGATCAGGGATACAAGGAGGAGGTGGCGGGGGGAATCAAGGATACAGGGGGGAGGTGGGGGCATCAGGGATACAGTGGGGAGGTGGGGGGGTGGGATCAGGGAGGTGGAGGGGGATCAGGGATACAGGTGGGGGGGTGGTCATGGATACGGGGGGGGGGTGGGATCAGGGATACAGAGGGGAGGTGGGGGGGATCAGGGATACAGGGGGGAGGTGGGGGGGTGGGATCAGGGATACAGGTGGGGGGGTGGTCAGGGATACAGGGGGGGGGGTGGGATCAGGGATACAGGGGGGAGGTGGATCAGGGATACAGGGGGGAGGTGGGGGGGATCAGGGATACAGGGGGGAGGTGGGGGGGATCAGGGATACAGGGGGGAGGTGGGGTGGGATCAGGGATACAGGGGGGAGGTGGATCAGGGATACAGGGAGGAGGTGGGGGTGGGATCAGGGATACAGGGGGGAGGTGGGGTGGGATCAGGGATACAGGGGGGAGGTGGATCAGGGATACAGGGAGGAGGTGGGGGGGATCAGGGATACAGGGGGAGGTGGGGGGTGGGATCAGGGATACAGGGGGGAAGTGGCGGGGGGAATCAAGGATACGGGGGGAGGTGGGGGGATCAGGGATACAGGGAGGTGGGGGGGGATCAGGGATACAGGGGGAGGTTGGGGGGATCAGGGATACAGGGGGTAGGTGGGGGATCAGGGATATGGGGGGGTGGGGGGGGGGGTGGGGGGGATCAGGGATACAGGGGGGAGGTGGGGGGGATCAGGGATACAGGGGGGAGGTGGGGGGGATCAGGGATACAGGGGGGAGGAGGTGGGGGATCAGGGATACGGGGGGAGAGGAGGGGCGATACAGGGGGAGGTGGGGCGGAGATCGGGGATACAGGGTGGAGGAGGTGGGGGGATCGGGGATACAGGAAGCGGAGGGGGTACAGGGTAGGGGAAGGGGGAAATACAGCATGCATGAAGGGAAACCAGGAGATACAACACGGGGTTGGGGGAGTGGAATCCGGACTATAGCATGGAGTAGGGGGAAAGTCAGGACTACGGTGTCGGAGAGAGGGGATATCAGGGAGTACAATATTAGGGGGGGGGGCGGTGGAGACCAGGGGGTACAGCATGGAGGAGGGATGAATCCAGGGGCTAGAGCATGGCGGGGGAGGTGCACCAGGGGTAGAACATGGGGGTGGGCGGGTGGGGGGTGGTGGGGGCACCTCCATGTTAAGTAATATTACACATGCTAATAGTTTGGTTGATGAGAGGCAGACTCCTTTATCAGTGAGACTTATTGAGTCAGATTTAACTGATATGAGAATTGCCTGATGGTGGCACTGTTGCACCACTGATCAATGCTGTTGTAAACTGCTTGGTGGAGAATTACAAAAGTGAGTGAGAAACACTGCTATTAATTTGTAGAAATCATTCAAGTTGTTGTCATTTCCATGATTGAGCATTAAGAATGGGAGTAGACCAAGCATCTCCCTGCCGTTCAGATAGAGGATGGCTGATTTGTACCTTCACTCCATTTACCTGTCTTTGCTCCAAATAGATTGACAACCTTACCCAACAAAAGTCTACCGCAGCATTGCAAGCGCTAATTAACCCCTGGTTTCCCCTTTTGAGGGGAGAGAGTTCCAGATTTCCATTCTCCTTTGGAAAAATGTTTTCTGATATCACTCCTGAATAGCCTGGTTCCTATTTTGCTGTCTTCTTGATTTTCCTATTGGGGGAGACGACCTTTTGATTCTACCCTATCAAATCCTTTTAACTTTTTAAGTAAATTAACTTCGAAATTCAATGGAATACAAGGCAATTTTTATGTAACCTGTCATCATAATTTAACCCTCTAGGCTCTGGTAATCTGGTGAAATTACATTGCAGAGATAGCTGCAGAGATGGGGGATGCACTGGAATGATCCCAAACTCCCCAGATTCTGGAACGATCCTAGCAGATTGGAAGTTAGCAAATGTAACACCGCTATTCAAGAAAGATGAGAGAGAAAAAATCAGGGAACAACTACAGGCCAGTTAGCTTGACAATAATCACTAGGAAAATGCTGGAATCTTATTAAGGAAGTCTGAACAATTCACTTAGAAAATCATATTATGATCAGACAAAGACAACATGGTTTTACGAAAGGAAAATCGCACTTGACAAACGTGTTAGAGTTTTTTGAGGATGTAACTAATAGGCTTTATAAAGGGGTTTCGGTAGTGTACCTGGGTTTCCAAATGGCATTTGATGAGGTTCCATGCTAAAGGTTAATAGGCAAAATAAAGGCTCATGGAGTTGGGGTAATATATCAGAATGGGCAGAGGATTAGTTAACAGACAGGAAACAAAGAGTGAGCATAAATGGGGCAATTTCAAGTTGGCAGGCAGTGACTAGTGGAGTGTTGCAAGGATCAGATCTGGGGCCTCAGCTGTTTACAATCTATATTCATGACTTAGACAAAGCAACAAAGAATAATGTAAGTTTGCCGATGATGCAAAGCTAGGTAGAAATGTAAGCTATGAGGAGGACATAGGCTTCAAAGAGACAGATGAGGTTCAGTGAGTTAGCAACAGTATGGCAGTTGGAGTATTAAGTGGGGAAGTGTGAAGCTGTTCACTTTGTTTGTAAGAATAGAAAAGCAGGATTATTTTTAAAAAGCGTGAAACTTGTAAATATTGATATTCAGAGAGACTTGGATGTGCTCATATATGAAACAGAAAGTTAACATGCAGGTGCATCAAGCAATTGGGAAGGCAAATGGCATGTTAGCCTTTATTGCAAGGGCATTGGAGTACAGGAATAAAGAAGTCATGCTACAATTGTACAGAGCTTTGATGAGAGCGCACCTGGAATAGTGTATAAGTTTTGATATCTGTATTTAAGGTAGGATATAGTTGTACTGGAAGTGGCACAGTGAAGTTTCACTAGATTGGTTGCTGGGGTGAGAGGGTGGTCCTATGATGAGATGCTGAGTAAATTGGGCCTATGCTTTCGAATTTAGAAGGGTGAGAAGTGATCTCATTGACACGTACAAGATCCTGAAGGGCCTTGACGGAGGAGACACTGAGATCGTTTCCCCTGACTGCAGAATCTAGAACACAAGGGCAGTCTCAGAATGAGGGGTTGATTCATTTAGGACTGAGATGAGAAAGTTCTTGACTCAAAGGGTTGTGAATCTTTGGAATTCTCTACCCCACAGGGTGAGGATGCCCCATCATAGATTATATTTAAGACTGGGATAGACAGATTTTTGGTGTCTCTGGGAATCAAGGGACATGGGAAGCAGTTGGGAAAGTGGAGTTGAAGCTGAGCATCAGGCATGATTGTATTAATGGTGGGGTAGGCTCGATGGGCCATATGGTCTGTTCCTGCTCCTATCTCTTGTGCACTGGTCATTTTGAGAAAACTACAAATGTAACTTGTTGGACTGGAGAGTTACCTAGTAAAATGAAGGTAACTCGTTGCTCAGAGTTAACTATGTAACTCTGACCTCCTAAATTCTTCCTGCTACACAGCCCAAGGTCACCTGTTAATTTTTGTGTTTTTGAAATTAGGGATGTCAGTCCTTCCTTAGAAATACAACATTTTCCACCGAGTGTTAGTACCACCGGCTTCCAGCTGAGGCACAGAACACGTAACGCAGAGTGAAGCTCCCTCTTCCCTTTCACTGATCCAAATCTCACTGTGAATGTCATTTTGCAACCAGCCTTATGGTGTGACCGATAAGCTTGTTAGATAAGCATCCTTGTCTGATGTTGCTTTTGGAATGTGGAGTTTCCAAAAAAATCTATAAATTTGTTATTTTTTAAATAACATATTTATTAAACTTTTACACAGGTGGTTTGCAAATTTGATGTATTTGACCTACTAGGAAACAGGCCCACTTGCTGTAACACAGCACTGAGGGGACAGAATGGCATTACTGGCACCTCTCTCAATTCAGCCACAATCAAGCTGTTAAATCCACTCAACATTTGTTGATTATGACTCTACTTCTAACAGTGTGACCCTTATATTTTTTTAGATGAAAGTTGGCACAAGTACAAGGACAAGATATCAGCAGCTATAAGATCTTACCAACCCTGCACCCAGCATAACTGCAGCTGTCACCAAAGGTACGGCCTTACCTTTAGAATTTTAAATCTTTTTAAAGTATATTATGGATTTTGAATTGTGACTTAATATTATCACTTTCCTGTAGCTGTGATCGCCAGTGGCTTCAGCTGTCATTCCCTTCACCTGGCCATAAAACCTCTGGTGGCAATATCAGATTGAGGTCACACATGCATGGGGTAGAGATTGGAGCAGCCAAACGCACAACCTTATGGTGCTGTAACTCTCCAACAGGGGCAAGGGTGTCTCTTGACAGACAGATAGCACTTCACCAAATCATTGGTGGAAATGACTTCCTTTGCAACATAGAAGTTAGCACATCCCTTGCTGCTATCTCCACCTTTTTTAGCTAGTACTGGGCAGCGATCAGACATCAGGAGTTCAAATGCCACCAGGGCATGTCATGAAATTGAATTTGTTAAGCCTGGTGATGGGTGGGCTGGCACCAGGAGTTATGTTTGTGGAAGCTGCCGTTGAAAGATTCACTGATGTTCTTATAAAGGAATGGAACCCGCTGTGCTCACTTGTTTTGGCCAATGTGTGACTCTAGTGCACAGCATGGTTGTTTCTTGATGCCCCCCCACTCTGAAGCAGGCTAAGAATTGACTCTGTTGTAAAAACAGATTCTCAAGAAGGTTTCTCACCACCATCGTTTTCTTGGGCAATAAATGCTTACATCCCTAAGAAATAATGTAGAAAAATCAAATCTTCCCCATGCCACCTTAGGTGATGAACAGTAAATCTCCCTACGGCAAATGGGAGTGCTTCGTTCCTGGTGATAGATTTTAAAACTAGTGAAACTTTAAAGGCAATTGTTTTGGAGTTCTTGTACTTGCAAGTCATGAGCACACTCTGGAAAATCGTGGATGGAAAACCACAGTGAGCCTGCGACCCCCCGCCGACACACACACAAAAACTTTAGCTGGCTGTGAGATACTCCCAGAAGCTAACCTGAAGAGAATTTTTAAAAATTTGTTCATGAGAAATGGGACCTCTGGCAAGGCCAGCATTTGTTGTCCATCCCTAATTGCCCTTGAGAGCAGTTGAGAGTCAACCACATTGCTGCTAGCCTGGAGTCACATGTAGGCCAGACCAGGTAAGACTGACAGATTGCTTTCTCTAAAAGTCATTGGTGAATCAGATGGGTTTTTACGACAATCAATGATAGTTTCATGGTTACCGTTACTGAGAAGATCTTGCAATTCCAGATTTTTTAAAAATTAAATGTATGAATTGAATTTAAATTCCATCGGCTGCCATGGTGGAGCCCCTGTCCCCAGGGCATTAGCCTGGGCCTTGAGGTCATGAGCCCAGTGACGTTACCATTACACCACCATCTCCCACTAAATATGACATGTCTGACATATCGTCACATTGTCTCACTATTCTTCAACTGCTTTACAGCCAGTCTAACTTCATCTCTGCAATGAATTGAATGTTTCAGCATTCTTGAATTACTAGTGTTCCTTTGTTTGTATAAATACCCTCACCTGTGTGATGGTTTGTGAATTGTGTGTGTTTCATACCCCTCAAAAGTTGGTGCAGACCCTCATTATTAACTCAGATTCCACAGGGTACGGATACATTAATAGACTTTCTTTCCCCCTGTGAAAATAGTAACGTGGACTGGAAAAATCTAAATGTACGTCTTTGGCCAGTGAGCCTTTTGTAAGGATCTTTTTTCACTTTTTATTCAGTGTCCTAGAAGATGACCTTTCACACTTCAAGCAAGGAATCTCCGATGTCATGATGGCAGAGACTGTCAGTCAAAATGTAGGGACTCACTACCAGATAATAAAGGGCAAGCTGTATCGCCAAGACGACTGCATGTTTCCTGCCAGGTGGGGGAACAGCCAGGCCTGCTGGGATTTGGTGCATTTGTAATATGGGACTGAAATGAACAAAGAGGTAGAGTCTTTTCCTTGAGAGGTTTCTGACCATGAAATTGGCCCAACATCAGTTAACCACAGGAAGCCTGACTCCCAGTATACATGGTGCAGCTTGTTCAAACAGACACCCTAACATGCAGCGAAGAATGAGTAGAACCTTCGGTAGGATATACTAGATGTGAGTCACACAATAGGATAAGGAAAGATTACAGTCAAAAAACCAGAAAACACCTTTGAGCTCATTCCCTGGTCTTTGGTCCCAAGCTGAACTTTTTATACCTGACATCCAGTTTCTTGCCAGTTCTGCCTCCTTACACACCTGGAAAATTGCCCCCAACATTCTATCTCTCCCACTCTACTGCTGTAACACTAATCCATTCATCTCTAAAGTTAATTTCTCAAATGGCTTCCATGTTGCTTCTCCAGCCACTACTGTCCTCAAATATTGGTTAATGCAGAATTCTACGACCCAAGTCCTCCCAACCCAAACTCCTCCATGCAAGTCTCGCCTTTGCCCCAGTGAATTCACTTCAGTACTCTCACCCTGTCCCCTTGTAAATCCCTCCATGGCCAATTTCAGTGATCTCTTCAAACCACAAGTGCTAAGCCCACACTGTGTGATGCTTAGACTCTGGGTTGCTGTTTGATCGCTGCTGCGCTAGTGGAGGTCAATCCTTTGATCATTCTGCCCCAGCCTTCTGGAGCTCTCTAGGTTCCAAAAAACAAGTTTGTCTAACTGCCCCTTTCCCTGCCTTCCCAAACCACCAATAACCTCACCTGCAACGAAGGTTCCAGACCTTAACCAGGAACTAAATTAACTCCTGGGGGTGTGAAGGGATTGTCCTATGAGGAAAGATTAAATACACTGGGCCTTTATTCTCGAATTTAGAAGAATGAGAGATAATGTTATTCAACCATACAAAATTCTTACAGGGCTTGACAGGGTAGATGCAGGAAGGGTGTTTCCCTTGGCTGGGGGTCTAGAACCAGAGGACACAGTCTCTGAATAAGGGGCAGGTCATTTAGGACTGAGATGAGGAATTTCTTCACTCAGAGGGTGGCGGATCTTTGGAATTATCTGTCCCAGCTGGCTGTGGAGACTCATTCATTGAGTATGTTCAAGACTGAGATTTCTACACATTAAAAACATCAAAGGATACAGGAATAGTGCAGGAAAAAAGTGTTGAAATAGAAGATCAGCCATGATCTCATCGAATGGCAGAGCAGGCTTGAAGGGCTGAATGACCTACTCCCACTCCTGCTCCTCTTTCTTATGTTCTTATTTCAGAGTGCCTCTCTTGATCCCTCTTGTCCACCTCTTGGTTGTACGAGCATTCTGAGCTGTCTTTTTACATGAGCACTACATAAATACCTACAGTTTATAGAGCACCCAAACTATTTCAAATCCTGGTGTGGGTAGTTAGCACAATTTAAACTTTTCAACATATGATAAAATGATGCAAGATTTGGGAGCTGCGTTCAAAATCATGAAAGAATAGATATAGAGAAAATTTCCCATTGGAGGAAGGGTCAAAACCGGAGGACACAGTGTTATGGTAATCAGCAAAAGAAGCAATTGTGACCTGAGGAAATCTTTTTTACGTAGCAAGTGATTAGAATCTGGAATACACTGTCTGTGTGTGCTGGAGGCAGATTCAGTCTTGGCTTTCGAAAGGGAATTGGATAGACATCTGAAGAGAAAAGCTTTGCAAGGTACAGGGAAAGGGCAGGAGAGTGGAAATAGCTAAATTACTCTTGCAGAACGTTGGCACAGACTTGAGGGGCCAAATGGCCTCTTGTGCTGTAACCATTCTATGATTCCCTATCAGTTGGGTATTTAAAGTATGAGTTGGACAATGATATCTGTGCATATTGTTCAATAATATACAAAACCAGGTTCATTTTCAAGGAGCTAACTTTTAGGAGATGTTGTTAAGGAAAATAATTTTTTGAAGTAGTTCATGACCAGTCCCCTAAACAGGCATTTCTATTTTTGAATGGTTTCGATCACCCTTTGGATGAAAAAGTTATAATTAATTTTACTAATTTTTGTGTCTCTCGTACTTGAATGTTTTTGGAACTATCTATTTCCTGCTCTTTTCCTACAGCATTTAATATTTTCTCTCTACTTTGGGTGTTATTACAATTTCCTGTTAAATACCGTGATTTCAGACATTTCAGTAGACACTTGGAGTTATGAATTGTATAGCCCAAGAATTCTTAGGCCCAAAAGATTCTCCCAACCTCTTGTTTATATTCCACTGCTAAAACTGCATTTATGGTCCCCTTGTTATCAATTCACTGAACATTGAAAATAATATTGCTCTGTTTATCTACTTCAAATCCTTTTAAAGTTTAGAAATAGATTTAGAAATAGATTACGTGGAAGCCAGATAAGTATGGACCCAAATAATTATTCTATCGACTACAATGGTGGCAACCCCACTGGGACCATTGGA
Source organism: Carcharodon carcharias (assembly GCF_017639515.1). Taxonomy (NCBI): domain Eukaryota; kingdom Metazoa; phylum Chordata; class Chondrichthyes; order Lamniformes; family Lamnidae; genus Carcharodon; species Carcharodon carcharias. Next base: position 8,067,133 of record NC_054480.1, on the reverse strand, counting down.
CTATCATCCAGTTTGTAAGGATAGAGTAAAGTAGGGCAATGTCAACCTGATAACCCTTGCTAACTAGCTGGGGAATTTGTTGAGGAGAAATTTCAAGTGTTTCTCTCCCTGGTATAATGCAGTCAGTCCCCTAAGAAGATTCAGTAATTTGGAGACGGTTCATTTCAGGGCAAGCTACAGTCAGACTTTGGAGGGAGTGAATTAAATGTTGCAGCTGTTTCTTGTTTTAAACCATAAAGTTCTGTATGAGTGAAATCAGGATAACATTGAGGCCTAAGATAAAAGCAAAATACTGCGGATGCTGCAAATCTGAAACAAACATAGAAAATGCTGGAAAAACTCAGCAGGTCTGACAGCATCTGTGGAGAGAGAAACAGAGTTAATGTTTTGAGTCCATCTGACCTTTCTTCAGAGCTTTGAAGAAGGCTCATACGGACTCAACATTAACACCATTTCTCTCTCCACAGATGCTGTGTCATGAAGCTATAAATGTATATAATATTTTGGAAAATATTTTTCTTTTTAAATAGAGGCTTAGTCAGTGGGTGTGTCTTAATTGGATTAAAGCCAGCTAGTCTGGGTGCTTTGATGTGTACTAGTTTTGATATGTGAGGGAGATAGCGTGCATTTGCATTTTTTGAATAGAGCATTCAAGAGGTGGGATGAAAACTGACGCCTATCTAGCAGCTACCAAACAATATGTTTATATTACTAATAACATTGGTACTATGAAGGGGGTTTTATTGTTAGAAGAGACTGGTGATACAATGAGAACTTACATTCAAGGGGCAGTGGTAGGTATAACAAGACAACAATTTGGGTGCGCAGGGCAGAGGCAATGTGAGATCAAAAGGCAGCTGTAAGCCTCCAACTGGCTCCACAGGAACCAAAGTGAAAAGAAACTCATTTTGAATTCATAAGGTGAAAATGCTATGCCTGGTGTTTGGTTAAGTCTATGGGTTGCTGTTGCCTTAATGGAGATTAGTTTGGGGATTTGTTAAAAGTTATGATAGTGGTAATTTGGAACCATGTGTATGTATATTTTACCTGTGTAAATTAATAAAATGTTTCATTTAGTTTAATGTAAAACCTTGAGAGCTGGTGGTCTGATTCCTGAATTTAGAGTCGCACCTCAAACATAACACTTACAATTATAGGTTATGAAAGTTGTTTAAAGTTTCCCTCTGGGATTTTTAAATAAATCCACTTTACCAACTGCGTTGATCATAACAGGCTGTTAGACCTGCTGAGTTTTTCCAGCATTTTCTGTTTTTGTAACATTGAGGCCGGCCTTGATTGGAGTGTGGTTGCTGTTAAAATAAAGTGTTCAAGATCTAGTAAGAAATTAAAACCAAAAACAATTACTGAAAATTTAACTTGGGTCAAACCAGCTGTCTGCCAGGAACTCTGCTGGATTAGATTTTCAATAATCTTTGTGAAAGTTATTGCCTGGATGTATGAGCATCTTTTAATTAATAATTAATGTGTCTGCTATTGTACAGACAAAGCAATAGCTTCAGACACAAGACCATGTGAATGTGAGAATGAGGAAAGGTCCTTCACTTTGCTTCAACTCGAATTCAGCACTTTTCCTCGTAAAGCATGTGCCTGTCATTTCAATTAGTTTTTTATCAATCAGTTTGTCTCTGTGCATCCAAGATGCACGTCTGATGGGGCTGGCCTGTGACAGCTCCTCAGGTGGGGTCCTGTGCATTTGGGCTGGAATCAGCATCTTGCGCAGAGAGATTTTCATTCAGGGGAATGAAGCGAGTAATGAGCTGAAAGAAACCACAAAGATAAAATTGAAACAAGCCCAAACTAATGAGGGAATGTTGAATGAGAACATGAAGCCAAAGGCACACTGATCTCACCACTCTGTGGCAATATGTTGTGGGATACTATTAATGCAGCACATACAATTTTTTTTCTCTGCTTCTCTTTATGTCTCTCCATTTGTAGCTTAAACACTTGTTAGTTTCTGACAAGTCACTCAGCCAGCAGATCACTTTCTTACTCCTTTTTGTTTTGAGTTTAGGTGCAGTGGGGTAGAGCATTTTATACTGGAAATAATTGACAAACTCCCTGACATGGAATTTGTGCTCAATGTCCGAGACTATCCTCAGGTTCCACACTGGATGAAGCCCGTTAGGCCTGTTTTCTCCTTCAGCAAGGTAAGCATTAAAGGAGCAAAAAACAAAAATACCTGGAAAAACTCAGCAGGTCTGACAGCATCTGCGGAGAGGGACACAGTTGACGTTTCGAGTCCGTATGACTCTTCTTTAGAACTAAGACATATGGAAATGAGATGAGGTATAAGCTGGTAGAGGAGGGGGGGTGGTGGGAGGGTGCACACACACACACGCACGCACACACACACACACTCCCCCTCCCCCCCCCCCCACCACCACCAGCTTATATTTCATCACATTTCTATATGTCTTAATTCTGATGAAGAGTCATCCGGACTCAAAACATTAACTGTCTCCCTCTCTGCAGATGTTGTCAGACCTGCTGAGTTTTCCCAGGTATTTTTGTTTTTGTTATAGATTTCCAGCATCCGCAGTATTTTGCTTTTATCTTAGCATTAAAGGAAGCTTTGAACAATGTCCAACTTTCAAATTGGCCTTTACAGTGCATTTAAAACAATGCAGTAACTTATTTCTCTCTTACAGACATCAGAATACTATGACATCATGTACCCCGCATGGACCTTCTGGGAGGGAGGTCCAGCAGTTTGGCCCATTTACCCCACAGGACTTGGACGCTGGGATCTAATGAGAATGGAGTTAAAAGTGTGAGTCAAATTTGCTGACTAGAATCGGTGTGAAGAGAACTCTCTTATAGAGAGTCTGACTATATGAATAGTGGGAGCATTTGGCTAGCAGCCCTGGCTCTGCCATTCACCAGGTTGTTTTATGCCTATCGGATCCGGTGATTGGGATAGTGCCTGGATGACCCAAGGAAAGCAGGCAGACTGGTCTCACTGAGTCATGTCACTGCTGTGGCTGATAATGAGATCCATGGCTCAACATGTTTGTGTTGGTCTATGATATAATTAGAATCTTCAATAATCACAAAGAAAGTACGCATTGAACGGATAGGAAATGTGGAATTTGATTTATTCCTTAGTCTTGGTGCTTACAAACCACACCACATTTATCCACTACAAAGAGAGAAAGAACTTGCATTTCTGTAATGCCTTTCACAACCTCAGAACATGCCTACATATTATACCACCAATGAAACACTTGTGAAGTGTAGTCACTGGCAGTGTGTCCTGAGGTTATGAAAGGTGCCTTGGAAAGCAAGTCTTTCTTTCTTTCTTGAAGATTTACCTGTGACTGTCTCTCACATGAAATTGAATTGGTGAGGCAGTATCTTTGTCAAGGTAAAGTGTGCATGTGGAGAGAATGGGCACAAAGACAAACTCTTCTTCTTTTCCCTTTCTAAATGCTACAAATAGAACAGCCTGTAGAGTAGTAATGCAATCCTGAGTTTGCAACATGAGGGCTAAGTGTCCACAATGAACACTTATCACAATGAGCACTTAGCACCTATCACTTCAAATTTAACTGGCCCTTTTTTGTTCCCTCCGCTAGATCTGCTGAAAAGTGGCCTTGGGAGAAGAAAGTCTCAAAAGGTTTCTTTAGAGGATCAAGGTAAGGTAATAATTATAACTTACAACGCAGTGCATGGTGGCTGGGAATTATTGTAAAATTAGATTACTAAATCTCCCTGAACCCCTTGCGTGCTTCTTGCCATTCACAGCACAAGGGTTGATCCCACAGTTTTCCTATGTAAAAGCTGCAGTGAAAATAAGTTAGATCAACGCAGGAGAGATTCACAGAATGACTGTTCTGGAAGCACTTGTACGGTAGAGTGCAGTGTTGTGAGATTTGGGCTGAGGATTGCTGTTAGGGAAGCACCTAAATGTGCCTCCAAACCCGTAGCAAATGTGGTTGACTCTTAACTGCCTGCTGAAGTGGCCCACCTAGCCACTCAGTTGTATTCAGAATAGTGGCTGACCACCATCTTGTCTAGGGCAATTATGGATGGTCAATACATGCTGACCGTGACAGTGATACTGGCGAATCACGACACAACTACAAGAACAAAGACTTGGTAGAAGCAAAACTATATTTATTCAAGCATGCAGGGGAGTCGGCTGTTCAGGACACCACACGTGGTTCTTAGTCAGTCTTACTACCCTGAACAGAGAATCCAGCGTCCTTTATACTCCTAACAGGAAATTCATACCATATAAGGTTCGTACATCAAGAAATCACAGTTATTTCATGGTTAGCACGATCAAAGGGACAACACAGTAATACAATTACAGGCTAATGGTACATTTCACAATAAGACAGGAGACAGTTTAACTACTGTCTGGGGCACTGACCTCTACCTCGCAGAGGCTGAGCGTCAACTCGCAGACACTTCCTCCTACCTCCCCCGGACCATGACTCCACCACTGAACATCAAGCCATTGTTTCCAGGACTGTCACTGACCTCACCTCCTCTGGAGATCTTCCTTCCACAGCTTCCAACCTGATAGTCTCCCAACCTCGGACCGCCCGCTTCTACCTCCTACCCAAAATCCACAAACAGGACTGTCCTGGCAGACCGATTGTGTCAGCCTGTTCCTGCCCCACGGAACTCATTTCTTGCTATCTTGACTCCATTCTCTCTCCTCTTGTCCAATCCCTTCCCACCTACCTCTGTGATTCCTCTGACACCCTACATCATATCAACAATTTCCAGTTCCCTGGCCCCAACCGCCTCCTCTTCACCATGGCCGTCCAATCCCTCTACACCTCCATCTCCCACCGAGATGGTCTGATGGCTCTCCATTTCTTCCTCAAACAGAGGCCTGAACAATTCCCATCCACCACTACTCTGCAGAACAAAATGACTACATTTACCTCAATCAAATGATAAGATATGCGTTATATTTTGCTTACTCATTAGGCAATAATCCTTCCAGTGCCCAGTTAACCCAATCCTGCTGCACTTCCAACATTTCTTCTCTGAACTGCAAGAACTATTAAAAGCAACAAAGTGATCCAGCGCAGAGAGAGTAAGAGGTACAAGAAGGGAGAGCAAACTAAAAACTTGCAAGTATTGTCAGAGCAGTAGAAGTTTTTACAAATATATTGAAAGAGGATGGTAAGGGAGAAGGTAAACAGAAGGAATAGGTGAGACAATAAACATAGAATTAGAGAACAAAAACCCATTCCCCCACCAGGATGGTCTGAGGGCTCTCCGCTTCTTCCTCAAACATAGGCCCGAACAATCCCCATCCACCACTACTCTCCTCCGTCTGGCTGAACTTGTTCTCTCACTGAACAATTTCTCCTTAAACTCCTCTCACTTCCTCCAAATAAAAGGTGTGGCTATGGGTACCCGCATGGGCCCCAGCTATGTCTGTCTCCTTATGGGGTATGTGGAACATTCCTTGTTCCAGTCCTACTCCGGCCTCCTTCCACAACTCTTTCTCTGGTACATCGATTACTTTGGTGCTGCTTCATGCTCTCGTCTGAACCTGGAAAAATGTATTAATTTTGCTTCCATTTTCCACCCCTCCATCATTTTCACATGGTCCATCTCTGACACTTCCCTTCCCTTCCTTGACCTCTCAGTCTTAAATTCTGGTGATAGACTGTCCACCAATATCCATTACAAGCCTACCGACTCCCACATCTACTTCGACTACAGCTCCTCACACCCCGCTTCCTGTAAGGACTCCATCCCATTCTCTCAGTTCCTTTGCCTCCGTTGCATCTGTTCTGATGATGCCATTTTCAAAAACAGTTCCTCTGACATGTCTTCCTTCTTCCTTAACCGAGGTTTTCCACCCACGGTCGATGACAGGGCCCTCAACCGTGTCCAGCCCATCTCCCACGCATCCGCCCTCACGCCTTCTCCTCCCTCCCTGAAACATGATAGGGTCCCCCTTGTCCTCACTTATCACACCACCAGCCTCCGCATTCAAAGGATCATCCTCCGCCATTTCCGCCAACTCCAGCATGATGCCACCACCAAACACGTCTTCCCTTCACCCCCCCCGGGGGCATTCCACAGGGATTGTTCCCTCCGGGACACCCTGGTCCACTCCTCCATCAACCCCTACACCTCAACCCCCTCCCACGGCACCTTCCCATGCAACTGCAGAAGGTGTAACACCTGCCCCTTTACTTCCCCTCTCCTCATCGACCAAGGGCCCAAACACTCCTTTCAAGTGAAGCAGCATTTCACTTGCCCTTCCCTCAATTTAGTCTACTGCACTCGCTGCTCCCAATGCGGTTTCCTCTACATTGGAGAGACCAAACGCAGACTAGGTGACCGCTTTGCAGAACACCTTCGGTCTGTCCGCAAGCATTACCCAGACCTCCCTGTCGCTTGCCATTTCAACACTCCACCCTGCTCTCTTGCCCACATGTCTGTCCTTGGCCTGCTGCATTGTTCCAGTGAAGCTCAACACAAACTGGAGGAACAGCATCTCATCTTCCGACTAGGCACTTTACAGCCTTCCGGACTGAATATTGAGTTCAACTACTTCAGACCATGAACTCTCTCCTCCATCCTCACCCCCTTTCCCCCACTTTGTTCGCAATAATGTATGTAGATTTTTCTTTTCCCATCTATTTCCATTATTTTTAAATGTATTTCCATCCATTGTTTTATCTCTACCTTTTAGCCTTTTTCAACTCCTTCACCCCACCCCACCCCCACTAGGGCTATCTGTACCTTGCTTGTCCTGCTTTCTACCCTTAATTAGCACATTCCTTAGATAATACCACCACCTTCAACACCTCTTTGTCCTTTTGTCTGTGACATCTTTTGGTTATCTCCACCTATCACTGGCCCTTTATCCAGCTCTACTTGTCCCACCCCCCCTTAAACCAGCTTATATTTCACCTCTCTTCTATTTTTACTTAGTTCTGTTGAAGGGTCAATCGGACTCGCAACGTTAACTGTGTTCCCCTCCGCAGATGCTGCCAGACCTGCTGAGTTTTTCCAGGTATTTTTGTTTTTGTTTTGACAGTTTAACTACAACTATGTTAGATAAAGATTACATAAATTACCATATCAGCAGATTTAATCAGGGCACCTCTGTTTCGTTTGGCACTATTGTTTCATTTAGCACATAACAGGATGCAGTTGTAACCACAAACTTTTCAAAGATACTCTGCATAATTAGTTTTACACTGCTTGATTAGTTTACACCATTCCTTACTGCAATATAATCACTTTTAGACCATTTAACCCATTAGACAATTTAGCTGACTAAAGCTTCATTCCACATTCCATCTTATGAATGAATAAAACAACTTACAGCTTCCTATCATTCTCACACACATGCTCACACATAATGTAATGAATAATCTCTCACCCTCTGTCTCTCATTCACTCTCTCTGATGTGTGCATGTATGTTCAGCTGTACTGATGGAATTAAATTACCTTGTTTCACTTTCAGGACGAGCTCTGAACGAGATCCTCTTATTCTGCTTTCTCGGGAAGAACCTTCGTTGGTAGATGCAGAATACACTAAAAATCAAGCCTGGAAGTCCGAGAAGGTAAAATCCTGGAGTTAGTTGGCTGAATTGAACTCCCATGTGAAATGTGATTGGGCAGTCTCAACCCAGTTGATGGTGTATGGAGTCGCTGTATGAGAATGCTTCTAATTAGAATAAACTGGCTTTACATGAGGAACCTTACTTAATGTGCATCTTTCTCATTCCCGATTTCCTTCACCAAGCCATTGGCGGCCTTGCCATCAGCCGTCTAGACCGTACGCTTGCCATCAGCCGTCTAGACCGTACGCTTGCCATCAGCCATCTAGACCGTACGCTTGGAAACCCTCATCTTAAACTCTCAGCCTCTCCATCTTTTTCTCCTCCTCCTTAAAACCAACCTCTTTAACCAAGCTTTTGTTTACCTGCCCTTATGTTTCATCCTTTGGCTATATGTCAAAATTGTTTTGTCTGATTACAGACCTGTGGGTTATATTACAACATTAGAGGTGCTGTGGAAATGCAATATTGTTTTTGCAATGAGGCCACAAGGGCAGATAGTGTGGAATAGCAAATACGTTATTGGCTATTTTACTAGACTAGTAATCCAGAGGGCAGGACTGATTATCTAGAGACGTGAGTTCAAATCCCACTGTTGCAACTGAAGAATTTAAATTCAGTTAATTCAATAAATATGGAATTAAAAAGCTAGTATCAGTAATGATGACCACATAACTATCAGATTATTGTAAAAACTCATTTGTTCACTAATGCCCTTTACAGAAGGAAACCTGCCACCTATACCCACAGAAAAGTGGTTGCCTCTTAACTGCTGCCTGAAATGACCTAGCAGGTTATTCACTTTAGGAGTGGACAATAAATGCAGGCTTGCCAGTGACACCCACATTCTGTGAGTTAATTGAAATAAAAGTTCAGCAGGGGCCATGTAGAACTTCTGAAGTATAGTCATTGTTGTACTATAGGGGGTTGGCGGGTGGGGTGGGTGTCAGAGGTCCGGGGGTTGGTGGGGTCAGAGGTGGGAGGGCCGGAGGTGTTGAAGAGTCCCATGGGGGTAGGTCTGGGTGTTTCCAATAGTTACCCAGAAATTAGAAGAGGTTTTAATTCTTCTAACTTTTTCTGAGTAGCTATTGGTGTAATGCTGGTGGAACCATCCGAAGTTTGTGATTTAAGTGCATTTTCAGATGGATCCCAGCGCAATTGTCCGGAGGATAGTAGCAATTCTGGGCAATTGTCGTGCAAACCCTTACCTGGAAACCTCTGAGAGGGATTCCTCAGCACATCTTTGGGGTAGCCCCCAAATCAGACACTGGGGAGCTAGGAAGTTATGGCCCAATATTTTTAAAAGGCATGAGTTTTTCAAATGTCGATGTTCAGAGAGCCTTGGATGTACTTGTACAAAGAACACAGAAAGTTAGTATGTAGGTACAGCAAGCAAACCTGGAGCACTGTGTGCTGTTCTGGTCTCCCTATCTAAGGAGGGAAATATTTGCCTTGGAGGTAGCACAGCAAAGCTTCACTATATTGCTCCCTGGATAAGAGGGTTGTTCTAAGATGAAAAGCTGAGTAAAGGGGACCTATTCACTTTGGAGTTTAAAATAATGAGAGGTGATCTCCTGGAAACCTACAAGATTCTGAAGTGGCTTGACAGGGTAAACACTGAGAGGTTGTTTCCCCTGCTTTGGGAACCTAGAACATGGACAGTCATACCTAACACAAAGGAAGGTGGTTGTGGTTGTTGGAGATCAATCATCTCAGCTCCAGGACATCACTGCAGGAGTTCCTCAGGGTAGTGTCCTAGGCCCAACCACCTTCAGCTGTTTCATCAATGACCTTCCTTTCATCATAAGGTCGGATGTTCATTGATGATTGCATAATGTTTCGCACCATTTGCGACTCCTCAGGTACTGAAGCAGTCCATGCCGAAATGCAGCAAGACCCAGACAATATCCAGGCTTGGGCTGGCAAGTAGCAAGTAACAAGTGCCAGGCAATGATTATCTCCAACAAGCGAGAATCTAACCATCGCCCTTTGACATTCAATGGCATTGCCATTGTTGAATCCCCCACTCTCAACACCCGGGGGTTCCTATTAAGCCAGAAACTGAACAGGACCGGCCATATAAATGCTGTGGCTACAGAAGCAGGTCAGAGGCTAGGAATTCTGCGGTGAGTAACTCACCTCCTAACTCCTCAAAGTCTGTCCACCATCTACTAGGCACAAGTCAAGAGTGTGATGGAATACTCCCCACTTGCCTGGGTGAGTGCAGCTCCCACAACACTCAAGAAGCTTGACACCATTCAGGACAAAGCAGCTGCTTGATTGGCACCACATCCACAAACATTCACTCCCTCTACCACCGACGCACAGTAGCAACAGTGTGTGTACCATCTACAAGATGCACTGCAGGAATTCACCAAGGCTCCTTAGGCAGCACCTTTTAAATCCATGACCGCTACCATCTAGAAGGACAAGGGCAGCAGATAGATGGGAACTTCCACCACCTGGAAGTTCCCCTCCAAGCCACTCACCATTCTGACTTGGAAATATATCACCGTTCCTTCACTATCGCTGGGTCAAAATCCTGGAACTCCCTCCCTAACAGCACTGTGGATGTACCTACACCACGGGGACTGCAGCGGTTCAAAGAGGTAGCTCAATACCACCTTCTCGAGAGCAGTTAGGGATGGGCAATAAATGCTGGCCCAGCCAGCGACACCCACATCCTGTAAATAAATTTTTAAAAAGCCACATGTTCAGGGGTCTAGCATTTAGGACTGAGAAATATCTTCACTGAATCTTTGTAATTCTCTACTACAGAGGGTTGTGGATGATCTGTCATTGAGTTCATTCAAGACTGAGATCAATTTTTGATCTTTCAGAATCAAGGGAGATGGGGAGTGAGCAGGATAGTGGAGTTGAGGTTGATGATCAGCTATAAACGTATTGAATGGTGGAGTCGGCTCGAAAGGCTGTATTGTCTACTTCTGCACCTATTTCTTACGTTCTTGTGTTAATTCCAGTGCCTGTTGCATGTCCCCCATTTTCATCTCCCCACCACTGGCAGCCCTGCCTTCATCCGCTTAAATCCCAAGCTCTGGAATCCCCTCCCTAAACCTCTCCGCTTCTCTCTTCCTTGAAGGTGCTCATAAAACCTACCTCTTTGACCAAGCATTTGGTAATTTGTCCTAATACCTTGTTATGTGGCTCAGTCTCAAACTGCGATGTTTCACTATGTTAAAGGTACTATCTAAATACACGTTGATATATTAATTTGATTTATTTGCAGGATACGCTAGGAAAACCTCCTGCTAAAGAAATTTCATTGGTGGACCATTGCAAATACAAGTACGTTATTGAAAACCTTCTCACTAGTGCATCCTATGCCTTCCTGCTCCCACACCCTCTCCCTTAGCATTGGGCTAATAATAGAATCAAGGAGTACACAGCCAGCCAGCCAGCCAGCCCACATCTGAAGAAGAAAGGACAGGTTAACATTTGACATGAGTCACTTCATCAAACCCCAATGAGTGTGAATCATTAGCCTATCATCTTTCTTTCAGGTGGTACAGGCTGTGTTGTGTATTTCTGGAAATTCTTGTCTTTAATTCAGCAGCCTACTTGCTGTGAAATTGAGCTCAGATTGTAGGTGGGGGAAGGAAAGAGACATTTAAAGATAAACCCCTAAAGGGAAAGAGTTCTACTCGTGTAATTAACACTGCTCAAGGAGTGTGTCAGGATCACGGCGTGTTATGGTCAAGATTGGTTGTGATTGGCATGATGCTCTCTGCTATAAATTCCATTGCAGGGGTTTGTTTTATGCTTCATTCTGTGTGTGAAACCTGTTCATCCATCAACCCCTGTTCACGTTGGCCTACGTTTGTTTTTGAAGCCTAAATGTCTCAATTTTAAAATTTTCATCCTTGTGTTCAAATCCCTGTATGATACCCGTCCTTATGCATGATTTGACTATCGACTACAGTGTTTTAACGTGCGTAAGGTGTGGAATTCTGTCCATAAGCATTAACATTTTTCCTTTAAGATGCTTGTAAAGCCTGCCTCTTTAAACAAGCTTCACCTCTCCTAATAGCTCCTTCACTGGTTTGACGTTAAAAATTTTTCTGATTAAGATCGTTTCATGTTTCCCCATGTTAAAGGCCTGAAATTCTTATTGAATTTATTGGTGACTGTAGATATTCTGGCTCAGACAGGTGAATTACAAGAGCAATGGAATACACTCAAAGCACTGGGTCAGTTATCAAATTTTATTAGGTTCATCCGTTACTCAGCTACTTCTATCCTACTGTGACAATTAAGTATCCCCAAAATACATTCAGTTACCCACTAGCGATCAACTTCACATTGATTGTAGTCTCCTGTATGACTGACCGAGCCACTTGTCCCTTCCGGTTGCAAAATTGAAGTTTCTTTTAAGAGTGCTTCTTATACCTTTATTTCAAGGAGGAACAAGATATCAGACTGTCAGAAGCTTATGGTCCAGTTGGTATTTGCCTTAGGCCAAAATGTCCAATTGCATCACCCTCAGCCTTCTCTTTTCAAGAGACGAGAGTCCAGTCTGTTCAACCCTTTTCTGATAGCTATCTCAGTTCCGATATCATCCTTGTGAATCTTGTTTGCACCTTTTCCAACATCTTTATATTCTTTTTGTAATATGGAGAGCAGAACTGAGCACAGCAGTCAGTTATGGTCTAACCAAGGTTCTCTACTAGTTTAACATAATACACTGCTTTTCAATTCCATCCGTCTGGAAAGGAACCTTGGTGTTTTGTTTGCTTTTCTTATGACCTTAATAAACTGTGTTGCTACTTTAATGGATCTGTGTACCTGTACTCCTAGATCCCTTTGCTGCTCTATCCTCATTTAGACTTATTATCCAAGCTGCCTGCAGCTCCTATTCTTCCTAAAAAGGTGGCGCCTCACACTAATCTATGTTGAAATTAATTTGCTATATATTGTCTTCTGAATAGAATAAGCCTGTATTCTCTGGCATTTAGAAGAATGAGAGGTGGTTTCGTTCTTAGAGGGCTTGACAGGATAGGTGCAAAGAGGTTGTGTTCCCTTGGTTGGTGAATGTAAAACTAAGGGTCCTAGTTTCAGGATAAGGGCTCAGTCATTTAGGACTGCGATGAAGAGAAATTTCTTCACTCAGGGGTTTGTGAATCTTTGGAATTCTCTACCCAAGAGAGTTGCGGGTGCTCAGTTGTTGAGTGCATTCAAGACTGAGACCGATGGATTTTTAGATTCTAAGGAAGTGAAAGGATTTGGGGATATGGTGGGAAGGTGGAGTTGAGGCAAAAGATCAGCCTTGATCGTATTAACTAGCGTAGCAGGCTCAAGGGACCATGTGGCCTACTCCTGCTCCTATTTCCTACGCTTTCTCAAAGAGGCTGGCTGGGATTCTTGTACCTGGGAGCTTGCCAGATTTTACTTGTGATCACGGCCAGATACATCCCTGGGAAAGGAACCCTTCTCTTCTGCTGGTCGAGATCTTCCGACAGCTGGCAGCCTTCCTTAGGCACTGAGCTCCAGCCAACTTACTGGCCTGGGTCAGTCGTGGGGAGGGGGTGCAGGGGTGATGCTGCTGCTTCTACAGAACGCTTAGTTCTGGATTTCAAATCTCACCCCCACATCCCTCCAGTCCAGCATCTCGGAAATGGCCTTTGCTAATGAGGGAGACCTGAGAGAGCAGGCTGAGAAGATCATAGAGAAACCAGCCTGTGACCTTCAATCAATCTACGTGCACATATTAAATTTACTGCTTTCAGTTAATGGGAATAACAAGCAGTCTATTCCTTCCCCCAGGTATTTATTTAATTTCCGGGGTGTTGCAGCGAGTTTCCGATTTAAGCACCTCTTTCTGTGTGGCTCGCTGGTTTTCCATGTTGGGAATGAATGGCTGGAATTCTTTTACCCACAGCTGAAACCGTGGGTACATTACATCCCTGTCAATCAGGACCTCTCCAATGTACGGTAAGACTCTCCGTTGGACAACAACTTCAGTGGCAGATCATTGGCCCGTCTCCTGCAGACTACACTGTTGTTAATTGGCTAGGAGTCATGATGGATTTTTAAAGAGGGCAATTAAATAACACTGACTCCCCTCTTCTGTGGAAGGAAAAGGAATGTATCAGCAGAGTAATTCCTCTTTCCCTCTAATCTGTCCCCTTGGGTGTTTTAATAGGGCAGTTTTAGCAAAATCTATAAAACAATTCTATCATGTGCACAGCGGGAGTAATCATGCAGTAATCGTGCAGCTACAGTGTGTACAGTGGGAGTAATCATGCAGCTACAGTGTGTACAGGGAGAGTAATCGTGCAGCTACAGTGTGTACAGGGGGAGTAATGCAGATACAGTGTGTACAGGGGAAGTAATGCAGCTACAGGGTGTACAGGGGGATTAATCGTGCAGCTACTGTGTACAGGGGGAGTAATCGTGCAGCTACAGTGTGTACAGGGGGAGTAATCGTGCAGCTACAGTGTGTACAGGGGGAGTAATCGTGCAGCTACAGTGTGTACAGGGGGAGTAATCGTGCAGCTACAGTGTGTACAGGGGGAGTAATGCAGCTACAGTGTGTACAGGGAGAGTAATCGTCCAGCTACAGTGTGTACAGGGGGAGTAATCGTGCAGCTACAGTGTGTACAGGGGGAGTAATGCAGCTACAGTGTGTACAGGGAGAGTAATCGTGCAGCTACAGTGTGTACAGGGGGAGTAATCGTGCAGCTACAGTGTGTACAGGGGGAGTAATCGTGCAGCTACAGTGTGTACAGGGGGAGTAATCGTGCAGCTACAGTGTGTACAGGGGGAGTAATGCAGCTACAGTGTGTACAGGGAGAATAATCGTGCAGCTACAGTGTGTACAGGGGGAGTAATCGTGCAGCTACAGTGTGTACAGGGGAAGTAATGCAGCTACAATGTGTACAGGGAGAGTAATCGTGCAGCTACAGTGTGTACAGGGAGAGTAATCGTGCAGCTACAGGGTGTACGGGGGAGTAATCGTGCAGCTACAGTGTGTACAGGGAGAGTAATCGTGCAGCTACAGTGTGTACAGGGAGAGTAATCGTGCAGCTACAGGGTGTACAGGGGGAGTAATCGTGCAGCTACAATGTGGACAGAGGCAGTAATTATGCAGGTACAGTGTATACAGGGAGAGTAATCGTGCAGCTACAGTGTATACAGGGAGAGTAATCGTGCAGCTACAATGTGGACAGAGGCAGTAATCATGCAGGTACAGTGTATACAGGGACCAGTAATCGTGCAGCCACAGTATGGACAGAGGCAGTAATCATGCAGGTACAGGACCGCTAAGATTTGTTTGACTGAGCAGAGAGAAACATTTCAATGTCATCAATTGCTGGTCCTTTTTATTGAATGGTGCATCCTCCACCTTTGGCTCAGTGATCAGAAAAGTTCCCTTCTGTTCCTAATCTGTACACATGAGCTTATCTTACTTGTTTCTCTGTTGCTTTAGGGAATTGTTACAATTTGTTAAGGATAATGACCGACTTGCCAGAGAGATCGCAGAGAGGTGAGTATAAATCCTGTCGCTGCAGTTTGAATAATACCAAAAGAAAATCACTAATGGAACCCAGCACTCATTCTAACCCCATACTCCCTCAAACCTTTTGCCTGTTACTATAGTTTTACTCAATGTTCTTTATGACTGGGTTATATATTTTTCCACATTTGTTCCTTGTTAAGTTCAGGCCATGAGAGCTCACTGCAGTGTTGTTGTCCAGTGGCGTTCCTTGTCACCCTCACTTCCCCACCCTCAGTCTCAGGAGAATAACCTCAATAGCACTGTGACGTTCTGTTCTGTATCACACTGCTCACCTGAATGAGATTGTTATTCAGGATACATGGACACTTCATATTAAAGAAAAATGTTTGCATTTATATAGTGCCTTTCACAATCTTGGGATGTCCCAAAGTGCTCTACAGCTAATGAGGTACCTTTGAAGTGTGGGGTCACCATTGAAATGTTCGAAATGTAGCAGCCAATTTTTGCGTAGCAAGCTCCCACAAGCAGCATTGTGATGATGACCATATAATCTTAGTGATGTTGATTATTGGATAAATATTGATAAGGAAACTGGAAGCCCCCTGATCTTTGAAACAGTGCCGTAGGATTTTAGGGCAAACGTCTCATCTGAAACATCTCTGACAGTACAGCATTCCCTCAGCACTACACTGAACTTTGTGCTCAAGTCTCTGCACTGGGAGTCGAACCCACGACCTTCTGGCCTCCAGGGGAAAGTGTTACCCACTGAGCCATGGCTGGCAAGATGTACTCCAGTCTATCACATTTGTATAGTTTCCAATATTTAACCTGTTATTAGTGCTGAGATACTGGATCTAATTGTTTCCCCGTTCAGGTTTCTAGTCTTTTTAAAGATGGGTACTCCAGTCACTCAGTTCCCGATGGTTATATTTACCTTCACAGGGGCCGCCAGTTTATCCTGGATCACCTGAAGATGGACGATATTTCCTGCTACTGGAAGCAGCTGCTGGTGAGATATTCCAAGCTACTGCTGTATAAACCGAAGAAACAGAAGAAATACAACCAGATCTTTTCCATGCACAGGCGAAGTGAACTGTAACTCCCAGGGCCTGCTGGACATGGAGACATTCAGAAACTACAGGGTCCCTTTGAAAGACATGTATTACACATTCCTTGTGAAAATTCCAACAGAGTCGACCCAGTTTGCTGAAATGGATAACATTCTCATTCCCATTTGATTAGAATTTGTAACTGGGGGCAATCTGAGTCCATCCTATCTTGCACAGGGTTCCACCCATTTAAGGCTTCACCCCTCCATCTGATTTAAATTCCAGGGACATGGTATTATCCAGAAGGCTATCAGAAAGAAGGAACAAAAAGTCTTGCACAAAACATGTATGATCTCTTTAGTCATGAACTCAACATCCTGCATTTAATCCAGTGAAGCAGAGTCCATTTGAGATTTTCCAATGCAGTGTAAATGGATGCAAGCTCACGAGAATCTTCTACAGATCTTCATTATTCGTCCTCGTCTTTGAAGCGACATTCCCGATACTGGCGGGAGCTGGAGCTATTGTGTTCCTCGCACCATTCCACCACCCCCCTGACTTTAGCCTATTCCTGGCCGTATGTTTATCCAGCTGCTAAATTGACTGTTTCGTTCTGGAGTCTGTTCCACACACTGGCTAGAGGAAAGCTCGATCACTGCCTGGTGCCTCTGCATCCCTCTCCCTCTCTATCTGTCTGTCGTTCCATGTTCTAGGTTTGCCAGTTACAGAAAGGTCGGCAGCAGAAATCCTGACCTCCCTGATCCATTCCCTGAAATATGGCATGCTGTTTGTTTCAGTGCCATGTTGAAGTGAAACAAGCTGCCACTTTGTAGAGTTTTGTTAGTTGGCCAGGTAATACAGCCGATTATGCTTTGTCTTCAGGGTATGAGACTCAGTAATGGTTTTAATAAAAAATGTATAATTTTTGCTCTCCAGTCCTGATGTGACAAAGCTGTTTGAGATTTATCAAGCAGTGGGCAACGCAAAGCATGTCGGGCAGAAAGAACATTGAACGGCAACAGCAGCAGCACCTAATTCAATAAACCGATCACTGCAACTGTGAATAACTAAATGATGGGTTTGATCAGTTTAATAAAAAGGTTTTTTTAATAATTTGTGTTTTTTTTTAATGTTCCTTAATTTTATATCCATATCAGTAATCAGTCCCCAAATTTCAGGGTAAATGTCAAGGTGAATGTGCGTTAACTAATACAATCTACTCTTTGCCAGCCTCCAACATTCTAATTGCTATAAAGTTGAGGTAATCCAAAACTCTGCTGCCCATGTCCTTACTTGTACCAAATCCTGTTCCCCTATTACCCCATGTGTTCATTGACCTGCATCATTTTTTAAAATTTATTCAAGGGATGTGGGCTTCGCTGGCTGTGCCAGCATTTATTGCCCATATCTAGTTGCCCTTGAGAAGTTGGTGGTGAGCAGCCTTCTTGAACTGCTGCAGTCCCTGTGGTGTAGGTACACCCACAGTGCTGTTAAGAAGGGTCTTCCAGGATTTTGACCCAGCGACAGTGAAGGAGCGTCGATATATTTACAAGAAAGGCTGTTGAGTGACTTGAAGAGGAACTTCCAGGTGGTGGTATTCCCATTTATCTGCTACCCTTGTCCTTCTAGATGATAGTGGTCATGGATTTGGAGGGTGCTGTCTAAGATGAATTCCTGCAGTGCATCTTGTAGATGGTACACACGGGTTCTAGTGTGCATCGGTGGTAGAGGGAGTGAATGTTTGCGGATAGGATACCAATCAAGTGGGCTGCTCTGTCCTGGACGGTATCAAGCTTCTTGAGTGTTGTGGGAGATGCACTCATCCAGGCAAGTGGAGAGTATCCTATCACACTCCTGACTTGTGCCTTGTGGATGGTGGACAGGCTTTGGGGAGTCAAGAGGTGAGTTACTCACCACACGATTCCTAGTCTCTGGCTAGTCCAGTTCAGTTCATTGTCAATGGTAACCTCCAGGATGTTGATAGTGAGGGTTTCAGTCAGTGATGGTAATGCCATTGAACATCAAGGGGCAATGGTTAGATTCTCTCATGTTGGAGTTGGTCATTTCCTGGCACATGTGTGGTGCGAATGTTGCTACTTGCCAGCTCAAGCCTGGATATTGTCCAGGTCTTGCTGCATTTGGACACGGGCTGCATCAGTATCTGAGGAGTTGCGAATGGTGCTGAATATTGTGCAATCATCAGTGAACATCCCCACTTCTGACCTTATAATGGAAGGAAGGCCATTGATAAAGCAGCTGAAGGTGGTAGGGCCGAGGACACTACCCTGAGGAATTCCTGCTCTTTTGTTCACGTTTGAACCAAGGCTGTAATGAGGTCAGGAACTGAGTGGCCCTGGCAGAACCCAAACTGGGCATCAGTGAGCAGGTTATTGCTAAACAAGTGCCGCTTGATAGCACTGTTGATGATCCCTTCCATTACTTTACTGATGATTGAGAGTGGACTGATGGGGCGGTAATTGGCCGGGTTGGATTTGTCCTGCTTTTTGTGTAAATGACATACCTGGACAGTTTTCACATAGCCGGGTAGATGCCACTATTGTAGCTGTACTGGAAGAGTTTGTCTGAGGGCACAGCAAGTTCTGGAGCACAAGTGTTCAGTACTATTGCCAGAATATTGTCAGGGCCCACAGCCTTTGCAGTATCCAGTGCCTTCAGCTGTTTCTTGTTATCACATGGAGTGAATCGAATTGGCTGATGACTGGCATCCATGATGCTGGGGATCTCCGGAGGAGGCCGAGATGGATCATCCACTCGGCACTTCTGGTTGAAGATTATAGCAAATGCTTCAGCCTTATATAAAAGCAAAGAACTGTGGATGCTGGAAGTCTGAAACAAAAACAGAAAATGCTGGAAAAATTCAGCATCTGTGGAGAGAGAAAAACAAAGATAACGTTTCAAGTCTGTATGACACTTCTTCAGCCTTATCTTTTGCACTGATGTGCTGGGCTCCCCCATCATTGAGGATGGGGATATTTGTGGAGCCTCCTCTTCCAGAGAGTTGTTTAATTGTCCACCACCACTCACGACTGGATGTGGCAGGACCTCAGAGCTTAGATCTGATTCATTGGTTGTGGACTCGCTTAGCTCTGTCTATCATTTGCTACTTATGCTGTTTGGCATGCAAGTAGTCCTGTGTTAGAGCTTCACCAGGTTGACACCTCATTTTTAGGTATGCCTGGTGCTGCTCCTGGCATGCCCTCCTGCACTCTTCATTGAACCAGGGTTGATTCCCTGGCTTGGTTGTAATGGTAGAGTGGGGGATATGCTGGGCCATGAGGTTACAGATTGAGTTTGAGTACAATTCTGTTGCTGCTGATGGCCCATAGCACCTCATGGATACCCAGTCTTGAGTTGCTGCATCTGCTTGAAATCTATCCCATTTAGCATGGCAGTAGTCAGTAGTGCCACACAACGCACTGGAGGGTATCCTCAATGTTCAGACAGGACATCGTCTCCACAACGACTGTGCGGTGGTCACTCCTATTGATACTTTTTTTAAATTCATTCATGAACTGTGGGCTTCACTGGCTGGGCCAGCATTTATGCCCATCCTTGTGGCCCTTAAGAAGGTGGTGGTGAACTGCCTTCTTGAACCGCTATATCCATGTGTTGTAGGTACACCCACAGTGCTGTTAGGAAGGGAGATACAGGATTTTGACCCAGTGACAGTGAAGGAACGACAATATATTTCCAAGTCAGGATGGTGAGTGATTTGGAGGAGAACTTCCAGGTGGTGGTGGTCCCAAGTATTTGCTGCCCCTATCCTTCCTGATGGTAGTGGTCATGGGTTTGGAAGCTGCTGTCGAAGGAGCCTTGGTGAATTCCTGCAGTGCATCTTCTAGATGGTACATATTGCTGCCACTGTGCATAGGTGGTGGAGAGAATGAATATAGATGTGGCGCCAATCAAGCAGGCTGCTTTGTCCTGGACAGTGTCAAGATTGTGTGTTGTGGGAGCTGCCATCATCCAGGAAGGTGGGGTGTGTTCCATCACACTCCTGACTTGTGTCTTATTGATGGTGGACAGGCTTTGAGGAGTCAGGAGGTGAGTTACTCATCGCACGATCCCTAGCCTCTAACATAGTATTTATATGGCTCATCCAGTTCAGTTTCTGGTCAAAGGTAACCCCTAGGATGTTGATGGTGGGGGATTCAGTAATGGCAATGCCATTGATTATCAAGAGGCGATGGTTGGATCCTGTTTTGGAGATGGTCAGTGCCTGACACTTGAGTGGCGCAATTGTTACTTGCCACTTGTCAGCCCAACCTGGATATTGTCCAGGTCTTGCTGCATTTGGACATGGACTCCTTCAGTATCTGAGGAGTTGCGAATGGTGCTGAACATTGTGCAATCATTAGCGAACATCCACACTTCTGACCTTATGATGGAAGGAAGGTCATTGATGAAACAGGTGAAGATGGTTTGTCCGAGGACACCACCCTGAGGAACTCCTGCAGCGATGTCCTGGAGCTGAGATGACTGACCTCCAACAACCACAACTATCTTCCTTTGTGCTAGGTATGACTCCAACCAGTGGAGATTTTTTCCCCGATTCCCATTGACTCCAGTTTTGCTAGGGCTCCTTGATGCCACACTTGGGCAAGTGCAGTCTTGATGTCAAGAGCAATTACTCTCACCTCGCCTCATGAGTTCAGCTCTCTTGTCCATGTTTGAACCAAGGCTGTAATGAGGCCAGGAGCTGAGTGGTCCTGGTGGAACCCAAACTGAGCGTCATTGAGCAGGTTATTGCTAAGCAAGTGCCACTTGATAGCACTGTTGATGATCCCAACCATTACCGATGATCGAGAGTAGAGTGATATGGCGGTATTTGGCCAGATTGGAGTTGTCCTGCTTTTTGTGTACAGGACATACCTGGGCAATTTTCCACATAGCTAGGTAGATGCCAGTGTTGTAGCTGTACTGGAACAGCTTGGCTAGGAGCGTGGCAAGTTCTGGAGCTCAAGTCTTCAGTACTACTGCCTGAATATTGTCAGGGCCCATAGTCTTTGCAGTATCCAGTGCCTTCAGCTGTTTCTTGTTATCACGTGGAGTGAATCAAATTGGCTGCAGACTGGCATCTGTGATGCTGGGGACCTTGGGAGGAGGAGGTGAACAGATGCATCTGCAGCAGGCAGGTTGGTGAGGATGAGGTCAAGTATGTTTTTCCCTCTTGTTGGCTCCCTCACCACCTGCCGCAGACCCAGTCTCACAGCTATGTCCTTTAGGACTCGGTCAGCTTGATCAGTAGTGGTGTTACGAGCCACTCCAGAGTACATTCTGTGCCCTTGCCACCTTCAGTACTTCCTCTAAGTGATGTTCAACTTGGAGTAGCACTGATTCATCCACTGAGGGAGGGTAGTATGTGGTCATCAGCAGGTTTCCTTGGTCATGTTTGACCTGATACCATGAGTCTTTATACTGTATACCACTGTACAGCCACCTCTGCTGGGTCTAACACCACCACCCAGGGACGTTATCTGTAAGGTATGGTTCCATGAGGATAACTATGTCAGGCTGTTGCTTAACTAGTCTGTGAACAGCCCTCCCAATTCTGGCACTAGCCCCCAGATGTTAGTAAGGAGGACTTTGCAGGGTCGACAGGGCTGAGTTCACCATTGCCGTTTCCAGTGCCGAGGTCAATGCTGAGTGGTCCGCCTGGTTTCATTCCATTTTTGAGGCTTTGTAGCAGTTTGATACAACCGAGTGGCTTGCTAGGCAATTTCAGAGTCAATCACATTGCTGTTGGTCTGGAGTCACATGTAGACCAGACCAGGACTGCAGATTTCCTTCCCTAAAGGGCATTAGTGAACCAGATGGGATTTTACAACAATCGACAATGGTTTCGTGGTCATCATTGGACTTTTAATTCCAGATTTTATTCAAATTCAAATAGAAATAATGCTCTGGGGACCCGAACCCAGGTCCTCAGAGCATTATTCTGGGTCTGTGGATTACTAGTCCAGCTAGTAATAAATACCACTACGCCATCACCTCCCCTGGTGGGGAAAGTGAAAAGGTTAATTGTATAGTGTGTAATAAGCTATTTGTTAGAAGTTTATGATGTTAAGCACTTCTTGTAAAGAAGCCTTCACTATGGGGAAGCTATCTTTCTCCAGGGGGGTAAGGTGTTAAGAATTCCAGCTGACCTTGTCATTAGGCGGAGGTTGGACACTGAGTCCCAACAGGCACCAGGAGTTTCCGTGCATGCGCTGATCAGGAGCAGGCTGTGCACGCACAGCACATTTGGAGTTCTTCAGGCCAAAGTGAAGAGCCCAGTGCGCCTGTGCTAAAGGGAAAATGGCACAAAAGCTGGATCAAGTGACCTAGGGTTGGGCTGCCATACTGGAGAAGAGTCCCAGACGGAGAGGTTATGGGGAGAGGCCCCAAAAGAGGGAAGCCAGAGAGGGAACACAGGGACAGCTGACAGAGAGAGGCCCCAGAGAGCAAGCAAGAAGCAGGGAAGGAGCCACCCGGATGAAGGGGACCACGGGTAGGAACCCTCGGAGAGGAGCAGAGGAAGAGGCTTCAAACAGTAATAGGGCTGCAGTTGGCAAGTTTCAATGAGTGAGGACTTTGGGAGAAGCCCTGAAGATCTGAAAGCGCAGTGTAAGGTTGGTGATTCCATGCTGTGGGCCGTTGGAGGAAAAAGTAACCCTTTGGAGTGTTCTGCTCGGTGCAGCTGAAGAGCTGACGTTGTGCTTGTGAGTGGTGCTGGCGTGCAAACTCATTCCATTCCCCCAGTTTTTCCATCTCCGTCACATCTGTTCCGATGATGCATCCTCAACAACAGCACTTCCCACGTCTCCCTTTCTCCTCAACCGAGGATCCCCCACAACGTAGTTGACAGGGGGAGTGGTTACATGCAGGTTGCACTTCTACCGTGAGTGTAATGGTAATGCTGTTGCATTTTGGTACCACTGCTCATATATTAGCATGTGTTGAGTCTTACACTGCATAAAATGTAACTATTGTCACCAATAAAGATTATTACTCTGAATCATTTTGGAACTTGAGAATAGGGGATTAAAGGGTTAATTGACTCCAATTCTAACACAAAACTTTATACAGGTTCAGCATCATGTCCTTGATTTTGAACTCGATACCTCTATTGAAGCCCAAAATCCCCTATGTATTGTCAACTACTCTCTTAATATGTCTACCTGAAACCCCATCCCTTTCATTTCTTCCTCCTTTCCCTGCCTCTGAACTTGCTTTCAACCTGTTACATCTGCTACTTTTTCCAGTTTTGATAAAAGGTCATTGACCTGAAACATTATCCCTGTTTCTCTCCGCAGATGCTGCCAGACCTGCTGAGTATTTTCAGCATTTTCTGTTTTTATTTCAGATTTCCAGCATCCACAGCATTTTATTTTTCCAGAACATCACTGTTATTTCAAAGGGCGGGTTCTCAAAATTGCAGATTATAGCATCCCATTATCCTCAGACAGTGGGGAAACACATCTCAGAAACTTGGTGCATGAGTTTTTGACCTTTGAATTAATGATTAGAACTGGATTTCCTATATACCTGGATAGAAGGTGTGGCTCCCCACTGGGCTGGTGCATAACTCTTATATTGAAAATTTGGTTTCATTCTTAGATTTGATTAAAAAAAATCTTCTTAATGTACCCGTAAAGGCCCAGACTCAATACCCAGAACGCTCACTGCCTCCGATACCTGTGTCCTCACTGTCTCCGATACCCAGTATTCTCACAGTCTCCAATACCCAGAGCTGTCACTGTTTCCGATACCAGAGCCCTCACTGCCTCCAAAATCCACAGAAATCACTCGATGCCCAGAGACCTCAGCATCTCCAATACCCAGAGCTATCGCCGCCTCCGATATCCAGATCCCTCACTGTCCCCAATACCCAGAGCCCTCACTGTCTCCGATACCCGGAGCTTTCACTGTCTCCGATACCCAGAGCTCTCACTGTCTCTGATGCCCAGAGCCCTCACTGTCTCCGATACACAAAGCTCGCACTGTCTCCGATACCCAGTGCTCTCAATGTCTCCGATACTCGGAGCTCTCACTGTCTCCGATACCCAAAGTCTTAACACTCTCCGATACCCAGAGCCCTCACTGTCTCCAATACAGGGAGCTCACACTGTCTCCGTACCCAGAGCTCTCACTGTCTCCGATACCCAGAGCCCTCACTGTCTCCAATACAGGGAGCTCACACTGTCTCCGCTACCCAGAGCTCTCACTGTCTCC
The DNA here is from genome assembly GCF_017639515.1 of Carcharodon carcharias. NCBI lineage: Eukaryota > Metazoa > Chordata > Chondrichthyes > Lamniformes > Lamnidae > Carcharodon > Carcharodon carcharias. The sequence goes on along the minus strand of NC_054480.1, from coordinate 8,042,797 downwards.
GTACCCAGAGCTCTCACTGTCTCCGATACCCAGAGCTCTCACTGTCTCCATACCCAGAGCCCAGACTGTCTCCGATACCCGGAGCTCTCACTGTCTCCGATACCTGGAGATCTCACTGTCTCCGATACCTGGAGATCTCACTGTCTCCGATACCTGGAGATCTCACTGTCTCCGATACCTGGAGATCTCTCTGTCTCTGATACCCGGAGCCCTCACTGTCTCTGATAACCTGATACCTCACTGTCTCTGATACCTGGAACTCTCACTGTCTCTGATACCTGGAGCCCTCACTCAATACCCGGAGTTCCCACTGTCTCCAATACCCGGAACTCTCACTGCCTCCAATCCCAGGAACTCTCACTGTCTCCGATACCCGGAGCCCTCACTCAATACCCGGAACTCTCACTGTCTCCAATACCAGGAACTCTCACTGTCTCCGATACCCTGAGCCCTCACTGTCTCCAATACTCAGTGACCTCACTGTCTCTGATACCCAGTGCTCTCAATGTTTCCGATACCCAGAGCCCTCACTGTCTCCAATTCCCGGAGCTCTCAATTTCTCCGATACCCAGCTCTCTCACTGTCTCTCAAACCCAGCACTCTCACTGTCTCCGATACCCGGAGCTCTCACTATCTACAATACCCAGAGCCCTCACTGTCTCCAATATCCAGAACTCTCACTGTCTCTGATACCCAGAGTCCTCACACTCTCCAATACCCGGAGCTCTCACTGTCTCCGCTACCCAGAGCTCTCACTGTCTCCGATACCCAGAGCACTCACAGTCTCCGATACCTGGAGATCTCACAGTCTCCGATACCCAGAGTCCTCATTGTCTACAATACTCAGAGCCCTCACTGTCTGCAGTACCAAGCGTCCTCACTCTCCCCGATACCTAGAGCCCTCACTGCCTCCAATAAATGGAGCCCTCACTGTCTCCGATGCCCAGATCCCTCACTGTCTCCAATGCCCAGATCCCTCACTGTCCCCAATATCCAGAGCACTCAATGTCTCCAATACCCAGCGCTCTTACTGTCCCCGATACACAGTGCTCTCTCTGCCTCTGATACCGGAGCCCACATCATCTCCGATACCTGGAACCCGCACTGTCCCAGATACCCATATCCCTCACTGTCGCCAATACCCGGAGCTTTCACTGTCTCCGAAAACCGGAGCTCTCACTCTCTCAAGCCCAGAGCCCTCACTGTCTCCAATACCCCGAGCTTTCACTGTCTCCGATACCCAGAGCCCTCACTGTCTCCGACACCCAGAGTCCTCACAATCTACAATACCCAGAGTAATCAGTTTCCCCAATACCAAGATCCCTTACTATCTCTGATACCCAGAGCACTCAACGTCTCCGATACCCAGAGCCCTCACTGTCTCTGACGCCCAGAGCTCTCACTGTCTCCGCTACCGGGAGCTCTCACTGTCTCCAATACAGTGGTCTCTGTCTCTGATACGCGGTGTCTTCACTCTCTCCGATACGCAGAGCCCTGAGTTTCTCTGTTACCCAGCATTCTCACTGTCTCCGATACCCAGAGACCTCACTGTCTCCAGTACCCAGCGTCCTCACTCTCCCCGATACGTAGAGCCCTCAATGCCTCCAATGAGTGGAGCCCTCACTGTCTCCGATGCCCAGATCCATCACTGTCTCCAATACCCAGCGCTATCACTGTCTCCGATACCCAGTGCTCTCTCTGACTCCAATACCGGAGCCCACAACATCTCCGATACCTGGAACCCGCACTGACCCAGATACACATATCCCTCACTGTCTCCGATACCCATATCCCTCACTGTCGCTAATACCCAGACTCCTCACTGTCTCCGATACCCGGAGCTCACACTGTCTCCAATTCCCAGAACCCCCACTGTCTCCGATGCCAAGATCCCTCACTGTCTCCAATAACCAGAGCAGTCAAAGTCTCCAATACCCTGTGCTCTCACTGTCTCCGATACCCAGTGCTCTCACTGTCTCCGATACCCAGTGCTCTCTCTGCCTCCGATACCGGAACCCACAACATCTCCGATACCTGGAACCCGCACTGTCCCAGATACCCATATCCCTCACTGTCACCAATACCCGGAGCCCTCACTGTCTCTGATACCCAGAGCTCTCACTGTCTCTGATACCCAATGCTCTCACTGTCTTCAATAACTGGAGCTCTCACTGTCTCTCAAGCCCAGAGCCCTCACTGTCTCAGATGCCCAGAGCTCTCACTGTCTCTGATAACCAATGTGCTCACTGTCTCCGATACACGGAGCCTTCCCTGTCTATCATGCCCAGAGGCCTCACTGTCTCCAAACCCGGGGACATCACTCAATGCCTGGGGCCCTCACAGTCTCCAATACCCAGAGCTCTCACTATCTACAATATCCAGAGCCCACATTGTCTCCAATAACCTGAACCTTCACTGCCTCCAATATCCAGAGCCCACACTGTCTCCAACACCCAGAGCCCTCACTGTCTCTGATACCCAGAGACCTCACTATCTACAATATCCAGAGCCCACACTGTCACCACAAACTGATTCTTCACTGCCTCCAATACCCAGAGCTGCCACTGTCTCCAAAACCCAGATCCCTCACACTCTCCGATACCCAGAGCCCTCACTTGATATCTGGTGCCCTCACTGTTTCCAGCAACCAGAATCCTCACTCTCTCCGATACCCAGAGTATTCACTGCCCCCGATAGGCAGAGCCCTCACTGACTCTGTTACCGAGAGCCCTCGCTGTCTCCAATACCCAGACCCCTCACTGTCTCTGATGCCCAAAGGTCTCACTGAATCAATACCCAGAGCCCTCACTGTCTCCAATACGCAGCATCCTCACTCCCTCCGATACCTAGAGCCCTCATTGCCTCCAATAACTGGACACCTCACTGTCTCCAATGCCCAGATCCCTCACTGTCTCCGATACCCGGAGCTCTCACTGGCTCCAAATCCCAGAGCTCTCACTGTCTCTGATACCCGGAGCCCTCACTTAGTACCCGGAGCTCCCACTGTCTCCAATACCAGGAACTCTCACTGTCTCCAATACCCAGAGCCCTCACTGTCTCCGATACGCTGAGCCCTCACTGTCTCCAATACCGAATGCTCTCACTGTCTCCAATACCCAGTGCTCTCACTGTTTCCAATCACCAGTGCTCTCACTGTCTCGAATACCCAGTTCTCTCACTGTCTCCGATACCGTGAGCCCACACTGTCTCCAATACCCAGTGCTCTCACTGTCTCCGATACGCAGAGCCCTGAGTGTCTGTTACCCGGAGTCCTCACTGTCTCCGATACCTGGAGTCCTCATTGTCTACAATACTCAGAGCCCTCATTGTCGCCGATACCCAATGTCCTCACTGTGTCCGATTCCGAGATCTCTTGCTGTCTCTGATATCTGGAGCCCTCACTGTCTCTGATGCCCAGACCCTCACTGTCTCCAATACCCAGAGCTCTCAATGTCTCTGATACCCAGAGTCCTCACTGTCTACAGTACCCAGTGCGCTCATTCAATATCTGGAGCCCCCACTGTCTCCAGCACCCAGAATCCTCACTCTCTCCGCTACCTGGAGCTCTCAATGACTCCGATACCCGGAGCTCTCACTGTCTCCAATACCCAGAGCTCTCACTGTCTCCGATACCCAGTGCGCTCACTGTCTCCAATATCCGGAGCCTTCACTGTCTCCAATGCCCAGAATCCTCACTGTCTACAATACCCAGAGCTCTCACTGTCTCCGATACCCGGAGCCCTCATGGTGTCCGATACACAATGCTCTCACTGTCTCCGATAACCAGTGTGCTCACTGTCTCCAATATCCGGAGCCTTCACTGTCTCAGATGCCCAGAGTTCTCACTATCTCCAAACCCGGGAACATCACTCGATGCCCGGGGCCCTCACAGTCCCCAATACCCTGAGCTCTCACTATCTACAATATCCAGAGCCCACACTGTCACCAATAACCTGATCCTTCACTGCCTCCAATACCCAGAGCCCTCACTGACTCTGTTACCTAGAGCCCTCACTGCCTCCAATAACTGGACCCTTAACTGTCTCCGATGCCCAGATCCCTCACTGTCTCCGAAGCCCAGCGCCCTCACTGTCTCCAATACCCGGAGTCCTCATTGTCTACAATACTCAGAGCCCACATTGTCTCCGATACCCAGTGTCCTCACTGTGTCCAATACCGAGATCTCTTGCTGTCTCTGATACCCGGAGCTCTCACTGTCTCCGATGCCCAGACCCTCACTGTCTCGGATAGCCATAGCTCTCACTGTCTCCAATACCCAGAGTCCTCACTGTCTACAATACCCAGAGCTCTCACTGTCTCCGATACCCAGAGTCCTCACTGTCTACAATAACCAGAGTACTCACATTTTCCAATACCCAGAGCTCTCACTGTCTCCAGTACCCAGTGCGCTCACTGTCTCCGATACCCAGAGCTCTCACTGTCTCCGATACCCAGAGCTCTCACTGTCTCCTATACCCAGAGTCATCACTGTCTCCAATAACCAGCGCTCTCACTGTCTTCAATACCCAGTGCTCTCACTGTCTCTGATACCCAGACTCCTCACTGTCTCTGAAACCCAGAGTCCTCACTGCCTCCGATACCCAGAGCTCTCACTGTCTCCGATACTCGGAGCCCTCACTTAGTACCCGGAGCTCCCACTGTCTCCAATACCAGGAACTCTCACTGTCTCCAATACCCAGAGCCCTCACTGTCTACAATAACCAGAGTACTCACATTTTCTGATACCCGGACTTGTCATGTCTCCGCTACCTGGAGCTCTCACTGTCTCCGATACCCGGAGCTCTCACTGTCTCCAATACCCAGAGCTCTCACTGTCTCCGATACCCAGTGCGCTCACTGTCTCCAATATCCGGAGCTCTCACTGTCTCCAATACCCAGAATCCTCACTGTCTACAATACCCAGAGCTCTCACTGTCTCCGATACCAGAAGCCCTCATGGTGTCCAATACACAGAGCCCTCACTGTCTCCGATAACCAGTGTGCTCACCGTCTCCAATATCCAGAGCCTTCACTGTCTCCTATACCCAGAGTAATCACTGTCTCCAATAAGCAGTGCGCTCACTGTCTCCAATATCCGGAGTCTTCACTGTCTCTCATGTCCAGAGCCCTCACTTTCTCAGATGCCCAGAGCTCTCACTGTCTCCAAACCCGGGGACATCACTTGATGCCCGGGGCACTCACAGTCCCCAATACCCAGAGCTCTCACTATCTACAATATCCAGAGCCAACACTGTCACCAATAACCTGATCCTTCACTGCCTCCAATACCCAGAGCTGCCACTGTCTCTGAAACCCAAGCCCTCATTGCCTCCAATACGCAGAGCCCTCACTGACTCTGTTACCTAGAGCCCTCAATGCCTCCAAAAACTGGACACTTTATTGTCTCCGATACCGAGAGCTGCCACTGTCTCCAAAGCCCAGCGCCCTCACTGTCTCAAATAACCAGCGCTCTCACTGTCTCCAATATCCAGTGCTCTCACTGTTTCCGATACCCAGAGCTCTCACTGTCACCAATACCCATATCCCTCACTGTCGCCAATGCCCAGAGCCCTCACTGTCTCTGATACCCAGCGCTCTCACTGTCTCCAAAACCCAGTGCTCTCACTGTCTCTGATACCCAGTGCTCTCACCGCCTCCGCTACCCAGAGCTCTCACTGTCTCTGATACCCAGAGCTATCACTGTCTCTGATACCCAGTGCTCTCACCGCCTCCGATACCCAGAGCTCTCACTGTCTCTGATACCCGGAGCCCTCACTTAGTACCCAGAGCTCCCACTGTCTCCAATACCAGGAACTCTCACTGTCTCCAATACCCAGAGCCCTCACTGTCTCCGATACCGAATGCTCTCACTGTCTCGAATACACAGTGCCCTCACTGTCTCCAATACCCAGTGCTCTCACTGTTTCCAATAACCAGTGCTCTCACTGTCTCCAATACCCAGTTCTCTCACTGTCTTCGATACCGTGAGCCGTCACTGTCTCCAATACCCAGAGCCCTCACTGTCTCCGATACGCTGATCCTACACTGTCTCCAATACCGAATGCTCTCACTTTCTCGAATACACAGTGCTCTCACTGTCTCCAATACCCAGTTCTCTCACTGTTTTTGATACCGTGAGCCCTCACTGTCTCCAATACCCAGTGCCCTCACTGTCTCTGATACCCAGTGCTCTCACTTTCTCCGATACCCAGTGCTCTCACTGTCTCCAAACCCGGGGACATCACTTGATGCCCGGGGCACTCACAGTCCCCAATACCCAGAGCTCTCACTATCTACAATATCCAGAGCCAACACTGTCACCAATAACCTGATCCTTCACTGCCTCCAATACCCAGAGCTGCCACTGTCTCTGAAACCCAAGCCCTCACTGCCTCCAATATGCAGAGCCCTCACTGACTCTGTTACCTAGAGCCCTCACTGCCTCCAAAATCTTGACCATTAACTGTCTCCGATGCCCAGATCCCTCACTGTCTCCGAAGCCCAGCACCCTCACTGTCTCAAATAACCAGCGCTCTCACTGTCTCCAATATCCAGTGCTCTCACTGTTTCCGATACCCAGAGCTCTCACTGTCGCCAATACCCATATCCCTCACTGTCACCAACGCCCAGACCCCTCATTGTCTTCAATACCCAGCGCTCTCACTGTCTCCAATACCCAGTGCTCTCACTGTCTCCAAGATCCATTGCTCTCACGGTCTCTGAAACCCAGAGCTCTCACCGCCTCCGATACCCAGAGCTCTCACTGTCTCTGATACCCGGAGCCCTCACTTAGTACCCGGAGCTCCCACTGTCTCCAATACCAGGAACTCTCACTGTCTCCAATACCCAGAGCCCTCACTGTCTCCGATACGCTGAGCCCTCACTGTCTCCAATACCGAATGCTCTCACTGTCTCGAATACACCGTGCTCTCACTGTCTCCAATACCCAGTGCTCTCACTGTTTCCAATAACCAGTGCTCTTACTGTCTCCAATACCCAGTTCTCTCACTGTCGTCGATACCATGAGCCCTCACTGTCTCCAATACCCAGAACCCTCACTGTCTCCGATAGGATGAGCCCACACTGTCTCCAATACCGAATGCTCTCACTGTCTCGAATACACAGTGCTCTCACTGTCTCCAATACCCAGTGCTCTCACTGTTTCCAATAACCAGTGCTCTCACTGTCTCCAATACCCAGTTCTCTCACTGTCTTCGATACCGTGAGCCATCACTGTCTCCAATACCCAGTGCCCTCACTGTCTCTGATACCCAGTGCTCTCACTGTCTCTGATACCCAGTGCTCTCACTTTCTCCGATACCCAGTGCCCTCACTGTCTCTGATACCCAGTGCTCTCACTTTCTCCGATATCCAGCGCTCTCACTGTCTCTAATACCCAGGGCTCTCACTGTCTCTGATACACGGAGCTTTCACTGTCTCCAATACCCAGAGTTCTCACTGTCTACAATGCCCAGAGCTCTCACTGTCTCCGATACCTGGAGCCCTCATGGTGTCCGATACACAGAGCTCTCACTGTCTCCAATAACCAGTGTGCTCACTGTCTCCAATATCCGGAGCCTTCACTGTCTCTCATACCCAAAGCCCTCACTGTCTCAGATGCCCAGTGCTCTCACTGTCTCCAAACCAGGGGACATCACTCGATGCCCGGGGCACTCACAGTCCCCAATACCCTGAGCTCTCACTATCTACAATATCCAGACCCCACACTGTCACCAATAACCTGATCCTTCACTGCCTCCAATACCCAGAGCTGCCACTGTCTCTGAAACCCAAGCCCTCACTGTCTCCGATACGCAGAGCCCTCACTGACTCTGTTACCTAGAGCCCTCACTGCTTCCAAAAACTGGACACTTAACTGTCTCCGATGCCCAGATCCCTCACTGTCTCCGAAGCCCAGCGCTCTCACTGTCTCCAATACCCGGAGTCCTCACTGTCTCCAATACCCGGAGTCCTCACTGTCTCCAATACCCGGAGTATTGTCTACATTACTCAGAACCCTCATTGTCTCCGATACCCAGTGTCCTCACTGTGTCTGATACCGAGATCTCTTGCTGTCTCTGATACCCGGAGCTCTCACTGTCTCTGATGCCCAGACCCTCACTGTCTCCGATAGCCATAGCTCTCACTGTCTACAATAACCAGAGTCATCACTGTCTCCGATAACCAGTGCACTCACTGTCTCCAATATCCGGAGTCTTCTCTGTCTCTCATGCCCAGAGCTCTCACTGTCTCAGATGCCCAGTGCTCTCACTGTCTCCAAAGCCCAGCGCCCTCACTGTCTCAAATAACCAGTGCTCTCACTGTCTCCAATATCCAGTGCTCTCACTGTTTCCGATACCCAGAGCTCTCACTGTCACCAATGCCATGAGCCCTCACTGTCTCCGATACCCAGTGTTCTCACTGTCTCCAATACCCAGTGCTCTCACTGTCTCTGATACCCGGAGTCCTCACTGTCTCCAATACCCAGTGCTCTCACTGTCTCTGATACCCTGAGCTCTCACTGTCTCTGTTACCCGGAGCCCTCACTTAGTACCCGGAGCTCCCACTGTCTCCAATACCAGGAACTCTCACTGTCTCCAATACCCAGAGCCCTCACTGTTTCCGATACGCTGAGCCCACACTGTCTCCAATACCAAATGCTCTCACTGTCTCCAATACACCATGCTCTCACTGTCTCCAATACCCAGTGACCTCACTGTCTCTGATACCCAGCGCTCTCACTTTCTCCGATACCTAGACCCCTCACTCTCTCCGAAACCTGGAGCTCTCACTGTCTCTGGTATATGGAGCCCTAACTCAATACCCGGAGCTCCCACTGTCTCCAATACCCGGAACTCTCACTGCCTCCGATACCCTGAACCCTCACTGTCTGCAATACCCAGTGCTCTCACTGTTTCCGATACCCACAGCCCTCATTGTCTCTGATTCCCAGAGCCCTCACTGTCTCCCTAATCCAGAGCTCTCAGTGTCTCCCAAACCCAGAGCTCTCACTGTCTCTGATCCCCAGAGCTCTCACTGTCTCCCAAACCCAGAGCTCTCACTGTCTCCGATACCCGGAGCTCTCACTATCTACAATACCCAGAGCCCTCACTGTCTCCAATACCCGGAACTCTCACTGTCTCTGATACCCACTGCTCTCACAGTCTCCGAAACACCAAGTTTTCACTGTATCCGATACCCAGTGCTCTCAATTTCTCCGATACACAATGCTCTCCATGTCTCCGATACCCAGTGCTCTCAGTCTCTCCGATACCCGGACACCTCACTGTCTCTGATACCCAGAGCTTTCACTGTCTCTCATGCCCAGAGCTCTCACTGTCTCCGATACCCGGAGCTCTCACTATCTACAATACCCAGAGCCCTCACTGTCTCCAATACCCGGAACTCTCACTGTCTCTGATACCCACTGCTCTCACAGTCTCCGAAACACCAAGTTTTCACTGTATCCGATACCCAGTGCTCTCAATTTCTCCGATACACAATGCTCTCCATGTCTCCGATACCCAGTGCTCTCAGTCTCTCCGATACCCGGACACCTCACTGTCTCTGATACCCAGAGCTTTCACTGTCTCTCATGTCCAGAGCTCTCATTGTCTCCAAACCCGGGGACATCACTCGATGCCCCGTGCCCTCACTGTCTCTGATGCCCAGAGCTCTCATTGTCTCCAAACCCAGGGACATCACTCGATGCCCGGGGCCCTCACAGTCTCCAATACCCAGAGCTCTCACTATCTACAATATCCTGAGCTCACGCTGTCACCAATAAATGATTCTTCACTGATTCCAATACCCAGAGCTGCCACTGTCTCCGATACCCAGAGCCCTCACTGTCTCTGGTGCCAAGAGTTCTCACTGTCTACAATACCCAGAGTACTCAGTATCCCCGATACCAAGATCCCTCACTGTCTCTGATACCCGGAGCAGTCACTGTCTCCAATACCCAGAGCCCTCACTGTCTCCTATAACCTGATCCCTCACTATGTCCGAATCCAAGAGTCCTCACAGTCTCCGATACCCAGAGGCCTCACTGTCTCTGATATCCAGTGCTCTCATTGTCTCCGATAACCAGGGCCGTCACTGTCTCTGATACCCAGAGCCCTCACTGTCTCCCATACCCAGAGCTCTAACTGTTTCCGATACCTGGAGCTCTCACTTTCTCCAATAACCAGAGCTCTCACTGTCTCCGATACCCGGAGCTCTCACTGTCTCCGATACCCAGAGACCTCACTGTCTCTGATATCCAGAGACCTCACTGTCTCCGATACCCAGAGACCTCACTGTCTCCGATACCCAGAGGCCTCACTGTCTCTGATGCCCAGAGGCCTCACTGTCTCCGATACCCAGAGGCCTCACTGTCTCTGATGCCCAGAGGCCTCACTGTCTCCAATACCCAGAGGCCTCACTGTCTCTGATGCCCAATACTCTCACTGTCTCCAAATCCGGCGACATCACACAATACTTGGAAACCTTGCAGTCTCCAACACCCAGAGCTCTCATTAGCTACAATATCCAGAGCTCTCACTGTCTCCAATACCCGGTACTCTCACTGTCTCCAATACCAGGAACTCTCACCATCTCCAATAAAGGGAGCTGCCACTATCTCCGATACCCAGAGCCCTCACTGTTACCAGTACCCAGAAACATCTCTGTCTCTGATAACCAAAGCCCTCACTGTCTCCGATGCCCATTGCTCTCACTGTCTCCAATACCCAGTGCTCTCATTGTCTCCAATACCCAGTGCACTCACTGTCTCTCATACACGAAGCTCTAAATTTCTCCGATACCCAGATCCCTAACTGTCTCTCATGCCCAGAGCCCTCACTGTCTCCGATAACCAGAGCTCTCACTGTCTCTAATACCCAGAGCTCTCACTACCTACGATATCCAGAGCCCTCACTGTCTCCTATACACTGATCCCTCAATGTGTCCGAAACCGAGAGTGCTCACAATCTCCGATTCCCGGAACTCTCACTGTCTCCGATACCCAGAGCTCTCACTGTATCCAAATCATTCAATACCCGGAGACCTCGCAGTCTCCAACACGCAGAGCTCTCAATAACTACAATATCCAGAGCCCCCACTACCTCTAATAACCTGATCCCTCACTGTCTCTGATACCCGGACCTCTCACTGTCTCCGATACCCCGAGCTCTCAATGTCTCCGATACCCAGTGCTCTCACTGTCTCCGATGCCCAGTGCTATCATTGTCTCCAGTACCCAGTGCTCCCACTGTCTCCAATACCCAGTGCTCTCACTACCTACAATATCTAGAGCCCCAACTGTCTCCAATAACCTGATCCCTCACTGCCTCTGATACTGGGATCTCTCACTGTCTCCGATACCCGGAGCCCTCACTCAATACCCGGAGCTGCCACTGTCTCCAATAACCTGATCCTTCACTGTCTCCATTACCCAGAGTCATCAGTGTCTCGAATACCCGGAGCTCCCTCTGTCTCCGATAACCTGATCCCTCACTGTCTCCATTACCCAGAGACCTCACTGTCTCCAATACTCAGAGCCCTCACTGTCTCCGATAACCAAAGTTCTCACTGTCTCCTATAACCAGAGTTCTCACTGTCTCTGATACCTGGAGCCCTCACTATCTCTGATACCCAGAGCTCTCACTGTCTCCAATACCCAGAGCTCTCACTGTCTCCAATACCCAGAGCCCTCACTGTGTCCGATACGCAGAGCCCTCACTGTCTCCAATACCCAGAGCCCTCACTGTCTCCGATACCCAGTGCTCTCACTGTCTCCGGTACCGGGAGCTCTCTCTGTCTCCGATACCCAGTGCTCTCACTGTCCCCAATACCCAGTGCTCTCACTGTTGCTGGTACCCAGAGCTCTCACTGTCCCCACACCCAGTGCTCTCACTGTTGCTGGTACCCAGTGCTCTCACTGTCTCCAATACCCAGTGCTCTCACTTTCTCCAATATCCAGTGCTCTCAATGTCCCCGATACCCAGATCCCTCACTGTCTCCAATACCCAGTGCCCTCACTGTCTTTGAAACACAGAGCCCTCACTTTCTCAGTTGCTCAGGTACTGGAGCACAAAACATCTCCGATACCTGGAACCCGCACTATCCCAGATACACATATCCCTCACTGTCGCCAATACCCAGAGCCCTCACTGTCTCCGATACCCAGAGTCCTCACTGTCTCCGATAACCAGAGCTCTCACTACCTACAATATCCAGAGCCCTCACTGTCTCCTATAAACTGATCCCTCACTGTGTCCAAAACCGGGAGTGCGCACTGTCTCCGAAACCTGGAGCTCTCTCTGTCTCCGATACCCAGAGCTCTCACTGTCTCCAAATCCGGGGACATCACTCATTACCCGGAGACCTCGCAGTCTCCAACATCCAGAGCTCTCACTAACTAAAATATCCAGAGCCCCCACTGTCTCCAATAACCTGATCCCTCACTTTCTCTGATACCCGGAACTCTCAGTGTCTCTGATACCCGGAGCCCTCACTCAATACCCGGAGCTCCCACGGTCTCCAATAACCTGATCCCTCACTGTCTCCATTACTCAGAGCCCTCACTGTCTCTGATACTTGGATCCCTCACTGTCTCCGATACTTGGATCCCTCACTGTCTCCGGAAACTGGTGCTCTCACTGTCTCCAGTAACCAGTGCTCTCACTGTCTGTGGTACCCGGAGCTCTCTCTGTCTCCAATACCCAGTGCTCTCACTGTCTCCAATATCCAGTGCTATCACTGTCCCCGATACCCAGTGCTCTCTCTGTCTCTGATACTGGAGCACAAAACATCTCCGATACCTGGTACCCGCACTGTCCCAGATACCCATATCCCTCACTGTCACTAATACCCAGAACCCTCACTGTCTCTGATACCCCGAGCCCTCAATGTCTCTGATACGCAGAGCTCTCACTGTCTCCGATACACGGAGCTCTCACTATCTCTGATACCCAGAGCCCTCACTGTCTCTGAAATGCAGAGCCCTCACTTTCTCTGTTGCCCAGAGGCTTCACTGTCTCTGATACCCAGAGCCCTCAATGTCTCCGATACCCAGTACTCTCACTGTCTCCAATACCCAGAGCCCTCACTGTCTCTGAAATGCAGAGCCCTCACTTTCTCTGTTGCCCAGAACCTTCACTGTCTCTGATACCTGGAGCGCTCACTGTGCATGATATGCGGAGTCCTCACTGTCTCCAATACCCAGAGCCCCCACTGTCTCCGATACCCAGAGCCCACACTGTCTCCAATTCCCAGAGACCTCATAGTCTCCGATAACCAGAGCCCTCACTGTCTCCAATACCCAGTGCTCTCTTTGCCTCTGATACCGGAGCCCACAACATCTCCGATACCTGGAACCCGCACTGTCCCAGATACCCATATCCGTCCCGGTCGCCAAAACCCAGAGCCCTCACTGTCTACGATGCCCAGTGCTCTCACTGTCTCCAATACCCAGAGTCCTCACTGTCTCTGATACCCAGAGACCTCACTGTCTCCGATATCCAGAGCTCTTATGACCTACAATATCCAGAGCCCTCACTGTCTCTAATAAACTGATCCCTCACTGTCTCCAATACCCAGAGTCCTCACTGTCTCTTATACCCAGAGACCAACTGTCTCTGATACCCAGAGCTCTCACTGTCTCCGATACCCAGAGCTCTCACTGTGTCCGATACCCAGAGTTCCTATGACCTACAATATCCAGAGCCCTCACTGTCTCCTATAAACTGATCCCTCACTGTCGCCAAAACCCAGAGCCCTCACTGTCTCCGATGCCCAGTGCTCTCACTGCCTATAATACCCAGAGTCCTCACTGTCTCTGATACCCAGAGACCAACTGTTTCTGATACGCAGAGCTCTCACTGTCTCCGATACCCAGAGTCCTCACTGTCTCCGATAACCAGAGCTCTCACTACCTACAATATCCAGAGCCCTCACTGTCTCCTATAAACTGATCCCTCACTGTGTCCAAAACCGGGAGTGCGCACAGTCTCCGATACCCGGAGCTCTCTCTGTCTCCGTTACATGGAGCTCTCTCTGTCTCCGATACCCAGAGCTCTCTCTGTCTCCGATACCCAGAGCTCTCACTGTCTCTGAAACCCAGTGTCCTCAGTGTCTCTGATACCCAGAGCTCTCACTGTCTCCAAATCCGGGGACATCACTCATTACCCGGAGACCTCGCAGTCTCCAACACCCAGAGCTCTCACTAACTAAAATATCCAGAGCCCCCACTGTCTCCAATAACCTGATCCCTCACTTTCTCTGATACCCGGAACTCTCAGTGTCTCTGATACCCGGAGCCCTCACTCAAAACCCGGAGCTCCCACGGTCTCCAATAACCTGATCCCTCACTGTCTCCATTACTCAGAGCCCTCACTGTCTCCGATACTTGGATCCCTCACTGTCTCCAATACTCGGATCCCTCACTGTCTCCGGAAAACGGTGCTCTCACTGTCTCCAGTAACCAGTGCTCTCACTGTCTGCGGTACCCGGAGCTCTCTCTGTCTCCGATACCCAGTGCTCTCACTGTCTCCAATACCCAGTGCTCTCACTGTTGCCAATAACCAGTTCTCTCACTGTCTCCAAAACCCAGTGCTCTCACTGTCTCCAATATCCAGTGCTATCACTGTCCCCGATACCCAGTGCTCTCTCTGTCTCTGATACTGGAGCACAAAACATCTCCGATAGCTGGAACCCGCACTGTCCCAGATACCCATATCCCTCACTGTCACTAATACCCAGAACCGTCACTGTCTCTGATACCCCGAGCCCTCAATGTCTCTGATACGCAGAGCTCTCACTGTCTCCGATACACGGAGCTCTCACAATCTCTGATACCCAGAGCCCTCACTGTCTCTGAAATGCAGAGCCCTCACTTTCTCTGTTGCCCAGAGGCTTCACTGTCTCTGATACCCAGAGCCCTCAATGTCCCCGATGCCCAGTGCTCTCACTGTCTCCAATACCCAGAGCCCTCACTATCTCTGATACCCAGATCCCTCACTGTCTCCAATACACTGAGCCCTCACTGTCTCTGAAATGCAGAGCCCTCACTTTCTCTGTTGCCCAGAGCCCTCACTGTCTCTGATACCTGGAGCCCTCACGGTCTCCGATACCCTGACCCCTCACTTTCTCCGATACCCAGAGCCCTCACTCTCTCCAATACCCAGAGCCCTCACTGTCTCCGATACCCGGAGCTCTCTCTGTCTCCAATACCCTGTGCTCTCACTATCGCCGATACCCAGTGCTCTCACTGTCCCCGATAACCAGTGCTCTCTCTGCCTCCTATACCCGAGCCCAAAACATCCCTGATACCTGGAACCCACACTTTCCCAGATACCCATATTCCTCACTGTCACCAATACGAAGAACCCTCACTGTCTCTGATAACCAGAGCCCTCACTGTCTCCAGTGCCCAATGCTCTCACTGTCTCCAATACACAGTGCTCTCACTGTCTCTGATACATGAAGCTCTAAATGTCTCCGATACCCAGATCCCTAACTGTCTCTCATGCCCAGAGCCCTCACTGTCTCCGATAACCAGTGCGCTCACTGTCTACATTGCCGGAGCTTTCACTGTCTCTCATGCCCAGTGCCCTCACTGTCTCTGATGCTCAGAGCTCTCACTGTCTCCAAACCAGGGGATATCACTTGATGCCCGGGGCACTCACAGTCTTCAATACCCAGAGCTCTCACTATTTATATTATCTAGAGCCCACACTGACACCAATAACCTGATCCTTCACTGCCTCCAATACCCAGAGCTGCCACTGTCTCCGAAACCAAGAGACCACACTGTCTCCAACTCCCAGAGACCTCACTGTCTCCAAAACCCAGAGCCCTCACTGTCTCCAATTCCCAGTGACCTCACTCTCTCTGATGCCCAGATCCATCACTGTCTCCGATACCCAGCGCTCTCACTGTCTCCGATACCCAGTGCTCTCTCTGCCTCCAATACCAGAGCCCACAACATCTCCAATACCTGGAACCCGCACTGTCCCCGATACCCATATCCCTCACTGTCATCAATACACAGAGCCCTCACTGTCTCCAATGCCCAGGGCTCTCACTGTCTCCAATGCCCAGGGCTCTCACTGTCTCCAATGCCCAGGGCTCTCACTGTCTCTGATACACAAAGCTCTAAATGTCTCCATTACCCAGATCCCTAACTGCCTCTCATGCCCAGAGCCCTCACTGTCTCTGATAACCAGTGCGCTCACTGTCTACATTGCCGGAGCTTTCACTGTCTCTCATGCCCAGTGCCCTCACTGTCTCTGATACCCAGAGCCCTCACTGTCTCTGATGCCAAGTGCTCTCACTGTCTCCAAACCCGGGGATATCACTCGATGCCTGGGGCACTCACAGTCCCCAATACCCAGAGCCCTCACTGTCTCTGATGCCCAGATCCATCACTGTCGCCGATACCCAGAGCCCTCATTATGTCAGATACGCAGTGCACTCACTTTCTCTGTTGCCCAGAGCCTTCACTGTCTCCGAAACCCAGAGCCCTCACTGTCTCCGATACCCTGACCCCTCACTTTCTCCGATACCCAGACCCCTCACTCTCTCCAATACCCAGAGCCCTCACTGTCTCCGATACCCGGAGCTCTCTCTGTCTCCAATACCCTGTGCTCTCACTATCACCGATACCCAGTGCTCTCACTGTCTCCGATAACCAGTGCTCTCACTGTCCCCGATAACCAGTGCTCTCTCTGCCTCCTATACCCGAGCCCAAAACATCCCTGATACCTGGAACCCACACTTTCCCAGATACCCATATCCCTCACTGTCACCAATACCAAGAACCCTCACTGTCTCTGATAACCAGAGCCCTCACTGTCTCCAATGCCCAGTGCTCTCACTGTCTCCAATACACAGTGCTCTCACTGTCTCTGATACATGAAGCTCTAAATGTCTCCGATACCCAGATCCCTAACTGTCTCTCATGCCCAGAGCCCTCACTATCTCCGATAACCAGTGCGCTCACTGTCTACATTGCTGGAGCTTTCACTGTCTCTCATGCCCAGTGCCCTCACTGTCTCTGATGCTCAGAGCTCTCACTGTCTCCAAACCAGGGGATATCACTTGATGCCCGGGGCACTCACAGTCTTCAATACCCAGAGCTCTCACTATTTATATTATCTAGAGCCCACACTGACACCAATAACCTGATCCTTCACTGCCTTCAATACCCAGAGCTGCCACTGTCTCCGAAACCAAGAGACCACACTGTCCCCAACTCGCAGAGACCTCACTGTCTCCAAAACCCAGAGCCCTCACTGTCTCCAATTCCCAGTGACCTCACTCTCTCTGATGCCCAGATCCATCATTGTCTCCGATACCCAGCGCTCTCACTGTCTCCGATACCCAGTGCTCTCTCTGCCTCCAATACCAGAGCCCACAACATCTCCAATACCTGGAACCCGCACTGTCCCCGAGACCCATATCCCTCACTGTCATCAATACACAGAGCCCTCACTGTCTCCAATGCCCAGGGCTCTCACTGTCTCCAATGCCCAGGGCTCTCACTGTCTCTGATACACGAAGCTCTAAATGTCTCCATTACCCAGATCCCTAACTGCCTCTCATGCCCAGAGCCCTCACTGTCTCCGATAACCAGTGCGCTCACTGTCTACATTGCCGGAGCTTTCACTGTCTCTCATGCCCAGTGCCCTCACTGTCTCTGATGCCCAGAGCCCTCACTGTCTCTGATGCCCAGTGCTCTCACTGTCTCCAAACCCGGGGATATCGCTCGATGCCCGGGGCACTCACAGTCCCCAATACCCAGAGCCCTCACTGGCTCTGATGCCCAGATCCATCACTGTCTCCAATACCCAGCGCTCTCACTGTCTCTGATACCCAGTGCTCTCTCTGCCTCCAATACCGGAGCCCAAAACATCTCCGATACCTGGAACCCGCACTCTCCCCGATACCCATATCCCTCACTGTCGCCAATACCCAGAGCCCTCACAGTCTCCGATGCCCAGAGTCCGCACTATCTCTGATACCCAGAGACCTCACTGTCTCCAATAACCAGAGCACTCACTTTCTCTGTTGCCCAGAGCCTTCACTGTCTCCGATACCCGGAGCCGTCACTGTCTCCAATATCCAGTGCTCTCTCTGCCTCCGATACCTGGAACCCGCACTCTCCCAGATACCCAGAGCCCTCAATGTCTCCGATGCCCAGAGGCCATACTGTCTCCAATTCCCAGAGACCTCACTGTTTCTGACACTCAGATCCCTCAATGTCTCCGATGCCCGGTGCTCTCACTGTCTCCAATACCCAGAGCCCTCACTGTCACCCATACCCAATGCTCTCACTGTCTCCGAATGCCCAGTGCTCTCACTGTCTCCAATACCCAGTGCTCTCGCTGTCTCCAATACCCAGTGCTCTCACTGTCTCCAATACCCAGTATTCTCACTGTCTCCGATACCCGGAGCTCCCTCTGTCTCCAACACCCAGTGCTCTCAATGCCGCCGATACCCAGTGCTCTCACTGTCTCCACTACCCAGTGATCTCACTGTCCCTGATACCCAGTGCTCTTTCTGCCTCCGATACTGGAGCCCAAAACATCTCCGATACCTGGAACCCGCACTTTCGCAGATACCCATATCCCTCACTGTCACCAATACCCAAAACCCTCACTGTCTCTGATAACCAGAACCCTCACTGTCTCCGATGCCCAGTGCTCTCACTGTCTCCAATATCCAGTGATCTCATGGTCTCTGATACATGAAGCTCTAACTGTCTCCGATACCAGATCCCTAACTGTCTCTCATGCCCAGAGCCCTCACACTCTCCAATAACCAGTGCGCTCACTGTCTACATTGCCGGAGCTTTCACAATCTCTCATGCCCAGTGCCCTCACTGTCTCTGATGCCCAGAGCTCTCACTATTTACATTATCCAGAGCCCACACTGTCACCAATAACCTGATCCTTCACTGCCTCCAATACCCAGAGCTGTCACTGTCTCCAAAACCCAGAGCCCTCACTGTCTCTGATACCCCAAGCCCTCACTGTCTCCAGCACCCTGACTCCTCACTCTCTCTGATACCCAGAGCCCTCACTGCCTCCAATACGCAGAGACCTCACTCTCTCTGACGCCCAGATCCATCAATGTCTCCAATACCCAGCATTCTCACTGTCTCCGATACCCAATGCTCTCTCTGCCTCTGATACCGGAGCCCACAACATCTCCGATACCTCGAACCCGCACTGTCCCAGATACCCATATCCCTCACTGTCGCCAAAACCCAGAGCCCTCACTGTCTCTGATACCCAGAGACCTCACTCAATACCCGGAGCTCTCACTGTCTCCAAAAACCTGATCCCTCACTGTCTCCATTACCCAGAATCATCAGTTACTCTGATACCCGGAGTTCTTGCTCTCTCCGATACCCAGAGCTCTCACTGTCTCCGATACCCAGAGCTCTCACTGTCTCCGATACCAAGAGCCCTCACTGTCTCAGATACCCAGAGTCCTCACTGTCTCCGATACCCAGAGTCCTCACTGTCTCCAATACCCAGAGCCCTCACTGCCTCTGATGCCTGGAACTCTCACTGTCTCCGATACCCAGTGCTCTCTCTGCCTCTGAAACCGGAGCCCACAACATATCCGATACCTGGAACCCGCACTGTCCCAGATACCCATATCTCTCACTGTCGCTAATACCCAGAACCCTCGCTGTCTCTGATACCCAGAGCCCTCACTGCCTCCAATACGCAGAGACCTCACTCTCTCTGACGCCCAGATCCATCAATGTCTCCAATACCCAGCATTCTCACTGTCTCCGATACCCAATGCTCTCTCTGCCTCTGATACCGGAGCCCACAACATCTCCGATACCTCGAACCCGCACTGTCCCAGATACCCATATCCCTCACTGTCGCCAAAACCCAGAGCCCTCACTGTCTCTGATACCCAGAGACCTCACTCAATACCCGGAGCTCTCACTGTCTCCAAAAACCTGATCCCTCACTGTCTCCATTACCCAGAATCATCAGTTACTCTGATACCCGGAGTTCTTGCTCTCTCCGATACCCATTGCTCTCACTGTCTCCGATACCCAGAGCTCTCACTGTCTCCGATACCAAGAGCCCTCACTGTCTCAGATACCCAGCGTCCTCACTGTCTCCGATACCCAGAGTCCTCACTGTCTCCAATACCCAGAGCCCTCACTGCCTCTGATGCCTGGAACTCTCACTGTCTCCGATACCCAGTGCTCTCTCTGCCTCTGAAACCGGAGCCCACAACATATCCGATACCTGGAACCCGCACTGTCCCAGATACCCATATCTCTCACTGTCGCTAATACCCAGAACCCTCGCTGTCTCTGATACCCAGAGCCCTCACTGTCTCCGATGCGCAGAGCCCTCACTGTCTCCGATGCCTGGAGTCCTCACTGTATCCGATGCGCAAAGCCCTCACTGTCTTCGATACCCGGAGCCCTCACTCTCACCAATACCCAGAGCCCTCACTGTCTCTGATACCCAGAACTCTCTTTGTCTCCAATATCCAGTGCTCTCACTCTCGCCAATACCCAGTGCTCTCACTGTCTCCAATACCCAGTGCTCTCACTCTCGCCAATACCCAGTGCTCTCACTGTCTCCAATACCCAGTGCTCTCACTCTCGCCAATACCCAGTGCTCTCACTGTCTCTGATACCCAGAACTCTCTCTGTCTCCAATACCCAGTGCTCTCACTCTCGCCAATACCCAGTGCTCTCACTGTCTCCAATACCCAGTGCTCTCACTCTCGCCAATATTCAGTGCTCTCACTGTCTCCAATACCCAGTGCTCTCACTGTCCCCGATACCCAGTGCTCTCTCTGCCTCCGATACCGGAGCTCAAAACATCTCCGATACCTGGAACCCGCACATTCCCAGATACCCATATCCCTCACTGTCACCAATACCCAGAACCCTCACTGTCTCTGATAACCAGAGCCCTCACTGTCTCCGATGCCCAATTCTCTCACTGTCTCCAATACACAGTTCTCTCACTGTCTCTGATACCTGAAGCTCTACATGGCTCCATTACCCAGATCCCTAACTGTCTCTCATGCCCAGAGCTCTCACTGTCTCCGATAACCAGTGCGCTCACTGTCTACATTGCTGGAGCTCTCACTGTCTCTGATGCCCAGTGCTCTCACTGTCTCCAAACCAGGGGATATCACTTGATGCCCGGGGCACTCACAGTCTCCAATATCCAGAGTGTTCACTATCTACATTATCCAGAGCCCACACTGTCACCAATAACCTGATCCTTCACTGCCTCCAATACCCAGAGCTGCCACTATCTCCAATTCTCAGAGACCTCACAGTCTCCGATACCCAGAGCCCTCACTGTCTCCAATACACAGAGACCTCACTCTTCCTGATGCCCAGATCCATCATTGTCTCCAATACCCAGCGCTCTCACTGTCTCCAAAACCCAGTGCTCTCTCTGCCTCTGATACCGGAGCCCTCAACATCTCCGATACCTGGAACACGCACTGTCCCAGATACCCATATCCCTCACTGTCGCCAGAATCCAGAGTCCTCACTGTCTCCAATGCCCCGTGCTCTCACTGTCTCCAATATCCAGAGTCCGCACTGTCTCTGATACCCAGAGACCTCACTGTCTCCAATACCCAGAGCCCTCACTGTCTCCAATACTCGGAGCCCTCACTGTCTCCAATACCCAGAGCCCTCATTGTCTCTGATACCTGGAGTCCAAACTGTCTCCAATGCCCAGAGCACTCACTTTCTCTGTTGCCCAGAGCCTTCACTGTCTCCGATACCCGAAGCCCTAACTGTTTCCAATGCCCAGAGCACTCACTTTCTCTGCTGCCCAGAGCCTTCACAGTCTCCAATACCCGGAGCCCTCACTGTCTCCTATACACAGAGCCCTCACTGTCTCATATACCCGGAGCCCTCACTGTCTCCAATACCCAGTGCTCTCACTGTCCCCGATACCCAGTGCCCTCTCTGCCTCTGATACCTGGAACCCGCACTTTCCCAGATACCCATATCCCTCACTGTTGCTAATACTCAGAACCCTCACTGTCTCTGATACCCAGAGCCCTCAATGTCTCCGATGCCCAGTGCTCTCACTGTTTCCAATACCCAGTGCTCTCACTGTCTCCAATACCCAGAGCTCTCACTGTCTCCGATACTCAGATCCCTCACTGTCTCCGATATGCGGAGCACTCACTTTCTCTGTTGCCCAGAGACTTCACTGTCTCCAAAACCCGGAGCCCTCACTGTCTCCGATACCCAGAGCCCTCACTGTCTCCGATACCGAGAAACCTCACTGTCTCTGATACACAGAGCCCTCAATGTCTCCGATGCCCAGTGCTCTCACTGTCTCAATACCCAGAGCCCTCACTGTCTCCGATACACGGAGCCCTCACTGTCTCCGATACCGAGAAACCTCACTGTCTCTGATACCCAGAGCCCTCAATGTCTCCGATGCCCAGTGCTCTCACTGTCTCCAATACCCAGAGCCCTCGCTGTCTCCGAAACCCGGAGCCCTCACTGTCTCTGATATGCAGAGC
Source organism: Carcharodon carcharias (assembly GCF_017639515.1). Classification (NCBI taxonomy): domain Eukaryota; kingdom Metazoa; phylum Chordata; class Chondrichthyes; order Lamniformes; family Lamnidae; genus Carcharodon; species Carcharodon carcharias. The sequence continues at coordinate 8,020,261 of NC_054480.1, read as the reverse complement.
ACTCACTGTCTCCAATGCCCAGAGCCCTCACTTTCTCCGATACCCTGAGCTCTCTCTGTCTCCAATACCCAGTGCTCTCACTGTCTCCAATACACAGTGCTCCCACTGTCACCACTACCCAGTGATCTCACTGTCCCCAATACCCAGTGCTCTCTCTGCCTCCGATACCGGAGCCCAAAACATCTCCGATACCTGGAACCCGCAATTTCCCAGATACCCATATCCCTCACTGTCACCAATACCCAGAACCCTCACTGTCTCTGATAACCAGAGCCCTCACTGTCTCTGATGCCCAGTTCTCTCACTGTCTCCAATACCCAGAGCTCTCACAGCCTCCAATACACAATGCTCTCACTGTCTGATACATGAAGCTCTAAATGTCTCCGATACCCATATCCCTAACTGTCTCTCATGCCCAGAGCCTTCACTGTCTCTGATACCCAGAGACCTCACTATCTACAATATCCAGAGCCCACACTGTCATCACAAACTGATTATTCACTGCGTCCAATACCCAGAGCTGCCATTGTCTCCAATTCCCAGATCCCTCACACTCTCCGATACCCAGAGCCCTCACTTGATATCTGGTGCCCTCACTGTTTCCAGCAACCAGAATCCTCACTCTCTCCGATACCCAGAGTACTCACTGCCCCCGATAGGCAGAGCCCTCACTGACTCTGTTACCGAGAGCCCTCACTGTCTCCAATACCCAGACCCTCACTGTCTCTGATGCCCAAAGGTCTCACTGAATCAATACCCAGAGCCCTCACTGTCTCCAATACGCAGCATCCTCACTCCCTCCGATACCTAGAGCCCTCATTGCCTCCAATAACTGGACACCTCACTGTCTCCAAATCCCAGAGCTCTCACTGTCTCTGATACCCGGAGCCCTCACTTAGTACCCGGAGCTCCCACTGTCTCCAATACCAGGAACTGTCACTGTCTCCAATACCCAGAGCCCTCACTGTCTCCTATACGCTGAGCCCTCACTGTCTCCAATACCGAATGCTCTCACTGTCTCCAATACCCAGTGCTCTCACTGTTTCCAATAACCAGTGCTCTCACTGTCTCGAATACCCAGTTCTCTCACTGTCTCCGATACCGTGAGCCCTCACTGTCTCCAATACCCAGTGCTCTCACTGTCTCCGATACCTGGAGTCCTCATTGTCTACAATACTCAGAGCCCTCATTGTCGCCGATACCCAGTGTCCTCACTGTCTCCGATTCCGAGATCTCTTGCTGTCTCTGATATCCGGAGCCCTCACTGTCTCTGATGCCCAGACCCTCACTGTCTCCAATACCCAGAGCTCTCAATGTCTCCGATACCCAGAGTCCTCACTGTCTACAGTACCCAGTGCGCTCATTCAATATCTGGAGCCCCCACTGTCTCCAGCACCCAGAATCCTCACTCTCTCCGCTACCTGGAGCTCTCAATGACTCCGATACCCGGAGCTCTCACTGTCTCCAATACCCAGAGCTCTCACTGTCTCCGATACCCAGTGCGCTCACTGTCTCCAATATCCGGAGCCTTCACTGTCTCCAATGCCCAGAATCCTCACTGTCTACAATACCCAGAGCTCTCACTGTCTCCGATACCCGGAGCCCTCATGGTGTCCGATACACAAAGCTCTCACTGTCTCTGATAACCAGTGTGCTCACTTTCTCCAATATCCGGAGCCTTCACTGTCTCAGATGCCCAGAGTTCTCACTATCTCCAAACCCGGGGACATCACTCGATGCCCAGGGCCCTCACAGTCCCCAATACCCTGAGCTCTCACTATCTACAATATCCAGAGCCCACACTGTCACCAATAACCTGATCCTTCACTGCCTCCAATACCCAGAGCCCTCACTGACTCTGCTACCTAGAGCCCTCAATGCCTCCAATAACTGGACCCTTAACTGTAACCGATGCCCAGATCCCTCACTGTCTCCAAAGCCCAGCGCCCTCACTGTCTCCAATACCCGGAGTCCTCATTGTCTACAATACTCAGAGCCCACATTGTCTCCGATACCCAGTGTCCTCACTGTGTCCAATACCGAGATCTCTTGCTGTCTCTGATACCCGGAGCTCTCACTGTCTCCGATGTCCAGACCCTCACTGTCTCGGATAGCCATAGCTCTCACTGTCTCCAATACCCAGAGTCCTCACTGTCTACAATACCCAGAGCTCTCACTGTCTCCGATATCCAGAGTCCTCACTGTCTACAATAACCAGAGTACTCACATTTTCCAATACCCAGAGCTCTCACTGTCTCCAGTACCCAGTGCGCTCACTGTCTCCGATACCCAGAGCTCTCACTGTCTCCGATACCCAGAGCTCTCACTGTCTCCTATACCCAGAGTCATCACTGTCTCCAATAACCAGTGCGCTCACTGTCTCCAATATCCGCAGTCTTCACTGTCTCTCATGCCCAGAGCCCTCACTGTCTCAAATGCCCAGAGATCTCACTGTCTCCAAATCCGGGGACATCACTCGATGCCCGGGGACCTCACAATCCCCGATACCCTGAGCTCTCACTATCTACAATATCCAGAGCCCACACTGTCACCAATAACCTGATCCTTCAATGCCTCCAATACCCAGAGCTGCCACTGTCTCTGAAACCCAAGCCCTCACTGCCTCCAATACGCAGAGCCCTCACTGACTCTGTTACCTAGAGCCCTCACTGCCTCCAAAAACTGGACCCTTAACTGTCTCCGATGCCCAGATCCCTCACTGTCTCCGATGCCCAGACCCTCACTGTCTCGGATAGCCATAGCTCTCACTGTCTCCAATACCCAGAGTCCTCACTGTCTACAATACCCAGAGCTCTCACTGTCTCCGATACCCAGAGTCCTCACTGTCTACAATAACCAGAGTACTCACATTTTCCAATACCCAGAGCTCTCACTGTCTCCAGTACCCAGTGCGCTCACTGTCTCCGATACCCAGAGCTCTCACTGTCTCCGATACCCAGAGCTCTCACTGTCTCCTATACCCAGAGTCATCACTGTCTCCAATAACCAGTGCGCTCACTGTCTCCAATATCCGCAGTCTTCACTGTCTCTCATGCCCAGAGCCCTCACTGTCTCAAATGCCCAGAGATCTCACTGTCTCCAAATCCGGGGACATCACTCGATGCCCGGGGACCTCACAATCCCCAATACCCTGAGCTCTCACTATCTACAATATCCAGAGCCCACACTGTCACCAATAACCTGATCCTTCAATGCCTCCAATACCCAGAGCTGCCACTGTCTCTGAAACCCAAGCCCTCACTGCCTCCAATACGCAGAGCCCTCACTGACTCTGTTACCTAGAGCCCTCACTGCCTCCAAAAACTGGACCCTTAACTGTCTCCGATGCCCAGATCCCTCACTGTCTCCAAAGCCCAGCGCTCTCACTGTCTCAAATAACCAGCGCTCTCACTGTCTCCAATACCCAGTACTCTCACTGTCTACAATACCCAGAGCTCTCACTGTCTCCGATACCCAGTGTCCTCACTGTCTACAATAACCAGAGTACTCACATTTTCTGATACCCAGAGCTCTCACTGTCTCCAATACCCAGTGCGCTCACTGTCTCCGATACTCAGAGCTCTCACAGTCCCCAATACCCTGAGCTCTCACTATCTACAATATCCAGAGCCCACACTGTCACCAATAACTTGATCCTTCACTGCCTCCAACACCCAGAGCCCTCACTGACTCTGTTACCTAGAGGCCTCACTGCCTCCAAAAACTGGACCCTTAACTGACTCCGATGCCCAGATCCTTCACTGTCTCCAATACCCAGCACTCTCATGGTCTCCAATATCCAGTGCTCTCACTGTTTCCGATACCCAGAGCTCTCACTGTCTCCAATACCCGGAGTCCTCACTGTCTACAATACTCAGAACCCTCATTGTCTCCGATACCCAGTGTCCTCACTGTGTCCGATACCGAGAGTCTCTTTCTGTCTCTGATACCCAGAGTCCTCACTGTCTCCAATACCCAGTGCGCTCACTGTCTCCGATACCCAGAGCTCTCACTGTCTCCTATACCCAGAGTCATCACTGTCTCCGATAACCAGTGCGCTCACTGTCTCCAATATCCGCAGTCTTCACTGTCTCTCATGCCCAGAGCCCTCACTGTTTCAGATGCCCAGAGATCTCACTGTCTCCAAACCCGGGGACATCACTCGATGCCCGGGGCCCTCACAATCCCCAATACCCAGAGCTCTCACTATCTTCAATATCCAGAGCTCACACTGTCACCAATAACCTGATCCTTCACTGCCTCCAATACCCAGAGCTGCCACTGTCTCTGAAACCCAAGCCCTCACTGCCTCCAATACGCAGAGCCCTCACTGACTCTGTTACCTAGAGCCCTCACTGCCTCCAAAAACTGGACCCTTAACTGTCTCCGATGCCCAGATCCCACACTGTCTCCGAAGCCCAGCGCTCTCACTGTCTCAAATAACCAGTGCTCTCACTGTCTCCAATACCCAGTGCTCTCACTGCCTCCAATACCCAGTGCTCTCACTGTCTCCAATACCCAGTGCTCTCACTGTCTCTGAAACCCAGAGTCCTCACTGCCTCCAATACCCAAGCTCTCACTGTCTCCGATACTCGGAGCCCTCACTTAGTACTCGGAGCTCCCATTGCCTCCAATACCAGGAACTCTCACTGTCTCCAATACCCAGAGCCCTCACTGTCTACAATAACCAGAGCTCTCACTGTCTACGATACCCAGTGCGCTCACTGTCTCCAATATCTGGAGCCTTCACTGTCTCCAATACCCAGAAACCTCATTGTCTGCAATACCCAGAGTCCTCACTGTCTCCGGTACCTGGAGGCCTCATGGTGTCCAATACACAGAGCCCTCACTGTCTCCGATAACCAGTGTGCTCACTGTCTCCAATATCCAGACCCTTCACTGTCTCCTATACCCAGAGTAATCACTGTCTCCAATAAGCAGTGCGCTCACTGTCTCCAATATCTGAAGTCTTCACTGTCTCTCATGTCCAGAGCCCTCACTTTCTCAGATGCCCAGAGATCTCACTGTCTCCAAACCCGGGGAATCATTCGATGCCCGGGGCACTCACAGTCCCCAATAACCAAAGCTCTCACTATCTACAAAATCCCGAGCCAACACTGTCACCAATAATCTGACCCTTCACTGCCTCCAATACCCAGAGCTGCCACTGTCTCTGAAACCCATGCCCTCACTGCCTCCAATACGCAGAGCCCTCACTGACTCTGTTACCTAGAGCCCTCACTGCCTCCAAAAACTGGACCCTTAACTGTCTCCGATGCCCAGATCCCACACTGTCTCCAAAGCCCAGCACCCTCACTGTCTCAAATAACCAGTGCTCTCACTGTCTCCAATATCCAGTGCTCTCACTGTTTCCGATACCCAGAGCCCTCACTGTCGCCAATACCCATATCCCTCACTGTCGCCAATGCCCAGAGCCCTCACTGTCTCTGATACCCAGAGCTCTAACCGCCTCCGCTACCCAGAGCTCTCACTGTCTCTGATTCCCAGAGCTCTCACTGTCTCTGATACCCGGAGCCCTCACTTAGTACCCGGAGCTCCCACTGTCTCCAATACCAGGAACTCTCACTGTCTCCAATACCCAGAGCCCTCACTGTCTCCGATACACTGAGCCCTCATTGTCTCCAATACCGAATGCTCTCACTGTCTCGAATACACAGTGCTCTCACTGTCTCCAATACCCAGGGCTCTCACTGTCTCTGATACATGAAGCTCTCACTGTCTCCAATACCCAGAGCTCTCACTGCCTCCAATACCCAGTGCTCTCACTGTTTCCAATAACCAGTGCTCTAACTGTCTCCAATACCCAGTTCTCTCACTGTCTTCGATACCGTGAGCCGTCACTGTCTCCAATACCCAGAGCCCTCACTGTCTCTGATACCCAGTGCTCTCACTTTCTCTGATACCCAGTGCTCTCACTGTCTCTGATGCCCAGTGCTGTCACTTTTTCCGATACCCAGTGCCCTCACTGTCTCTGATACCCAGTGCTCTCACTTTCTCCGATACCCAGCACTCTCACTGTCTCCAATACCCAGGGCTCTCACTGTCTCTGATACATGAAGCTCTCACTGTCTCCAATACCCAGAGCTCTCACTGTCTCCGATACCCAGTGCGCTCACTGCCTCCAATATCCGGACACTTCACTGTCTCCAATACCCAGAATCCTCACTGACTACAATACCCAGAGCTCTCCCTGTCTCCGATACCTGGAGCACGCATGGTGTCCGATACACAGAGCTCTCACTGTCTCCAATAACCAGTGTGCTCACTGTCTCCAATATCCACAGCCTTCACTGTCTCTCATACCCAGAGCCCTCACTGTCTCAAATGGCCAGAGATCTCACTGTCTCCAAACCAGGGGACATCACTCGACGCCCGGGGCACTCACAGTCCCCAATACCCTGAGCTCTCACTATCTACAATATCCAGAGCCCACACTGTCACTAATAACCTGATCCTTCACTGCCTCCAATACCCAGAGCTGCCACTGTCTCTGAAACTCAAGCCCTCACTGCCTCCAATACGCAGAGCCCTCACTGACTCTGTTACCTAGAGCCCACACTGCCTCCAAAAACTGGACACTTAACTGTCTCCGATGCCCCGATCCCTCACTGTCTCCAAAGCAGAGCGCCCTCACTGTCTCAAATAACCAGCGCTCTCACTGTCTCCAATATCCCGTGCTCTCACTGTTTCCGATACCCAGAGCTCTCACTGTTGCCAATGCTCAGAGCCCTCACTGTCTCCGATACCCAGTGCTCTCACTGTCTCCAATACCCAGTGCTCTCACTGTCTCTGATACCCAGAGTCCTCACTGTCTCTGATACCCAGAGTCCTCACTGTCTCCAATACCCAGTGCTCTCACTGTCTCCAATACCAGGAATTCTCACTCTCTCCAATACCCAGTGCCCTCACTGTCTCTGATACCCAGTGCTCTCACTGTCTCTGATACACAGTGCTCTCACTGTCTCTGATACCCAGTGCTCTCACTTTCTCCGATACCTCGAGCCCTCACTCTCTCCGATACCTGGAGCTCTCACTATCTCCGATACCTGGAGCTCTCACTGTCTCCGATGCACGGAGCCCTCACTGTCTCCGATAACCTGATCCCTCACTGTCTCTGATACCCGGAACTCTCACTGTCTCTGGTATACGGAGCCCTAACTCAATACCCGGAGCTCCCACTGTCTCCAATACCCGGAACTCTCACTGCTTCCAAACCCAGGAACTCTCACGGTTTCCGATACCCGGAGCCCTCACTCAATACCTGGAACTCTCACTGTCTCCAATACCCGGAACTCTCACTGTCTCCGATACCCTGAGCCCTCACTGTCTGCAATACCCAGTGCTGTCATTTTTTCCGATACCCAGAGCCCTAACTGTCTCCGATACCCGGAGCTCTCACTATCTCCCAAACACAGAGCTCTCACTGTCTCCCAAACCCAGAGCTCTCACTGTCTCCCACACCCAGAGCTCTCACTGTCTCCGATACCCGGAGCTCTCACTATCTACAATACCCAGAGCCCTCACTGTCTCCAATACCCGGAACTCTCACTGTCTCTGATACCCACTGCTCTCATTGTCTCTGATACACCCAGCTTTCACTGCCTCCGATACCCAGAGCTCTCAATTTCTCTGATACCCAGTTCTCTCAGTCTCTCCGATACCCAGACCCCTCACTGTCTCTGATACCCAGAGCTTTCACTGTCTCTGATGCCCAGAGCTCTCATTGTCTCCAAACCCGGGGACATCACTCGATGCCCAGGGCCCTCACAGTCTCCAATACCCAGAGCTCTCACTATCTAAAATATCCAGAGCTCACGCTGTCACCAATAAATGATTCTTCACTGCCTCCAATACCCAGAGCTGCCACTGTCTCCAATACCCAGAGCCCTCACTGTCTCTGGTACCAAGAGTCCTCACTGTCTACAATACCCAGAGTACTCAGTATCCCCGATACCAAGATCCCTCACTGTCTCTGATACCCGGAGCAGTCACTATCTCCAATACCCAGAGCCCTCACTGTCTCCTATAACCTGATCCCTCACTATGTCCGAATCCAAGAGTCCTCACAGTCTCCGATACCCAGAGGCCTCACGGTCTCTGATACCCAGTGCTCTCATTGTCTCCGGTAACCAGGGCCGTCACTGTCTCTGATACCCAGAGCCCTCACTGTCTCCCATACCCAGAGCTCTCACTGTTTCCGATACCTGGAGCTCTCACTTTCTCCAATAACCAGAGCTCTCACTGTCTCCGATACCCGGAGCCCTCACTGTCTCCGATACCCAGAGACCTCACTGTCTCCGATATCCAGAGACCTCACTGTCTCCGATACCCAGAGACCTCACTGTCTCCAATACCCAGAGGCCTCACTGTCTCTGATGCCCAGAGGCCTCACTGTCTCTGATGCCCAGAGGCCTCACTGTCTCCAATACCCAGAGGCCTCACTGTCTCTGATGCCCAATGCTCTCACTGTCTCCAAATCCGGCGACATCACACAATACTTGGAAACCTTGCAGTCTCCAACACCCAGAGCTCTCATTAGCTACAATATCCAGAGCTCTCACTGTCTCCAATACTCAGAACTCTCACTGTCTCCAATACCAGGAACTCTCACCATCTCCAATAAAAGGAGCTCCCACTGTCTCCGATACCTGAAGCCCTCACTGTCACCAATACCCAGAGCCCTCACTGTCTCCGATACCCAGAGCCCTCACTGTCTCCGATACCTGAAGCCCTCACTGTCACCGATACCCAGAGCTCTCACATTTTCCGATACCCAGACTTCTTATGTCTCCGATACCTGGTGTTCTTACTGTCTCTGATACACAGAGCACTCACCGTCTCCGATAGCAGAGCCCTCACTGTGAACAATACCCACACAGTCTCCAATAACCTGATCCTTCACTGTCTTCAATACCCAGAGCAATCACTGTCACTTATACCCAGAGTACTCACTGTCCCGATACTCAGATCCCTCCTTGTCTCCAAAACCCAGTGTCCTCACTGTCTCCAATACCTGGAGCCCTCACTGTCTCTCATGCCCAGAGCCATCACTTTCTCCAATACTCTGAGCCTCAATGACTCCGATACCCAGAGTCCTCACTGTCTCCGATACCCAGAGCCCTCACAGTCTCTGAAACCTGGATCCCTCACTGTCTCTGATACCCGGAACTCTCACAGTCTCCGATACCCGGAACTCTCACTGTCTCCGATGCATGGAGCCCTCACTCAATACCTGGAGCTTTCACTGTCTCCGATACCCTGATCCCTCACTGTCTCTAATACCTGGAAGTCTCACTGTCTCCAATACCTGGAGCCCTCATTCAATACCCGATGCCCTCACTGTCTCCACTACCCAGAGCCCTCAGTGTCTCCTATACAGGAAGCTCTCACTGTCTCCAGTACCCAGAGCCCTCACTGTCTCCGATACCTGGAGCTCTCACTGTCTCCGATAACCAGAGTCCTCACTGTCTCCGATACCCAGCATCCTCACTGTCTCCGATGACAAGATCCCTCACCGTCTCCGATAGCCAGAGCCCTCAGTGTATCCGATACCTCACTGTCTCCGATAGGCAGAGCACTCACTTTCTCTGTTGCCCAGAGCCCTCACTGTCTCTGACACCTTGAGCCTTCACTGTCTCCAATACCCGGAGCCCTCACTGTCTCCGATACCCAGAGCCCTCACTGTCTCCAATACCCGGAGCCCTCACTGTCTACAATACCCAGAGCTCTCACCGTCTCCAATACCCAGAGCCCTCACTGTCTCCGATACCCAGAGCTCTCACTGTCTCCGATACCCGGACCCCTCACTGTCTACAATACCCAGAGCTCTCACTGTCTCCAATACCCAGAGCCCTCACTGTCTCCGATACCCAGTGCCCTCACTGTCTCCAATACACGGAGCTCTCACCGTCTTCGATTCCCAGAGCCCTCACTGTCTCCGATACCCGGAACTCTCACTGTCTCCAATACCCAGAGCCCTCACTGTCTACAATACCCGGAGCCCTCACTGTCTCTCAATCCCAGGCCCGCACTGTCTCTGATGCCCAGAACTCTCACTGTCTCCGATGCATGGAGCCCTCACTCAATACCTGGAGATTCCACTGTCTCCACTACCCAGAACCCACACTGTCTCTGATACCTGTGCTCTCTCCGCCTCCGATACCGGAGCCCACAACATATCCGATTCCTGGAACCTGCACTGTCCCAGATACCCATATCCCTCACTGTCGCCAATACCCAGAACCCTCACTGTCTCCGATGCCCTGTGCTCTCACTGTTTCCAATAACCTGATCCCTCACTGTCTCTAATACCCAGAGCATTCACTGTCTCTGATACCCAGAGTCCTCACTATCTCTGATACCCAGAGTCCTCACTGTCTCCAACACCCAGAGCTCTCATTATCTACAATAACCAGAGCCATCACTGTCTCCAATAACCTGATCCCTCACTGTCTCCAATACCCAGAGCTCTCACATTTTCCGATACCCGGATTCTCATGTATCTGATACTCAGTGTCCTCACTGTCTCCAATAACCACATGCTTAACTGTCTCCAATACCCGGAGCCCTCACTGTCTCTGATGCCCAGAGCTCTCACTGTCTCCAAACCCGGGAACATCACTGGATGCCCAGGGCTCTCACAATCTCCGATACCCAGAGCTCTCAAAATCTACTATAATCAGAGCCCTCACTGTCTCTGATACCCGGAGCTCACACTGTGTCCAATATATGGAGCTCTCACTGTCTCCACTACCCGGAGTTCTCACTGTCTACAATATCCAGAGCCCAGATTGTCTCCAATAACCTGATCCCTCACTGCCTCCAATACCCAGAGCTGCCACTGTCTCCGAAACCAAGAACCCAACAGTCTCCGATACCATGAGCCCTCACTCCCTCCGATACCCGGAGCTCTCACAGTCTCCAATACCCAGAGCTCTCACTGTCTCCAATACCCAGAGATCTCACTATCTACAATATCCAGAGCCCACATTGTCTCCTATAACCTGATCCCTCACTGTGTCCAAAACCGACAGTTCTCACAGTCTCCCATACCCAGAGCCCTCACTGCTTCTCCAGCACAGAGCCATCACTGTCTCTGATACCCAGTGCTCTCACTGTCTCCAATACCCAGTGCTCTCACTGTCTCCGATACCCAGTGCTCTCACTGTCTCCGATACCCTGAGCCCACAACATCTCCGATACCTGGAACCTGCACTGTACCAGATACCTATATCCCTCACTGTTGCCAATACCCAGAACGCTCACTGTCTCCAATAACCAGAGCTCTCACTATCTACAATATCCAGAGCCCACACTGTCTCTTATAACCTGATCCATCACTGCGTCCAAAACCGAGAGTCCTCACAGTCTCCAATACCCGGAGCCCTAACTGTTTCTCAAGCCCAGAGCCAACAATGTCTCTGATACCCAGAACTCTCACTGTCTCCAATACCCAGTGCTCTCACTGTCTCCGATACCCCGAGCTCTCAATGTCTCCGATACCCAGTGCTCTCACTGTCTCCAATACCCAGTGCTCTCACTGTCTCCGATGCCCAGTGCTCTCACTGTCTCCAATACCCAGTGCCCTCACTGTCTCCAATAGCCAGTGCTCTCAATGTCTCCAATACCCAGTGCTCTCACTGTCTCCAATACCCAGTGCACTCACTGTCTCTCATACACGAAGTTCTAAATTTCTCCGATATCCAGATACCTAACTGTCTCTCATAATATCCAGAGCCCTCACTGTCTCCTATACACTGATCCCTCCATGTGTCTGAAACCGAGAGTGCTCACAATCTCCGATACCCGGAGCTCTCACTGTCTCCGATACCCGGAGCTCTCACTGTCTCCGATACCCGGAGCTCTCAGTGTCTCCAATAACTGGAGCTCTCACTGTCTCCAAAACCCAGAGTCCTCACTGTCTCCGATACCCAGAGCTCTCACTGTCTCCAAATCCGGGGACATCATTCAATACCAGGAGACCTCGCAGTCTCCAACACGCAGAACTCTCAATAACTACAATACCCAGAGCCCCCACAGTCTCCAATAACCTGATCCCTCACTGTCTCTGATACCCAGACCTCTCACTGTCTCCGATACCCAGTGCCCTCACTGTCTCCAATAACCCGAGCTCTCAATGTCTCCGATACCCAGTGCTCTCACTGTCTCTGATGCCCAGTGCTATCACTGTCTTCAGTACCCAGTGCTCCCACTGTCTCCAATACCCAGTGCCCTCACTGTCTCCAATGCCCAGTGCTCTCACTACCTACAATATCCAGAGCCCCGACTGTCCCCAATAACCTGATCCCTCACTGTCTCTGATACTCGGACCTCTCACTGTCTCCGATACCCGGAGCCCTCACTCAATACCCGGAGCTCCCACTGTCTCCAATAACCTGATCCTTCACTGTCTCCATTACCCAGAGTCCTCAATGTCTCCGATACCCGGAGCTCTCAGTGTCCCCGATAGCCAGTGCTCTCACTGTCTCCAATACCCGGAGCTCTCACAGACTACGATAACGGGAGCTCTCACTGTCTCGAAACCCAGAGCCCTCACTGTCTCCGATAAACTAAGTTCTCACCGTCTCCGAAAACCAGAGCTCTCACTGTCTCTGATACCCGGAGCCCTCACTGTCTCCGATACACGGAGCTCTCACTGTCCCTGATAGGCAGTGCTGTCACTGTCTCCAATACCCAGAGCCCTCACTTTCTCCAATACCCAGATCCCTCACTGTCACCAATGGCCAGAGCTCTCACTGCCTTTGAAACGCAGAGCCCTCACTTTCTCTGTTGCCCAGAGCTTTCACTGTCTCTGATACCCGGAGCCCTCACTGTGTCCGATACGCGGAGCCCTCACTGTCTCCAATACCCAGAGCCCTCACTGTCTCTGATACCCGGAGCCCTCACTGTCTCCGATACCCAGTGCTCTCACTGTCTCCGGTACCGGGAGCTCTCACTGTCCCCAATATCCAGTGGTCTCACTGTTGCTGTTACCCAGTGCTCTCACTGTCTCCAATACCCAGTGCTCTCACTTTCTCCAATATCCAGTGCTCTCAATGTCCCCAATACCCAGATCCCTCACTGTCTCCAATACCCAGAGTCCTCACTGTCTCCGATACCCAGAGCCCTCACTTTCTCTCTTGCCCAGATCCCTCACTGTCTCCGTTACCCAGAGCTCTCACTGTCTCCGAATCCCTGAGACCTCACTATCTCCGATACCCAGAGCCCTCACTGTCTCTGATACGCGCAGTCCTCACTGTCTCCAATACGCAGAGCCCTCACTGTCTCCGATACCCAGTGCCCTCACTGTCTCCGATACCCAGATCACTCACTGTCTCCGATATGCAGAGCCCTCACTTTCTCTGTTGCCCAGAGCCTTCACTTTCTCCAATACCCGGAGCCCTCACTGTCTCTGATTCTCAGAGCTCTCACTGTCTCCGATACCCAGTGCTCTCACTGTCTCTGATACCCAGTGCTCTCACTGTCTCCAATACCCAATACTCTCACTGTCTCCGATGCCCATTGCTCTCACTGTCTCCAAAACCCAGAACTCTCACTGTCTCCAATACCCAGTGCTCTCACTGTCTCCAATACCCAGTGCCCTCACTGTCTCCAGTACCCGGAGCTCTCTCTGTCTCCAATACCCAGTGCTCTCACTGTCACCGATACCCAGTTCTCTCGCTGTCTCCAATACCCAGTGCTCTCACTTTCTCCACTACCCAGTGATCTCACTGTCCCTGATACCCAGTGCTCTCTCTGCCTCCCATACTGGAGCCCAAAACATCTCCGATACCTGGAACACTCACTTTCCCAGAATCCCATATCCCTCACTGTCACCAATACCCAGAACCCTCACTGTCCCTGATAACCAGAGCCCTCACTGAATCCGATGCCCAGTGCTCTCAATGTCTCCAATACCCAGTGCTCTCACTGTCTCTGATACACGAAGATCTAAATGTCTCCGATACCCAGATCCCTAACTGTCTCTCATGCACAGAGCTCTCACTGTCGCTGATAACAAGTGCGCTCACTGTCTCCAATAGCCAGAGCTTTCACTGTCTCTCATGCCCCGTGCTCTCACTGTCTCTGATGCCCAGTGCTCTCACAGTCTCCAATACCCAGACCTCCCACTGTCTCCGATACACAGAGCTCTCACTATCTACAATATCCAGAGCCCTCACTGTCTCTCATGCCCAGAGCCCTCACTGTCTCAGATGCCCAGAGATCTCACTGTATCCAAACCCGGGGACATCACTCGATGCCCAGGGCACTCACAGTCTCCAATACCCAGAGCTTTCACTATCTACATTATCCAGAGCCCACACTGACACCAATAACCTGATCCTTCACTGCCTCCAATAACCAGAGCTGCCAATGTCTCCAATACACAGAGACCTCACTCTCTCTGATACCGGAGCCCACAACATCTCCGATACCTGGAACATGCACTGTCACTGATACCCATATCCCTCACTGTCACCAAAACCCAGAGCCCTCACTGTCCCCGATGCCCCGTGCTATCACTGTCTCCAATATCCAGAGTCCGCCCTGTCTCTGATATCTAGAGACCTCACTGTCTCCAATACACAGAGCTCTCACTGTCTCCGATACTCAGAGCTCTCACTGTCTACAATATCCAAAGCCCACACTGTCTCCTATAACCTGATCCCTTTCTGTGTCCAAAACCGAGAGTACCAACAGTGTCCAATACCCGGAGCCCTCCCTATTTCTCAAGCCCAGAGCCTAAAATGTCTCCGATACCGAGTGCTCTCACAGTCTCCAATACCCAGTGCTCTCACTGTCTCTGATACCCGGAGTCTCACTATTTCTCCAGCCCAGAGCCATCACTGTCTCCGATACCCAGTGCTCTCACTGTCTCCAATACCCAGAGCCCTCACTGTCTCCAATACCCAGAGCTCTCACTGTCTCCGATACCCGGAGCCCTCACTGTCTCCAATACCCAAACCGCTCACTGTCTCCGATACCCGGAGCCCTCACACTCACCAATACCCAGAGCCCTCACTGTCCCCGATCCCCTGTGCTATCACTGTCTCCAATATCCAGACTCCTCACTGTCTCTGATATCGAGACCTCTCTGTCTCCAATACTCAGAGCTCTCACTGTCTCCAATACTCAAAACCCTCACTGTCTCCGATACCCAGAGCCCTCACTGTCTCCAATGCCCAGAGCCCTCACTGTCTCTGATGCCCAGGGCCCTCACAGTCTCCAATACCCAGTGCTCTCACTGTCCCTGATACCCAGTGCTCTCTCTGCCTCCGATACCTGGAACCTGCACATTTCCAGATACCTATATCCCTCACTGTTGCTAATACCCAGAGCCCTCAACATCTCCGATGCCCAGTGCTCTCACTGTCTCCAATACCCAGAGCCCTCACTGTCTCCGATACTCAGATCCCTCACTGTCTCCGATACCCAGAGACCTCACTGTCTCCAATACCCAGAGCACACACTTTCGCTGTTGCCCAGAGCCTTCACTGTCTCCGATACCCAGAGCCCTCACTGTCTCCGATAGGTGGAGCCCTCACTGTCTCCGATACTCATATCCCTCACTGTCTCTGATACCCAGAGCTCTCACTGTCTCCAATACCCAGTGCTCTCACTGTCACCGATACCCAGTGCTCTCACTGTCTCCAATACCCAGTGCTCTCACTGTCTCCAAATCCGGGGAAATCACTCAATACCCAGAGACCTCGCAGACTCCAACACCCAGAGATCTCACTAACTACAATATCCAGAGCCCCCACTGTCTCCAATAACCTGATCCCTCACTGTCTCTGATACCCAGAACTCTCACTGTCTCCGATATCCAGAGCCCTCACTCAATACCCGGAGCTCCTCACTGTCTCCATTACCCAGAGTCATCAGTGTCTCCGATACCCCGATTCTCCCACTGTCTCCGATACCCGGAGCTCTCTCTGTCTCCGATACCCAGTGCTCTCACTGTCTCCAATACCCAGTGCTCTCACTGTCTCCAATACCCAGTGCCCTCACTGTCCCCGATACCCAGTGCTCTCTCTGCCTCCGATACTGGAGCCCAAAACATCTCCGATACCTGGAACCCACACGGTCCCAGATACCCATATCCCTCACTGTCGCCAAAACCCAGAACCCTCACTGAATCTGATACCCAGAGCCCTCAATGTCTCCGATGCCCAGAGCCCTCACTGTTTCCTATAACCTGATCCCTCAATGTCGCCAATAACCAGACCTCTCACCGTCTCCAATACCCAGAGCTCTCACTCTCTCCGATACCCGGAGCTCTGACTGTCTCAGATAACCAGACTTCTCACAGTCTCTGATACCCAGAGCCCACATTTGATATCTAGCGCCCTCACTGTCTCCAGCACCCAGTGTCCTCACTCTCTCCGATATGTAGAGCGCTCACTGCCTCCAGCGCCCAGAGTCTTCACTCTCTCCAATACACAGAGCCCTCACTGTCTCCAATACCCAGCACTGTCACTGTCTCCGATACCCAGTGCTCTCTCTGCCTCCAATACCGGAGCCCACAACATCTCCGATACCTGGAACCCGCACTGTCACTGATACCCATATCCCTCACTGTCGCCAAAACCCAGAGCCCTCACTGTCTCCGATGCTCCGTGCTATCACTGTCTCCAATACCCAGAGTCCGCACTGTCTCTGATACCCCGAGACCTCACTGTCTCTGGTACCCAGAGCTCTCACTAACTACAATATCCAGAGCCCCCACTGTCTCCAATAACCTGATCCCTCACTGTCCCTGATACCTGGAACTCTCACTATCTCCGTAACCCGGAGCCCTCACTCAATACCCGGAGCTCCCACTGTCTCCAATAACCTGATCCCTCACTGTCTCCATTACCCAGAGTCATCAGTGTCTCCGATACCCAGAGCTCCCACTGTCTCCGATACCCAGAGCTCTCTCTGTCTCCGATACCCGGAGCTCTCACTGTCGCTGATACCCAGTGCTCTCACTGTCTCCAATACCCATAGCTCTCACTGTCTCCAATACCCAGTGCCCTCACTGTCCCCGATATTGAGCCCAAAACATCTCCGAAACCTGGAACCCGCACTGACACTGATACCCATATCCCTCACTGTTGCTAATACACAGAGCCCTCACTGTCTCCGATGCCCAGTGCTCTCACTGTCTCCAATACCCAGAGTCAGCACTGTCTCTGATACCCAGAGACCTCACTGTCTCTGGTACCCAGAGCTCTCACTGTCTCCGATACCCAGAGTCCTCACTGTCTGCGATACCCAGAGCTCTCATTACCTACAATATCCAGAGCCCTCACTGTCTCCAATAACCTGATCCCTCACTGTCTCTGATACCCAGAACTCTCACTGTCTCCGATATCCAGAGCCCTCACTCAATACCCGGAGCTCCTCACTGTCTCCATTACCCAGAGTCATCAGTGTCTCCGATACCCCGATTCTCCCACTGTCTCCGATACCCGGAGCTCTCTCTGTCTCCGATACCCAGTGCTCTCACTGTCTCCAATACCCAGTGCTCTCACTGTCTCCAATACCCAGTGCCCTCACTGTCCCCGATACCCAGTGCTCTCTCTGCCTCCGATACTGGAGCCCAAAACATCTCCGATACCTGGAACCCACACGGTCCCAGATACCCATATCCCTCACTGTCGCCAAAACCCAGAACCCTCACTGAATCTGATACCCAGAGCCCTCAATGTCTCCGATGCCCAGAGCCCTCACTGTTTCCTATAACCTGATCCCTCAATGTCGCCAATAACCAGACCTCTCACCGTCTCCAATACCCAGAGCTCCCACTGTCTCCGATACCCGGAGCTCTGACTGTCTCAGATAACCAGACTTCTCACAGTCTCTGATACCCAGAGCCCACATTTGATATCTAGCACCCTCACTGTCTCCAGCACCCAGTGTCCTCACTCTCTCCGATCTGTAGAGCGCTCACTGCCTCCAGCGCCCAGAGTCTTCACTCTCTCCAATACACAGAGCCCTCACTGTCTCCAATACCCAGCACTGTCACTGTCTCCGATACCCAGTGCTCTCTCTGCCTCCAATACCGGAGCCCACAACATCTCCGATACCTGGAACCCGCACTGTCACTGATACCCATATCCCTCACTGTCGCCAAAACCCAGAGCCCTCACTGTCTCCGATGCTCCGTGCTATCACTGTCTCCAATACCCAGAGTCCGCACTGTCTCTGATACCCCGAGACCTCACTGTCTCTGATACCCAGAGCTCTCACTACCTACAATAGCCAGAGCCCTCACTGTCTCCTATAAACTGATCCCTCACTGTGTCTGAAACCGAGAGTGTTCACAATCTCTGATACCCGGAGCTCTCACTGTCTCCAATACCTGGAGCTATCACTGTCTCCAAATCTGGAGACATCGCTCAATAGCCAGAGACCTGGCAGTCTCCAACATCCAGAGCTCTCACTAACTACAATATCCAGAGCCCCCACTGTCTCCAATAACCTGATCCCTCACTGTCTCTGATACCCAGAACTCTCACTTTCTCCAATACCCGGAGCCCTCACTCAATACCCGGAGCTCCCACTGTCTCCAATAACCTGATCCCTCACTGTCTCCATTACCCAGAGTCATCAGTGTCTCCGATACCCAGAGCTCCCACTGTCTCCGATACCCAGAGCTCTCTCTGTCTCCGATACCCGGAGCTCTCACTGTCGCTGATACCCAGTGCTCTCACTGTCTCCAATACCCATAGCTCTCACTGTCTCCAATACCCAGTGCCCTCACTGTCCCCGATATTGAGCCCAAAACATCTCCGAAACCTGGAACCCGCACTGACACTGATACCCATATCCCTCACTGTTGCTAATACACAGAGCCCTCACTGTCTCCGATGCCCAGTGCTCTCACTGTCTCCAATACCCAGAGTCAGCACTGTCTCTGATACCCAGAGACCTCACTGTCTCTGGTACCCAGAGCTCTCACTGTCTCCGATACCCAGAGTCCTCACTGTCTGCGATACCCAGAGCTCTCATTACCTACAATATCCAGAGCCCTCACTGTCTCCTATAAACTGATCCCTCACTGTGTCTGAAACCGAGAGTGTTCATAATCTCCGATAAACGGAGCTCCCACTGTCTCCAATAACCTGATCCCTCACTGTCTCCATTACCCAGAGTCATCAGTGTCTCCGATACCCAGAGCTCCCACTGTCTCCAATACCCAGAGCCCTCACTGTCTCTGATACTCAGAGACCTCACTTTCTCTGATACCCAGAGCTCTCACTGTTTCCGATAACCAGCGCCCTCACTGTCTCCAATACCCAGAGCTCTCACTACCTACAATATCCAGAGCCCTCACTGTCTCCTATAAACTGATCCCTCACTGTGTCCGACAATACCCAGTTCTCTCACAGTCTCCAATACCCACAGTTCTCACTGTCTCCAATACCCAGTGCTCTCTCTGCCTCCGATACTGGAGCGCAAAACATCTCCGATACCTGGAACCCGCAGTCCCAGATACCCATATCCCTCACTGTAGCTAATACCATGAACCCTCACTGTCTCTGAAACACAGAGCCCTCAATGTCTCCGATGCCGAGTGCTCTCACGGTCTCCAATACCCAGTGCTCTCACTGTCTCCAATACCCAGTGCTCTCACTGTCTCTGATACACGAAGCTCTAAATGTCTCCAATACCCAGATCCCTAACTGTCTCTCATGCCCAGAGCCCTCACTGTCTCTGATAACCAGTGCGCTCACTGTCTCCAATAGCCAGAGCTTTCACTGTCTCTCATGCCCAATACCCTCACTGTCTCTCATGCCCAGAGCTCTCACTGTCTCCAAACCCGGGGACATCACTTGATGCCCGGGGCACTCACAGTCTCCAATACCCAGAGCTTTCACTATCTACATTATCCAGAGCCCACACTGACAGCAATAACCTGATCCTTCACAGTCTCCAATATCCAGAGCTGCCACTGTCTCCGAATCCAAGAGCCCACACGTCTCCGATACCACGAGCCCTCACTCCCTCAGATGCCCGGAGCTCTCACAGTCTCCAATACCCAGAGCTCTCACTATCTACAATATCCAAAGCCCACACTGTCTCCTATAACCTGATCCCTTTCTGTGTCCAAAACCGAGAGTACCAACAGTGTCCGATACCCGGAGCCCTCCCTATTTCTCAAGCCCAGAGCCTAAAATGTCTCCGATACCGAGTGCTCTCACAGTCTCCAATACCCAGTGCTCTCACTGTTTCTGATACCCGGAGCTCTCACTATTTCTCCAGCCCAGAGCCATCACTGTCTCCGATACCCAGTGCTCTCACTGTCTCCAATACTCAGTGCTCTCATTGTCTCTGATCGCTGGAGCCCACAACATCTCCA
The DNA here is from genome assembly GCF_017639515.1 of Carcharodon carcharias. Classification (NCBI taxonomy): domain Eukaryota; kingdom Metazoa; phylum Chordata; class Chondrichthyes; order Lamniformes; family Lamnidae; genus Carcharodon; species Carcharodon carcharias. The sequence goes on along the minus strand of NC_054480.1, from coordinate 7,999,890 downwards.
ATACCTGGAACCTGCACTGTCCCAGATACCCATATCTCTCACTGTTGCCAATACCCAGAGCCCTCACTGTCTCCAGCACCCAGTGTCCTCAATGTCTCCGATACCCAGAGTCCTCACTGTCTCCGATACCCAGAGTCCTCACTGTCTCCGATACCCAGAACTCTCACTACCTACACTATCCAGAGCCCTCACTGTCTCCTATAAATTGATCCCTCACTGTCTCCGAAACCGAGAGTGCTCACAGTCTCCGATACCCGGAGATCTCATTGTCTCCGATACCCAGTGTCCTCACTGTCTCCGATACCCAGCGCTCTCACTGTCTCCAATACCCAGTGCTCTCTCTGCCTCCGATACCTGAGCCCACAACATCTCCGATACCTGGAACTCACACTGTCCCGGATACCCATATCCCTCACTGTCGCCAAAACCGAGAGCCCTCATTGTCTCTGATACCCAGAGCTTTCACTGTCTCCGATCACTGGAGCTCTCACTGTCTCCGATACCCAGAGTCCTCACTGTCTTCGATACCCAGAGCCCTCACTGTCTCCGATACCAAGTGCTCTCACTGTCTCCGATACCCAGAGCGCTCACTGTCTCCGATACCCGGAGCTCTCACTGTATCTGATACCCAAAGCTCTCACTACCTACAATATCCAGAGCCCTCACTGTCTCCTATACACTGATCCCTCAATGTGTCCGAAACCGAGAGTGCTCACAGTCTCCGATACCCGAAGCTCTCACTGTCTTGGATACCCGCAGCTCTCACTGTCTCCGATACCCGGAGCTCTCACTGTCTCCGATACCAGGTGATCTCACTGCCTCCGAATCCGGGGACATCACTCAATACCCGTAGACCTCGCAGTCTCCAACACCCAGAGCTCTCACTAGCTACAATATCCAGAGCCCCCACTGTCTCCAATAACCTGATCCCTCACTGTCTCCGATACCCGGAGCACTCACTCAATACTCGGAGCTCCCACTGTCTCAAATAACCTGATCCCTCACTGTCTCCATTACACAGAGTCCTCACTGTCTCCGATACCCGGAACCCACACTGTCTCCAATACCCAGAGCTCTCACTGTCTCCAAATCCCAGAGCTCTCACTGTCTCCGATACCCAGAAATCCCACTGTCTCCAATACCTGGAGCCCTCACTGTCTCCAATACCCAGCGCTCTCACTAGCTACAATATCCAGAGCCCTCACTGACTCCGATAAACTGATCCCTCACTGTGTCCGACAATACCCAGTTCTCCAACTGACTCCAACACTCAGTGCTCTCACTGTCTCCAATACCCAGTGCTCTCACTGTCTCCGGTACCTGGAGCTCTCTCAGTCCCCAATACCCAGTGCTCTCACTGTCTCCAATACACAGTGCTCTCACTGTCGCTGATACCCAGTGCACTCTCTGCCTCCGATAATGGAGCCCAAAACATCTCCGATACCTGGAACCTGCACTGTCCCAGATACCCATATCCCACACTGTCACCAATACCCAGAACCCTCACTGTCTCTGATACCCAGAAACCTCAATGTCTCCGATGCCCAGTGCTCTCACTGTCTCCAACACCCAGAGCTCTCACTGTCTCTGATACACGAAGCTCTAAATGTTTCCAATACCCAGCTCCCTAACTGTCTCTCACGCCCAGAGCCCTCACTGTCTCCAATAGCTGGAGCTTTCACTGTCTCTCATGCCCAGTACCATCACTGTCTCTGATGCCCAGTGCTCTTACAGTCTCCAAACCCGGGGACATCACTCGATGCCCGGGGCACTCACAGTCTTCAATACCCAGAGCTTTCACTATCTACATTATCCAGAGCCCACACTGACACCAATAACCTGATCCTTCACAGTCTCCAATACCCAGAGCTCTCACTATCTACATTATCCAGAGCCCACGCTGAAACGAATACAGTGCTCTCTCTGCCTGCGATACCTGAGCCCAAAACATCTCCAATACCTGGACTGCGCACTGTCCCAGATACACATATCCCTCACTGTCACCAATACACAGAGTCCTCACTGTCTCTGATGCCCAGTGCTCTCACTGTCTCCAATACCCAGTGCTCTCACTGTCTCCAATACCCAGAGTCCTCACTGTCTCTGATGACCAGTGCTCTCACTGTCTCCAATACCCAGTGCTCTATGTCTCCAATACCCAGTGCTCTCACTGTCTTCAATACCCAGTGCTCTCATTGTCTCCAATACCCAGAGTCCTCACTGTCTCTGATACCCAGATCTCTCACTGTCTCCGATGCCCAGTGCTCTCACTGTCTCCAATACCCAGTGCTCTCACTGTCTTCAGGACCCAGTGCTCTCACTGTTTACATTACCCAGAGCTCTCACTGTCTCCGATACCCAGAGCTCTCACTGTCTCCAATACCCAGAGCTCTCACTGTCTCCGATACCCGGAGCTTTCACTGTCTCTGATACCCAGTGCTCTCACTGTCTCCGATACCCAGAGCTCTCACTGTCTCCAATACCCAGAGCTCTCACTGTCTCCGATACCTGGAGCTCTCACTGTCTCTGATACCCAGAGCCCTCACCGTCTCCGATAACCAGATCCCTCACTGTCTCCAATACCCACTGCTCTCACTGTCTCCGATATCCAGAGTCCTCACTATCTCCGATACCCAGAGTCCTCACTGTCTCTGATACACAGAGTCCTCACTGTCTCTGATACCCAGAGGCCTCACTGTCTCCGATGCCCAGTGCTCTCACTGTCTCTGATACACAGAGCCCTCACTGTCTCTGATGCCCAGAGCTCTCACTGTCTCTGATACGCTGAGACCTCACTGTCTCCGATACCCAGTGCTCTCACTGTCTCTGATACCCAGAGCTCTCACTGTCTCCGATACCTGGAGATCTCACCGTCTCCAATACCCAGAGCTCTCACTGTCTCCGATACCCAGAGCTCTCACTGTGTCCGATACCTGGAGCTCTCACTGTCTCGGATACCTAGAGCCCTCACTGTCTCTGATACGCAGAGCTCTCACTGTCTCCGATACCCAGTGCTCTCACTGTCGCTGATACCCAGAGCTCTCACTGTCTCCGATACCTGGAGATCTCACCGTCTCCAATACCCAGAGCTCTCACTGTCTCCGATACCCAGAGCTCTCACTGTGTCCGATACCTGGAGCTCTCACTGTCTCGGATACCTAGAGCCCTCACTGTCTCTGATACGCAGAGCTCTCACTGTCTCCGATACCCAGAGCCCTCACAGTCTCCGATAACCTGAGCCTACAATGTCTCCAATACCCAGAGCTCTCACTATCTACAATATCCAGACCGCACACTGAGTCCAAAAACCTGATCCCTCACTGCGTCTGAAACCGAGAGTCCTCACTGTTTCCGATACCCAGATCCCTCCATTTCTCGAGACCAGAGCCATCACTGTCTCCGATACCCAGTGCTCTCACTGTCTCCAATTCCCAGTGCTCTCACAGTCTCCAATTCCAAGAGCTCTCACTGTCTCCAATACCCAGAGTCCTCACTGTCTCTGATACCCAGATCTCTCACTGTCTCCGATGCCCAGTGCTCTCACTGTCTCCAATACACAGTGCTCTCACTGTCTTCAGGACCCAGTGCTCTCACTGTTTCCATTACCCAGAGCTCCCACTGTCTCCGATACCCGGAGCTTTCACTGTCTCCAATACCCACTGCTCTCACTGTCTCCGATACCCAGAGCTCTCACTGTGTCCAATACCCAGAGCTCTCACTGTGTCCGATACCTGGAGCTCTCACTGTCTCGGATACCTAGAGCCCTCACTGTCTCTGATACGCAGAGCTCTCACCGTCTCCGATACCCAGAGCCCTCACAGTCTCCGATAACCTGAGCCTACAATGTCTCCAATACCCGGAGCTCTCACTGTCTCCAATACCCAGAGCTCTCACTATCTACAATATCCAGACCGCACACTGAGTCCAAAAACCTGATCCCTCACTGCGTCTGAAACCGAGAGTCCTCACTGTTTCCGATACCCAGATCCCTCCGTTTCTCGAGACCAGAGCCATCACTGTCTCCGATACCCAGTGCTCTCACTGTCTCCAATTCCCAGTGCTCTCACAGTCTCCAATTCCAAGAGCTCTCACTGTCTCCAATACCCAGAGTCCTCACTGTCTCTGATACCCAGATCTCTCACTGTCTCCGATGCCCAGTGCTCTCACTGTCTCCAATACCCAGTGCTCTCACTGTCTTCAGGACCCAGTGCTCTCACTGTTTCCATTACCCAGAGCTCTCACTGTCTCCGATACCCGGAGCTTTCACTGTCTCCGATACCCAGTGCTCTCACTGTCTCCGATACACAGAGCTCTCACTGTCTGCAATACCCAGAGCTCTCACTGTCTCCGATACCTGGAGCTCTCACTGTCTCTGATACCCAGAGCCCTCACCGTCTCCGATAACCAGGCCCCTCTCTGTCTCCGATACCCAGAGCTCTCACTGTCTCCGATAACTGGAGCTCTCACTGTCTCCGAAAACCAGATCCCTCATTGTCTCCGCTACCCGGAGCTCACATTGTCTCCGATACGCAGAGGTCTCACTGATCCCTCACTGTGTCCGACAATACCCAGTTCTCTCACAGTCTCCAATACCCAGTGCTCTCACTGTTGCCGATTCCAAGTGCTCTCACTGTCTCCAATTCCCAGTGCTCTCACAGTCTCCAATTCCAAGAGCTCTCACTGTCTCCAATATCCAGACCTCTCACTGTTTCTCGAGCCCAGGCCCCTCTCTGTCTCCGATACCCAGAGCTCTCACTGTCTCCGATAACTGGAGCTCTCAATGTCTCCGAAAACCAGATCCCTCATTGTCTCCGCTACCCGGAGCTCACATTGTCTCCGATACGCAGAGGTCTCACTGATCCCTCACTGTGTCCGACAATACCCAGTTCTCTCAGTCTCCAATACCCAGTGCTCTCACTGTTGCCGATTCCAAGTGCTCTCACTGTCTCCAATACCCAGTGCTCTCACTGTCTCCAATACCCAGTGCTCTGACTGTCCCCGTATACACAGTGCTCTTTCTGCCTCCGATACTGGAGCCCAAATCATCTCCGATACCTGGAACCCGCAGTCCCAGATACCCTTATTCCTCACTGTCGCTAATACCCAGAGCCCTGACTGTCTCTGATACCCAGAGCCCTCAATGTCTCCGATGCTCAATGCTCTCACTGTCTCCAATACCCAGTGCTCTCACTGTCTCCAATACCCAGTGCGCTCACTGTCTCTGATACACAAAGCTCTAAATGTCTCCGATACCCAGATCCCTAACTCTCTCTCATGCCCAGAGCTCTCACTGTCTCCAATAGCCAGAGCTTTCACTGTCTCTCATGTCCCGTGCCCTCACTGTCTCTGATGCCCAGAGCTCTCACTGTCTCCAAACCCGGGGACATCACTCGCTGCCTGGGGCACTCACAGTCTCCAATACCCAGAGCACTCACTATTTACATTATCCAGAGCCCAAACTGACACCAATAACCTGATCCTTCACTGCCTCCAATACCCAGAGCTCTCACTGTCTCCAATACCCAGAGCTCTCACTGTCTCCGATACCTGGAGCTCTCACTGTCTCTGATACCCAGAGCCCTCACCGTCTCCGATAACCAGAGCCCTCACTGTCTCCAATACCCTGAGCTCTCACTGTCTCCGATACCTGGAGCTCTCATTGTCTCCAATACCCAGAGCTCTCACTGTCTCCAATACCCAGAGCTCTCACTGTCTCCGATACCTGGAGCTCTCACTGTCTCTGATACCCAGAGCCCTCAACGTCTCCGATAACCAGAGCCCTCACTGTCTCCAATACCTAGTGCTCTCACTGTCCTCGATACACGGAGCTCTCACTGTCTCTGATACCCGGAGCTCTCAATGTCTCCATTACGCAGAGTCCTCACTGTCTCCGTAACCCGGACCCCTCACAGCCTCCGATACCCGGAGCCTTCACTCGCTCCGATACCCGGAGCTCTCACTGTCTCCGACACCCGGTGCTCTCACTGTCTTCGATAACCTGAGCCTTCAATGTCTCCGATACCCAGAGCTCTCACTGTCTCCAATACCCAGAGCTCTCATTGTCTCCAGTACCCAGAGTCCTCACTGTCTCTGATACCCGGAGTCCTCACTGTCTCTGATACAGAGAGTCCTCACTGTCTCTGATACCCGGAGCTCTCACTGTCTCTGATACCCAGAGCCCTCACCGTCTCTGATAACCAGAGCCCTCACTGTCTCCAATACCCAGTGCTCTCACTGTCCTCGATACCCAGAGCTCTCACTGTCTCTGATACCCGGAGCTCTCAATGTCTCCATTACCCAGAGTCCTCACTGTCTCCGTAACCCGGACCCCTCACAGCCTCCGATACCCGGAGCCTTCACTCGCTCCGATACCCGGAGCTCTCACTGTCTCCGACACCCGGTGCTCTCACTGTCTCCGATAACCTGAGCCTTCAATGTCTCCGATACCCAGAGCTCTCACTGTCTCCAATACCCAGAGCTCTCATTGTCACCAGATACACATATCCCTCACTGTCTCTGATACCCAGAGTCCTCACTGTCTCTGATACAGAGAGTCCTCACTGTCTCTGATACCCGGAGCTCTCACTGTCTCTGATACCCAGTGCTCTCACTGTCTCCAATACCCAGTGCTCTCATGTCTCCAATACCCAGTGCTCTCACTCTCTTCAATACCCAGTGCTCTCACTGTCTCCAATACCCAGAGTCCTCACTGTCTCTGATGACCAGTGCTCTCACTGTCTCCAATACCCAGTGCTCTCATGTCTCCAATACCCAATGTGCTCACTGTCTTCAATACCCAGTGCTCTCACTGTCTCCAATACCTAGAGTCCTCACTGTCTCTGATACCCAGATCTCTCACTGACTCCGATGCCCAGTGCTCTCACTGTCTCCAATACCCAGTGCTCTCACTGTCTTCAGTACCCAGTGCTCTCACTGTTTCCATTACCCAGAGCTTTCACTGTCTCTGATACCCAGTGCTCTCACTGTCTCCAATACCCAGTGCTCTCACTGTCTCCCATACCCAGAGCCCTCACTGTCTCTGATGCCCAGAGCTCTCAATGTCTCTGATACGCTGAGTCCTCACTGTCTCCGATACCCGGAGCTCTTACTGTCTCCAATACCCAGTGTTCTCAATGTCTCCGTTACCCAGTGCCTCACAGTCTCGGATACCCAGAGCTCTCACTGTCTCCAATGCCCAGTGCTCCCACTGTCTCCAATACCAAGTGTTCTCACTGTCTCCGATACCTGGCGTTCTCACTGTCTCCGATAACCAGAGCCCTCACTGTCTCTGGTACCCAGAGCTCTCACTGTCTCCGATACCCAGAGTCCTCACTGTCTCCGATACCCAGAGTCCTCACTGTCTCTGATACCCAGAGCCCTCACTGTCTCTGATGCCCAGTGCTCTCACTGTCTCTGATACCCAGACCCCTCACTGTCTCTGATGCCCAGAGCTCTCACTGTCTCTGATACCCGGAGCTCTCACTGTCTCTGATACCCGGAGCTCTCACTGTCTCCGATACCCAGAGTCCTCACTGTCTCCGATGCCCAGTGCTCTCACTGTCTCTGATACCCAGACCCCTCACTGTCTCTGATGCCCAGAGCTCTCACTGTCTCTGATACGCTGAGTGCTCACTGTCTCCAATACCCAGTATTCTCACTGTCTCCGATGCCCAGTGCTCTCACTGTCTCTGATACCCAGAGCCCTCACTGTCTCTGATGCCCAGAGCTCTCACTGTCTCTGATACGCTGAGTGCTCACTGTCTCCAATACCCAGTGTTCTCACTGTCTCCGATGCCCAGTGCTCTCACTGTCTCTGATACCCAGAGCCCTCACTGTCTCTGATGCCCAGAGCTCTCACTGTCTCTGATACGCTGAGTGCTCACTGTCTCCAATACCCAGTATTCTCACTGTCTCTGATACTCAGAGCTCTCACTGTCTCGGATACCTAGAGCCCTCACTGTCTCTGATACCCAGAGCTCTCACTGTCTCGGATACCTAGAGCCCTCACTGTCTCTGATACCCAGAGCTCTCACTGTCTCTGATACCTGGAGCTCTCACTGTCTACAACAACCAGAGCCCTCACCGTCACTGATACCCAGAGCCCTCACTGTCTCCAATACCCAGTGCTCTCACTGTCTCCCATACCTGGAGCTCTCACTGTCTCTGATACCCGGAGCTCTCACTGTCTACATTACACAGAGTCCTCACTGTCTCCCTAACCCGGACCCCTCACAGTCTCCGATACCCTGAGCCTTAAAAGTCTACGATACCCGGAGCTTTCACTGTCTCCAATAACCAGAGCTCTCACTATCTACAATATCCAGACCGCACACTGAGTCCTATAACCTGATCCCTCACTGCGTCTGAAACCGAGAGTCCTCACTGTTTCCGATACCCAGATCCCTCCGTTTCTTGAGACCAGAGCCATCACTGTCTCCGATACCCAGTGCTCTCACTGTCTCCAATTCCCAGTGCTCTCACAGTCTCCAATTCCAAGAGCTCTCACTGTCTCCAATATCCAGACCTCTCACTGTTTCTCGAGCCCAGGCCCCTCTCTGTCTCCGATACCCAGAGCTCTCACTGTCTCCGATAACTGGAGCTCTCACTGTCTCCGAAAACCAGATCCCTCATTGTCTCCGCTACCCGGAGCTCACATTGTCTCCGATACGCAGAGGTCTCACTGATCCCTCACTGTGTCCGACAATTCCCAGTTCTCTCACAGTCTCCAATACCCAGTGCTCTCACTGTTGCCGATTCCAAGTGCTCTCACTGTCTCCAATACCCAGTGCTCTCACTGTCTCCAATACCCAGTGCTCTCACTGTCCCCGTATACACAGTGCTCTTTCTGCCTCCGATACTGGAGCCCAAATCATCTCCGATACCTGGAACCCGCAGTCCCAGATACCCTTATTCCTCACTGTCGCTAATACCCAGAGCCCTGACTGTCTCTGATACCCAGAGCCCTCAATGTCTCCGATGCTCAATGCTCTCACTGTCTCCAATACCCAGTGCTCTCACTGTCTCCAATACCCAGTGCGCTCACTGTCTCTGATACACAAAGCTCTAAATGTCTCCGATACCCAGATCCCTAACTCTCTCTCATTCCCAGAGCTCTCACTGTCTCCAATAGCCAGAGCTTTCACTGTCTCTCATGTCCCGTGCCCTCACTGTCTCTGATGCCCAGAGCTCTCACTGTCTCCAAACCCGGGGACATCACTCGCTGCCTGGGGCACTCACAGTCTCCAATACCCAGAGCACTCACTATTTACATTATCCAGAGCCCAAACTGACACCAATAACCTGATCCTTCACTGCCTCCAATACCCAGAGCTCTCACTGTCTCCAATACCCAGAGCTCTCACTGTCTCCGATACCTGGAGCTCTCACTGTCTCTGATACCCATAGCTCTCACTGTCTCCGATAACTGGAGCTCGCATTGTCTCCAATACCCAGAGCTCTCACTGTCTCCAATACCCAGAGCTCTCACTGTCTCCGATACCTGGAGCTCTCACTGTCTCTGATACCCAGAGCCCTCACCGTCTCCGATAACCAGAGCCCTCACTGTCTCCAATACCCTGAGCTCTCACTGTCTCCGATACCTGGAGCTCTCACTGTCTCTGATACCCGGAGCTCTCACTGTCTCCAATAGCCAGTGCTCTCATGTCTCCAATACCCAGAGCTCTCACTGTCTCTGATACCCAGAGCCCTCACCGTCTCCGATAACCAGAGCCCTCACTGTCTCCAATACCCAGTGCTCTCACTGTCCTCGATACACGGAGCTCTCACTGTCTCTGATACCCGAAGCTCTCAATGTCTCCATTACGCAGAGTCCTCACTGTCTCCGTAACCCGGACCCCTCACAGCCTCCGATACCCGGAGCCTTCACTCGCTCCGATACCCGGAGCTCTCACTGTCTCCGACACCCGGTGCTCTCACTGTCTTCGATAACCTGAGCCTTCAATGTCTCCGATACCCAGAGCTCTCACTGTCTCCAATACCCAGAGCTCTCATTGTCTCCAGTACCCAGAGTCCTCACTGTCTCTGATACCCGGAGTCCTCACTGTCTCTGATACAGAGAGTCCTCACTGTCTCTGATACCCGGAGCTCTCACTGTCTCTGATACCCAGAGCCCTCACCGTCTCTGATAACCAGAGCCCTCACTGTCTCCAATACCCAGTGCTCTCACTGTCCTCGATACCCAGAGCTCTCACTGTCTCTGATACCCGGAGCTTTCAATGTCTCCATTACCCAGAGTCCTCACTGTCTCCGTAACCCGGACCCCTCACAGCCTCCGATACCCGGAGCCTTCACTCGCTCCGATACCCGGAGCTCTCACTGTCTCCGACACCCGGTGCTCTCACTGTCTCCGATAACCTGAGCCTTCAATGTCTCCGATACCCAGAGCTCTCACTGTCTCCAATACCCAGAGCTCTCATTGTCTCCAGTACCCAGAGTCCTCACTGTCTCTGATACCCGGAGTCCTCACTGTCTCTGATACAGAGAGTCCTCACTGTCTCTGATACCCGGAGCTCTCACTGTCTCTGATACCCAGTGCTCTCACTGTCTCCAATACCCAGTGCTCTCATGTCTCCAATACCCAGTGCTCTCACTCTCTTCAATACCCAGTGCTCTCACCGTCTCCAATACCCAGAGTCCTCACTGTCTCTGATGACCAGTGCTCTCACTGTCTCCAATACCCAGTGCTCTCATGTCTCCAATACCCAATGCGCTCACTGTCTTCAATACCCAGTGCTCTCACTGTCTCCAATACCTAGAGTCCTCACTGTCTCTGATACCCAGATCTCTCACTGACTCCGATGCCCAGTGCTCTCACTGTCTCCAATACCCAGTGCTCTCACTGTCTTCAGTACCCAGTGCTCTCACTGTTTCCATTACCCAGAGCTTTCACTGTCTCTGATACCCAGTGCTCTCACTGTCTCCAATACCCAGTGCTCTCACTGTCTCCCATACCCAGAGCCCTCACTGTCTCTGATGCCCAGAGCTCTCAATGTCTCTGATACGCTGAGTCCTCACTGTCTCCGATACCCGGAGCTCTTACTGTCTCCAATACCCAGTGTTCTCAATGTCTCCGTTACCCAGTGCCTCACAGTCTCGGATACCCAGAGCTCTCACTGTCTCCAATGCCCAGTGCTCCCACTGTCTCCAATACCAAGTGTTCTCACTGTCTCCGATACCTGGCGTTCTCACTGTCTCCGATAACCAGAGCCCTCACTGTCTCTGGTACCCAGAGCTCTCACTGTCTCCGATACCCAGAGTCCTCACTGTCTCCGATACCCAGAGTCCTCACTGTCTCTGATACCCAGAGCCCTCACTGTCTCTGATGCCCAGTGCTCTCACTGTCTCTGATACCCAGACCCCTCACTGTCTCTGATGCCCAGAGCTCTCACTGTCTCTGATACGCTGAGTCCTCACTGTCTCTGATACCCAGTGCTCTCACTGTCTCTGATACCCAGAGCCCTCACTGTCTCCGATGCCCAGTGCTCTCACTGTCTCTGATACCCAGAGCCCTCACTGTCTCTGATGCCCAGAGCTCTCACTGTCTCTGATACGCTGAGTCCTCACTGTCTCTGATACCCAGTGCTCTCACTGTCTCTGATACCCAGTGCTCTCACTGTCTCTGATACGCTGAGTGCTCACTGTCTCCAATACCCAGTGCTCTCACTGTCTCCCATACCCGGAGCTCTCACTGTCTCTGATACCTGGAGCTCTCACTGTCTACATTACACAGAGTCCTCACTGTCTCCCTAACCCGGACCCCTCACTGTCTCCGATACCCTGAGCCTTCAATGTCTCCGATACCCGGAGCTCTCACTGTCTCCAATAACCAGAGCTCTCACTATCTACAATATCCAGACCGCACACTGAGTCCTATAACCTGATCCCTCACTGCGTCTGAAACCGAGAGTCCTCACTGTTTCCGATACCCAGATCCCTCCGTTTCTTGAGACCAGAGCCATCACTGTCTCCGATACCCAGTGCTCTCACTGTCTCCAATTCCCAGTGCTCTCACAGTCTCCAATTCCAAGAGCTCTCACTGTCTCCAATACCCAGAGTCCTCACTGTCTCTGATACCCAGATCTCTCACTGTCTCCGATGCCCAGTGCTCTCACTGTCTCCAATACCCAGTGCTCTCACTGTCTTCAGGACCCAGTGCTCTCACTGTTTCCATTACCCAGAGCTCCCACTGTCTCCGATACCCGGAGCTTTCACTGTCTCCGATACCCACTGCTCTCACTGTCTCCGATAACTGGAGCTCTCACTGTCTCCGATACCCAGAGCTCTCACTGTCTCCGATAACTGGAGCTCTCACTGTCTCCGAAAACCAGATCCCTCATTGTCTCCGCTACCCGGAGCTCACATTGTCTCCGATACGCAGAGCTCTCACTGATCCCTCACTGTGTCCGACAATACCCAGTTCTCTCACAGTCTCTAATACCCAGTGCTCTCACTGTTGCCGATTCCAAGTGCTCTCACTGTCTCCAATACCCAGTGCTCTCACTGTCTCCAATACCCAGTGCTCTCACTGTCCCCGTATACACAGTGCTCTTTCTGCCTCCGATACTGGAGCCCAAATCATCTCCGATACCTGGAACCCGCAGTCCCAGATACCCATATCCCTCACTGTCGCTAATACCCAGAGCCCTGACTGTCTCTGATACCCAGAGCCCTCACCGTCTCCGATAACCAGAGCCCTCACTGTCTCCAATACCCTGAGCTCTCACTGTCTCCGATACCTGGAGCTCTCACTGTCTCTGATACCTAGAGCTGTCACTGTCTCCGATAACTGGAGCTCTCATTGTCTCCAATACCCAGAGCTCTCACTGTCTCCAATACCCAGAGCTCTCACTGTCTCCGATACCTGGAGCTCTCACTGTCTCTGATACCCAGAGCCCACACTGTCTCCGATAACCAGAGCCCTCACTGTCTCCAATACCCAGTGCTCTCACTGTCCTCGATACCCGGAGCTCTCACTGTCTCTGATACCCGGAGCTCTCAATGTCTCCATTACCCAGAGTCCTCAATGTCTCCGTAACCCAGACCCCTCACAGCCTCCGATACCCGGAGCCTTCACTCGCTCCGATACCCGGAGCTCTCACTGTCTCCGACACCCGAAACTCTCACTGTCTCCGATAACCTGAGCCTTCAATGTCTCCGATACCCAGAGCTCTCACTGTCTCCAATACCCAGAGCTCTCATTGTCTCCAGTACCCAGAGTCCTCACTGTCTCTGATACCCGGAGTCCTCACTGTCTCTGATACAGAGAGTCCTCACTGTCTCTGATACCCGGAGCTCTCACTGTCTCTGATACCCAGAGCCCTCACCGTCTCCGATAACCAGAGCCCTCACTGTCTCCAATACCCAGTGCTCTCACTCTCTTCAATACCCAGTGCTCTCACTGTCTCCAATACCCAGAGTCCTCACTGTCTCTGATGCCCAGTGCTCTCACTGTCTCCAATACCCAGTGCTCTCATGTCTCCAATACCCAATGCGCTCACTGTCTTCAATACCCAGTGCTCTCACTGTCTCCAATACCCAGAGTCCTTACTGTCTCTGATACCCAGATCTCTCACTGACTCCGATGCCCAGTGCTCTCACTGTCTCCAAGACCCAGTGCTCTCACTGTCTTCAGTACCCAGTGCTCTCACTGTTTCCATTACCCAGAGCTTTCATTGTCTCCGATACCCAGTGCTCTCACTGTCTCCAATACCCAGTGCTCTCACTGTCTCCCATACCCAGAGCCCTCACTGTCTCTGATGCCCAGAGCTCTCAATGTCTCTGATACGCTGAGTCCTCACTGTCTCCGATACCCGGAGCTCTTACTGTCTCCAATACCCAGTGTTCTCAATGTCTCCGTTACCCAGTGCCTCACAGTCTCGGATACCCAGAGCTCTCACTGTCTCCAATGCCCAGTGCTCCCACTGTCTCCAATACCAAGTGTTCTCACTGTCTCCGATACCTGGCGTTCTCACTGTCTCCGATAACCAGAGTCTTCACTGTCTCTGATACCCAGAGCCCTCACCGTCTCCGATAACCAGAGCCCTCACTGTCTCTGATACCCAGACCCCTCACTGTCTCTGATGCCCAGAGCTCTCACTGTCTCTGATACGCTGAGTCCTCACTGTCTCTGATACCCAGTGCTCTCACTGTCTCTGATTCCGGAGCTCTCACTGTCTCCGATACCTGGAGCTCTCACTGTCTCCGATACCCAGAGTCCTCACTGTGTCCGATACCCAGAGTCCTCACTGTCTCTGATACCCAGAGCCCTCACTGTCTCCGATGCGCAGTGCTCTCACTGTCTCTGATACCCAGAGCCCTCACTGTCTCTGATGCCCAGAGCTCTCACTGTCTCTGATACGCTGAGTCCTCACTGTGTCCGATACCCAGTGCTCTCACTGTCTCCGATACCCAGAGCTCTCACTGTCTCTGATACCTGGAGCTCTCACTGTCTACAACAACCAGAGCCCTCACCGTCACTGATACCCAGAGCCCTCACTGTCTCCAATACCCAGTGCTCTCACTGTCTCCGATACCTGGAGCTCTCACTGTGTCCAATACCCAGTGCTCTCACTGTCTCCCATACCCGGAGCTCTCACTGTCTCTGATACCCGGAGCTCTCACTGTCTACATTACACAGAGTCCTCACTGTCTCCCTAACCTGGACCCCTCACAGTCTCCGATACCCTGAGCCTTCAAAGTCTCCGATACCCGGAGCTTTCACTGTCTCCAATAACCAGAGCTCTCACTATCTACAATATCCAGACCGCACACTGAGTCCTATAACCTGATCCCTCACTGCGTCTGAAACCGAGAGTCCTCACTGTTTCCGATACCCAGATCCCTCCGTTTCTCGAGCCCAGAGCCATCACTTTCTCCGATACCCAGTGCTCTCACTGTCTCCAATTCCCAGTGCTCTCACAGTCTCCAATTCCAAGAGATCTCACTGTCTCCAATATCCGGAGCTCTCACTGTTTCTCGAGCCCAGGCCCCTCTCTGTCTCCGATACCCAGAGCTCTCACTGTCTCCAAAACCCAGATCCCTCATTGTCTCCGCTACCCGGAGCTCACACTACCTCCGATACGCAGAGCTCTCATTGATCCCTCACTGTGTCCGACAATACCCAGTTCTCTCACAGTCTCCAATACCCACTGATCTCACTGTTGCCGATACCCAGTGCTCTCACTGTCTCCAATACCCAGTGCTCTCACTGTCTCCAATACCCAGTGCTCTCACTGTCCCCGTATACACAGTGCTCTTTCTGCCTCCGATACTGGAGCCCAAATCATCTCCGATACCTGGAACCCGCAGTCCCAGATACCCATATCCCTCACTGTCGCTAATACCCAGAGCCCTGACTGTCTCTGATACTCAGAGCCCTCAATGACTCCGATGCCCAGTGCTCTCACTGTCTCCAATACCCAGTGCTCTCACTGTCTCCAATACCCATTGCGCTCACTGTCTCTGATACACAAAGCTCTAAATGTCTCCGATACCCAGATCCCTAACTCTCTCTCATACCCAGAGCTCTCACTGTCTCCAATAGCCAGAGCTTTCACTGTCTCTCATGTCCCATGCCCTCACTCTCTCTGATGCCCAGAGCTCTCACTGTCTCCAAACCCGGGGACATCACTCGCTGCCCGGGGCACTCACAGTCTCCAATACCCAGAGCTCTCACTATTTACATTATCCAGAGCCCACACTGACACCAATAACCTGATCTTTCACTGCCTCCAATACCCAGAGCTCTCCCTGTCTCCAATACCCAGAGCTCTCACTGTCTCCGATACCTGGAGCTCTCACTGTCTCTGATACCCAGAGCCCTCACCGTCTCCGTTAACCATAGCCCTCACTGTCTCCAATAGCCAGTGCTCTCACTGTCTCCGATACCCGGAGCTTTCACTGTCTCCGATACGCAGTACTCTCACTGTCTCCGATACCTGGAGCTCTCACTGTCTCTGATACCCAGAGCTCTCACTGTCTCCGATACCTGGAGCTCTCACTGTCTCCAATACCCAGAGCTCTCACTGTCTCCAATACCCAGAGTCCTCACTGTCTCTGATACCCAGATCTCTCACTGTCTCCGATGCCCAGTGCTCTCACTGTCTCCAATACCCAGTGCTCTCACTGTCTTCAGGACCCAGTGCTCTCACTGTTCTCATTACCCAGAGCTCTCACTGTCTCCGATACCCGGAGCTTTCACTGTCTCCGATACCCAGTGCTCTCACTGTCTCCGATACCCAGAGCTCTCACTGTCTCCAATACCCAGAGCTCTCACTGTCTCCGATACCTGGAGCTCTCACTGTCTCTGATACCCAGAGCCCTCTCGGTCTCCGATAACCAGAGCCCTCACTGTCTCCAATACCCTGAGCTCTCACTGTCTCCGATAACCAGAGCTCTCACTGTCTCTGATACCCAGAGCTCTCACTGTCTCCGATAACTGGAGCTCTCATTGTCTCCAATACCCAGAGCTCTCATTGTCTCCAGTACCCAGAGCTCTCACTGTCTCCGATACCTGGAGCTCTCAATGTCTCCATTACCCAGAGTCCTCACTGTCTCCGTAACCCGGACCCCTCACAGCCTCCGATACCCGGAGCCTTCACTCGCTCCGATACCCGGAGCTCTCACTGTCTCCGACACCCGGTGCTCTCACTGTCTCCGATAACCTGAGCCTTCAATGTCTCCGATACCCAGAGCTCTCACTGTCTCCAATATCCAGAGCTCTCATTGTCTCCAGTACCCAGAGTCCTCACTGTCTCTGATACCCGGAGTCCTCACTGTCTCTGATACAGAGAGTCCTCACTGTCTCTGATACCCGGAGCTCTCACTGTCTCTGATACCCAGTGCTCTCACTGTCTCCAATACCCAGTGCTCTCATGTCTCCAATACCCAGTGCTCTCACTCTCTTCAATACCCAGTGCTCTCACCGTCTCCAATACCCAGAGTCCTCACTGTCTCTGATGACCAGTGCTCTCACTGTCTCCAATACCCAGTGCTCTCATGTCTCCAATACCCAATGCGCTCACTGTCTTCAATACCCAGTGCTCTCACTGTCTCCAATACCTAGAGTCCTCACTGTCTCTGATACCCAGATCTCTCACTGACTCCGATGCCCAGTGCTCTCACTGTCTCCAATACCCAGTGCTCTCACTGTCTTCAGTACCCAGTGCTCTCACTGTTTCCATTACCCAGAGCTTTCACTGTCTCTGATACCCAGTGCTCTCACTGTCTCCAATACCCAGTGCTCTCACTGTCTCCCATACCCAGAGCCCTCACTGTCTCTGATGCCCAGAGCTCTCAATGTCTCTGATACGCTGAGTCCTCACTGTCTCCGATACCCGGAGCTCTTACTGTCTCCAATACCCAGTGTTCTCAATGTCTCCGTTACCCAGTGCCTCACAGTCTCGGATACCCCGAGCTCTCACTGTCTCCAATGCCCAGTGCTCCCACTGTCTCCAATACCAAGTGTTCTCACTGTCTCCGATACCTGGCGTTCTCACTGTCTCCGATAACCAGAGCCCTCACTGTCTCTGGTACCCAGAGCTCTCACTGTCTCCGATACCCAGAGTCCTCACTGTCTCCGATACCCAGAGTCCTCACTGTCTCTGATACCCAGAGCCCTCACTGTCTCTGATGCCCAGTGCTCTCACTGTCTCTGATACCCAGACCCCTCACTGTCTCTGATGCCCAGAGCTCTCACTGTCTCTGATACGCTGAGTCCTCACTGTCTCTGATACCCAGTGCTCTCACTGTCTCTGATACCCAGTGCTCTCACTGTCTCTGATACGCTGAGTGCTCACTGTCTCCAATACCCAGTGCTCTCACTGTCTCCCATACCCGGAGCTCTCACTGTCTCTGATACCTGGAGCTCTCACTGTCTACATTACACAGAGTCCTCACTGTCTCCCTAACCCGGACCCCTCACAGTCTCCGATACCCTGAGCCTTCAATGTCTCCGATACCCGGAGCTCTCACTGTCTCCAATAACCAGAGCTCTCACTATCTACAATATCCAGACCGCACACTGAGTCCTATAACCTGATCCCTCACTGCGTCTGAAACTGAGAGTCCTCACTGTTTCCGATACCCAGATCCCTCCGTTTCTTGAGACCAGAGCCATCACTGTCTCCGATACCCAGTGCTCTCACTGTCTCCAATTCCCAGTGCTCTCACTGTCTCCAATTCCCAGTGCTCTCACAGTCTCCAATTCCAAGAGCTCTCACTGTCTCCAATACCCAGAGTCCTCACTGTCTCTGATACCCAGATCTCTCACTGTCTCCGATGCCCAGTGCTCTCACTGTCTCCAATACCCAGTGCTCTCACTGTCTTCAGGACCCAGTGCTCTCACTGTTTCCATTACCCAGAGCTCCCACTGTCTCCGATACCCGGAGCTTTCACTGTCTCCGATACCCACTGCTCTCACTGTCTCCGATAACTGGAGCTCTCACTGTCTCCGAAAACCAGATCCCTCATTGTCTCCGCTACCCGGAGCTCACATTGTCTCCGATACGCAGAGCTCTCACTGATCCCTCACTGTGTCCGACAATACCCAGTTCTCTCACAGTCTCTAATACCCAGTGCTCTCACTGTTGCCGATTCCAAGTGCTCTCACTGTCTCCAATACCCAGTGCTCTCACTGTCTCCAATACCCAGTGCTCTCACTGTCCCCGTATACACAGTGCTCTTTCTGCCTCCGATACTGGAGCCCAAATCATCTCCGATACCTGGAACCCGCAGTCCCAGATACCCATATCCCTCACTGTCGCTAATACCCAGAGCCCTGACTGTCTCTGATACCCAGAGCCCTCACCGTCTCCGATAACCAGAGCCCTCACTGTCTCCAATACCCTGAGCTCTCACTGTCTCCGATACCTGGAGCTCTCACTGTCTCTGATACCTAGAGCTGTCACTGTCTCCGATAACTGGAGCTCTCATTGTCTCCAATACCCAGAGCTCTCACTGTCTCCAATACCCAGAGCTCTCACTGTCTCCGATACCTGGAGCTCTCACTGTCTCTGATACCCAGAGCCCTCACTGTCTCCGATAACCAGAGCCCTCACTGTCTCCAATACCCAGTGCTCTCACTGTCCTCGATACCCGGAGCTCTCACTGTCTCTGATACCCGGAGCTCTCAATGTCTCCATTACCCAGAGTCCTCAATGTCTCCGTAACCCGGACCCCTCACAGCCTCCGATACCCGGAGCCTTCACTCGCTCCGATACCCGGAGCTCTCACTGTCTCCGACACCCGAAGCTCTCACTGTCTCCGATAACCTGAGCCTTCAATGTCTCCGATACCCAGAGCTCTCACTGTCTCCAATACCCAGAGCTCTCATTGTCTCCAGTACCCAGAGTCCTCACTGTCTCTGATACCCGGAGTCCTCACTGTCTCTGATACAGAGAGTCCTCACTGTCTCTGATACCCGGAGCTCTCACTGTCTCTGATACCCAGAGCCCTCACCGTCTCCGATAACCAGAGCCCTCACTGTCTCCAATACCCAGTGCTCTCACTCTCTTCAATACCCAGTGCTCTCACTGTCTCCAATACCCAGAGTCCTCACTGTCTCTGATGCCCAGTGCTCTCACTGTCTCCAATACCCAGTGCTCTCATGTCTCCAATACCCAATGCGCTCACTGTCTTCAATACCCAGTGCTCTCACTGTCTCCAATACCCAGAGTCCTTACTGTCTCTGATACCCAGATCTCTCACTGACTCCGATGCCCAGTGCTCTCACTGTCTCCAAGACCCAGTGCTCTCACTGTCTTCAGTACCCAGTGCTCTCACTGTCTCCAATACCCAGTGCTCTCACTGTCTCCCATACCCAGAGCCCTCACTGTCTCTGATGCCCAGAGCTCTCAATGTCTCTGATACGCTGAGTCCTCACTGTCTCCGATACCCGGAGCTCTTACTGTCTCCAATACCCAGTGTTCTCAATGTCTCCGTTACCCAGTGCCTCACAGTCTCGGATACCCAGAGCTCTCACTGTCTCCAATGCCCAGTGCTCCCACTGTCTCCAATACCAAGTGTTCTCACTGTCTCCGATACCTGGCGTTCTCACTGTCTCCGATAACCAGAGTCTTCACTGTCTCTGATACCCAGAGCCCTCACCGTCTCCGATAACCAGAGCCCTCACTGTCTCTGATACCCAGACCCCTCACTGTCTCTGATGCCCAGAGCTCTCACTGTCTCTGATACGCTGAGTCCTCACTGTCTCTGATACCCAGTGCTCTCACTGTCTCTGATTCCGGAGCTCTCACTGTCTCCGATACCTGGATCTCTCACTGTCTCCGATACCCAGAGTCCTCACTGTGTCCGATACCCAGAGTCCTCACTGTCTCTGATACCCAGAGCCCTCACTGTCTCCGATGCGCAGTGCTCTCACTGTCTCTGATACCCAGAGCCCTCACTGTCTCTGATGCCCAGAGCTCTCACTGTCTCTGATACGCTGAGTCCTCACTGTGTCCGATACCCAGTGCTCTCACTGTCTCCGATACCCAGAGCTCTCACTGTCTCTGATACCTGGAGCTCTCACTGTCTACAACAACCAGAGCCCTCACCGTCACTGATACCCAGAGCCCTCACTGTCTCCAATACCCAGTGCTCTCACTGTCTCCGATACCTGGAGCTCTCACTGTGTCCAATACCCAGTGCTCTCACTGTCTCCCATACCCGGAGCTCTCACTGTCTCTGATACCCGGAGCTCTCACTGTCTACATTACACAGAGTCCTCACTGTCTCCCTAACCTGGACCCCTCACAGTCTCCGATACCCTGAGCCTTCAAAGTCTCCGATACCCGGAGCTTTCACTGTCTCCAATAACCAGAGCTCTCACTTTCTACAATATCCAGACCGCACACTGAGTCCTATAACCTGATCCCTCACTGCGTCTGAAACCGAGAGTCCTCACTGTTTCCGATACCCAGATCCCTCCGTTTCTCGAGCCCAGAGCCATCACTTTCTCCGATACCCAGTGCTCTCACTGTCTCCAATTCCCAGTGCTCTCACAGTCTCCAATTCCAAGAGATCTCACTGTCTCCAATATCCGGAGCTCTCACTGTTTCTCGAGCCCAGGCCCCTCTCTGTCTCCGATACCCAGAGCTCTCACTGTCTCCAAAACCCAGATCCCTCATTGTCTCCGCTACCCGGAGCTCACACTACCTCCGATACGCAGAGCTCTCATTGATCCCTCACTGTGTCCGACAATACCCAGTTCTCTCACAGTCTCCAATACCCACTGATCTCACTGTTGCCGATACCCAGTGCTCTCACTGTCTCCAATACCCAGTGCTCTCACTGTCTCCAATACCCAGTGCTCTCACTGTCCCCGTATACACAGTGCTCTTTCTGCCTCCGATACTGGAGCCCAAATCATCTCCGATACCTGGAACCCGCAGTCCCAGATACCCATATCCCTCACTGTCGCTAATACCCAGAGCCCTGACTGTCTCTGATACTCAGAGCCCTCAATGACTCCGATGCCCAGTGCTCTCACTGTCTCCAATACCCAGTGCTCTCACTGTCTCCAATACCCATTGCGCTCACTGTCTCTGATACACAAAGCTCTAAATGTCTCCGATACCCAGATCCCTAACTCTCTCTCATACCCAGAGCTCTCACTGTCTCCAATAGCCAGAGCTTTCACTGTCTCTCATGTCCCGTGCCCTCACTCTCTCTGATGCCCAGAGCTCTCACTGTCTCCAAACCCGGGGACATCACTCGCTGCCCGGGGCACTCACAGTCTCCAATACCCAGAGCTCTCACTATTTACATTATCCAGAGCCCACACTGACACCAATAACCTGATCTTTCACTGCCTCCAATACCCAGAGCTCTCCCTGTCTCCAATACCCAGAGCTCTCACTGTCTCCGATACCTGGAGCTCTCACTGTCTCTGATACCCAGAGCCCTCACAGTCTCCATTAACCATAGCCCCCACTGTCTCCAATAGCCAGTGCTCTCACTGTCTCCGATACCCGGAGCTCTCACTGTCTCTGATACCCGGAGCTCTCAATGTCTCCATTACACAGATCCCTCCGTTTCTCGAGCCCAGAGCCATCACTGTCTCCGATACCCAGTGCTCTCACTGTCTCCAATTCCCAGTGCTCTCACTGTCTCCAATTCCCAGTGCTCTCACAGTCTCCAATTCCAAGAGCACTCACTGTCTCCAATATCCGGAGCTCTCACTGTTTCTCGAGCCCAGGCCCCTCTCTGTCTCCGATACCCAGAGCTCTCACTGTCTCCGATAACTGGAGCTCTCACTGTCTCCGAAACCCAGATCCCTCATTGTCTCCGATACCCGGAGCTCACACTGTCTCCGATACGCAGAGCTCTCACTATCTACAATATCCAGAGCTCCCACTGTCTCCAATAACCTGATCCCTCACTGTCTCCATTACACAGAGTCCTCACTGTCTCCGATACCCGGAACCCACACTGTATCCAATACCCAGAGCTCTCACTGTCTCCAAATCCCAGAGCTCTCACTGTCTCCAATACCCAGTGCTCTCACTGTCTCCGGTACCTGGAGCTCTCTCAGTCCCCAATACCCAGTGCTCTCACTGTCTCCAATACCCAGTGCTCTCACTGTCTCCGGTACCTGGAGCTCTCTCAGTCCCCAATACCCAGTGCTCTCACTGTCTCCAATACACAGTGCTCTCACTGTCACTGATACCCAGTGCACTCTCTGCCTCCGATAATGGAGCCCAAAACATCTCCGATACCTGGAACCTGCACTGTCCCAGATACCCATATCCCACACTGTCACCAATACCCAGAACCCTCACTGTCTCTGATACCCAGAAACCTCAATGTCTCCGATGCCCAGTGCTCTCACTGTCTCCAACACCCAGAGCTCTCACTGTCTCTGATACACGAAGCTCTAAATGTTTCCAATACCCAGCTCCCTAACTGTCTCACATGCCCAGAGCCCTCACTGTCTCCAATAGCTGGAGCTTTCACTGTCTCTCATGCCCAGTACCATCACTGTCTCTGATGCCCAGTGCTCTTACAGTCTCCAAACCCGGGGACATCACTCGATGCCCGGGGCACTCACAGTCTTCAATACCCAGAGCTTTCACTATCTACATTATCCAGAGCCCACACTGACACCAATAACCTGATCCTTCACAGTCTCCAATACCCAGAGCTCTCACTATCTACATTATCCAGAGCCCACACTGACACGAATACAGTGCTCTCTCTGCCTGCGATACCTGAGCCCAAAACATCTCCAATACCTGGACTGCGCACTGTCCCAGATACACATATCCCTCACTGTCACCAATACACAGAGTCCTCACTGTCTCTGATGCCCAGTGCTCTCACTGTCTCCAATACCCAGTGCTCTCACTGTCTCCAATACCCAGAGTCCTCACTGTCTCTGATGACCAGTGCTCTCACTGTCTCCAATACCCAGTGCTCTCATGTCTCCAATACCCAGTGCTCTCACTGTCTTCAATACCCAGTGCTCTCACTGTCTTCAGGACCCAGTGCTCTCACTGTTTCCATTACCCAGAGCTCTCACTGTCTCCGATACCTGGAGCTTTCACTGTCTCTGATACCCAGAGGCCTCACTGTCTCTGATGCCCAGTGCTCTCACTGTCTCCAAAACCCAGTGCTCTCACTGTCTCCAATACCCAGTGCTCTCACTGTCTCCAATACCCAGTCTGCTCACTGTCTCTGATACACAAAGCTCTAAATGTCTCCGATACCCAGATCCCTAACTCTCTCTCATGCCCAGAGCTCTCACTATTTACATTATCCAGAGCCAACACTGACACCAATAACCTGATCTTTCACTGCCTCCAATACCCAGAGCTCTCACTGTCTCCAATACCCAGAGCTCTCACTGTCTCCGATACCTGCAGCTCTCACTGTCTCTGATACCCAGAGCCCTCACCGTCTCCGTTAACCAGAGCCCTCACTGTCTCCAATAGCCAGTGCTCTCACTGTCTCCGATACCCGGAGCTCTCACTGTCTCCAATAGCTGGAGCTTTCACTGTCTCTCATGCCCAGTACCATCACTGTCTCTGATGCCCAGTGCTCTTACAGTCTCCAAACCCGGGGACATCACTCGATGCCCGTGGCACTCACAGTCTTCAATACCCAGAGCTTTCACTATCTACATTATCCAGAGCCCACACTGACACCAATAACCTGATCCTTCACAGTCTCCAATACCCAGAGCTCTCACTATCTACATTATCCAGAGCCCACACTGACACGAATACAGTGCTCTCTCTGCCTGCGATACCTGAGCCCAAAACATCTCCAATACCTGGACTGCGCACTGTCCCAGATACACATATCCCTCACTGTCACCAATACACAGAGTCCTCACTGTCTCTGATGCCCAGTGCTCTCACTGTCTCCAATACCCAGTGCTCTCACTGTCTCCAATACCCAGAGTCCTCACTGTCTCTGATGACAAGTGCTCTCACTGTCTCCAATACCCAGTGCTCTCATGTCTCCAATACCCAGTGCTCTCACTGTCTTCAATACCCAGTGCTCTCACTGTCTCCAATACCCAGAGTCCTCACTGTCTCTGATACCCAGATCTCTCACTGTCTCCGATGCCCAGTGCTCTCACTGTCTCCAATACCCAGTGCTCTCACTGTCTTCAGGACCCAGTGCTCTCACTGTTTTCATTACCCAGAGCTCTCACTGTCTCCGATACCCGGAGCTTTCACTGTCTCCGATACCCAGTGCTCTCACTGTCTCCGATACCCAGAGCTCTCACTGTCTCCAATACCCAGAGCTCTCACTGTCTCCGATACCTGGAGCTCTCACTGTCTCTGATACCCAGAGCCCTCACCGTCTCCGATAACCAGATCCCTCACTGTCTCCAATACCCACTGCTCTCACTGTCTCCGATATCCAGAGCCCTCACTATCTCCGATACCCAGAGTCCTCTCTGTCTCTGATACACAGAGTTCTCACTGTCTCTGATACCCAGAGGCCTCACTGTCTCCGATGCCCAGTGCTCTCACTGTCTCTGAAACCCAGAGCCCTCACTGTCTCTGATGCCCAGAGCTCTCAATGTCTCTGATACGCTGAGTCCTCACTGTCTCCGATGCCCAGTGCTCTCACTGTCTCTGATACCCAGACCCCTCACTGTCTCTGATGCCCAGAGCTCTCACTGTCTCTGATACGCTGAGTCCTCACTGTCTCTGATACCCAGTGCTCTCACTGTCTCTGATACCCAGAGCTCTCACTGTCTCCGATACCCAGAGCTCTCACTGTGTCCGATAACCAGATCCCTCACTGTCTCCAATACCCACTGCTCTCACTGTCTCCGATATCCAGAGTCCTCACTATCTCCGATACCCAGAGCTCTCACTGTGTCCGATACCTGGAGCTCTCACTGTCTCGGATACCTAGAGCCCTCACTGTCTCTGATACGCAGAGCTCTCACCGTCTCCGATACCCAGAGCCCTCACAGTCTCCGATAACCAGAGCCTACAATGTCTCCAATACCCGGAGCTCTCACTGTCTCCAATACCCAGAGCTCTCACTATCTACAATATCCAGACCGCACACTGAGTCCCAAAACCTAATCCCGCACCGCATCTGAAACCGAGAGTCCTCACTGTTTCCGATACCCAGATCCCTCCGTTTCTCGAGACCAGAGCCATCACTCTCTCCGATACCCACTGCTCTCACTGTCTCCGATATCCAGAGTCCTCACTATCTCCGATACCCAGAGTCCTCAATGTCTCTGATACACAGAGTCCTCACTGTCTCTGATACCCAGATCTCTCACTGTCTCCGATGCCCAGTGCTCTCACTGTCTCCAATACCCAGTGCTCTCACTGTCTTCAGGACCCAGTGCTCTCACTGTTTCCATTACCCAGAGCTCTCACTGTCTCCGATACCCGGAGCTTTCACTGTCTCCGATACCCAGTGCTCTCACTGTCTCCGATACACAGAGCTCTCACTGTCTGCAATACCTAGAGCTCTCACTGTCTCCAATACCTGGAGCTCTCACTGTCTCTGATACCCAGAGCCCTCACCATCTCCGATAACCAGATCCCTCACTGTCTCCAATACCCACTGCTCTCACTGTCTCCGATATCCAGAGTCCTCACTATCTCCGATACCCAGAGTCCTCACTTTCTCTGATACACAGAGTCCTCACTGTCTCTGATACCCAGAGGCCTCACTGTCTCCGATGCCCAGTGCTCTCACTGTCTCCAAAACCCAGTGCTCTCACTGTCTCCAATACCCAGTGCTCTCACTGTCTCCAATACCCAGTGCGCTCACTGTCTCTGATACACAAAGCTCTAAATGTCTCCGATACCCAGATCCCTAACTCTCTCTCTCATGCCCAGAGCTCTCACTATTTACATTATCCAGAGCCCACACTGACACCAATAACCTGATCTTTCACTGCCTCCAATACCCAGAGCTCTCACTGTCTCCAATACCCAGAGCTCTCACTGTCTCCGATACCTGGAGCTCTCATTGTCTCTGATACCCAGAGCCCTCACCGTCTCCGTTAACCAGAGCCCTCACTGTCTCCCATAGCCAGTGCTCTCACTGTCTCCGATACCCGGAGCTCTCACTGTCTCCAATAGCTGGAGCTTTCACTGTCTCTCATGCCCAGTACCATCACTGTCTCTGATGCCCAGTGCTCTTACAGTCTCCAAACCCGGGGACATCACTCGATGCCCGGGGCACTCACAGTCTTAAATACCCAGAGCTTTCACTATCTACATTATCCAGAGCCCACACTGACACCAATAACCTGATCCTTCACAGTCTCCAATACCCAGAGCTCTCACTATCTACATTATCCAGAGCCCACACTGACACGAATACAGTGCTCTCTCTGCCTGCGATACCTGAGCCCAAAACATCTCCAATACCTGGACTGCGCACTGTCCCAGATACACATATCCCTCACTGTCACCAATACACAGAGTCCTCACTGTCTCTGATGCCCAGTGCTCTCACTGTCTCCAATACCCAGTGCTCTCACTGTCTCCAATACCCAGAGTCCTCACTGTCTCTGATGACCAGTGCTCTCACTGTCTCCAATACCCAGTGCTCTCATGTCTCCAATACCCAGTGCTCTCACTGTCTTCAATACCCAGTGCTCTCACTGTCTCCAATACCCAGAGTCCTCACTGTCTCTGATACCCAGATCTCTCACTGTCTCCGATGCCCAGTGCTCTCACTGTCTCCAATACCCAGTGCTCTCACTGTCTTCAGGACCCAGTGCTCTCACTGTTTTCATTACCCAGAGCTCTCACTGTCTCCGATACCCGGAGCTTTCACTGTCTCCGATACCCAGTGCTCTCACTGTCTCCGATACCCAGAGCTCTCACTGTCTCCAATACCCAGAGCTCTCACTGTCTCCGATACCTGGAGCTCTCACTGTCTCTGATACCCAGAGCCCTCACCGTCTCCGATAACCAGATCCCTCACTGTCTCCAATACCCACTGCTCTCACTGTCTCCGATATCCAGAGCCCTCACTATCTCCGATACCCAGAGTCCTCTCTGTCTCTGATACACAGAGTTCTCACTGTCTCTGATACCCAGAGGCCTCACTGTCTCCGATGCCCAGTGCTCTCACTGTCTCTGAAACCCAGAGCCCTCACTGTCTCTGATGCCCAGAGCTCTCAATGTCTCTGATACGCTGAGTCCTCACTGTCTCCGATGCCCAGTGCTCTCACTGTCTCTGATACCCAGACCCCTCACTGTCTCTGATGCCCAGAGCTCTCACTGTCTCTGATACGCTGAGTCCTCACTGTCTCTGATACCCAGTGCTCTCACTGTCTCTGATACCCAGAGCTCTCACTGTCTCCGATACCCAGAGCTCTCACTGTGTCCGATAACCAGATCCCTCACTGTCTCCAATACCCACTGCTCTCACTGTCTCCGATATCCAGAGTCCTCACTATCTCCGATACCCAGAGCTCTCACTGTGTCCGATACCTGGAGCTCTCACTGTCTCGGATACCTAGAGCCCTCACTGTCTCTGATACGCAGAGCTCTCACCGTCTCCGATACCCAGAGCCCTCACAGTCTCCGATAACCAGAGCCTACAATGTCTCCAATACCCGGAGCTCTCACTGTCTCCAATACCCAGAGCTCTCACTATCTACAATATCCAGACCGCACACTGAGTCCCAAAACCTAATCCCGCACCGCATCTGAAACCGAGAGTCCTCACTGTTTCCGATACCCAGATCCCTCCGTTTCTCGAGACCAGAGCCATCACTCTCTCCGATACCCACTGCTCTCACTGTCTCCGATATCCAGAGTCCTCACTATCTCCAATACCCAGAGTCCTCAATGTCTCTGATACACAGAGTCCTCACTGTCTCTGATACCCAGATCTCTCACTGTCTCCGATGCCCAGTGCTCTCACTGTCTCCGATACACAGAGCTCTCACTGTCTGCAATACCTAGAGCTCTCACTGTCTCCAATACCTGGAGCTCTCACTGTCTCTGATACCCAGAGCCCTCACCATCTCCGATAACCAGATCCCTCACTGTCTCCAATACCCACTGCTCTCACTGTCTCCGATATCCAGAGTCCTCACTATCTCCGATACCCAGAGTCCTCACTTTCTCTGATACACAGAGTCCTCACTGTCTCTGATACCCAGAGGCCTCACTGTCTCCGATGCCCAGTGCTCTCACTGTCTCCAAAACCCAGTGCTCTCACTGTCTCCAATACCCAGTGCTCTCACTGTCTCCAATACCCAGTGCGCTCACTGTCTCTGATACACAAAGCTCTAAATGTCTCCGATACCCAGATCCCTAACTCTCTCTCTCATGCCCAGAGCTCTCACTATTTACATTATCCAGAGCCCACACTGACACCAATAACCTGATCTTTCACTGCCTCCAATACCCAGAGCTCTCACTGTCTCCAGTACCCAGAGCTCTCACTGTCTCCGATACCTGGAGCTCTCACTGTCTCTGATACCCAGAGCCCTCACCGTCTCCGTTAACCAGAGCCCTCACTGTCTCCAATAGCCAGTGCTCTCACTGTCTCCGATACCCGGAGCTCTCACTGTCTCCAATAGCTGGAGCTTTCACTGTCTCTCATGCCCAGTACCATCACTGTCTCTGATGCCCAGTGCTCTTACAGTCTCCAAACCCGGGGACATCACTCGATGCCCGGGGCACTCACAGTCTTCAATACCCAGAGCTTTCACTATCTACATTATCCAGAGCCCACACTGACACCAATAACCTGATCCTTCACAGTCTCCAATACCCAGAGCTCTCACTATCTACATTATCCAGAGCCCACACTGACACGAATACAGTGCTCTCTCTGCCTGCGATACCTGAGCGCAAAACATCTCCAATACCTGGACTGCGCACTGTCCCAGATACACATATCCCTCACTGTCACCAATACACAGAGTCCTCACTGTCTCTGATGCCCAGTGCTCTCACTGTCTCCAATACCCAGTGCTCTCACTGTCTCCAATACCCAGAGTCCTCACTGTCTCTGATGACCAGTGCTCTCACTGTCTCCAATACCCAGTGCTCTCATGTCTCCAATACCCAGTGCTCTCACTGTCTTCAATACCCAGTGCTCTCACTGTCTCCAATACCCAGAGTCCTCACTGTCTCTGATACCCAGATCTCTCACTGTCTCCGATGCCCAGTGCTCTCACTGTCTCCAATACCCAGTGCTCTCACTGTCTTCAGGACCCAGTGCTCTCACTGTTTTCATTACCCAGAGCTCTCACTGTCTCCGATACCCGGAGCTTTCACTGTCTCCGATACCCAGTGCTCTCACTGTCTCCGATACCCAGAGCTCTCACTGTCTCCAATACCCAGAGCTCTCACTGTCTCCGATACCTGGAGCTCTCACTGTCTCTGATACCCAGAGCCCTCACCATCTCCGATAACCAGATCCCTCACTGTCTCCAATACCCACTGCTCTCACTGTCTCCGATATCCAGAGCCCTCACTATCTCCGATACCCAGAGTCCTCTCTGTCTCTGATACACAGAGTCCTCACTGTCTCTGATACCCAGAGGCCTCACTGTCTCCGATGCCCAGTGCTCTCACTGTCTCTGAAACCCAGAGCCCTCACTGTCTCCGATGCCCAGTGCTCTCACTGTCTCTGATACCCAGACCCCTCACTGTCTCTGATGCCCAGAGCTCTCACTGTCTCTGATACGCTGAGTCCTCACTGTCTCTGATACCCAGTGCTCTCACTGTCTCTGATACCCAGAGCTCTCACTGTCTCCGAAACCTGGAGATCTCACCGTCTCCAATACCCAGAGTTCTCACTGCCTCCGATACCCAGAGCTCTCACTGTGTCCGATACCTGGAGCTCTCACTGTCTCGGATACCTAGAGCCCTCACTGTCTCTGATACGCAGAGCTCTCACCGTCTCCGATACCCAGAGCCCTCACAGTCTCCGATAACCAGAGCCTACAATGTCTCCAATACCCGGAGCTCTCACTGTCTCCAATACCCAGAGCTCTCACTATCTACAATATCCAGACCGCACACTGAGTCCCAAAACCTAATCCCGCACCGCATCTGAAACCGAGAGTCCTCACTGTTTCCGATACCCAGATCCCTCCATTTCTCGAGACCAGAGCCATCACTGTCTCCGATACCCACTGCTCTCACTGTCTCCGATATCCAGAGTCCTCACTATCTCCGATACCCAGAGTCCTCAATGTCTCTGATACACAGAGTCCTCACTGTCTCTGATACCCAGATCTCTCACTGTCTCCGATGCCCAGTGCTCTCACTGTCTCCAATACCCAGTGCTCTCACTGTCTTCAGGACCCAGTGCTCTCACTGTTTCCATTACCCAGAGCTCTCACTGTCTCCGATACCCGGAGCTTTCACTGTCTCCGATACCCAGTGCTCTCACTGTCTCCGATACACAGAGCTCTCACTGTCTGCAATACCTAGAGCTCTCACTGTCTCCGATACCTGGAGCTCTCACTGTCTCTGATACCTAGAGCCCTCACCGTCTCCGGTAACCAGATCCCTCACTGTCTCCAATACCCACTGCTCTCACTGTCTCCGATATACAGAGTCCTCACTATCTCCGATACCCAGAGTCCTCACTTTCTCTGATACCCAGAGGCCTCACTGTCTTCGATGCCCAGTGCTCTCAGTGTCTCCCATACCCAGAGCCCTCACTGTCTCCGATGCCCAGAGCTCTCAATGTCTCTGATACGCTGAATCCTCACTGTCTCCGATACCCGGAGCTCTTACGGTCTCCAATACCCAGTGTTCTCAATGTCTCCGATACCCAGTGCCTCACAGTCTCGTATACCCAGAGCTCTCACTGTCTCCAATGCCCAGTGCTCCCACTGTCTCCAATACCAAGTGTTCTCACTGTCTCCGATACCTGGAGCTCTCACTGTCTCCGATACCCTGAGTCCTCACTGTCTCTGATACCCAGAGCCCTCACTGTCTCCGATACCCAGAGCTCTCACTGTCTGCAATACCCAGAGGCCTCACTGTCTCCGATGCCCAGTGCTCTCACTGTCTCTGACACCCAGAGCCCTCACTGTCTCTGATGCCCAGAGCTCTCAATTTCTCTGATACGCTGAATCCTCACTGTCTCCGATACCCGGAGCTCTTACCGTCTCCAATACCCGCTGCTCTCACTGTCTCCGATACCCAGAGTCCTCACTGTCTCTGATACCCAGAGCCCTCACTTTCTCCGATGCCGAGTTCTCTCACTGTCTCTGATACCCAGACCCCTCACTGTCTCTGATGCCCAGAGCTCTCACTGTCTCCGATGCCCAGTGCTCTCACTGTCTCCAATACCCAGTGCTCTCACTGTCTTCAGGACCCAGTGCTCTCACTGTTTCCATTACCCAGAGCTCTCACTGTCTCCGATACCCGGAGCTTTCACTGTCTCCGATACCCAGTGCTCTCACTGTCTCCGATACACAGAGCTCTCACTGTCTGCAATACCTAGAGCTCTCACTGTCTCCAATACCTGGAGCTCTCACTGTCTCTGATACCCAGAGCCCTCACCATCTCCGATAACCAGATCCCTCACTGTCTCCAATACCCACTGCTCTCACTGTCTCCGATATCCAGAGTCCTCACTATCTCCGATACCCAGAGTCCTCACTTTCTCTGATACACAGAGTCCTCACTGTCTCTGATACCCAGAGGCCTCACTGTCTCCGATGCCCAGTGCTCTCACTGTCTCCAAAACCCAGTGCTCTCACTGTCTCCAATACCCAGTGCTCTCACTGTCTCCAATACCCAGTGCGCTCACTGTCTCTGATACACAAAGCTCTAAATGTCTCCGATACCCAGATCCCTAACTCTCTCTCTCATGCCCAGAGCTCTCACTATTTACATTATCCAGAGCCCACACTGACACCAATAACCTGATCTTTCACTGCCTCCAATACCCAGAGCTCTCACTGTCTCCAATACCCAGAGCTCTCACTGTCTCCGATACCTGGAGCTCTCATTGTCTCTGATACCCAGAGCCCTCACCGTCTCCGTTAACCAGAGCCCTCACTGTCTCCCATAGCCAGTGCTCTCACTGTCTCCGATACCCGGAGCTCTCACTGTCTCCAATAGCTGGAGCTTTCACTGTCTCTCATGCCCAGTACCATCACTGTCTCTGATGCCCAGTGCTCTTACAGTCTCCAAACCCGGGGACATCACTCGATGCCCGGGGCACTCACAGTCTTCAATACCCAGAGCTTTCACTATCTACATTATCCAGAGCCCACACTGACACCAATAACCTGATCCTTCACAGTCTCCAATACCCAGAGCTCTCACTATCTACATTATCCAGAGCCCACACTGACACGAATACAGTGCTCTCTCTGCCTGCGATACCTGAGCGCAAAACATCTCCAATACCTGGACTGCGCACTGTCCCAGATACACATATCCCTCACTGTCACCAATACACAGAGTCCTCACTGTCTCTGATGCCCAGTGCTCTCACTGACTCCAATACCCAGTGCTCTCACTGTCTCCAATACCCAGAGTCCTCACTGTCTCTGATGACCAGTGCTCTCACTGTCTCCAATACCCAGTGCTCTCATGTCTCCAATACCCAGTGCTCTCACTGTCTCCAATACCCAGAGTCCTCACTGTCTCTGATACCCAGATCTCTCACTGTCTCCGATGCCCAGTGCTCTCACTGTCTCCAATACCCAGTGCTCTCACTGTCTTCAGGACCCAGTGCTCTCACTGTTTTCATTACCCAGAGCTCTCACTGTCTCCGATACCCGGAGCTTTCACTGTCTCCGATACCCAGTGCTCTCACTGTCTCCGATACCCAGAGCTCTCACTGTCTCCAATACCCAGAGCTCTCACTGTCTCCGATACCTGGAGCTCTCACTGTCTCTGATACCCAGAGCCCTCACCGTCTCCGATAACCAGATCCCTCACTGTCTCCAATACCCACTGCTCTCACTGTCTCCGATATCCAGAGCCCTCACTATCTCCGATACCCAGAGTCCTCTCTGTCTCTGATACACAGAGTTCTCACTGTCTCTGATACCCAGAGGCCTCACTGTCTCCGATGCCCAGTGCTCTCACTGTCTCTGAAACCCAGAGCCCTCACTGTCTCTGATGCCCAGAGCTCTCAATGTCTCTGATACGCTGAGTCCTCACTGTCTCCGATGCCCAGTGCTCTCACTGTCTCTGATACCCAGACCCCTCACTGTCTCTGATGCCCAGAGCTCTCACTGTCTCTGATACGCTGAGTCCTCACTGTCTCTGATACCCAGTGCTCTCACTGTCTCTGATACCCAGAGCTCTCACTGTCTCCGATACCCAGAGCTCTCACTGTGTCCGATAACCAGATCCCTCACTGTCTCCAATACCCACTGCTCTCACTGTCTCCGATATCCAGAGTCCTCACTATCTCCGATACCCAGAGCTCTCACTGTGTCCGATACCTGGAGCTCTCACTGTCTCGGATACCTAGAGCCCTCACTGTCTCTGATACGCAGAGCTCTCACCGTCTCCGATACCCAGAGCCCTCACAGTCTCCGATAACCAGAGCCTACAATGTCTCCAATACCCGGAGCTCTCACTGTCTCCAATACCCAGAGCTCTCACTATCTACAATATCCAGACCGCACACTGAGTCCCAAAACCTAATCCCGCACCGCATCTGAAACCGAGAGTCCTCACTGTTTCCGATACCCAGATCCCTCCGTTTCTCGAGACCAGAGCCATCACTCTCTCCGATACCCACTGCTCTCACTGTCTCCGATATCCAGAGTCCTCACTATCTCCAATACCCAGAGTCCTCAATGTCTCTGATACACAGAGTCCTCACTGTCTCTGATACCCAGATCTCTCACTGTCTCCGATGCCCAGTGCTCTCACTGTCTCCGATACACAGAGCTCTCACTGTCTGCAATACCTAGAGCTCTCACTGTCTCCAATACCTGGAGCTCTCACTGTCTCTGATACCCAGAGCCCTCACCATCTCCGATAACCAGATCCCTCACTGTCTCCAATACCCACTGCTCTCACTGTCTCCGATATCCAGAGTCCTCACTATCTCCGATACCCAGAGTCCTCACTTTCTCTGATACACAGAGTCCTCACTGTCTCTGATACCCAGAGGCCTCACTGTCTCCGATGCCCAGTGCTCTCACTGTCTCCAAAACCCAGTGCTCTCACTGTCTCCAATACCCAGTGCTCTCACTGTCTCCAATACCCAGTGCGCTCACTGTCTCTGATACACAAAGCTCTAAATGTCTCCGATACCCAGATCCCTAACTCTCTCTCTCATGCCCAGAGCTCTCACTATTTACATTATCCAGAGCCCACACTGACACCAATAACCTGATCTTTCACTGCCTCCAATACCCAGAGCTCTCACTGTCTCCAATACCCAGAGCTCTCACTGTCTCCGATACCTGGAGCTCTCACTGTCTCTGATACCCAGAGCCCTCACCGTCTCCGTTAACCAGAGCCCTCACTGTCTCCAATAGCCAGTGCTCTCACTGTCTCCGATACCCGGAGCTCTCACTGTCTCCAATAGCTGGAGCTTTCACTGTCTCTCATGCCCAGTACCATCACTGTCTCTGATGCCCAGTGCTCTTACAGTCTCCAAACCCGGGGACATCACTCGATGCCCGGGGCACTCACAGTCTTCAATACCCAGAGCTTTCACTATCTACATTATCCAGAGCCCACACTGACACCAATAACCTGATCCTTCACAGTCTCCAATACCCAGAGCTCTCACTATCTACATTATCCAGAGCCCACACTGACACGAATACAGTGCTCTCTCTGCCTGCGATACCTGAGCGCAAAACATCTCCAATACCTGGACTGCGCACTGTCCCAGATACACATATCCCTCACTGTCACCAATACACAGAGTCCTCACTGTCTCTGATGCCCAGTGCTCTCACTGTCTCCAATACCCAGTGCTCTCACTGTCTCCAATACCCAGAGTCCTCACTGTCTCTGATGACCAGTGCTCTCACTGTCTCCAATACCCAGTGCTCTCATGTCTCCAATACCCAGTGCTCTCACTGTCTTCAATACCCAGTGCTCTCACTGTCTCCAATACCCAGAGTCCTCACTGTCTCTGATACCCAGATCTCTCACTGTCTCCGATGCCCAGTGCTCTCACTGTCTCCAATACCCAGTGCTCTCACTGTCTTCAGGACCCAGTGCTCTCACTGTTTTCATTACCCAGAGCTCTCACTGTCTCCGATACCCGGAGCTTTCACTGTCTCCGATACCCAGTGCTCTCACTGTCTCCGATACCCAGAGCTCTCACTGTCTCCAATACCCAGAGCTCTCACTGTCTCCGATACCTGGAGCTCTCACTGTCTCTGATACCCAGAGCCCTCACCGTCTCCGATAACCAGATCCCTCACTGTCTCCAATACCCACTGCTCTCACTGTCTCCGATATCCAGAGCCCTCACTATCTCCGATACCCAGAGTCCTCTCTGTCTCTGATACACAGAGTCCTCACTGTCTCTGATACCCAGAGGCCTCACTGTCTCCGATGCCCAGTGCTCTCACTGTCTCTGAAACCCAGAGCCCTCACTGTCTCTGATGCCCAGAGCTCTCAATGTCTCTGATACGCTGAGTCCTCACTGTCTCCGATGCCCAGTGCTCTCACTGTCTCTGATACCCAGACCCCTCACTGTCTCTGATGCCCAGAGCTCTCACTGTCTCTGATACGCTGAGTCCTCACTGTCTCTGATACCCAGTGCTCTCACTGTCTCTGATACCCAGAGCTCTCACTGTCTCCGAAACCTGGAGATCTCACCGTCTCCAATACCCAGAGTTCTCACTGCCTCCGATACCCAGAGCTCTCACTGTGTCCGATACCTGGAGCTCTCACTGTCTCGGATACCTAGAGCCCTCACTGTCTCTGATACGCAGAGCTCTCACCGTCTCCGATACCCAGAGCCCTCACAGTCTCCGATAACCAGAGCCTACAATGTCTCCAATACCCGGAGCTCTCACTGTCTCCAATACCCAGAGCTCTCACTATCTACAATATCCAGACCGCACACTGAGTCCCAAAACCTAATCCCGCACCGCATCTGAAACCGAGAGTCCTCACTGTTTCCGATACCCAGATCCCTCCATTTCTCGAGACCAGAGCCATCACTGTCTCCGATACCCACTGCTCTCACTGTCTCCGATATCCAGAGTCCTCACTATCTCCGATACCCAGAGTCCTCAATGTCTCTGATACACAGAGTCCTCACTGTCTCTGATACCCAGATCTCTCACTGTCTCCGATGCCCAGTGCTCTCACTGTCTCCAATACCCAGTGCTCTCACTGTCTTCAGGACCCAGTGCTCTCACTGTTTCCATTACCCAGAGCTCTCACTGTCTCCGATACCCGGAGCTTTCACTGTCTCCGATACCCAGTGCTCTCACTGTCTCCGATACACAGAGCTCTCACTGTCTGCAATACCTAGAGCTCTCACTGTCTCCGATACCTGGAGCTCTCACTGTCTCTGATACCTAGAGCCCTCACCGTCTCCGGTAACCAGATCCCTCACTGTCTCCAATACCCACTGCTCTCACTGTCTCCGATATACAGAGTCCTCACTATCTCCGATACCCAGAGTCCTCACTTTCTCTGATACCCAGAGGCCTCACTGTCTTCGATGCCCAGTGCTCTCAGTGTCTCCCATACCCAGAGCCCTCACTGTCTCCGATGCCCAGAGCTCTCAATGTCTCTGATACGCTGAATCCTCACTGTCTCCGATACCCGGAGCTCTTACGGTCTCCAATACCCAGTGTTCTCAATGTCTCCGATACCCAGTGCCTCACAGTCTCGTATACCCAGAGCTCTCACTGTCTCCAATGCCCAGTGCTCCCACTGTCTCCAATACCAAGTGTTCTCACTGTCTCCGATACCTGGAGCTCTCACTGTCTCCGATACCCTGAGTCCTCACTGTCTCTGATACCCAGAGTCCTCACTGTCTCCGATACCCAGAGCTCTCACTGTCTGCAATACCCAGAGGCCTCACTGTCTCCGATGCCCAGTGCTCTCACTGTCTCTGACACCCAGAGCCCTCACTGTCTCTGATGCCCAGAGCTCTCAATTTCTCTGATACGCTGAATCCTCACTGTCTCCGATACCCGGAGCTCTTACCGTCTCCAATACCCGCTGCTCTCACTGTCTCCGATACCCAGAGTCCTCAATGTCTCTGATACCCAGAGCCCTCACTGTCTCCGATGCCGAGTTCTCTCACTGTCTCTGATACCCAGACCCCTCACTGTCTCTGATGCCCAGAGCTCTCACTGTCTCTGATACGCTGAGTCCTCACTGTCTCTGATACCCAGTGCTCTCACTGTCTCTGATACCCAGAGCTCTCACTGTCTCCGAAACCTGGAGATCTCACCGTCTCCAATACCCAGAGTTCTCACTGCCTCCGATACCCAGAGCTCTCACTGTGTCCGATACCTGGAGCTCTCACTGTCTCGGATACCTAGAGCCCTCACTGTGTCTGATACGCAGAGCTCTCACCGTCTCCGATACCCAGAGCCCTCACAGTCTCCGATAACCTGAGCCTACAATGTCTCCAATACCCGGAGCTCTCACTGTCTCCAATACCCAGAGCTCTCACTATCTACAATATCCAGACCGCACACTGAGTCCAAAAACCTGATCCCTCACTGCGTCTGAAACCGAGAGTCCTCACTGTTTCCGATACCCAGATCCCTCCGTTTCTCGAGACCAAAGCCATCACTGTCTCTGATACCCAGTGCTCTCACTGTCTCCGATATCCAGAGCTCTCACTGTGTCCGATACCTGGAGCTCTCACTGTCTCGGATACCCAGAGCTCTCACTGTGTCCGATACCTGGAGCTCTCACTGTCTCCAATTCCCAGTGCTCTCACAGTCTCCAATTCCAAGAGCTCTCACTGTCTCCAATATCCAGACGTCTCACTGTTTCTCGAGCCCAGGCCCCTCTCTGTCTCCGATACCCAGAGCTCTCACTGTCTCCGATAACTGGAGCTCTCACTGTCTCCGAAAACCAGATCCCTCATTGTCTCCGCTACCTGGAGCTCACATTGTCTCCGATACGCAGAGGTCTCACTGATCCCTCACTGTGTCCGACAATACCCAGTTCTCTCACAGTCTCCAATACCCAGT
The DNA here is from genome assembly GCF_017639515.1 of Carcharodon carcharias. Taxonomy (NCBI): domain Eukaryota; kingdom Metazoa; phylum Chordata; class Chondrichthyes; order Lamniformes; family Lamnidae; genus Carcharodon; species Carcharodon carcharias. Next base: position 7,961,276 of record NC_054480.1, on the reverse strand, counting down.
GCTCTCACTGATGCCGATTCCACGTGCTCTCACTGTCTCCAATACCCAGTGCTCTCACTGTCTCCAATACCCAGTGCTCTCACTGTCCCCGTATACACAGTGCTCTTTCTGCCTCCGATACTGGAGCCCAAATCATCTCCGATACCTGGAATCCGCAGTCCCAGATACCCTTATTCCTCACTGTCGCTAATACCCAGAGCCCTGACTGTCTCTGATACCCAGAGCCCTCAATGTCTCCGATGCTCAATGCTCTCACTGTCTCCAATACCCAGTGCTCTCACTGTCTCCAATAACCATTGCACTCACTCTCTCTGATACACAAAGCTCTAAATGTCTCCGATACCCAGATCCCTAACTCTCTCTCATGCCCAGAGCTCTCACTGTCTCCAATAGCCAGAGCTTTCACTGTCTCTCATGCCCCGTGCCCTCACTGTCTCTGATGCCCAGAGCTCTCACTGTCTCCAAACCCGGGGACATCACTCGCTGTCCGGGGCACTCACAGTCTCCAATACCCAGAGCTCTCACTATTTACATTATCCAGAGCCCACACTGACACCAATAACCTGATCTTTCACTGCCTCCAATACCCAGAGCTCCCACTGTCTCCAATACCCAGAGCTCTCACTGTCTCCGATACCTGGAGCTCTCACTGTCTCTGATACCCAGAGCCCTCACCGTCTCCGTTAACCAGAGCCCTCACTGTCTCCAATAGCCAGTGCTCTCACTGTCTCCGATACCCGGAGCTCTCACTGTCTCCAATAGCTGGAGCTTTCACTGTCTCTCATGCCCAGTACCATCACTGTCTCTGATGCCCAGTGCTCTTACAGTCTCCAAACCCGGGGACATCACTCGATGCCCGGGGCACTCACAGTCTTCAATACCCAGAGCTTTCACTATCTACATTATCCAGAGCCCACACTGACACCAATAACCTGATCCTTCACAGTCTCCAATACCCAGAGCTCTCACTATCTACATTATCCAGAGCCCACACTGACACGAATACAGTGCTCTCTCTGCCTGCGATACCTGAGCCCAAAACATCTCCAATACCTGGACTGCGCACTGTCCCAGATACACATATCCCTCACTGTCACCAATACACAGAGTCCTCACTGTCTCTGATGCCCAGTGCTCTCACTGTCTCCAATACCCAGTGCTCTCACTGTCTCCAATACCCAGAGTCCTCACTGTCTCTGATGACCAGTGCTCTCACTGTCTCCAATACCCAGTGCTCTCATGTCTCCAATACCCAGTGCTCTCACTGTCTTCAATACCCAGTGCTCTCACTGTCTCCAATACCCAGAGTCCTCACTGTCTCTGATACCCAGATCTCTCACTGTCTCCGATGCCCAGTGCTCTCACTGTCTCCAATACCCAGTGCTCTCACTGTCTTCAGGACCAGTGCTCTCACTGTTTTCATTACAAAGAGCTCTCACTGTCTCCGATACCCGGAGCTTTCACTGTCTCCGATACCCAGTGCTCTCACTGTCTCCGATACCCAGAGCTCTCACTGTCTCCAATACCCAGAGCTCTCACTGTCTCCGATACCTGGAGCTCTCACTGTCTCTGATACCCAGAGCCCTCACTATCTCCGATACCCAGAGTCCTCTCTGTCTCTGATACACAGAGTCCTCACTGTCTCTGATACCCAGAGGCCTCACTGTCTCCGATGCCCAGTGCTCTCACTGTCTCTGAAACCCAGAGCCCTCACTGTCTCTGATGCCCAGAGCTCTCAATGTCTCTGATACGCTGAGTCCTCACTGTCTCCGATGCCCAGTGCTCTCACTGTCTCTGATACCCAGACCCCTCACTGTCTCTGATGCCCAGAGCTCCTACTGTCTCTGATACGCTGAGTCCTCACTGTCTCTGATACCCAGTGCTCTCACTGTCTCTGATACCCAGAGCTCTCACTGTCTCCGATACCCAGAGCTCTCACTGTGTCCGATAACCAGATCCCTCACTGTCTCCAATACCCACTGCTCTCACAGTCTCCGATATCCAGAGTCCTCACTATCTCCGATACCCAGAGCTCTCACTGTGTCCGATACCTGGAGCTCTCACTGTCTCGGATACCTAGAGCCCTCACTGTCTCTGATACGCAGAGCTCTCACCGTCTCCGATACCCAGAGCCCTCACAGTCTCCGATAACCAGAGCCTACAATGTCTCCAATACCCGGAGCTCTCACTGTCTCCAATACCCAGAGCTCTCACTATCTACAATATCCAGACCGCACACTGAGTCCCAAAACCTAATCCCGCACCGCATCTGAAACCGAGAGTCCTCACTGTTTCCGATACCCAGATCCCTCCATTTCTCGAGACCAGAGCCATCACTGTCTCCGATACCCACTGCTCTCACTGTCTCCGATATCCAGAGTCCTCACTATCTCCGATACCCAGAGTCCTCAATGTCTCTGATATACAGAGTCCTCACTGTCTCTGATACCCAGAGGCCTCACTGTCTCCGATGCCCAGTGCTCTCACTGTCTCCAATACCCAGTGCTCTCACTGTCTCCAATACCCAGTGCTCTCACTGTCTCCAATACCCAGTGCGCTCACTGTCTCTGATACACAAAGCTCTAAATGTCTCCGATACCCAGATCCCTAACTCTCTCTCATACCCAGAGCTCTCACTGTCTCCAATAGCCAGAGCTTTCACTGTCTCTCATGCCCCGTGCCCTCACTCTCTCTGATGCCCAGAGCTCTCACTGTCTCCAAACCCGGGGACATCACTCGCTGCCCGGGGCACTCACAGTCTCCAATACCCAGAGCTCTCACTCTTTACATTATCCAGAGCCCACACTGACACCAATAACCTGATCTTTCACTGCCTCCAATACCCAGAGCTCTCACTGTCTCCAATACCCAGAGCTCTCACTGTCTCCGATACCTGGAGCTCTCACTGTCTCTGATACCCAGAGCCCTCACCGTCTCCGTTAACCAGAGCCCTCACTGTCTCCAATAGCCAGTGCTCTCACTGTCTCCGATACCCGGAGCTCTCACTGTCTCCAATAGCTGGAGCTTTCACTGTCTCTCATGCCCAGTACCATCACTGTCTCTGATGCCCAGTGCTCTTACAGTCTCCAAACCCGGGGACATCACTCGATGCCCGGGGCACTCACAGTCTTCAATACCCAGAGCTTTCACTATCTACATTATCCAGAGCCCACACTGACACCAATAACCTGATCCTTCACAGTCTCCAATACCCAGAGCTCTCACTATCTACATTATCCAGAGCCCACACTGACACGAATACAGTGCTCTCTCTGCCTGCGATACCTGAGCCCAAAACATCTCCAATACCTGGACTGCGCACTGTCCCAGATACACATATCCCTCACTGTCACCAATACACAGAGTCCTCACTGTCTCTGATGCCCAGTGCTCTCACTGTCTCCAATACCCAGTGCTCTCACTGTCTCCAATACCCAGAGTCCTCACTGTCTCTGATGACCAGTGCTCTCACTGTCTCCAATACCCAGTGCTCTCATGTCTCCAATACCCAGTGCTCTCACTGTCTTCAATACCCAGTGCTCTCACTGTCTCCAATACCCAGAGTCCTCAATGTCTCTGATACACAGATCTCTCACTGTCTCTGATGCCCAGTGCTCTCACTGTCTCCAATACCCAGTGCTCTCACTGTCTTCAGGACCCAGTGCTCTCACTGTTTCCATTACCCAGAGCTCTCACTGTCTCCGATACCCGGAGCTTTCACTGTCTCTGATACCCAGTGCTCTCACTGTCTCCGATACCCAGAGCACTCACTGTCACCAATACCCAGAGCTCTCACTGTCTCCGATACCTGGAGCTCTCACTGTCTCTGATACCCAGAGCCCTCACCGTCTCCGATAACCAGATCCCTCACTGTCTCCAATACCCACTGCTCTCACTGTCTCCGATATACAGAGTCCTCACTATCTCCGATACCCAGAGTCCTCACTGTCTCTGATACCCAGAGGCCTCACTGTCTCCGATGCCCAGTGCTCTCAGTGTCTCCCATACCCAGAGCCCTCACTGTCTCTGATGCCCAGAGCTCTCAATGTCTCTGATACGCTGAATCCTCACTGTCTCCGATACCCGGAGCTCTTACGGTCTCCAATACCCAGTGTTCTCAATGTCTCCGATACCCATTGCCTCACAGTCTCGGATACCCAGAGCTCTCACTGTCTCCAATGCCCAGTGCTCCCACTGTCTCCAATACCAAGTGTTCTCACTGTTTCCGATACCTGGAGCTCTCACTGTCTCTGATACCCAGAGCCCTTACTGTGTCCGATGCCCAGTGCTCTCACTGTTTCTGATACCCAGACCTCTCACTGTCTCTGATGCCCAGTGCTCTCACTGTCTCCGATACCCAGAGTCCTCACTGTCTCTGATACCCAGACCCCTCACTGTCTCTGATGCCCAGAGCTCTCACTGTCTCTGATACGCTGAGTCCTCACTGTCTCTGATACCCAGTGCTCTCACTGTCTCTGATACCCAGAGCTCTCACTGTCTCCGAAACCTGGAGATCTCACCGTCTCCAATACCCAGTGTTCTCACTGTCTCCGATACCCAGAGCTCTCACTGTCTCCGATAACTGGAGCTCTCAATGTCTCCGAAAACCAGATCCCTCATTGTCTCCGCTACCCGGAGCTCACATTGTCTCCGATACGCAGAGGTCTCACTGATCCCTCACTGTGTCCGACAATACCCAGTTCTCTCACAGTCTCCAATACCCAGTGCTCTCACTGTTGCCGATTCCAAGTGCTCTCACTGTCTCCAATACCCAGTGCTCTCACTGTCTCCAATACCCAGTGCTCTCACTGTCCCCGTATACACAGTGCTCTTTCTGCCTCCGATACTGGAGCCCAAATCATCTCCGATACGTTGAACCCGCAGTCCCAGATACCCTTATTCCTCACTGTCGCTAATACCCAGAGCCCTGACTGTCTCTGATACCCAGAGCCCTCAATGTCTCCGATGACCAATGCTCTCACTGTTCCAATACCCAGTGCACTCACTGTCTCCAATACCCAGTGCGCTCACTTTCTCTGATACACAAAGCTCTAAATGTCTCCGATACCCAGATCCCTAACTCTCTCTCATGCCCAGAGCTCTCACTGTCTCCAATAGCCAGAGCTTTCACTGTCTCTCATGTCCCGTGCCCTCACTGTCTCTGATGCCCAGAGCTCTCACTATCTCCAAACCCGGGGACATCACTCGCTGCCCGGGGCACTCACAGTCTCCAATACCCAGAGCTCTCACTATTTACATTATCCAGAGCCCACACTGACACCAATAACCTGATCCTTCACTGCCTCCAATACCCAGAGCTCTCACTGTCTCCAATACCCAGAGCTCTCACTGTCTCCGATACCTGGAGCTCTCACTGTCTCTGATACCCAGAGCTCTCACTGTCTCCGATACCTGGAGCTCTCACTGTCTCTGATACCCAGAGCTCTCACTGTCTCGGATAACTGGAGCTCTCATTGTCTCCAATACCCAGAGCTCTCACTGTCTCCAATACCAAGAGCTCTCACTGTCTCCGATACCTGGAGCTCTCACTGTCTCTGATACCCAGAGCCCTCACCGTCTCCGATAACCAGAGCCCTCACTGTCTCCAATACCCAGAGCTCTCACTGTCTCCGATACCTGGAGCTCTCACTGTATCCGATAACTGGAGCTCTCATTGTCTCCAATACCCAGAGCACTCACTGTCTCCAATACCCAGAGCTCTCACTGTCTCCAATACCCAGAGCTCTCACTGTCTCCGATACCTGGAGCTCTCACTGTCCCTGATGTCCAGAGCCCTCACCGTCTCCGATAACCAGAGCTCTCACTGTCTCCAATACCCAGTGCTCTCACTGTCCTCGATACCCGGAGCTCTCACTGTCTCTGATACCCGGAGCTCTCAATGTCTCCATTACACAGAGTCCTCACTGTCTCCGTAACCCGGACCCCTCACAGCCTCCGATACCCGGAGCCTTCACTCGCTCCGATACCCGGAGCTCTCACTGTCTCCGACACCCGGTGCTCTCACTGTCTCCGATAACCTGAGCCTTCAATGTCTCCGATACCCAGTGCTCTCACTGTCTCCAATACCCAGAGCTCTCATTGTCTCCAGTACCCAGAGTCCTCACTGTCTCTGATACCCAGAGTCCTCACTGTCTCTGATACAAAGAGTCCTCACTGTCTCTGATACCCGGAGCTCTCACTGTCTCTGATACCCAGTGCTCTCACTGTCTCCAATACCCAGTGCTCTCATGTCTCCAATACCCAGTGCTCTCACTCTCTTCAATACCCAGTGCTCTCACTGTCTCCAATACCCAGTGCTCTCATGTCTCCAATACCCAATGCGCCCACTGTCTTCAATACCCAGTGCTCTCACTGTCTCCAATACCCAGAGTCCTCACTGTCTCTGATACCCAGATCTCTCACTGACTCCGATGCCCAGTGCTCTCACTGTCTCCAATACCCAGTGCTCTCACAGTCTTCAGTACCCAGTGCTCTCACTGTTTCCATTACCCAGAGCTTTCACTGTCTCCGATACCCAGTGCTCTCACTGTCTCCAATACCCAGTGCTCTCACTGTCTCCCATACCCAGAGCCCTCACTGTCTCTGATGCCCAGAGCTCTCAATGTCTCTGATACGCTGAGTCCTCACTGTCTCCGATACCCAGAGCTCTTACTGTCTCCAATACCCAGTGTTCTCAATGTCTCCGTTACCCAGTGCCTCACAGTCTCGGATACCCAGAGCTCTCACTGTCTCCAATGCCCAGTGCTCCCACTGTCTCCAATACCAAGTGTTCTCACTGTCTCCGATACCTGGCGTTCTCACTGTCTCCGATAACCAGAGTCTTCACTGTCTCTGATACCCAGAGCCCTCACCGTCTCCGATAACCAGAGCCCTCACTGTCTCTGGTACCCAGAGCTCTCACTGTCTCCGATACCCAGAGTCCTCACTGTCTCCGATACCCAGAGCCCTCACTGTCTCTGATGCCCAGTGCTCTCACTGTCTCTGATACCCAGAGCCCTCACTGTCTCTGATGCCCAGAGCTCTCACTGTCTCTGATACGCTGAGTCCTCACTGTCTCTGATACCTAGTGCTCTCACTGTCTCTGATACCCGGAGCTCTCACTGTCTCCGATACCTGGAGCTCTCACTGTCTCCGATACCCAGAATCCTCACTGTCTCTGATACCCAGAGTCCTCACTGTCTCTGATACCCAGAGCCCTCACTGTCTCCGATGCCCAGTGCTCTCACTGTCTCTGATACCCAGAGCCCTCACTGTCTCTGATGCCCAGAGCTCTCACTGTCTCTGATACGCTGAGCCATCACTGTCTCCGATACCCAGTGCTCTCACTGTCTCCAATTCCCAGTGCTCTCACAGTCTCCAATTCCAAGAGATCTCACTGTCTCCAATATCCGGAGCTCTCACTGTTTCTCGAGCCCAGGTCCCTCTCTGTCTCCGATACCCAGAGCTCTCACTGTCTCCAAAACCAAGATCCCTCATTGTCTCCACTACCCGGAGCTCACACTACCTCCGATACGCAGAGCTCTCATTGATCCCTCACTGTGTCCGACAATACCCAGTTCTCTCACAGTCTCCAATACTCAGTGATCTCACTGTTGCCGATACCCAGTGCTCTCACTGTCTCCAATACCCAGTGCTCTCACTGTCCCCGTATACACAGTGCTCTTTCTGCCTCCGATACTGGAGCCCAAATCATCTTTGATACCTGGAACCCGCAGTCCCAGATACCCATATCCCTCACTGTCGCTAATACCCAGAGCCCTGACTGTCTCTGATACCCAGAGCCCTCAATGACTCCAATGCCCAGTGCTCTCACTGTCTCCAATACCCAGTGCTCTCACTGTCTCCAATACCCAGTGCGCTCACTGTCTCTGATACACAAAGCTCTAAATGTCTCCGATACCCAGATCCCTAACTCTCTCTCATACCCAGAGCTCTCACTGTCTCCAATAGCCAGAGCTTTCACTGTCTCTCATGCCCCGTGCCCTCACTCTCTCTGATGCCCAGAGCTCTCACTGTCTCCAAACCCGGGGACATCACTCGCTGCCCGGGGCACTCACAGTCTCCAATACCCAGAGCTCTCACTATTTACATTATCCAGAGCCCACACTGACACCAATAACCTGATCTTTCACTGCCTCCAATACCCAGAGCTCTCCCTGTCTCCAATACCCAGAGCTCTCACTGTCTCCAATACCCAGAGCTCTCACTGTCTCCAATACCCAGAGCTCTCACTGTCTCCGATACCTGGAGCTCTCACTGTCTCTGATACCCAGAGCCCTCACCGTCTCAGTTAACCAGAGCCCTCACTGTCTCCAATAGCCAGTGCTCTCACTGTCTCCGATACCCGGAGCTCTCACTGTCTCTGATATCTGGAGCTCTCAATGTCTCCATTTCCCAGATCCCTCCGTTTCTCGAGCCCAGAGCCATCACTGTCTCCGATACCCAGAGCTCTCACTGTCTCCAATAACTGGAGCTCTCACTGTCTCCGAAACCCAGATCCCTCATTGTCTCTGATACCCGGAGCTCACACTGTCTCCGATACGCAGAGCTCTCACTATCTACAATATCCAGAGCTCTCACAGTCTCCTATAACCTGATCCCTGACTGTGTCCAAAACCAAGAGTCCTCACTGTCTCCAATACCCAGAGACCTCACTGTCTCTGATACCCAGAGCTCTCACTGTCTCCGAGAGCCAGTGCTCTCACTGTCTCCGATACCCACAGCCCTCACTGTCTCCGATACCCGGTCCTCTCACAGTCTCCAATACCCAGAGCTCTCACTACCTAAAATATCCAGAGCCCCCACTGTCTCTTATAAACTGATCCCTCACTGTGTCCGACAATACCCAGTTCTCTCACAGTCTCCAATACCCAGTGCTCTCACTGTTGCCGATTCCCTGTGCTCTCACTGTCTCCAATACCCAGTGCTCTCACTGTCCCCGTATACACAGTGCTCTCTCTGTCCCCGTATACACAGTGCTCTCTCTGCCTCCGATACTGGAGCCCAAATCATCTCCGATACCTGGAACCCGCAGTCCCAGATACCCATATCCCTCACTGTCGCTAATACCCAGAGCCCTGACTGTCTCTGATAAACAGAGCCCTCAATGTCTCCGATGCCCAGTGCTCTCACTGTCTCCAATACCCAGTGCTCTCACTGTCTCCAATACCCAGTGCGCTCACTGTCTCTGATACACGAAGCTCTAAATGTCTCCGATACCCAGATCCCTAACTCTCTCTCATGTCCAGAGCTCTCACTGTCTCCAATAGCCAGAGCTTTCACTGTCTCTCATGCCCCGTGCCCTCACTGCCTCCAATACCCAGAGCTCTCACTTTCTCCAATACCCAGAGCTCTCACTGTCTCCGATACCTGGAGCTCTCACTGTCTCCAATACCCAGAGCACTTAATAGCTACAATATCCAGACCCCACACTGAGTCCTTTAACCTGATCCCTCACTGTGTCCGAAACCGAGAGTCCTCACTTATTCCGATACCCAGATCGCTCCGTTTCACGAGCCCAGAGCCATCACTGTCTCCGATACCCAGTGCTCTCATTGCCACCAATTCCCAATGCTCTCACTTTCTCCAATACCCAGAGCTCTCACTGTCTCCAATATCCGGAGCTCTCACTTTTTCTCGAGCCAAGGCCCCTCTCTGTCTCCGATACACAGAGCTCTCACTGTCTCCGCTAACTGGGGCTCTCACTGTCTCCGTTACACAGATCCCTAATTGTCTCCAATACCCGGAGCTCTCACTGTCTCCGATACCCGGAGCTGTCACTGGCTCTGATACCCAGTGCTCTCACTGTCTCCAATACCCAGTGCTCTCATGTCTCCAATACCCAGTGCTCTCACTCTCCTCAATACCCAGTGCTCTTACTGTCTCCAATACCCAGAGTCCAAACTGCCTCTGATGACCAGTGCTCTCACTGTCTCCAATACCCAGTGCTCTCATGTCTCCAATACCCAGTGCTCTCACAGTCTTCAATACCCAGTGCTCTCACTGTCTCCGATACCTGGAGCTCTCACTGTCTCTGATATCCAGAGCCCTCACTGTCTCCGATAACCAGATCCCTCACTGTCTCCAATACCCAGTGCTCTCACTGTCTCCGATACCCAGAGTCCTCACTGTCGCCGATACACAGAGTCCACAATGTCTCTGATACACAGAGTCCTCACTGTCTCTGATACCCAGAGGCCTCACTGTCTCCGATGCCCAGTGCTCTCACTGTCTCTGATACCCAGAGCCCTCACTGTCTCTGATGCCCAGAGCTCTCAAAGTCTCTGATACGCTGAATCCTCACTGTCTCCGATACCCAGAGCTCTTACCGTCTCCAATACCCAGTGTTCTCAATGTCTCCGATACCCAGTGCCTCACAGTCTCGGATACCCAGAGCTCTCACTGTCTCCAATGCCCAGTGCTCCCACTGTCTCCAATACCAAGTGTTCTCACTGTCTCCGATACCTGGAGCTCTCACTGTCTCCGATACCCAGAGCCTTCACTGTCTTTGATACCCAGAGCTCTCACTGTCTCTGATACCCAGAGTCCTCACTGTCTCTGATACCCAGGGTCCATACTCTCTCTGATACCCAGAGCCCTCACTGTCTCCGATGCCCAGTGCTCTCACTGTCTCTGATACCCAGAGCCCTCACTGTCTCTGATGCCCAGAGAGCCCACTGTCCCTGATACGCTGAGTCCTCACTGTCTCTGATACCCAGTGCTATCACTGTCTCCGATACCTGGAGCTCTCACTGTCTCTGATACCCAGAGCTCTCACTGTCTCCGATACCCAGAACTCTCACTGTGTTCAATACCTGGAGCTCTCACTGTCTCGGATACCTAGAGCTCTCACTGTCTCTGATACCCAGAGCTCTCACTGTCTCCATTTCCTGGAGATACCCAGTGCTCTCACTGTCTCCAATACCCAGTGCTCTCTCTGTCCCCGTATACACAGTGCTCTCTCTGCCTCCGATACTGGAGCCCAAATCATCTCCGATACCTGGAACCCGCAGTCCCAGATACCCATATCCCTCACTGTCGCTAATACCCAGAGCCCTGACTGTCTCTGATACCCAGAGCCCTCAATGTCTCCGATACCCAGTGCTCTCATTGTCTCCAATACCCAGTGCTCTCACTGTCTCCAATGCCCAGTGCGCTCACTGTCTCTGATACACAAAGCTCTAAATGTCTCCGATGCCCAGATCCCTAACTCTCTCTCATGCCCAGAGCTCTCACTGTCTCCAATAGCCAGAGCTTTCACTGTCTCTCATGCCCCATGCCCTCACTCTCTCTGATGCCCAGAGCTCTCACTGTCTCCAAACCCGGGGACATCAATCGATACACGGGGCACTCACAGTCTCCAATACCCAGAGCTCTCACTATTTACATTATCCAGAGCCCTCACCATCTCCGATAACCAGATCCCTCACTGTCTCCAATACCCACTGCTCTCACAGTCTCCGATATCCAGAGTCCTCACTATCTCCGATACCCAGAGCTCTCACTGTGTCCGATACCTGGAGCTCTCACTGTCTCGGATACCTAGAGCCCTCACTGTCTCTGATACGCAGAGCTCTCACCGTCTCCGATACCCAGAGCCCTCACAGTCTCCGATAACCAGAGCCTACAATGTCTCCAATACCCGGAGCTCTCACTGTCTCCAATACCCAGAGCTCTCACTATCTACAATATCCAGACCGCACACTGAGTCCCAAAACCTAATCCCGCACCGCATCTGAAACCGAGAGTCCTCACTGTTTCCGATACCCAGATCCCTCCATTTCTCGAGACCAGAGCCATCACTGTCTCCGATACCCACTGCTCTCACTGTCTCCGATATCCAGAGTCCTCACTATCTCCGATACCCAGAGTCCTCAATGTCTCTGATATACAGAGTCCTCACTGTCTCTGATACCCAGATCTCTCACTGTCTCCGATGCCCAGTGCTCTCACTGTCTCCAATACCCAGTGCTCTCACTGTCTTCAGGACCCAGTGCTCTCACTGTTTCCATTACCCAGAGCTCTCACTGTCTCCGATACCCGGAGCTTTCACTGTCTCCGATACCCAGTGCTCTCACTGTCTCCGATAAACAGAGCTCTCACTGTCTGCAATACCCAGAGCTCTCACTGTCTCCGATACCTGGAGCTCTCACTGTCTCTGATACCTAGAGCCCTCACCGTCTCCGGTAACCAGATCCCTCACTGTCTCCAATACCCACTGCTCTCACTGTCTCCGATATCCAGAGTCCTCACTATCTCCGATACCCAGAGTCCTCACTTTCTCTGATACACAGAGTCCTCACTGTCTCTGATACCCAGAGGCCTCACTGTCTCCGATGCCCAGTGCTCTCACTGTCTCCAATACCCAGTGCTCTCACTGTCTCCAATACCCAGTGCTCTCACTGTCTCCAATACCCAGTGCGCTCACTGTCTCTGATACACAAAGCTCTAAATGTCTCCGATACCCAGATCCCTAACTCTCTCTCATACCCAGAGCTCTCACTGTCTCCAATAGCCAGAGCTTTCACTGTCTCTCATGCCCCGTGCCCTCACTCTCTCTGATGCCCAGAGCTCTCACTGTCTCCAAACCCGGGGACATCACTCGCTGCCCGGGGCACTCACAGTCTCCAATACCCAGAGCTCTCACTCTTTACATTATCCAGAGCCCACACTGACACCAATAACCTGATCTTTCACTGCCTCCAATACCCAGAGCTCTCACTGTCTCCAATACCCAGAGCTCTCACTGTCTCCGATACCTGGAGCTCTCACTGTCTCTGATACCCAGAGCCCTCACCGTCTCCGTTAACCAGAGCCCTCACAGTCTCCAATAGCCAGTGCTCTCACTGTCTCCGATACCCGGAGCTCTCACTGTCTCCAATAGCTGGAGCTTTCACTGTCTCTCATGCCCAGTACCATCACTGTCTCTGATGCCCAGTGCTCTTACAGTCTCCAAACCCGGGGACATCACTCGATGCCCGGGGCACTCACAGTCTTCAATACCCAGAGCTTTCACTATCTACATTATCCAGAGCCCACACTGACACCAATAACCTGATCCTTCACAGTCTCCAATACCCAGAGCTCTCACTATCTACATTATCCAGAGCCCACACTGACACGAATACAGTGCTCTCTCTGCCTGCGATACCTGAGCCCAAAACATCTCCAATACCTGGACTGCGCACTGTCCCAGATACACATATCCCTCACTGTCACCAATACACAGAGTCCTCACTGTCTCTGATGCCCAGTGCTCTCACTGTCTCCAATACCCAGTGCTCTCACTGTCTCCAATACCCAGAGTCCTCACTGTCTCTGATGACCAGTGCTCTCACTGTCTCCAATACCCAGTGCTCTCATGTCTCCAATACCCAGTGCTCTCACTGTCTTCAATACCCAGTGCTCTCACTGTCTCCAATACCCAGAGTCCTCACTGTCTCTGATACCCAGATCTCTCACTGTCTCCGATGCCCAGTGCTCTCACTGTCTCCAATACCCAGTGCTCTCACTGTCTTCAGGACCCAGTGCTCTCACTGTTTTCATTACAAAGAGCTCTCACTGTCTCCGATACCCGGAGCTTTCACTGTCTCCGATACCCAGTGCTCTCACTGTCTCTGATACCCAGAGCTCTCACTGTCTCCAATACCCAGAGCTCTCACTGTCTCCGATACCTGGAGCTCTCACTGTCTCTGATACCCAGAGCCCTCACTATCTCCGATACCCAGAGTCCTCTCTGTCTCTGATACACAGAGTCCTCACTGTCTCTGATACCCAGAGGCCTCACTGTCTCCGATGCCCAGTGCTCTCACTGTCTCTGAAACCCAGAGCCCTCACTGTCTCTGATGCCCAGAGCTCTCAATGTCTCTGATACGCTGAGTCCTCACTGTCTCCGATGCCCAGTGCTCTCACTGTCTCTGATACCCAGACCCCTCACTGTCTCTGATGCCCAGAGCTCCTACTGTCTCTGATACGCTGAGTCCTCACTGTCTCTGATACCCAGTGCTCTCACTGTCTCTGATACCCAGAGCTCTCACTGTCTCCGATACCCAGAGCTCTCACTGTGTCCGATAAGCAGATCCCTCACTGTCTCCAATACCCACTGCTCTCACAGTCTCCGATATCCAGAGTCCTCACTATCTCCGATACCCAGAGCTCTCACTGTGTCCAATACCTGGAGCTCTCACTGTCTCGGATACCTAGAGCCCTCACTGTCTCTGATACGCAGAGCTCTCACCGTCTCCGATACCCAGAGCCCTCACAGTCTCCGATAACCAGAGCCTACAATGTCTCCAATACCCGGAGCTCTCACTGTCTCCAATACCCAGAGCTCTCACTATCTACAATATCCAGACCGCACACTGAGTCCCAAAACCTAATCCCGCACCGCATCTGAAACCGAGAGTCCTCACTGTTTCCGATACCCAGATCCCTCCATTTCTCGAGACCAGAGCCATCACTGTCTCCGATACCCACTGCTCTCACTGTCTCCGATATCCAGAGTCCTCACTATCTCCGATACCCAGAGTCCTCAATGTCTCTGATATACAGAGTCCTCACTGTCTCTGATACCCAGATCTCTCACTGTCTCCGATGCCCAGTGCTCTCACTGTCTCCAATACCCAGTGCTCTCACTGTCTTCAGGACCCAGTGCTCTCACTGTTTCCATTACCCAGAGCTCTCACTGTCTCCGATACCCGGAGCTTTCACTGTCTCCGATACCCAGTGCTCTCACTGTCTCCGATACACAGAGCTCTCACTGTCTGCAATACCTAGAGCTCTCACTGTCTCCGATACCTGGAGCTCTCTCTGTCTCTGATACCTAGAGCCCTCACCGTCTCCGGTAACCAGATCCCTCACTGTCTCCAATACCCACTGCTCTCACTGTCTCCGATATCCAGAGTCCTCACTATCTCCGATACCCAGAGTCCTCACTTTCTCTGATACACAGAGTCCTCACTGTCTCTGATACCCAGAGGCCTCACTGTCTCCGATGCCCAGTGCTCTCACTGTCTCCAATACCCAGTGCTCTCACTGTCTCCAATACCCAGTGCTCTCACTGTCTCCAATACCCAGTGCGCTCACTGTCTCTGATACACAAAGCTCTAAATGTCTCCGATACCCAGATCCCTAACTCTCTCTCATACCCAGAGCTCTCACTGTCTCCAATAGCCAGAGCTTTCACTGTCTCTCATGCCCCGTGCCCTCACTCTCTCTGATGCCCAGAGCTCTCACTGTCTCCAAACCCGGGGACATCACTCGCTGCCCGGGGCACTCACAGTCTCCAATACCCAGAGCTCTCACTCTTTACATTATCCAGAGCCCACACTGACACCAATAACCTGATCTTTCACTGCCTCCAATACCCAGAGCTCTCACTGTCTCCAATACCCAGAGCTCTCACTGTCTCCGATACCTGGAGCTCTCACTGTCTCTGATACCCAGAGCCCTCACCGTCTCCGTTAACCAGAGCCCTCACTGTCTCCAATAGCCAGTGCTCTCACTGTCTCCGATACCCGGAGCTCTCACTGTCTCCAATAGCTGGAGCTTTCACTGTCTCTCATGCCCAGTACCATCACTGTCTCTGATGCCCAGTGCTCTTACAGTCTCCAAACCCGGGGACATCACTCGATGCCCGGGGCACTCACAGTCTTCAATACCCAGAGCTTTCACTATCTACATTATCCAGAGCCCACACTGACACCAATAACCTGATCCTTCACAGTCTCCAATACCCAGAGCTCTCACTATCTACATTATCCAGAGCCCACACTGACACGAATACAGTGCTCTCTCTGCCTGCGATACCTGAGCCCAAAACATCTCCAATACCTGGACTGCGCACTGTCCCAGATACACATATCCCTCACTGTCACCAATACACAGAGTCCTCACTGTCTCTGATGCCCAGTGCTCTCACTGTCTCCAATACCCAGTGCTCTCACTGTCTCCAATACCCAGAGTCCTCACTGTCTCTGATGACCAGTGCTCTCACTGTCTCCAATACCCAGTGCTCTCATGTCTCCAATACCCAGTGCTCTCACTGTCTTCAATACCCAGTGCTCTCACTGTCTCCAATACCCAGAGTCCTCAATGTCTCTGATACACAGATCTCTCACTGTCTCTGATGCCCAGTGCTCTCACTGTCTCCAATACCCAGTGCTCTCACTGTCTTCAGGACCCAGTGCTCTCACTGTTTCCATTACCCAGAGCTCTCACTGTCTCCGATACCCGGAGCTTTCACTGTCTCCGATACCCAGTGCTCTCACTGTCTCCGATACCCAGAGCACTCACTGTCACCAATACCCAGAGCTCTCACTGTCTCCGATACCTGGAGCTCTCACTGTCTCTGATACCCAGAGCCCTCACCGTCTCCGATAACCAGATCCCTCACTGTCTCCAATACCCACTGCTCTCACTGTCTCCGATATACAGAGTCCTCACTATCTCCGATACCCAGAGTCCTCACTGTCTCTGATACCCAGAGGCCTCACTGTCTCCGATGCCCAGTGCTCTCAGTGTCTCCCATACCCAGAGCCCTCACTGTCTCTGATGCCCAGAGCTCTCAATGTCTCTGATACGCTGAATCCTCACTGTCTCCGATACCCGGAGCTCTTACGGTCTCCAATACCCAGTGTTCTCAATGTCTCCGATACCCATTGCCTCACAGTCTCGGATACCCAGAGCTCTCACTGTCTCCAATGCCCAGTGCTCCCACTGTCTCCAATACCAAGTGTTCTCACTGTTTCCGATACCTGGAGCTCTCACTGTCTCTGATACCCAGAGCCCTTACTGTGTCCGATGCCCAGTGCTCTCACTGTTTCTGATACCCAGACCTCTCACTGTCTCTGATGCCCAGTGCTCTCACTGTCTCCGATACCCAGAGTCCTCACTGTCTCTGATACCCAGACCCCTCACTGTCTCTGATGCCCAGAGCTCTCACTGTCTCTGATACGCTGAGTCCTCACTGTCTCTGATACCCAGTGCTCTCACTGTCTCTGATACCCAGAGCTCTCACTGTCTCCGAAACCTGGAGATCTCACCGTCTCCAATACCCAGTGTTCTCACTGTCTCCGATACCCAGAGCTCTCACTGTCTCCGATAACTGGAGCTCTCAATGTCTCCGAAAACCAGATCCCTCATTGTCTCCGCTACCCGGAGCTCACATTGTCTCCGATACGCAGAGGTCTCACTGATCCCTCACTGTGTCCGACAATACCCAGTTCTCTCACAGTCTCCAATACCCAGTGCTCTCACTGTTGCCGATTCCAAGTGCTCTCACTGTCTCCAATACCCAGTGCTCTCACTGTCTCCAATACCCAGTGCTCTCACTGTCCCCGTATACACAGTGCTCTTTCTGCCTCCGATACTGGAGCCCAAATCATCTCCGATACGTTGAACCCGCAGTCCCAGATACCCTTATTCCTCACTGTCGCTAATACCCAGAGCCCTGACTGTCTCTGATACCCAGAGCCCTCAATGTCTCCGATGACCAATGCTCTCACTGTTCCAATACCCAGTGCTCTCACTGTCTCCAATACCCAGTGCGCTCACTTTCTCTGATACACAAAGCTCTAAATGTCTCCGATACCCAGATCCCTAACTCTCTCTCATGCCCAGAGCTCTCACTGTCTCCAATAGCCAGAGCTTTCACTGTCTCTCATGTCCCGTGCCCTCACTGTCTCTGATGCCCAGAGCTCTCACTATCTCCAAACCCGGGGACATCACTCGATGCCCGGGGCACTCACAGTCTCCAATACCCAGAGCTCTCACTATTTACATTATCCAGAGCCCACACTGACACCAATAACCTGATCCTTCACTGCCTCCAATACCCAGAGCTCTCACTGTCTCCAATACCCAGAGCTCTCACTGTCTCCGATACCTGGAGCTCTCACTGTCTCTGATACCCAGAGCTCTCACTGTCTCGGATAACTGGAGCTCTCATTGTCTCCAATACCCAGAGCTCTCACTGTCTCCAATACCAAGAGCTCTCACTGTCTCCGATACCTGGAGCTCTCACTGTCTCTGATACCCAGAGCCCTCACCGTCTCCGATAACCAGAGCCCTCACTGTCTCCAATACCCAGAGCTCTCACTGTCTCCGATACCTGGAGCTCTCACTGTATCCGATAACTGGAGCTCTCATTGTCTCTAATACCCAGAGCACTCACTGTCTCCAATACCCAGAGCTCTCACTGTCTCCAATACCCAGAGCTCTCACTGTCTCCGATACCTGGAGCTCTCACTGTCTCTGATACCCAGAGCCCTCACCGTCTCCGATAACCAGAGCTCTCACTGTCTCCAATACCCAGTGCTCTCACTGTCCTCGATACCCGGAGCTCTCACTGTCTCTGATACCCGGAGCTCTCAATGTCTCCATTACCCAGAGTCCTCACTGTCTCCGTAACCCGGACCCCTCACAGCCTCCGATACCCGGAGCCTTCACTCGCTCCGATACCCGGAGCTCTCACTGTCTCCGACACCCGGTGCTCTCACTGTCTCCGATAACCTGAGCCTTCAATGTCTCCGATACCCAGTGCTCTCACTGTCTCCAATACCCAGAGCTCTCATTGTCTCCAGTACCCAGAGTCCTCACTGTCTCTGATACCCAGAGTCCTCACTGTCTCTGATACAAAGAGTCCTCACTGTCTCTGATACCCGGAGCTCTCACTGTCTCTGATACCCAGTGCTCTCACTGTCTCCAATACCCAGTGCTCTCATGTCTCCAATACCCAGTGCTCTCACTCTCTTCAATACCCAGTGCTCTCACTGTCTCCAATACCCAGTGCTCTCATGTCTCCAATACCCAATGCGCCCACTGTCTTCAATACCCAGTGCTCTCACTGTCTCCAATACCCAGAGTCCTCACTGTCTCTGATACCCAGATCTCTCACTGACTCCGATGCCCAGTGCTCTCACTGTCTCCAATACCCAGTGCTCTCACAGTCTTCAGTACCCAGTGCTCTCACTGTTTCCATTACCCAGAGCTTTCACTGTCTCCGATACCCAGTGCTCTCACTGTCTCCAATACCCAGTGCTCTCACTGTCTCCCATACCCAGAGCCCTCACTGTCTCTGATGCCCAGAGCTCTCAATGTCTCTGATACGCTGAGTCCTCACTGTCTCCGATACCCAGAGCTCTTACTGTCTCCAATACCCAGTGTTCTCAATGTCTCCGTTACCCAGTGCCTCACAGTCTCGGATACCCAGAGCTCTCACTGTCTCCAATGCCCAGTGCTCCCACTGTCTCCAATACCAAGTGTTCTCACTGTCTCCGATACCTGGCGTTCTCACTGTCTCCGATAACCAGAGTCTTCACTGTCTCTGATACCCAGAGCCCTCACCGTCTCCGATAACCAGAGCCCTCACTGTCTCTGGTACCCAGAGCTCTCACTGTCTCCGATACCCAGAGTCCTCACTGTCTCCGATACCCAGAGCCCTCACTGTCTCTGATGCCCAGTGCTCTCACTGTCTCTGATACCCAGAGCCCTCACTGTCTCTGATGCCCAGAGCTCTCACTGTCTCTGATACGCTGAGTCCTCACTGTCTCTGATACCTAGTGCTCTCACTGTCTCTGATACCCGGAGCTCTCACTGTCTCCGATACCTGGAGCTCTCACTGTCTCCGATACCCAGAATCCTCACTGTCTCTGATACCCAGAGTCCTCACTGTCTCTGATACCCAGAGCCCTCACTGTCTCCGATGCCCAGTGCTCTCACTGTCTCTGATACCCAGAGCCCTCACTGTCTCTGATGCCCAGAGCTCTCACTGTCTCTGATACGCTGAGCCATCACTGTCTCCGATACCCAGTGCTCTCACTGTCTCCAATTCCCAGTGCTCTCACAGTCTCCAATTCCAAGAGATCTCACTGTCTCCAATATCCGGAGCTCTCACTGTTTCTCGAGCCCAGGTCCCTCTCTGTCTCCGATACCCAGAGCTCTCACTGTCTCCAAAACCAAGATCCCTCATTGTCTCCACTACCCGGAGCTCACACTACCTCCGATACGCAGAGCTCTCATTGATCACTCACTGTGTCCGACAATACCCAGTTCTCTCACAGTCTCCAATACTCAGTGATCTCACTGTTGCCGATACCCAGTGCTCTCACTGTCTCCAATACCCAGTGCTCTCACTGTCCCCGTATACACAGTGCTCTTTCTGCCTCCGATACTGGAGCCCAAATCATCTTTGATACCTGGAACCCGCAGTCCCAGATACCCATATCCCTCACTGTCGCTAATACCCAGAGCCCTGACTGTCTCTGATACCCAGAGCCCTCAATGACTCCAATGCCCAGTGCTCTCACTGTCTCCAATACCCAGTGCTCTCACTGTCTCCAATACCCAGTGCGCTCACTGTCTCTGATACACAAAGCTCTAAATGTCTCCGATACCCAGATCCCTAACTCTCTCTCATACCCAGAGCTCTCACTGTCTCCAATAGCCAGAGCTTTCACTGTCTCTCATGCCCCGTGCCCTCACTCTCTCTGATGCCCAGAGCTCTCACTGTCTCCAAACCCGGGGACATCACTCGCTGCCCGGGGCACTCACAGTCTCCAATACCCAGAGCTCTCACTATTTACATTATCCAGAGCCCACACTGACACCAATAACCTGATCTTTCACTGCCTCCAATACCCAGAGCTCTCCCTGTCTCCAATACCCAGAGCTCTCACTGTCTCCAATACCCAGAGCTCTCACTGTCTCCAATACCCAGAGCTCTCACTGTCTCCGATACCTGGAGCTCTCACTGTCTCTGATACCCAGAGCCCTCACCGTCTCAGTTAACCAGAGCCCTCACTGTCTCCAATAGCCAGTGCTCTCACTGTCTCCGATACCCGGAGCTCTCACTGTCTCTGATATCTGGAGCTCTCAATGTCTCCATTTCCCAGATCCCTCCGTTTCTCGAGCCCAGAGCCATCACTGTCTCCGATACCCAGAGCTCTCACTGTCTCCAATAACTGGAGCTCTCACTGTCTCCGAAACCCAGATCCCTCATTGTCTCTGATACCCGGAGCTCACACTGTCTCCGATACGCAGAGCTCTCACTATCTACAATATCCAGAGCTCTCACAGTATCCTATAACCTGATCCCTGACTGTGTCCAAAACCAAGAGTCCTCACTGTCTCCAATACCCAGAGACCTCACTGTCTCTGATACCCAGAGCTCTCACTGTCTCCGAGAGCCAGTGCTCTCACTGTCTCCGATACCCACAGCCCTCACTGTCTCCGATACCCGGTCCTCTCACAGTCTCCAATACCCAGAGCTCTCACTACCTAAAATATCCAGAGCCCCCACTGTCTCTTATAAACTGATCCCTCACTGTGTCCGACAATACCCAGTTCTCTCACAGTCTCCAATACCCAGTGCTCTCACTGTTGCCGATTCCCTGTGCTCTCACTGTCTCCAATACCCAGTGCTCTCACTGTCCCCGTATACACAGTGCTCTCTCTGTCCCCGTATACACAGTGCTCTCTCTGCCTCCGATACTGGAGCCCAAATCATCTCCGATACCTGGAACCCGCAGTCCCAGATACCCATATCCCTCACTGTCACTAATACCCAGAGACCTGACTGTCTCTGATACCCAGAGCCCTCAATGTCTCCGATGCCCAGTGCTCTCACTGTCTCCAATACCCAGTGCTCTCACTGTCTCCAATACCCAGTGCGCTCACTGTCTCTGATACACGAAGCTCTAAATGTCTCCGATACCCAGATCCCTAACTCTCTCTCATGTCCAGAGCTCTCACTGTCTCCAATAGCCAGAGCTTTCACTGTCTCTCATGCCCCGTGCCCTCACTGCCTCCAATACCCAGAGCTCTCACTTTCTCCAATACCCAGAGCTCTCACTGTCTCCGATACCTGGAGCTCTCACTGTCTCCAATACCCAGAGCACTTAATAGCTACAATATCCAGACCCCACACTGAGTCCTTTAACCTGATCCCTCACTGTGTCCGAAACCGAGAGTCCTCACTTATTCCGATACCCAGATCGCTCCGTTTCACGAGCCCAGAGCCATCACTGTCTCCGATACCCAGTGCTCTCATTGTCACCAATTCCCAATGCTCTCACTTTCTCCAATACCCAGAGCTCTCACTGTCTCCAATATCCGGAGCTCTCACTTTTTCTCGAGCCAAGGCCCCTCTCTGTCTCCGATACACAGAGCTCTCACTGTCTCCGCTAACTGGGGCTCTCACTGTCTCCGTTACACAGATCCCTAATTGTCTCCAATACCCGGAGCTCTCACTGTCTCCGATACCCGGAGCTGTCACTGGCTCTGATACCCAGTGCTCTCACTGTCTCCAATACCCAGTGCTCTCATGTCTCCAATACCCAGTGCTCTCACTCTCCTCAATACCCAGTGCTCTTACTGTCTCCAATACCCAGAGTCCAAACTGCCTCTGATGACCAGTGCTCTCACTGTCTCCAATACCCAGTGCTCTCATGTCTCCAATACCCAGTGCTCTCACAGTCTTCAATACCCAGTGCTCTCACTGTCTCCGATACCTGGAGCTCTCACTGTCTCTGATATCCAGAGCCCTCACTGTCTCCGATAACCAGATCCCTCACTGTCTCCAATACCCAGTGCTCTCACTGTCTCCGATACCCAGAGTCCTCACTGTCGCCGATACACAGAGTCCACAATGTCTCTGATACACAGAGTCCTCACTGTCTCTGATACCCAGAGGCCTCACTGTCTCCGATGCCCAGTGCTCTCACTGTCTCTGATACCCAGAGCCCTCACTGTCTCTGATGCCCAGAGCTCTCAAAGTCTCTGATACGCTGAATCCTCACTGTCTCCGATACCCAGAGCTCTTACCGTCTCCAATACCCAGTGTTCTCAATGTCTCCGATACCCAGTGCCTCACAGTCTCGGATACCCAGAGCTCTCACTGTCTCCGATACCCAGAGCTCTCACTGTCTTCAATACCCTGAGTCCTCACTGTCTCTGATACAGAGAGACATCACTGTCTCCGATACCCAGAGTCCTCACTGTCAATGATACAGAGAGACCTCACTTTCTCCGATACCCGGAGCTCTCACTGTCTCTGATACCCAGTGCTCTCACTCTCTCCAATAGCCAGTGCTCTCATGTCTCCAATACCCAGTGCTCTCACTGTCTTCAATACCCAGTGCTCACACTGTCTCCAATACCCAGTGCTCTCACTGTCTTCAGTACCCAGTGCTCTCACTGTCTCCGATGCCCAGAGTCCTCACTGTCTCTGATGCCCAGAGCCCTCACTGTCTCTGATACCCAGAGCCCTCACTGTCTCCGATGCCCAGTGCTCTCACTGTCTCTGATACCCAGTGCTCTCACTGTCTCTGATACCCAGAGCACTCACTGTCCTCGATATCCGGAGCTCTCACCGTCTCCAATACCCAGTGTTCTCAGTGTCTCCGATACCCAGAGCTTCCAATTGTCTGCGATACCCAGAGCTCTCACTGTCTCCGATAACTGGGGCTCTCACTGTCTCCGCTACCCAGATCCCTCATTGTCTCCAATACCCGGAGCTCTCACTGTCTCCGATACCCAGAGCTCTCACTATCTACAATATCCAGAGGCCGCACTGTCTCCTATAACCTGATCCCTGACTGTGTCCGAAACCGAGAGTCCTCACTGTCTCCGATACCCAGAGCTCTCACTGTTTCCAATACCTGGAACTCTCACTGGCTCCGACAACCAGAGCCCTCACCATCTCCGATACCCAGAGCCCTTTCTGTCTCCAATACCCAGTGCTCTCACTGTCTCCCATACCCAGAGCTCTCACTGTCTCCGATACCCAGAGCTCTCACTGTCTCCAATACCTGGAGCCCTCACCGTCTCCGATAACCAGTGCCCTCACTGTCTCCAATAACCAGTGCTCTCACTGTCTCCGATACCTGGAGCTCTCACTGTCTCCCTAACCCGGACCCCTCACAGTCTCCGATACCCTGAGCCTTCAATGTCTCCGATACCCGGAGCTCTCACTGTCTCCAATACCCAGAGATCTCACTATCTACAATATCCAGACCCCACACTGAGTCCTATAACCTGATCCCTCACTGCGTCTGAAACCGAGAGTCCTCACTCTTCCCGATACCCAGATCGCTCCGTTTCTCGAGCCCAGAGCCATCACTGTCTCCGATACCCAGTGCTCTCACTGTCTCCAATTCCCAGTGCTCTCACAGTCTCCAATATCCGGAGCTCTCACTGTTTCTCGAGCCCAGACCCCTCTCTGTCTCCGATACCCAGAGCTCTCACTGTCTCCGATAACTGGAGCTCTCACTGTCTCCGAAACACAGATCCCTCATTGTCTCCGATACCCGGAGCTCACACTGTCTCTGATACACAGAGCTCTCACTATCTACAATATCCAGAGCTCTCACTGTCTCCTATAACCTGATCCCTGACTGTGTCCGAATCCGAGAGTCCTCACTGTCTCCGATAGCCAGTGCTCTCACTGTCTCCGATACCCACAGCCCTCACTGTCTCTGATACGCGGAGCTCTCACAATCTCCAATACCCAGAGCTCTCACTACCTACAATATCCAGAGCCCTCACTGTCTCCTATAAATTGATCCCTCACTGTGTCCGACAATACCCAGTTCTCTCACTGTCTCCAATACCCAGTGCTCTCACTGTCCCCGTATACACAGTGCTCTCTCTGCCTCCGATACTGGAGCCCAAATCATCTCCGATACCTGGAACCCGCAGTCCCAGATACCCATATCCCTCACTGTCGCTAATACCCAGAGCCCTGACTGTCTCTGATAAACAGAGCCCTCAATGTCTCCGATACCCAGTGCTCTCACTGTCTCCAATACCCAGTGCGCTCACTGTCTCTGATACACGAAGCTTTAAATGTCTCCGATACCCAAATCCCTAACTCTCTCTCATGCCCAGAGTTCTCACTGTCTCCAATAGCCAGAGCTTTCACTGTCTCTCATGCCCCGTGCCCTCACTGTCTCTGATGCCCAGAGCTCTCACTGTCTCCTAACCCGGGGACATCACTAGCTGCCCGGGGCGCTAACAGTCTCCAGTACCCAGAGCTCTCACTATTTACATTATCCAGAGCCCATACTGACACCAATAACCTGATCCTTCACTGCCTCCAATACCCAGAGCTCTCACTGTCTCCAATACCCAGAGCTCTCACTGTCTCCGATACCTGGAGCTCTCACTGTCTCTGATACCCAGAGCTCTCACTGTCTCGGATAACTGGAGCTCTCACTGTCTCTGATACCCAGAGCTCTCACTGTCTCCGATACCTGGAGCTCTCACTGTCTCCAATACACGGAGCTCTCACTGTCTCCAATACACAGTGCTCTCACTGTCTCCAATACCCAGTGCTTTCACTGTCTCCAATACCCAGAGTCCTCACTGTCTCTGATACCCAGATCTCTCACTGTCTCCGATGCCCAGTGCTCTCACTGTCTCTGATACCCAGAGACCTCACTGTCTGCGATGCCCAGTGCTCTCACTGTCTCTGATGCCCAGAGCTCGCACTGTTTCTGATACGCTGAGTCCTCACTGTCTCCGATACCCGGAGCTCTCACCATCTCCAATAACCCGTGTTCTCACTGTCTCCGATACCCAGTGCCTCACAGTCTCTGATACCCAAAGCTCTCACTGTCTCCAATGCCCAGTGCTCCCACTGTCTCCAATACCCGGAGCTCTCACTGTTTCTCAAGCCCAGGGCCCTCTCTGTCTCCGATACCCAGAGCTCTCACTGTCTCCGAAACCCAGATCCCTCATTGTCTCTGATACCCGGAGCTCACACTGTCTCCGATACGCAGATCCCTCATTGTCTCCAATACCCGGAGCTCTCACTGTCTCCGATACCCAGAGCTCTCACTATCTACAATATCCAGAGCTCTCACTGTCTCCTATAACCTTATCCCTGACTGTGTCCGAAACCGAGAGTCCTCACTGTCTCCAATACCCAAAGACCTCACTGTCTCTGATACCCGGAGCTCTCACTGTCTCCGATAGCCAGTGCTCTCACTGTCTCCGATACCCACAGCCCTCACTGTCTCCGATACCCGGAGCTCTCACAGTCTCCAATACCCAGAGCTCTCACTACCTGCAATATCCAGAGCCCTCACTGTCTCCTATAAACTGATCCCTCACTGTGTCCGACAATACCCAGTTCTCTCACAGTCTCCAATACCCAGTGCTCTCACTGTTGCCGATACCCAATGCTCTCACTGTCTCCAATACCCAGTGCTCTCACTGTCTCCAATACCCAGTGCTCTCTCTGTCCCCGTATACACAGTGCTCTCTCTGCCTCCGATACTGGAGCCCAAATCAACTCCGATACCTGGAGCCCGCAGTCCCAGATACCCATATCCCTCACTGTCGCTAACACCCAGAGCCCTGACTGTCTCTGATACCCAGAGCCCTCAATGTCTCCGATGCCCAGTGCTCTCATTGTCTCCAATACCCAGTGCTCTCACTGTCTCCAATACCCAGTGCGCTCACTGTCTCTGATACACGAAGCTCTAAATGTCTCCGATACCCAGATCCCTAACTCTCTCTCATGCCCAGTGCGCTCACTGTCTCCAATAGCCGGAGCTTTCACTGTCTCTCATGCCCCGTGCCCTCATTGTCTCTGATGCCCAGAGCTCTCACTGTCTCTAAACCCGGGGACATCACTCGATGCCCAGGGCACTCACAGTCTCCAATACCCAGAGCTCTCACTATTTACATTATCCAGAGCCCACACTGACACCAATAACCTGATCCTTCACTGCCTCCAATACCCAAAGCTCTCACTGTCTCCAATACCCAGAGCTCTCACTTTCTCTGATACCTGGAGCTCTCACTGTCTCTGATACCCAGAGCCCTCACCGTCTCCGTTAACCAGAGCCCTCACTGTCTCCAATAGCCAGTGCTCTCACTGTCTCCGATACCCAGAGCTCTCACTGTCTCCAATACCTGGAGCCCTCACCGTCTCCGATAACCAGTGCCCTCACTGTCTCCAATAACCAGTGCTCTCACTGTCTCCGATACCTGGAGCTCTCACTGTCTCCGACACCCGGTGCTCTCACTGTCTCCGATACCCTGAGCCTTCAATGTCTCCGATACCCAGAGCTCTCACTGTCTCCAATACCCAGAGCTCTCACTAGCTACAATATCCAGACCCCACACTGAGTCCTATAACCTGATCCCTCACTGTGTCCGTAACCAAGAGTCCTCACTGTTTCCGATACCCAGATCGCTCCGTTACTCGAGCCCAGAGCCATCACTGTCTCCGATACCCAGTGCTCTCACTGTCTCCAATTCCCGATGCTCTCACTTTCTCCAATTCCAAGAGTTCTCACTGTCTCCAATATCCGGAGCTCTCACTGTCTCCGATACCCAGATCCCTCATTGTCTCCAATACCCGGAGCTCTCACTGTCTCCGATACCCAGAGCTCTCACTATCTACAATATCCAGAGGCCACACTGTCTCCTATAACCTGATCCCTGACAGTGTCCGAAACCGAGAGTCCTCACTGTCTCCGATACCCAGAGACCTCACTGTCTCTGATACCCAGAGCTATCTCTGTCTCCGATACCCAGAGCTCTCACTGTCTCCAATACCCAGAGTCCTCACTGTCTCTGATACAGAGAGACCTCACTGTCTCCGATACCCAGAGCCCTCACTGTCTCTGACACAGAGAGACCTCCCTGTGTCCGATAACCGGAGCTCTCACTGTCTCTGATACCCAGTGCTCTCACTGTCTCCAATAGCCAGAGTCCTCACTGTCTCTGATACCCAGATCTCTCACTGTCTCCGATGCCCGGTGCTCTCACTGTCTCCAATACCCAGTGCTCTCACTGTCTAGGTACCCAGTGCTCTCACTGTCTCTGATACCCAGAGCACTCACCGTCTCCGAAAACCAGATCCCTCACTGTCTCCAATACCCAGTGCTCTCACGGTCTCTGGTACCCAGAGTCCTCACTGTCTCTGATACCCAGATACCTCACTGTCTCTGATACACAGGGTCCTCACTGTCTCTGATACCCAGAGCCCTCACTGTGTCCAATGCCCAGTGCTCACACTGTCTCTGATACCCAGAGCCCTCACTGTCTCTGATGCCCAGAGCTCTCACTGTCTCTGATACGCTGAGTCCTCACTGTCTCTGATACCCAGAGCTCTCACTGTCTCCGATATCCGGAGCTCTCACCCTCTCCAATACCCAGTGTTCTCACTGTCTCCGATACCCAGTGCCTCACAGTCTCTGATACCCAGAGCTCTCACTGTCTCCGATGCCCAGTGCTCCCACTGTCTCCAATACCAAGTGTTCTCACTGTCTCTGATACCCAGAGGCCTCAACGTCTCTGATGCCCAGAGCTCTCACTGTCTCTGATACGCTGAGTCCTCACTGTCTCTGATACCCAGAGCTCTCACAGTCTCCAATTCCAAGAGTTCTCACTGTCTCCAATATCTGGAGCTCTCACTGTTTCTCGAGCCCAGGCCCCTCTCTGTCTCCGATACCCAGAGCTCTCACTATGTCCGATAACTGGAGATCTCACTGTCTCCGAAACCCAGATCCCTCATTGTCTCAGATACCCGGAGATCACACTGTCTCCGATACGCAGAGCTCTCACTATCTACAATATCCAGAGCTCACACTGTCTCCTATAACCTGATCCCTGACTGTGTTCGAAACCGAGAGTCCTCACTGTCTCCAATACCCAGAGACCTCACTGTCTCTGATACCCAGAGCTCTCACTGTCTCCGATAGCCAGTGCTCTCACTGTCTCCGATACCCACAGCCCTCACTGTCTCCGATACCCGCAGCTCTCACAGTCTCCAATACCAAGATCTCTCACTACCTACAATATCCAAAGCCCTCACTGTCGCCTATAAACTGATCCCTCACTGTGTCCGACAATAACCAGCTCTCTCACAGTATCCAATGCCCAGTGCTCTCACTGTCGCCGATAGCCAGTGCTCTCACTGTCTCCAATACCCAGTGCTCTCACTGTCTCCAATACCCAGTGCTCTCACTGTCCCCGTATACACAGTGCTCTCTCTGCCTCCGATACTGGAGACCAAATCATCTCCGATACCTGGAACCCGCAGTCCCAGATACCCATATCCCTCACTGTCGCTAATACCCAGAGCCCTGACTGTCTCTGATAAACAGAGCCCTCAATGTCTCCAATGCCCAGTGCTCTCATTGTCTCCAATACCCAGTGCTCTCACTGTCACCAATACCCAGTGCGCTCACTGTCTCTGATACACGAAGCTCTAAATGTCTTCGATACCCAGATCCCTAACTCTCTCTCATGCCCAGAGCTCTCACTGTCTCCAATAGCCAGAGCTTTCACTGTCTCTCATGCCCCGTGCCCTCACTGTCTCTGATGCCCAGAGCTCTCACTGTCTCCAAACCCGGGGACATCACTCGATGCCCGGGGCTCTCACAGTCTCCAATACCCAGAGCTCTCACTATTTACATTATCCAGAGCCCACACTGACACCAATAACCTGATCTTTCACTGCCTCCAATACCCAGAGCTCTCCCTATCTCCAATACCCAGAGCTCTCAATGTCTCCAATACCCAGAGCTCTCACTGTCTCCGATACCTGGAGCCCTCACCGTCTCCGATAACCAGAGCCCTCACTGTCTCCAATAACCAGTGCTCTCACTGTCTCCGATACCTGGAGCTCTCACTGTCTCCGACACCCGGTGCTCTCACTGTCTCCGATACCCTGAGCCTTCAATGTCTCCGATACCCAGAGCTCTCACTGTCTCCAATACCCAGAGCTCTCACTAGCTACAATATCCAGACCCCACACTGAGTCCTATAACCTGATCCCTCACTGTGTCCGAAACCAAGAGTCCTCACTGTTTCCGATACCCAGATCGCTCCGTTTCTCGAGCCCAGAGCCATCACTGTCTCCGTTACCCAGTGCTCTCACTGTCTCCAATTCCCGATGCTCTCACTTTCTCCAATTCCAAGAGTTCTCACTGTCTCCAATATCCGGAGCTCTGTTTCTCGAGCCCAGGCCCCTCTCTGTCTCCGATACCCAGAGCTCTCACTGTCTCCAATAACTGGGGCTCTCACTGTCTCCGCTACCCAGATCCCTCATTGTCTCCAATACCCGGAGCTCTCACTGTCTCCGATACCCAGAGCTCTCACTATCTACAATATCCAGAGCCCACACTGTCTCCTATAACCTGATCCCTGACAGTGTCCGAAACCGAGAGTCCTCACTGTCTCCGATACCCAGAGACCTCACTGTCTCTGATACCCAGAGCTATCTCTGTCTCCGATACCCAGAGCTCTCACTGTCTCCAATACCCAGAGTCCTCACTGTCTCTGATACAGAGAGACCTCACTGTCTCCGATACCCAGAGCCCTCACTGTCTCTGACACAGAGAGACCTCCCTGTCTCCGATAACCGGAGCTCTCACTGTCTCTGATACCCAGTGCTCTCACTGTCTCCAATAGCCAGTGCTCTCATGTCTCCAATACCCAGTGCTCTCACTGTCTTCAATACCCAGTGATCTCACTGTCTCCAATACCCAGAGTCCTCACTGTCTCTGATACCCAGATCTCTCACTGTCTCCGATGCCCAGTGCTCTCACTGTCTCCAATACCCAGTGCTCTCACTGTCTAGGTACCCTGTGCTCTCACTGTTTACATTACCCAGAGCACTCACTGTCTCCGATACCCGGAGCTTTCACTGTCTCCGATACCCAGTGCTCTCACTCTTTCCGATACCCAGAGCTCTCACTGTCTCCAATACCCAGAGCTCTCACTGTCTCCGATACCTGGAGCTCTCACTGTCTCTGATACCCAGAGCACTCACCATCTCCGATAACCAGATCCCTCACTGTCTCCAATACCCAGTGCTCTCACGGTCTCTGATACCCAGAGTCCTCAATGTCTCTGATACCCAGATACCTCACTGTCTCTGATACACAGAGTCCTCACTGTCTCTGATACCCAGAGCTCTCACTGTGTCCGAGGCCCAGTGCTCTCACTGTCTCTGATACCCAGAGCCCTCACTGTCTCTGATGCCCAGAGCTCTCACTGTCTCTGATACGCTGAGTCCTCACTGTCTCTGATACCCAGAGCTCTCACTGTCTCCGATACCCGGAGCTCTCACCCTCTCCAATACCCAGTGTTCTCACGGTCTCCGATACCCAGTGCCTCACAGTCTCTGATACCCAGAGCTCTCACTGTCTCCGATGCCCAGTGCTTCCACTGTCTCCAATACCAAGTGTTCTCACTGTCTCTGATACCCAGAGGCCTCAACGTCTCTGATAACCAGAGCCCTCATTATCTCTGATACCCAGAGCCCTCACTGTCGCTGATGCCCAGAGCTCTCACTGTCTCTGATACGCTGAGTCCTCACTGTCTCTGATACCCAGAGCTCTCACAGTCTCCAATTCCAAAAGTTCTCACTGTCTCCAATATCTGGAGCTCTCACTGTTTCTCGAGCCCAGGCCCCTCTCTTTCTCCGATACCCAGAGCTCTCACTGTCTCCGATAACTGGAGATCTCACTGTCTCCGAAACCCAGATCCCTCATTGTCTCAGATACCCGGAGATCACACTGTCTCCGATACGCAGAGCTCTCACTATCTACAATATCCAGAGCTCCCACTGTCTCCAATAACCTGATCCCTGACTGTGTTCGAAACCGAGAGTCCTCACTGTCTCCAATACCCAGAGACCTCACTGTCTCTGATACCCAGAGCTCTCACTGTCTCCGATAGCCAGTGCTCTCACTGTCTCCGATACCCACAGCCCTCACTGTCTCCGATACCCGCAGCTCACACAGTCTCCAATACCAAGAGCTCTCACTACCTACAATATCCAAAGCCCTCACTGTCTCCTATAAACTGATCCCTCACTGTGTCCGACAATAACCAGCTCTCTCACAGTCTCCAATACCCAGTGCTCTCACTGTCGCCGATACCCAGTGCTCTCACTGTCTCCAATACCCAGTGCTCTCACTGTCTCCAATACCCAGTGCTCTCACTGTCCCCGGATACACAGTGCTCTCTCTGCCTCCGATACTGGAGCCCAAATCATCTCCGATACCTGGAAACCGCAGTCTCAGATACCCATATACCTCACTGTCGCTAATGCCCAGAGCCCTGACTGTCTCTGATACCCAGAGCCCTCAGTGTCTCCGGTGCCCAGTGCTCTCACTGTCTCCAATACCCATTGCTCTCACTGTCTCCAATACCCAGTGCGCTCACTGTCTCTGATACACGAAGCTCTAAATGTCTCCGATACTCAGATCCCTAACTCTCTCTCATGCCCAGAGCTCTCACTGTCTTCAATAGCCAGAGCTTTCACTGTCTCTCATGCCCCGTGCCCTCACTGTCTCTGATGCCCAGAGCTCTCACTGTCTCCAAACCCGGGGACATCATTCGCTGCCCAGGGCACTAACAGTCTCCAATACCCAGAGCTATCACTATTTACATTATCCAGAGGCCACACTGACACCAATAAGCTGATCCTTCACTGCCTCCAATACTCAGAGCGCTCACTGTCTTCAATACTCAGAGCTCTCACTGTCTCCGACACCTGGAGCTCTCACTGTCTCTGATACCCATAGCTCTCACTGTCTCCGATACGTGGAGCTCTCTCTGTCTCCAATACCCAGAGTCCTCACTGTCTCTGATACCCAGATCTCTCACTGTCTCCGATGCTCAGTGCTCTCACTGTCTCCAATACCCAGTGCTCTCACTGTCTCTGTACCCAGTGCTCTCACTGTTTCCATTAGCTTGAGCACTCAATGTCTCCGATACCCGGTGCTTTCACTGTCTCCGATACCCAGAGCTCTCACTATCTCCAATACACAGAGCTCTCACTGTCTCCGATACCTGGAGCTCTCACAGTCTCTGATACCCAGTGCCCACACCTGTCCGATAACCAGATCCCTCACTGTCACCAATACCCAGTGCTCTCACTGTCTCCGATACCCAGAGTCCTCACCGTCTCCAATACCCAGTGTTCTCACTGTCTCCGATACCCAGTGCCTCACACTCTCTGATACC
This sequence comes from Carcharodon carcharias, assembly GCF_017639515.1. Lineage (NCBI taxonomy): Eukaryota > Metazoa > Chordata > Chondrichthyes > Lamniformes > Lamnidae > Carcharodon > Carcharodon carcharias. Next base: position 7,928,261 of record NC_054480.1, on the reverse strand, counting down.
CAGAGCTCTCACTGTCTCCGATGCCCAGTGCTCCCACTGTCTCCAATACCAAGTGTTCTCACTGTCTCTGATACCCAGAGCTCTCACTGTCTCCGATACCCGGAGCTCTCACCGTCTCCAATACCCAGTGTTCTCACTGTGTCCGATACCCAGAGCTCTCACTGTGTCCAATACCTAGAGCTCTCACTGTCCCCGACAACCAGAGCCCTCACCATCTCCGATACCCAGACCCCTCACTGTCTCCAATACCCAGGGCTCTCACTGTCTCCCATACTCAGAGCTCTCACTGTCTCAGATACCCGGAGCTCTCACTGTCTACATTACACAGAGTCCTCACTGTCTCCCTAACCCGGACCCCTCACAGTCTCCGATACCCTGAGCCTTCAATGTCTCCGATACCTGGAGCTCTCACTGTCTCCAATACCCAGAGCTCTCACTAGCTACAATATCCAGACCCCACACTGAGTCCAATAACCTGATTCCTCACTGCGTCTGAAACCGAGAGTCCTCACTCTTTCTGATACCCAGATCCCTCCGTTTCTCGAGCCCAGAGCCATCACTGTCTCCGATACCCAGTGCTCTCACTGTCTCCAATTCCCAGTGCTCTCACAGTCTCCAATTCCAAGAGCTCTCACTGTCTCCAATATCCGGAGCTCTCACTGTTTCTCGAGCCCAGGCCCCTCTCTGTCTCCGATACCCAGAGCTCTCACTGTCTCCGATAACTGGAGATCTCACTGTCTCCAAAACCCAGATCCCTCATTGGCGCAGATACCTGGAGATCACACTGTCTCCGATACACAGAGCTCTCACTATCTACAATATCCAGAGCTCTCACTCTCTCCTATAACCTGATCCCTGACTGTGTTCGAAACCGAGAGTCCTCACTGTCTCCAATACCCAGAGACCTCACTGTCTCTGATACCCAGAGCTCTCACTGTCTCCGATAGCCAGTGCTCTCACTGTCTCCGATACCCACAGCCCTCACTGTCTCCGATACCCGGAGCTCTCACAGTCTCCAATACCCAGAGCTCTCACTACCTACAATATCCAGAGCCCTCACTGTCTCCTATAAACTGATCCCTCACTGTGTCCAACAATACCCAGTTCTCTCACAGTCTCCAATACCCAGTGCTCTCACTGTCTCCGATACCCAGTGCTCTCACTGTCTCCAATACCCAGTGCTCTCACTGTCTCCAATACCCAGTGCTCTCACTGTCCCCGTATACACAGTGCTCTCTCTGCCTCCGATACTGGAGCCCAAATCATCTCCGATACCTGGAACCCGCAGTCCCAGATACCCATATCCCTCACTATCGCTAATACCCAGAGCCCTGACTGTCTCTGTTACCCAGAACCCTTAATGTCTCCAATACCCAGTGCGCTCACTGTCTCTGATACACGAAGCTCTAAATGTCTCCGATACCCAGATCCCGAACTCTCTCTCATGCCCAGAGCTCTCACTTTCTCCAATAGCCAGAGATTTCACTGTCTCTCATGCCCCGTGCCCTCACTGTCTCTGATGCCCAGAGCTCTCACTGTCTCCAAACACGGGGACATCATTCACTGCCCGGGGCACTAACAGTCTCCAATACCCAGAGCTCTCGAAATTTACATTATCCAGAGCCCACACTGACACCAATAACGTGATTCTTCACTGCCTCCAATACCCAGAGGTCGCACTGTCTCCAATAACCAGAGCTCTCACTGTCTCCGATACCTGGAGCTCTCACTGTCTCTGATACCCAGAGCTCTCACTGTCTCCGATACCTGGAGCTCTCACTGTCTCCAATACCCAGAGCTCTCACTGTCTCCAATACCCAGTGCTCTCTCTGTCTCCAATACTCAGAGTCCTCACTGTCTCTGATACCCAGATCTCTCACTGTCTCCGATGCCCTGTGCTCGCACTGTCTCCAATACCCAGTGCTCTCACTGTCTTCAGTACCCAGTGAGCTCACTGTTTCCATTACCCAGAGCTCTCACTGTCTACGATTCCCGGAGCTTTCACTGTCTCCGATACCCAGTGCTTTCACTGTCTCCGATACCCAGAGCTCTCACTGTCTCCAATACCCAGTGCTCTCACTGTCCCCGTATACACAGTGCTCTCTCTGCCTCCGATACTGGAGCCCAAATCATCTCCGATACCTGGAACCCGCAGTCCCAGATACCCATATCACTCACTATCGCTAATACCCAGAGCCCTGACTGTCTCTGATACCCAGAACCCTTAATGTCTCCGGTGCCCAGTGCTCTCACTGTCTCCAATGCCCATTGCTCTCACTGTCTCCAATACCCAGTGCGCTCACTGTCTCTGATACACGAAGCTCTAAATGTCTCCGATACCCAGATCCCTAACTCTCTCTCATGCCCAGTGCTCTCACTGTCTCCAATAGCCAGAGATTTCACTGTCTCTCATGCCCCGTGCCCTCACTGTCTCTGATGCACAGAGCTCTCACTGTCTCCAAACCCGGGGACATCATTCGCTGCCCGGGGCACTCACAGTCTCCAATACCCAGAGCTCTCACTATTTACATTATCCAGAGCCCACACTGACACCAATAACGTGATTCTTCACTGCCTCCAATACCCAGAGCTCGCACTGTCTCCAATAACCAGAGCTCTCACTGTCTCCAATACCTGGAGCTCTCACTGTCTCTGATACCCAGAGCTCTCACTGTCTCCGATACCTGGAGCTCTCACTGTCTCCAATATCCAGAGCTCTCACTCTCTCCTATAACCTGATCCCTGACTGTGTTCGAAACCGAGAGTCCTCACTGTCTCCAATACCCAGAGACCTCACTGTCTCTGACACCCAGAGCTCTCACTGTCTCCGATAGCCAGTGCTCTCACTGTCTCCGATACCCACAGCCCTCACTGTCTCCGATACCCGGAGCTCTCACAGTCTCCAATACCCAGAGCTCTCACTACCTACAATATCCAGAGCCCTCACTGTCTCCTATAAACTGATCCCTCACTGTGTCCAACAATACCCAGTTCTCTCACAGTCTCCAATACCCAGTGCTCTCACTGTCTCCGATACCCAGTGCTCTCACTGTCTCCAATACCCAGTGCTCTCACTGTCTCCAATACCCAGTGCTCTCACTGTCCCCGTATACACAGTGCTCTCTCTGCCTCCGATACTGGAGCCCAAATCATCTCCGATACCTGGAACCCGCAGTCCCAGATACCCATATCCCTCACTATCGCTAATACCCAGAGCCCTGACTGTCTCTGTTACCCAGAACCCTTAATATCTCCGGTGTCCAGTGCTCTCACTGTCTCCAATACCCATTTCTCTCACTGTCTCCAATACCCAGTGCGCTCACTGTCTCTGATACACGAAGCTCTAAATGTCTCCGATACCCAGATCCCGAACTCTCTCTCATGCCCAGAGCTCTCACTTTCTCCAATAGCCAGAGATTTCACTGTCTCTCATGCCCCGTGCCCTCACTGTCTCTGATGCCCAGAGCTCGCACTGTCTCCAAACCCGGGGACATCATTCACTGCCCGGGGCACTAACAGTCTCCAATACCCAGCGCTCTCAGAATTTACATTATCCAGAGCCCACACTGACACCAATAACGTGATTCTTCACTGCCTCCAATACCCAGAGGTCGCACTGTCTCCAATAACCAGAGCTCTCACTGTCTCCGATACCTGGAGCTCTCACTGTCTCTGATACCCAGAGCTCTCACTGTCTCCGATACCTGGAGCTCTCACTGTCTCCAATACCCAGTGCTCTCACTGTCTCCAATACCCAGAGTCCTCACTGTCTCTGATACCCAGATCTCTCACTGTCTCTGATGCCCAGTGCTCGCACTGTCTCCAATACCCAGTGCTCTCACTGTCTTCAGTACCCAGTGAGCTCACTGTTTCCATTACCCAGAGCTCTCACTGTCTACGATTCCCGGAGCTTTCACTGTCTCCGATACCCAGTGCTTTCACTGTCTCCGATACCCAGAGCTCTCACTGTCTCCAATACCCAGTGCTCTCACTGTCCCCGTATACACTGTGCTCTCTCTGCCTCCGATACTGGAGCCCAAATCATCTCCGATACTTGGAACCCGCAGTCCCAGATACCCATATCCCTCACTATCGCTAATACCCAGAGCCCTGACTGTCTCTGATACCCAGAACCCTTAATGTCACCGGTGCCCAGTGCTCTCACTGTCTCCAATGCCCATTGTTCTCACTGTCTCCAATACCCAGTGCGCTCACTGTCTCTGATACACGAAGCTCTAAATGTCTCCGATACCCAGATCCCTAACTCTCTCTCATGCCCAGTGCTCTCACTGTCTCCAATAGCCAGAGATTTCACTGTCTCTCATGCCCCGTGCCCTCACTGTCTCTGATGCCCAGAGCTCTCACTGTCTCCAAACCCGGGGACATAATTCGCTGCCCGGGGTTTTCACAGTCTCCAATACCCAGAGCTCTCACTATTTACATTATCCAGAGCCCACACTGACACCAATAACGTGATTCTTCACTGCCTCCAATACCCAGAGCTCGCACTGTCTCCAATAACCAGAGCTCTCACTGTCTCCAATACCTGGAGCTCTCACTGTCTCTGATACCCAGAGCTCTCACTGTCTCCGATACCTGGAGCTCTCACTGTCTCCAATACCCAGAGCTCTCACTGTCTCCAATACCCAGAGTCCTCACAGTCTCTGATACCCAGATCTCTCACTGTCTCCGATGCCCAGTGCTCTCACTGTCTCCAATACCCAGTGCTCTCACTGTCTTCAGTACCCAGTGAGCTCACTGTTTCCATTACCCAGAGCTCTCACTGTCTACGATTCCCGGAGCTTTCACTGTCTCCGATACCCAGTGCTTTCACTGTCTCCGATACCCAGAGCTCTCACTGTCTCCAATACCCAGAGCTCTCACTGTCTCCGATACCTGGAGCTCTCATTGTCTCTGATACCCAGAGCCCTCACCGTCTCCGATAACCAGATCCCTCACTGTCTCAAATACCCAGTGCTCTCACTCTCTCCGATACCCAGAATCCTCACTGTCTCCGATACCAAGAGTCCTCACTGTCTCTGAAACACAGAGTCCTCACTGTCTCTGATACACAGAGCCCTCACTGTCTCCAAATACCATTGCTCTCACTGTCTCTGATACCCAGAGCCCTCACTGTCTCTGATGCCCAGAGCTCTCAATGTCTCTGATACGCTGAGTCCTCACTGTCTCCGATACCCAGAGCTCTCACCGTCTCCAGTACCCAGTGTTCTCACTGTCTCCGATACCCAGTGCCTCACAGTGTCTGATACCCAGAGCTCTCACTGTCTCCAATACCCAGTGCTCTCACTGTCTCCCATACCCAGAGCTCTCACTGTCTCAGATACCCGGAGCTCTCACTGTCTACATTACACAGAGTCCTCACTGTCTCCCTAACCCGGACCCCTCACAGTCTCCGATACCCTGAGCCTTCAATGTCTCCGATACCTGGAGCTCTCACTGTCTCCAATACCCAGAGCTCTCACTATCTACAATATCCAGACCCCACCCTGAGTCCAATAACCTGATTCCTCACTGTGTCTGAAACCGAGAGTCCTCACTCTTTCTGATACCCAGATCCCTCCATTTCTCGAGCCCAGAGCCATCACTGTCTCCGATACCCAGTGCTCTCACTGTCTCCAATTCCCAGTGCTCTCACAGTCTCCAATTCCAAGAGATCTCACTGTCTCCAATATCCGGAGCTCTCACTGTTTCTCGAGCCCAGGCCCCTCTCTGTCTCCGATACCCAGAGCTCTCACTGTCTCCGATAACTGGAGATCTCACTGTCTCCAAAACCCAGATCCCTCATTGGCGCAGATACCCGGAGATCACACTGTCTCCGATACGCAGAGCTCTCACTATCTACAATATCCAGAGCTCTCACTCTCTCCTATAACCTGATCCCTGACTGTGTTCGAAACCGAGAGTCCTCACTGTCTCCAATACCCAGAGACCTCACTGTCTCTGATACCCAGAGCTCTCACTGTCTCCGATAGCCAGTGCTCTCACTGTCTCCGATACCCACAGCCCTCACTGTCTCCGATACCCGGAGCTCTCACAGTCTCCAATACCCAGAGCTCTCACTACCTACAATATCCAGAGCCCTCACTGTCTCCTATAAACTGATCCCTCACTGTGTCCAACAATACCCAGTTCTCTCACAGTCTCCAATACCCAGTGCTCTCACTGTCTCCGATACCCAGTGCTCTCACTGTCTCCAATACCCAGTGCTCTCACTGTCTCCAATACCCAGTGCTCTCACTGTCCCCGTATACACAGTGCTCTCTCTGCCTCCGATACTGGAGCCCAAATCATCTCCGATACCTGGAACCCGCAGTCCCAGATACCCATATCCCTCACTATCGCTAATACCCAGAGCCCTGACTGTCTCTGTTACCCAGAACCCTTAATGTCTCCGGTGTCCAGTGCTCTCACTGTCTCCAATACACATTTCTCTCACTGTCTCCAATACCCAGTGCGCTCACTGTCTCTGATACACGAAGCTCTAAATGTCTCCGATACCCAGATCCCGAACTCTCTCTCATGCCCAGAGCTCTCACTTTCTCCAATAGCCAGAGATTTCACTGTCTCTCATGCCCCGTGCCCTCACTGTCTCTGATGCCCAGAGCTCTCACTGTCTCCAAACCCGAGAACATCATTCACTGCCCGGGGCACTAACAGTCTCCAATACCCAGAGCTCTCAAAATTTACCATTATCCAGAGCCCACACTGACACCAATAACGTGATTCTTCACTGCCTCCAATACCCAGAGGTCGCACTGTCTCCAATAACCAGAGCTCTCACTGTCTCCGATACCTGGAGCTCTCACTGTCTCTGATACCCAGAGCTCTCACTGTCTCCGATACCTGGAGCTCTCACTGTCTCCAATACCCAGAGCTCTCACTGTCTCCAATACCCAGTGCTCTCTCTGTCTCCAATACCCAGAGTCCTCACAGTCTCTGATACCCAGATCTCTCACTGTCTCCGATGCCCAGTGCTCGCACTGTCTCCAATACCCAGTGCTCTCACAGTCTTCAGTACCCAGTGAGCTCACTGTTTCCATTACCCAGAGCTCTCACTGTCTACGATTCCCGGAGCTTTCACTGTCTCCGATACCCAGTGCTTTCACTGTCTCTGATACCCAGAGCTCTCACTGTCTCCAATACCCAGTGCTCTCACTGTCCCCGTATACACAGTGCTCTCTCTGCCTCCGATACTGGAGCCCAAATCATCTCCGATACCTGGAACCCGCAGTCCCAGATACCCATATCCCTCACTATCGCTAATACCCAGAGCCCTGACTGTCTCTGATACCCAGAACCCTTAATGTCTCCGGTGCCCAGTGCTCTCACTGTCTCCAATGCCCATTGCTCTCACTGTCTCCAATACCCAGTGCGCTCACTGTCTCTGATACACGAAGCTCTAAATGTCTCTGATACCCAGATCCCTAACTCTCTCTCATGCCCAGTGCTCTCACTTTCTCCAATAGCCAGAGATTTCACTGTCTCTCATGCCCCGTGCCCTCACTGTCTCTGATGCCCAGAGCTCTCACTGTCTCCAAACCCGGGGACATCATTCGCTGCCCGGGGCACTCACAGTCTCCAATACCCAGAGCTCTCACTATTTACATTATCCAGAGCCCACACTGACACCAATAACGTGATTCTTCACTGCCTCCAATACCCAGAGATCGCACTGTCTCCAATAACCAGAGCTCTCACTGTCTCCAATACCTGGAGCTCTCACTGTCTCTGATACCCAGAGCTCTCACTGTCTCCGATACCTGGAGCTCTCACTGTCTCCAATACCCAGAGCTCTCACTGTCTCCAATACCCAGAGTCCTCACTGTCTCTGATACGCAGATCTCTCACTGTCTCCGATGCCCAGTGCTCTCACTGTCTCCAATACCCAGTGCTCTCACTGTCTTCAGTACCCAGTGAGCTCACTGTTTCCATTACCCAGAGCTCTCACTGTCTACGATTCCCGGAGCTTTCACTGCCTCCGATACCCAGTGCTTTCACTGTCTCCGATACCCAGAGCTCTCACTGTCTCCAATACCCAGAGCTCTCACTGTCTCCGATACCTGGAGCTCTCATTGTCTCTGATACCCAGAGCCCTCACCGTCTCCGATAACCAGATCCCTCACTGTCTCAAATACCCAGTGCTCTCACTCTCTCCGATACCCGGAGTCCTCACTGTCTCCGATACCAAGAGTCCTCACTGTCTCTGAAACACAGAGTCCTCACTGTCTCTGATACACAGAGCGCTCACGGTCTCCAAATACCATTGTTCTCACTGTCTCTGATACCCAGAGCCCTCACTGTCTCTGATGCCCAGAGCTCTCAATGTCTCTGATACGCTGAGTCCTCACTGTCTCCGATACCCAGAGCTCTCACCGTCTCCAGTACCCAGTGTTCTCACTGTCTCCGATACCCAGTGCCTCACAGTCTCTGATACCCAGAGTTCTCACTGTCTCCAATGCCCAGTGCTCCCACTAACTCCAATACCAAGTGCTCTCACTGTCGTCGATACCTGGAGCTCTCACTGTCTCCGATAACCAGAGCCTTCACTGTCTCTGATACCCAGTGCCCTCACCTTCTCCGATAACCAGAGCCCTCACTGTCTCCGGTACCCAGAGCTCTCACTGTCTCCGATACCCAGAGTCCTCACTGTCTCTGTTTTCCAGAGACCTCACTGTCTCTGATACCCAGAGACCTCACGGTCTCTGATGCCCAGAGCTCTCACTGTCTCTGATACGCTGAGTCCTCACTGTCTCTGATACCCAGTGCTCTCACTGTCTCTGATACCCAGAGCTCTCACTGTTTCCGATACCCGGAGCTCTCACCGTCTCCAATACCCAGTGTTCTCACTGTTCCGATACCCGGTGCTCTCACCATCTCCAATACCCAGTGTTCTCACTGTCTCCGATACCCAGAGCTCTCACTATCTACAATATCCAGAGCTCTCACTGTCTCCGATAACTGGAGCTCTCACTGTCTCCGAAACCCAGATCCCTCATAGTCTCAGATACCCGGAGATCACACTGTCTCCGATACGCTGAGCTCTCAATATCTACAATATCCAGAGCTCTCACTGTCTCCTATAACCTGATCCCTGACTGTGTCCGAAACCGAGAGTCCTCACTGTCTCCAATACCCAGAGACCTCACTGTGTCTGATACCCGGAGCTCTCACTGTCTCCGAAACCCTGATCCCTCATTGTCTCAGATACCCGGAGCTCACACTGTCTCAGATACGCAGAGCTCTCACTATCTACAATATTCAGAGCTCTCACTGTCTCCTATAACCTGATCCCTGACTGTGTCCGAAACTGAGAGTCCTCACTGTCTCCAATACCCAAAGACCTCACTGTCTCTGATACCCGGAGCTCTCACTGTCTCCGATAGCCAGTGCTCTCACTGTCTCCGATACCTACAGCCCTCACTGTCTCCGATACCCGGAGATCTCAAAGTCTCCAATACCCAGAGCTCTCACTACCTACAATATCCAGAGCCCTCACTGTCTCTTATAAACTGATCCCTCACTGTGTCCGACAATACCCAGTTCTCTCACAGTCTCCAATACCCAGTGCTCTCACTGTCGCCGATACCCAGTGCTCTCACTGTCTCCAATACCCAGTGCTCTCACGGTCTCCAATACCCAGTGCTCTCACTGTCCCCGTATATACAGTGCTCTCTCTGCCTCCAATACTGGAGCCCAAATCATCTCCGATACCTGGAACCCGCAGTCCCAGATACCCATATCCCTCACTGTCGCTAATACCCAGAGCCCTGACTGTCTCTGATACCCAGAGCCCTCAATGTCTCCAATGCCCAGTGCTCTCACTGTCTCCAATACCCAGTTCTCTCACTGTCTCCAATACCCAGTGCGCTCACTGTCTCTGATACACGAAGCTCTAAATGTCTCCGATACCCAGATCCCTAACTCTCTCTCATTCCCAGAGCTCTCACTGTCTCCAATAGCCACAGCTTTCACTGTCTCTCATGTCCCGTGCCCTCACTGTCTCTGATGCCCAGAGTTCTCACTGTCTCCAAACCCGGGGACATCACTCGCTGCCCGGGGCACTCACAGTCTCCAATACCCAGAGCTCTCACTATTTACATTATCCAGAGCCCACAATGGCACCAATAACCTGATCCTTCACTGCCTCCAATACCCAGAGCTCTCACTGTCTCCAATACCCAGAGCTCTCACTGTCTCCGATACCTGGAGCTCTCAATGTCTCCAATACCCAGAGCTCTCCCTGTCTCCAATACCCAGAGCTCTCACTGTCTCCGATACCTGGAGTTCTCACTGTCTCCGATACCCAGAGCCCTCACCGTCTCCGATAACCAGAGCCCTCACTGTCTCCAATACCCAGTGCTCTCACTGCCTCCGATACCCAGAGTCCTCACTTTCTCCGATAACCAGAGTCCTCACTGTCTCTGATTCACTGATTCCTCACTGTCTCTGATACCCGGAGCTCTCACTGTCTCTGATACCCGGAGCTCTCAATGTCTCCATTACCCAGAGTCCTCACTGTCTCCGTAACCCGGACCCCTCACAGCCTCCTATACCCGGAACCTTCACTCTCTCCGATACCCGGAGCTCTCACTGTCTCCGACACCCGGTGCTCTCACTGTCTCCGATACCCTGAGCTTTCAATGTCTCCGATACCCAGAGCTCTCACTGTCTCCAATACCCAGAGCTCTCACTAGCTACAATATCCAGACCCCACACTGAGTCCTATAACCTGATCCCTCACTGTGTGCGAGACCAAGAGTCCTCACTGTTTCTGATACCCAGATAGCTCCGTTTCTCGAGCCCAGAGCCATCACTTACTCCGATACCCAGTGCTCTCACTGTCTCCAATTCCCGATGCTCTCACTTTCTACAATTCCAAGAGCTCTCACTGTCTCCAATATCCGGAGCTCTCACTGCTTCTCGAGCCCAGGCCCCTCTCTGTCTCCAATACCCAGAGCTCTCACTGTCTCCGATAACTGGGGCTCTCACTGTCTCCGCTACCCAGATCCCTCATTGTCTCCAATACCCGGAGCTCTCACTGTCTCCGATACCCAGAGCTCTCACTATCTACAATATCCAGAGGCCACACTGTCTCCTATAACCTGATCCCTGACTGTGTCCAAAACCGAGAGTCCTCACTGTCTCCGATACCCAGAGACCTCACTGTCTCTGATACCCAGAGCTATATGTGTCTCCGATACCCAGAGCTCTCACTGTCTCCAATACCCTGAGTACTCACTGTCTCTGATACAGAGAGACCTCACTGTCTCCGATACCCGGAGCTCTCACTGTCTCTGATACCCAGTGCTCTCACTGTCTCCAATGGCCAGTGCTCTCATGTCTCCAATACACAGTGCTCTCACTGTCTTCAATACCCAGTGCTCTCACTGTCTCCAATACCCAGAGTCCTCACTGTCTCTGGTACCCAGATCTCTCACTGTCTCCGATGCCCAGTGCTCTCACTGTCTCCAATAACCAGTGCCCTCACTGTCTTCAGTACCCAGTGCTCTCACTGTTTCCATTATCCGGAGCTCTCACTGTCTCCGGTACCCAGTGCTCTCACTGTCTCCGATACCCAGAGCTCTCACTGTCTCCAATACCAAGAGCTCTCACTGTCTCCGATACCTGGAGCTCTCACTGTCTCTGATACCCAGAGACCTCACCGTCTCCGATAACCAGATCCCTCACTGTCTCCAATACCCAGTGCTCTCACTGTCTCCGATACCCAGAGTTCTCACTGTCTCCGATACCCAGAGTCCTCACTGTCTCTGATACACAACGTCCTCACTGTCTCTGATACCCAGAGCCCTCACGGTGTCCAATGCCCAGTGCTCTCACTGTCTCCGATACCCAGTGCCTCACTGTCTCTGATACCCAGAGCTCTCACTGTCTCCAATACCCAGAGTCCTCACTGTCTCTGATACAGAAAGACCTCACTGTCTCCGATACCCAGAGTCCTCACTGTCTCTGCTACAGAGAGACCTCACTGTCTCCGATACCCGGAGCTCTCACTGTCTCTGATACCCAGTGCTCTCACTGTCTCCAATAGCCAGTGCTCTCATGTCTCCAATACCCAGTGCTCTCACTGTCTTCAATACCCAGTGATCTCACTGTCTCCAATACCCAGTGCTCTCATGTATCCAATACCCAGTGCTCTCACTGTCTTCAATACCCAGTGCTCTCACTGTCTCCAGTACCCAGAGTCCTCACTGTCTCTGATACCCAGATCTCTCACTGTCTCCGATGCCCAGTGCTCTCACTGTCTCCAATACCCAGTGCTCTCACTGTCATCAGTACCCAGTGCTCTCACTCTTTCCATTACCCTGAGCTCTCACTGTCTCCGATACCCGGAGCTTTCACTGTCTCCGATACCCAGTGCTCTCACTGTCTCCGATACCCAGAGCTCTCACTGTCTCCAATAACCAAGCTCTCACTGTCTCCGATACCCAGAGCCCTCACCGTCTCCGATAACCAGATCCCTCACTGTCTCCAATACCCAGTGCTCTCACTGTCTCCGATACCCAGAGTCCTCACTGTCTCCGATACCCAGAGTCCGCACTGTCTCTGATACACAGAGTCCTCACTGTCTCTGATACCCAGAGCCCTCACTGTGTCCGATGCCCAGTGCTCTCACTGTCTCTGATACCCAGAGCCCTCACTGTCTCTGATGCCCAGAGCTCTCAATGTCTCTGATACACTGAGTCCTCACTGTCTCTGATACCCGGAGCTCTCACCGTCTCCAATACCCAGTGTTCTCACTGTCTCCGATACCCAGTGCCTCACAGTCTGTGATACCCAAAGCTCTCACTGCCTCCGATGCCCAGTGCTCCCACTGTCTCCAATACCAATTGTTCTCACTGTCTCCGATACCTGGAGCTCTCACTGTCTCTCATAACCAGAGCCTCAACTGTCTCTGATACCCAGAGCCATCACCGTCTCCGATAACCAGAGCCTTCACTGTCTCTGGTACCCAGAGCTCTCACTGTCTCCGATACACAGAGTCCTCACTGTCCCTGATACCCAGAGTCCTCACTGTCTCTGATACCCAGAGCCCTCACTGTCTCCGATGCCCAGTGCTCTCACTGTCTCTGATACCCAGTGCCCTCACTGTCTCTGATGCCCAGAGCTCTCACTGTCTCTGATACGCTGAGTCCTCACTGTCTCTGATACCCAGTGCTCTCACTGTCTCTGATACCCAGAGCTCTCACTGTCTCCGATAACTGGGGCTCTCACTGTCTCCGCTACCCAGATCCCTCATTGTCTCCAATACCTGGAGCATTCACTGTCTCCGATACCCAGAGTTCTCACTACCTACAATATCCAGAGGCCACACTGTCTCCTATAAACTGATCCCTGACTGTGTCCAAAACCGAGAGTCCTCACTGTCTCCGATACCCAGAGACCTCACTGTCTCTGATACCCAGAGCTATATGTGTCTCCGATTCCCAGAGCTCTCACTGTCTCCAGTACCCTGAGTCCTCACTGTCTCTGATATAGAGAGCCCTCACTGTCTCCGATACCCAGAGTCCTCACTGTTTCTGATAAAGAGAGAGCTCACTGTCTCCGATACCCGGAGCTCTCACTGTCTCTGATACCCAGTGCTCTCACTGTCTCCAATGGCCAGTGCTCTCATGTCTCCAATACACAGTGCTCTCACTGTCTTCAATACCCAGTGATCTCACTGTCTCCAATACCCAGAGTCCTCACTGTCTCTGGTACCCAGATCTCTCACTGTCTCCGATGCCCAGTGCTCTCACTGTCTCCTATACCCAGTGCCCTCACTGTCTCCAGTGCCCAGTGCTCTCACTGTCTCCGATACCCAGAGCTCTCACTGTCTCCAATACCAAGAGCTCTCACTGTCTCCGATACCTGGAGCTCTCACTGTCTCTGATACCCAGAGCCCTCACCATCTCCGATAACCAGATCCCTCACTGTCTCCAATACCCAGTGCTCTCACTGTCTCCGATACCCAGAGTCCACACTGTCTCCGATACCCAGAGTCCTCACTGTCTCTGATACACAACGTCCTCACTGTCTCTGATACCCAGAGCCCTCACGGTGTCCAATGCCCAGTGCTCTCACTGTCTCCGATACCCAGTGCCTCACAGTCGCTGATACCCAGAGCTCTCACTGTCTCCAATACCCAGAGTCCTCACTGTCTCTGATACCCAGTGCTCTCACTGTCTCCAATGGCCAGTGCTCTCATGTCTCCAATACACAGTGCTCTCACTGTCTTCAATACCCAGTGATCTCACTGTCTCCAATACCCAGAGTCCTCACTGTCTCTGGTACCCAGATCTCTCACTGTCTCCGATGCCCAGTGCTCTCACTGTCTCCAATACCCAGTGCCCTCACTGTCTTCAGTACCCAGTGCTCTCACTGTTTCCATTATCCGGAGCTCTCACTGTCTCCGGTGCCCAGTGCTCTCACTGTCTCCGATACCCAGAGCTCTCACTGTCTCCAATACCAAGAGCTCTCACTGTCTCCGATACCTGGAGCTCTCACTGCCTCTGATACCCAGAGCCCTCACCATCTCCGATAACCAGATCCCTCACTGTCTCCAATACCCAGTGCTCTCACTGTCTCCGATACCCAGAGTCCACACTGTCTCCGATACCCAGAGTCCTCACTGTCTCTGATACACAACGTCCTCACTGTCTCTGATACCCAGAGCCCTCACAGTGTCCAATGCCCAGTGCTCTCACTGTCTCCGATACCCAGTGCCTCACAGTCTCTGATACCCAGAGCTCTCACTGTCTCCAATACCCAGAGTCCTCACTGTCTCTGATACCCAGTGCTCTCACTGTCTCCAATGGCCAGTGCTCTCATGTCTCCAATACCCAGTGCTCTCACTGTCTTCAATACCCAGTGATCTCACTGTCTCCAATACCCAGAGTCCCCACTGTCTCTGGTACCCAGATCTCTCACTGTCTCCGATGCCCAGTGCTCTCACTGTCTCCTATACCCAGTGCCCTCACTGTCTCCAGTGCCCAGTGCTCTCACTGTCTCCGATACCCAGAGCTCTCACTGTCTCCAATACCAAGTGCTCTCACTGTCTCCGATACCTGGAGCTCTCACTGCCTCTGATACCCAGAGCCCTCACCATCTCCGATAACCAGATCCCTCACTGTCTCCAATACCCAGTGCTCTCACTGTCTCCGATACCCAGAGTCCACACTGTCTCCGATACCCTGAGTCCTCACTGTCTCTGATACACAACGCCCTCACTGTCTCTGATACCCAGAGCCCTCACAGTGTCCAATGCCCAGTGCTCTCACTGTCTCCGATACCCAGTGCCTCACAGTCTCTGATACCCAGAGCTCTCACTGTCTGCAATACCCAGAGTCCTCACTGTCTCTGATACCCAGTGCTCTCACTGTCTCCAATGGCCAGTGCTCTCATGTCTCCAATACATAGTGCTCTCACTGTCTTCAATACCCAGTGATCTCACTGTCTCCAATACCCAGAGTCCTCACTGTCTCTGGTACCCAGATCTCTCACTGTCTCCGATGCCCAGTGCTCTCACTGTCTCCAATACCCAGTGCCCTCACTGTCTTCAGTACCCAGTGCTCTCACTGTTTCCATTATCCGGAGCTCTCACTGTCTCCGGTGCCCAGTGCTCTCACTGTCTCCGATACCCAGAGCTCTCACTGTCTCCAATACCAAGAGCTCTCACTGTCTCCGATACCTGGAGCTCTCACTGCCTCTGATACCCAGAGCCCTCACCATCTCCGATAACCAGATCCCTCACTGTCTCCAATACCCAGTGCTCTCACTGTCTCCGATACCCAGAGTCCACACTGTCTCCGATACCCAGAGTCCTCACTGTCTCTGATACACAACGTCCTCACTGTCTCTGATACCCAGAGCCCTCACAGTGTCCAATGCCCAGTGCTCTCACTGTCTCCGATACCCAGTGCCTCACAGTCTCTGATACCCAGAGCTCTCACTGTCTCCAATACCCAGAGTCCTCACTGTCTCTGATACCCAGTGCTCTCACTGTCTCCAATGGCCAGTGCTCTCATGTCTCCAATACCCAGTGCTCTCACTGTCTTCAATACCCAGTGATCTCACTGTCTCCAATACCCAGAGTCCCCACTGTCTCTGGTACCCAGATCTCTCACTGTCTCCGATGCCCAGTGCTCTCACTGTCTCCTATACCCAGTGCCCTCACTGTCTCCAGTGCCCAGTGCTCTCACTGTCTCCGATACCCAGAGCTCTCACTGTCTCCAATACCAAGAGCTCTCACTGTCTCCGATACCTGGAGCTCTCACTGCCTCTGATACCCAGAGCCCTCACCATCTCCGATAACCAGATCCCTCACTGTCTCCAATACCCAGTGCTCTCACTGTCTCCGATACCCAGAGTCCACACTGTCTCCGATACCCTGAGTCCTCACTGTCTCTGATACACAACGCCCTCACTGTCTCTGATACCCAGAGCCCTCACAGTGTCCAATGCCCAGTGCTCTCACTGTCTCCGATACCCAGTGCCTCACAGTCTCTGATACCCAGAGCTCTCACTGTCTGCAATACCCAGAGTCCTCACTGTCTCTGATACCCAGTGCTCTCACTGTCTCCAATGGCCAGTGCTCTCATGTCTCCAATACACAGTGCTCTCACTGTCTTCAATACCCAGTGATCTCACTGTCTCCAATACCCAGAGTCCTCACTGTCTCTGGTACCCAGATCTCTCACTGTCTCCGATGCCCAGTGCTCTCACTGTCTCCAATACCCAGTGCCCTCACTGTCTTCAGTACCCAGTGCTCTCACTGTTTCCATTATCCGGAGCTCTCACTGTCTCCGGTGCCCAGTGCTCTCACTGTCTCCGATACCCAGAGCTCTCACTGTCTCCAATACCAAGAGCTCTCACTGTCTCCGATACCTGGAGCTCTTACTGCCTCTGATACCCAGAGCCCTCACCATCTCCGATAACCAGATCCCTCACTGTCTCCAATACCCAGTGCTCTCACTGTCTCTGATACCCAGAGTCCACACTGTCTCCGATACCCAGAGTCCTCACTGTCTCTGATACACAACGTCCTCACTGTCTCTGATACCCAGAGCCCTCACAGTGTCCAATGCCCAGTGCTCTCACTGTCTCCGATACCCAGTGCCTCACAGTCTCTGATACCCAGAGCTCTCACTGTCTCCAATACCCAGAGTCCTCACTGTCTCTGATACAGAAAGACCTCACTGTCTCCGATACTCAGAGTCCTCACTGTCTCTGCTACAGAGAGACCTCACTGTCTCCGATACCCGGAGCTCTCACTGTCTCTGATACCCAGTGCTCTCACTGTCTCCAATAGCCAGTGCTGTCATGTCTCCAATACCCAGTGCTCTCACTGTCTTCAATACCCAATGATCTCACTGTCTCCAATACCCAGTGCTCTCATGTATCCAATACCCAGTGCTCTCACTGTCTTCAATACCCAGTGCTCTCACTGTCTCCAGTACCCAGAGTCCTCACTCTCTCTGATACCCAGATCTCTCACTGTCTCCGATGCCCAGTGCTCTCACTGTCTCCAATACCCAGTGCTCTCACTGTCATCAGTACCCAGTGCTCTCACTGTTTCCATCACCCTGAGCTCTCACTGTCTCCGATACCCGGAGCTTTCACTGTCTCCGATACCCAGTACTCTCACTGTCTCCGATACCCAGAGCTCTCACTGTCTCCAATAACCAGAGCTCTCACTGTCTCCGATACCTGGAGCTCTCACTGTCTCTGATACCCAGAGCCCTCACCGTCTCCTATAACCAGATCCCTTACTGTCTCCAATACACAGTGCCCTCACTGTCTCCGATACCCAGAGTCCTCACTGTCTCCGATACCCAGAGTCCTCCCTGTCTCTGATACACAGAGTCCTCACTGTCTCTGATACCCAGAGCCCTCACTGTGTCCGATGCCCAGTGCTCTCACTGTCTCTGATACCCAGAGCCCTCACTGTCTCTGATGCACAGAGCTCTCAATGTCTCTGATATGCTGAGTCCTCACTGTCTCCGATACCCGGAGCTCTCACCGTCTCCACTACCCAGTGTTCTCACTGTCTCCGATACCCAGTGCCTCACAGTCTCTGATACCCAGAGCCATCACCGTCTCTGATAACCAGAGCCTTCACTGTCTCTGGTACCCAGAGCTCTCACTGTCTCTGATACCCAGAGTCCTCACTGTCCCTGATACCCAGAGTCCTCACTGTCTCTGATACCCAGAGCCCTCACTGTCTCTGATGCCCAGTGCTCTCACTGTCCCTGATACCCAGTGCCCTCACTGTCTCTGATGCCCAGAGCTCTCACTGTCTCTGATACGCTGAGTCCTCACTGTCTCTGATACCCAGTGCTCTCACTGTCTCTGATACCCAGAGCTCTCACTGTCTCCGATAACTGGGGCTATCACTGTCTCCGCTACCCAGATCCCTCATTGTCTCCAATACCCGGAGCTCTCACTGTCTCCGATACCCAGAGCTCTCACTATCTACAATATCCAGAGGCCACACTGTCTCCTATAACCTGATCCCTGACTGTGTCCAAAACCGAGAGTCCTCACTGTCTCCGATACCCAGAGTCCTCACTGTCCCTGATACCCAGAGTCCTCACTGTCTCTGATACCCAGAGCCCTCACTGTCTCCGATGCCCAGTGCTCTCACTGTCTCTGATACCCAGTGCCCTCACTGTCTCTGATGCCCAGAGCTCTCACTGTCTCTGATACGCTGAGTCCTCACTGTCTCTGATACCCAGTGCTCTCACTGTCTCTGATACCCAGAGCTCTCACTGTCTCCGATAACTGGGGCTCTCACTGTCTCCGCTACCCAGATCCCTCATTGTCTCCAATACCTGGAGCATTCACTGTCTCCGATACCCAGAGTTCTCACTATCTACAATATCCAGAGGCCACACTGTCTCCTATAAACTGATCCCTGACTGTGTCCAAAACCGAGAGTCCTCACTGTCTCCGATACCCAGAGACCTCACTGTCTCTGATACCCAGAGCTATATGTGTCTCCGATACCCAGAGCTCTCACTGTCTCCAGTACCCTGAGTCCTCACTGTCTCTGATATAGAGAGCCCTCACTGTCTCCGATACCCAGAGTCCTCACTGTCTCTGATAAAGAGAGAGCTCACTGTCTCCGATACCCGGAGCTCTCACTGTCTCTGATACCCAGTGCTCTCACTGTCTCCAATGGCCAGTGCTCTCATGTCTCCAATACACAGTGCTCTCACTGTCTTCAATACCCAGTGATCTCACTGTCTCCAATACCCAGAGTCCTCACTGTCTCCTATACCCAGTGCCCTCACTGTCTCCAGTGCCCAGTGCTCTCACTGTCTCCGATACCCAGAGCTCTCACTGTCTCCAATACCAAGAGCTCTCACTGTCTCCGATACCTGGAGCTCTCACTGTCTCTGATACCCAGAGCCCTCACCATCTCCGATAACCAGATCCCTCACTGTCTCCAATACCCAGTGCTCTCACTGTCTCCGATACCCAGAGTCCACACTGTCTCCGATACCCAGAGTCCTCACTGTCTCTGATACACAACGTCCTCACTGTCTCTGATACCCAGAGCCCTCACGGTGTCCAATGCCCAGTGCTCTCACTGTCTCCGATACCCAGTGCCTCACAGTCTCTGATACCCAGAGCTCTCACTGTCTCCAATACCCAGAGTCCTCACTGTCTCTGATACCCAGTGCTCTCACTGTCTCCAATGGCCAGTGCTCTCATGTCTCCAATACACAGTGCTCTCACTGTCTTCAATACCCAGTGATCTCACTGTCTCCAATACCCAGAGTCCTCACTGTCTCTGGTACCCAGATCTCTCACTGTCTCCGATGCCCAGTGCTCTCACTGTCTCCAATACCCAGTGCCCTCACTGTCTTCAGTACCCAGTGCTCTCACTGTTTCCATTATCCGGAGCTCTCACTGTCTCCGGTGCCCAGTGCTCTCACTGTCTCCGATACCCAGAGCTCTCACTGTCTCCAATACCAAGAGCTCTCACTGTCTCCGATACCTGGAGCTCTCACTGCCTCTGATACCCAGAGCCCTCACCATCTCCGATAACCAGATCCCTCACTGTCTCCAATACCCAGTGCTCTCACTGTCTCCGATACCCAGAGTCCACACTGTCTCCGATACCCAGAGTCCTCACTGTCTCTGATACACAACGTCCTCACTGTCTCTGATACCCAGAGCCCTCACAGTGTCCAATGCCCAGTGCTCTCACTGTCTCCGATACCCAGTGCCTCACAGTCTCTGATACCCAGAGCTCTCACTGTCTCCAATACCCAGAGTCCTCACTGTCTCTGATACCCAGTGCTCTCACTGTCTCCAATGGCCAGTGCTCTCATGTCTCCAATACCCAGTGCTCTCACTGTCTTCAATACCCAGTGATCTCACTGTCTCCAATACCCAGAGTCCTCACTGTCTCTGGTACCCAGATCTCTCACTGTCTCCGATGCCCAGTGCTCTCACTGTCTCCTATACCCAGTGCCCTCACTGTCTCCAGTGCCCAGTGCTCTCACTGTCTCCGATGCCCAGTGCTCTCACTGTCTCCTATACCCAGATCCCTCACTGTCTCCAATACCCAGTGCTCTCACTGTCTCCGATACCCAGAGTCCACACTGTCTCAGATACCCAGAGTCCTCACTGTCTCTGATACACAACGCCCTCACTGTCTCTGATACCCAGAGCCCTCACAGTGTCCAATGCCCAGTGCTCTCACTGTCTCCGATACCCAGTGCCTCACAGTCTCTGATACCCAGAGCTCTCACTGTCTGCAATACCCAGAGTCCTCACTGTCTCTGATACCCAGTGCTCTCACTGTCTCCAATGGCCAGTGCTCTCATGTCTCCAATACACAGTGCTCTCACTGTCTTCAATACCCAGTGATCTCACTGTCTCCAATACCCAGAGTCCTCACTGTCTCTGGTACCCAGATCTCTCACTGTCTCCGATGCCCAGTGCTCTCACTGTCTCCAATACCCAGTGCCCTCACTGTCTTCAGTACCCAGTGCTCTCACTGTTTCCATTATCCGGAGCTCTCACTGTCTCCGATGCCCAGTGCTCTCACTGTCTCCGATACCCAGAGCTCTCACTGTCTCCAATACCAAGAGCTCTCACTGTCTCCGATACCTGGAGCTCTTACTGCCTCTGATACCCAGAGCCCTCACCATCTCCGATAACCAGATCCCTCACTGTCTCCAATACCCAGTGCTCTCACTGTCTCCGATACCCAGAGTCCACACTGTCTCCGATACCCAGAGTCCTCACTGTCTCTGATACACAACGTCCTCACTGTCTCTGATACCCAGAGCCCTCACAGTGTCCAATGCCCAGTGCTCTCACTGTCTCCGATACCCAGTGCCTCACAGTCTCTGATACCCAGAGCTCTCACTGTCTCCAATACCCAGAGTCCTCACTGTCTCTGATACCCAGTGCTCTCACTGTCTCCAATGGCCAGTGCTCTCATGTCTCCAATACCCAGTGCTCTCACTGTCTTCAATACCCAGTGATCTCACTGTCTCCAATACCCAGAGTCCTCACTGTCTCTGGTACCCAGATCTCTCACTGTCTCCGATGCCCAGTGCTCTCACTGTCTCCTATACCCAGTGCCCTCACTGTCTCCAGTGCCCAGTGCTCTCACTGTCTCCGATGCCCAGTGCTCTCACTGTCTCCTATACCCAGATCCCTCACTGTCTCCAATACCCAGTGCTCTCACTGTCTCCGATACCCAGAGTCCACACTGTCTCAGATACCCAGAGTCCTCACTGTCTCTGATACACAACGCCCTCACTGTCTCTGATACCCAGAGCCCTCACAGTGTCCAATGCCCAGTGCTCTCACTGTCTCCGATACCCAGTGCCTCACAGTCTCTGATACCCAGAGCTCTCACTGTCTGCAATACCCAGAGTCCTCACTGTCTCTGATACCCAGTGCTCTCACTGTCTCCAATGGCCAGTGCTCTCATGTCTCCAATACACAGTGCTCTCACTGTCTTCAATACCCAGTGATCTCACTGTCTCCAATACCCAGAGTCCTCACTGTCTCTGGTACCCAGATCTCTCACTGTCTCCGATGCCCAGTGCTCTCACTGTCTCCAATACCCAGTGCCCTCACTGTCTTCAGTACCCAGTGCTCTCACTGTTTCCATTATCCGGAGCTCTCACTGTCTCCGGTGCCCAGTGCTCTCACTGTCTCCGATACCCAGAGCTCTCACTGTCTCCAATACCAAGAGCTCTCACTGTCTCCGATACCTGGAGCTCTTACTGCCTCTGATACCCAGAGCCCTCAACATCTCCGATAACCAGATCCCTCACTGTCTCCAATACCCAGTGCTCTCACTGTCTCCGATACCCAGAGTCCACACTGTCTCCGATACCCAGAGTCCTCACTGTCTCTGATACACAACGTCCTCACTGTCTCTGATACCCAGAGCCCTCACAGTGTCCAATGCCCAGTGCTCTCACTGTCTCCGATACCCAGTGCCTCACAGTCTCTGATACCCAGAGCTCTCACTGTCTCCAATACCCAGAGTCCTCACTGTCTCTGATACAGAAAGACCTCACTGTCTCCGATACTCAGAGTCCTCACTGTCTCTGCTACAGAGAGACCTCACTGTCTCCGATACCCGGAGCTCTCACTGTCTCTGATACCCAGTGCTCTCACTGTCTCCAATAGCCAGTGCTCTCATGTCTCCAATACCCAGTGCTCTCACTGTCTTCAATACCCAGTGATCTCACTGTCTCCAATACCCAGTGCTCTCATGTATCCAATACCCAGTGCTCTCACTGTCTTCAATACCCAGTGCTCTCACTGTCTCCAGTACCCAGAGTCCTCACTGTCTCTGATACCCAGATCTCTCACTGTCTCCGATGCCCAGTGCTCTCACTGTCTCCAATACCCAGTGCTCTCACTGTCATCAGTACCCAGTGCTCTCACTGTTTCCATCACCCTGAGCTCTCACTGTCTCCGATACCCGGAGCTTTCACTGTCTCCGATACCCAGTGCTCTCACTGTCTCCGATACCCAGAGCTCTCACTGTCTCCAATAACCAGAGCTCTCACTGTCTCCGATACCTGGAGCTCTCACTGTCTCTGATACCCAGAGCCCTCACCGTCTCCGATAACCAGATCCCTTACTGTCTCCAATACACAGTGCCCTCACTGTCTCCGATACCCAGAGTCCTCACTGTCTCCGATACCCAGAGTCCTCCCTGTCTCTGATACACAGAGTCCTCACTGTCTCTGATACCCAGAGCCCTCACTGTGTCCGATGCCCAGTGCTCTCACTGTCTCTGATACCCAGAGCCCTCACTGTCTCTGATGCACAGAGCTCTCAATGTCTCTGATATGCTGAGTCCTCACTGTCTCCGATACCCGGAGCTCTCACCGTCTCCACTACCCAGTGTTCTCACTGTCTCCGATACCCAGTGCCTCACAGTCTCTGATACCCAGAGCCATCACCGTCTCTGATAACCAGAGCCTTCACTGTCTCTGGTACCCAGAGCTCTCACTGTCTCTGATACCCAGAGTCCTCACTGTCCCTGATACCCAGAGTCCTCACTGTCTCTGATACCCAGAGCCCTCACTGTCTCCGATGCCCAGTGCTCTCACTGTCCCTGATACCCAGTGCCCTCACTGTCTCTGATGCCCAGAGCTCTCACTGTCTCTGATACGCTGAGTCCTCACTGTCTCTGATACCCAGTGCTCTCACTGTCTCTGATACCCAGAGCTCTCACTGTCTCCGATAACTGGGGCTATCACTGTCTCCGCTACCCAGATCCCTCATTGTCTCCAATACCCGGAGCTCTCACTGTCTCCGATACCCAGAGCTCTCACTATCTACAATATCCAGAGGCCACACTGTCTCCTATAACCTGATCCCTGACTGTGTCCAAAACCGAGAGTCCTCACTGTCTCCGATACCCAGAGTCCTCACTGTCCCTGATACCCAGAGTCCTCACTGTCTCTGATACCCAGAGCCCTCACTGTCTCCGATGCCCAGTGCTCTCACTGTCTCTGATACCCAGTGCCCTCACTGTCTCTGATGCCCAGAGCTCTCACTGTCTCTGATACGCTGAGTCCTCACTGTCTCTGATACCCAGTGCTCTCACTGTCTCTGATACCCAGAGCTCTCACTGTCTCCGATAACTGGGGCTCTCACTGTCTCCGCTACCCAGATCCCTCATTGTCTCCAATACCTGGAGCATTCACTGTCTCCAATACCCAGAGTTCTCACTATCTACAATATCCAGAGGCCACACTGTCTCCTATAAACTGATCCCTGACTGTGTCCAAAACCGAGAGTCCTCACTGTCTCCGATACCCAGAGACCTCACTGTCTCTGATACCCAGAGCTATATGTGTCTCCGATACCCAGAGCTCTCACTGTCTCCAGTACCCTGAGTCCTCACTGTCTCTGATATAGAGAGCCCTCACTGTCTCCGATACCCAGAGTCCTCACTGTCTCTGATAAAGAGAGAGCTCACTGTCTCCGATACCCGGAGCTCTCACTGTCTCTGATACCCAGTGCTCTCACTGTCTCCAATGGCCAGTGCTCTCATGTCTCCAATACACAGTGCTCTCACTGTCTTCAATACCCAGTGATCTCACTGTCTCCAATACCCAGAGTCCTCACTGTCTCTGGTACCCAGATCTCTCACTGTCTCCGATGCCCAGTGCTCTCACTGTCTCCTATACCCAGTGCCCTCACTGTCTCCAGTGCCCAGTGCTCTCACTGTCTCCGATACCCAGAGCTCACACTGTCTCCAATACCAAGAGCTCTCACTGTCTCCGATACCTGGAGCTCTCACTGTCTCTGATACCCAGAGCCCTCACCATCTCCGATAACCAGATCCCTCACTGTCTCCAATACCCAGTGCTCTCACTGTCTCCGATACCCAGAGTCCACACTGTCTCCGATACCCAGAGCTCTCACTGTCTCCAATACCAAGAGCTCTCACTGTCTCCGATACCTGGAGCTCTTACTGCCTCTGATACCCAGAGCCCTCACCATCTCCGATAACCAGATCCCTCACTGTCTCCAATACCCAGTGCTCTCACTGTCTCTGATACCCAGAGTCCACACTGTCTCCGATACCCAGAGTCCTCACTGTCTCTGATACACAACGTCCTCACTGTCTCTGATACCCAGAGCCCTCACAGTGTCCAATGCCCAGTGCTCTCACTGTCTCCGATACCCAGTGCCTCACAGTCTCTGATACCCAGAGCTCTCACTGTCTCCAATACCCAGAGTCCTCACTGTCTCTGATACAGAAAGACCTCACTGTCTCCGATACTCAGAGTCCTCACTGTCTCTGCTACAGAGAGACCTCACTGTCTCCGATACCCGGAGCTCTCACTGTCTCTGATACCCAGTGCTCTCACTGTCTCCAATAGCCAGTGCTCTCATGTCTCCAATACCCAGTGCTCTCACTGTCTTCAATACCCAGTGATCTCACTGTCTCCAATACCCAGTGCTCTCATGTATCCAATACCCAGTGCTCTCACTGTCTTCAATACCCAGTGCTCTCACTGTCTCCAGTACCCAGAGTCCTCACTGTCTCTGATACCCAGATCTCTCACTGTCTCCGATGCCCAGTGCTCTCACTGTCTCCAATACCCAGTGCTCTCACTGTCATCAGTACCCAGTGCTCTCACTGTTTCCATCACCCTGAGCTCTCACTGTCTCCGATACCCGGAGCTTTCACTGTCTCCGATACCCAGTGCTCTCACTGTCTCCGATACCCAGAGCTCTCACTGTCTCCAATAACCAGAGCTCTCACTGTCTCCGATACCTGGAGCTCTCACTGTCTCTGATACCCAGAGCCCTCACCGTCTCCGATAACCAGATCCCTTACTGTCTCCAATACACAGTGCCCTCACTGTCTCCGATACCCAGAGTCCTCACTGTCTCCGATACCCAGAGTCCTCCCTGTCTCTGATACACAGAGTCCTCACTGTCTCTGATACCCAGAGCCCTCACTGTGTCCGATGCCCAGTGCTCTCACTGTCTCTGATACCCAGAGCCCTCACTGTCTCTGATGCACAGAGCTCTCAATGTCTCTGATATGCTGAGTCCTCACTGTCTCCGATACCCGGAGCTCTCACCGTCTCCACTACCCAGTGTTCTCACTGTCTCCGATACCCAGTGCCTCACAGTCTCTGATACCCAGAGCCATCACCGTCTCTGATAACCAGAGCCTTCACTGTCTCTGGTACCCAGAGCTCTCACTGTCTCTGATACCCAGAGTCCTCACTGTCCCTGATACCCAGAGTCCTCACTGTCTCTGATACCCAGAGCCCTCACTGTCTCCGATGCCCAGTGCTCTCACTGTCCCTGATACCCAGTGCCCTCACTGTCTCTGATGCCCAGAGCTCTCACTGTCTCTGATACGCTGAGTCCTCACTGTCTCTGATACCCAGTGCTCTCACTGTCTCTGATACCCAGAGCTCTCACTGTCTCCGATAACTGGGGCTATCACTGTCTCCGCTACCCAGATCCCTCATTGTCTCCAATACCCGGAGCTCTCACTGTCTCCGATACCCAGAGCTCTCACTATCTACAATATCCAGAGGCCACACTGTCTCCTATAACCTGATCCCTGACTGTGTCCAAAACCGAGAGTCCTCACTGTCTCCGATACCCAGAGTCCTCACTGTCCCTGATACCCAGAGTCCTCACTGTCTCTGATACCCAGAGCCCTCACTGTCTCCGATGCCCAGTGCTCTCACTGTCTCTGATACCCAGTGCCCTCACTGTCTCTGATGCCCAGAGCTCTCACTGTCTCTGATACGCTGAGTCCTCACTGTCTCTGATACCCAGTGCTCTCACTGTCTCTGATACCCAGAGCTCTCACTGTCTCCGATAACTGGGGCTCTCACTGTCTCCGCTACCCAGATCCCTCATTGTCTCCAATACCTGGAGCATTCACTGTCTCCAATACCCAGAGTTCTCACTATCTACAATATCCAGAGGCCACACTGTCTCCTATAAACTGATCCCTGACTGTGTCCAAAACCGAGAGTCCTCACTGTCTCCGATACCCAGAGACCTCACTGTCTCTGATACCCAGAGCTATATGTGTCTCCGATACCCAGAGCTCTCACTGTCTCCAGTACCCTGAGTCCTCACTGTCTCTGATATAGAGAGCCCTCACTGTCTCCGATACCCAGAGTCCTCACTGTCTCTGATAAAGAGAGAGCTCACTGTCTCCGATACCCGGAGCTCTCACTGTCTCTGATACCCAGTGCTCTCACTGTCTCCAATGGCCAGTGCTCTCATGTCTCCAATACACAGTGCTCTCACTGTCTTCAATACCCAGTGATCTCACTGTCTCCAATACCCAGAGTCCTCACTGTCTCTGGTACCCAGATCTCTCACTGTCTCCGATGCCCAGTGCTCTCACTGTCTCCTATACCCAGTGCCCTCACTGTCTCCAGTGCCCAGTGCTCTCACTGTCTCCGATACCCAGAGCTCACACTGTCTCCAATACCAAGAGCTCTCACTGTCTCCGATACCTGGAGCTCTCACTGTCTCTGATACCCAGAGCCCTCACCATCTCCGATAACCAGATCCCTCACTGTCTCCAATACCCAGTGCTCTCACTGTCTCCGATACCCAGAGTCCACACTGTCTCCGATACCCAGAGTCCTCACTGTCTCTGATACACAACGTCCTCACTGTCTCTGATACCCAGAGCCCTCACGGT
Organism: Carcharodon carcharias; assembly: GCF_017639515.1. Lineage (NCBI taxonomy): Eukaryota > Metazoa > Chordata > Chondrichthyes > Lamniformes > Lamnidae > Carcharodon > Carcharodon carcharias. The sequence goes on along the minus strand of NC_054480.1, from coordinate 7,900,540 downwards.
GTCCAATGCCCAGTGCTCTCACTGTCTCCGATACCCAGTGCCTCACAGTCTCTGATACCCAGAGCTCTCACTGTCTCCAATACCCAGAGTCCTCACTGTCTCTGATACCCAGTGCTCTCACTGTCTCCAATGGCCAGTGCTCTCATGTCTCCAATACACAGTGCTCTCACTGTCTTCAATACCCAGTGATCTCACTGTCTCCAATACCCAGAGTCCTCACTGTCTCTGGTACCCAGATCTCTCACTGTCTCCGATGCCCAGTGCTCTCACTGTCTCCAATACCCAGTGCCCTCACTGTCTTCAGTACCCAGTGCTCTCACTGTTTCCATTATCCGGAGCTCTCACTGTCTCCGGTGCCCAGTGCTCTCACTGTCTCCGATACCCAGAGCTCTCACTGTCTCCAATACCAAGAGCTCTCACTGTCTCCGATACCTGGAGCTCTCACTGCCTCTGATACCCAGAGCCCTCACCATCTCCGATAACCAGATCCCTCACTGTCTCCAATACCCAGTGCTCTCACTGTCTCCGATACCCAGAGTCCACACTGTCTCCGATACCCAGAGTCCTCACTGTCTCTGATACACAACGTCCTCACTGTCTCTGATACCCAGAGCCCTCACAGTGTCCAATGCCCAGTGCTCTCACTGTCTCCGATACCCAGTGCCTCACAGTCTCTGATACCCAGAGCTCTCACTGTCTCCAATACCCAGAGTCCTCACTGTCTCTGATACCCAGTGCTCTCACTGTCTCCAATGGCCAGTGCTCTCATGTCTCCAATACCCAGTGCTCTCACTGTCTTCAATACCCAGTGATCTCACTGTCTCCAATACCCAGAGTCCTCACTGTCTCTGGTACCCAGATCTCTCACTGTCTCCGATGCCCAGTGCTCTCACTGTCTCCTATACCCAGTGCCCTCACTGTCTCCAGTGCCCAGTGCTCTCACTGTCTCCGATGCCCAGTGCTCTCACTGTCTCCTATACCCAGATCCCTCACTGTCTCCAATACCCAGTGCTCTCACTGTCTCCGATACCCAGAGTCCACACTGTCTCAGATACCCAGAGTCCTCACTGTCTCTGATACACAACGCCCTCACTGTCTCTGATACCCAGAGCCCTCACAGTGTCCAATGCCCAGTGCTCTCACTGTCTCCGATACCCAGTGCCTCACAGTCTCTGATACCCAGAGCTCTCACTGTCTGCAATACCCAGAGTCCTCAATGTCTCTGATACCCAGTGCTCTCACTGTCTCCAATGGCCAGTGCTCTCATGTCTCCAATACACAGTGCTCTCACTGTCTTCAATACCCAGTGATCTCACTGTCTCCAATACCCAGAGTCCTCACTGTCTCTGGTACCCAGATCTCTCACTGTCTCCGATGCCCAGTGCTCTCACTGTCTCCAATACCCAGTGCCCTCACTGTCTTCAGTACCCAGTGCTCTCACTGTTTCCATTATCCGGAGCTCTCACTGTCTCCGATGCCCAGTGCTCTCACTGTCTCCGATACCCAGAGCTCTCACTGTCTCCAATACCAAGAGCTCTCACTGTCTCCGATACCTGGAGCTCTTACTGCCTCTGATACCCAGAGCCCTCACCATCTCCGATAACCAGATCCCTCACTGTCTCCAATACCCAGTGCTCTCACTGTCTCCGATACCCAGAGTCCACACTGTCTCCGATACCCAGAGTCCTCACTGTCTCTGATACACAACGTCCTCACTGTCTCTGATACCCAGAGCCCTCACAGTGTCCAATGCCCAGTGCTCTCACTGTCTCCGATACCCAGTGCCTCACAGTCTCTGATACCCAGAGCTCTCACTGTCTCCAATACCCAGAGTCCTCACTGTCTCTGATACCCAGTGCTCTCACTGTCTCCAATGGCCAGTGCTCTCATGTCTCCAATACCCAGTGCTCTCACTGTCTTCAATACCCAGTGATCTCACTGTCTCCAATACCCAGAGTCCTCACTGTCTCTGGTACCCAGATCTCTCACTGTCTCCGATGCCCAGTGCTCTCACTGTCTCCTATACCCAGTGCCCTCACTGTCTCCAGTGCCCAGTGCTCTCACTGTCTCCGATGCCCAGTGCTCTCACTGTCTCCTATACCCAGATCCCTCACTGTCTCCAATACCCAGTGCTCTCACTGTCTCCGATACCCAGAGTCCACACTGTCTCAGATACCCAGAGTCCTCACTGTCTCTGATACACAACGCCCTCACTGTCTCTGATACCCAGAGCCCTCACAGTGTCCAATGCCCAGTGCTCTCACTGTCTCCGATACCCAGTGCCTCACAGTCTCTGATACCCAGAGCTCTCACTGTCTGCAATACCCAGAGTCCTCACTGTCTCTGATACCCAGTGCTCTCACTGTCTCCAATGGCCAGTGCTCTCATGTCTCCAATACACAGTGCTCTCACTGTCTTCAATACCCAGTGATCTCACTGTCTCCAATACCCAGAGTCCTCACTGTCTCTGGTACCCAGATCTCTCACTGTCTCCGATGCCCAGTGCTCTCACTGTCTCCAATACCCAGTGCCCTCACTGTCTTCAGTACCCAGTGCTCTCACTGTTTCCATTATCCGGAGCTCTCACTGTCTCCGGTGCCCAGTGCTCTCACTGTCTCCGATACCCAGAGCTCTCACTGTCTCCAATACCAAGAGCTCTCACTGTCTCCGATACCTGGAGCTCTTACTGCCTCTGATACCCAGAGCCCTCAACATCTCCGATAACCAGATCCCTCACTGTCTCCAATACCCAGTGCTCTCACTGTCTCCGATACCCAGAGTCCACACTGTCTCCGATACCCAGAGTCCTCACTGTCTCTGATACACAACGTCCTCACTGTCTCTGATACCCAGAGCCCTCACAGTGTCCAATGCCCAGTGCTCTCACTGTCTCCGATACCCAGTGCCTCACAGTCTCTGATACCCAGAGCTCTCACTGTCTCCAATACCCAGAGTCCTCACTGTCTCTGATACAGAAAGACCTCACTGTCTCCGATACTCAGAGTCCTCACTGTCTCTGCTACAGAGAGACCTCACTGTCTCCGATACCCGGAGCTCTCACTGTCTCTGATACCCAGTGCTCTCACTGTCTCCAATAGCCAGTGCTCTCATGTCTCCAATACCCAGTGCTCTCACTGTCTTCAATACCCAGTGATCTCACTGTCTCCAATACCCAGTGCTCTCATGTATCCAATACCCAGTGCTCTCACTGTCTTCAATACCCAGTGCTCTCACTGTCTCCAGTACCCAGAGTCCTCACTGTCTCTGATACCCAGATCTCTCACTGTCTCCGATGCCCAGTGCTCTCACTGTCTCCAATACCCAGTGCTCTCACTGTCATCAGTACCCAGTGCTCTCACTGTTTCCATCACCCTGAGCTCTCACTGTCTCCGATACCCGGAGCTTTCACTGTCTCCGATACCCAGTGCTCTCACTGTCTCCGATACCCAGAGCTCTCACTGTCTCCAATAACCAGAGCTCTCACTGTCTCCGATACCTGGAGCTCTCACTGTCTCTGATACCCAGAGCCCTCACCGTCTCCGATAACCAGATCCCTTACTGTCTCCAATACACAGTGCCCTCACTGTCTCCGATACCCAGAGTCCTCACTGTCTCCGATACCCAGAGTCCTCCCTGTCTCTGATACACAGAGTCCTCACTGTCTCTGATACCCAGAGCCCTCACTGTGTCCGATGCCCAGTGCTCTCACTGTCTCTGATACCCAGAGCCCTCACTGTCTCTGATGCACAGAGCTCTCAATGTCTCTGATATGCTGAGTCCTCACTGTCTCCGATACCCGGAGCTCTCACCGTCTCCACTACCCAGTGTTCTCACTGTCTCCGATACCCAGTGCCTCACAGTCTCTGATACCCAGAGCCATCACCGTCTCTGATAACCAGAGCCTTCACTGTCTCTGGTACCCAGAGCTCTCACTGTCTCTGATACCCAGAGTCCTCACTGTCCCTGATACCCAGAGTCCTCACTGTCTCTGATACCCAGAGCCCTCACTGTCTCCGATGCCCAGTGCTCTCACTGTCCCTGATACCCAGTGCCCTCACTGTCTCTGATGCCCAGAGCTCTCACTGTCTCTGATACGCTGAGTCCTCACTGTCTCTGATACCCAGTGCTCTCACTGTCTCTGATACCCAGAGCTCTCACTGTCTCCGATAACTGGGGCTATCACTGTCTCCGCTACCCAGATCCCTCATTGTCTCCAATACCCGGAGCTCTCACTGTCTCCGATACCCAGAGCTCTCACTATCTACAATATCCAGAGGCCACACTGTCTCCTATAACCTGATCCCTGACTGTGTCCAAAACCGAGAGTCCTCACTGTCTCCGATACCCAGAGTCCTCACTGTCCCTGATACCCAGAGTCCTCACTGTCTCTGATACCCAGAGCCCTCACTGTCTCCGATGCCCAGTGCTCTCACTGTCTCTGATACCCAGTGCCCTCACTGTCTCTGATGCCCAGAGCTCTCACTGTCTCTGATACGCTGAGTCCTCACTGTCTCTGATACCCAGTGCTCTCACTGTCTCTGATACCCAGAGCTCTCACTGTCTCCGATAACTGGGGCTCTCACTGTCTCCGCTACCCAGATCCCTCATTGTCTCCAATACCTGGAGCATTCACTGTCTCCAATACCCAGAGTTCTCACTATCTACAATATCCAGAGGCCACACTGTCTCCTATAAACTGATCCCTGACTGTGTCCAAAACCGAGAGTCCTCACTGTCTCCGATACCCAGAGACCTCACTGTCTCTGATACCCAGAGCTATATGTGTCTCCGATACCCAGAGCTCTCACTGTCTCCAGTACCCTGAGTCCTCACTGTCTCTGATATAGAGAGCCCTCACTGTCTCCGATACCCAGAGTCCTCACTGTCTCTGATAAAGAGAGAGCTCACTGTCTCCGATACCCGGAGCTCTCACTGTCTCTGATACCCAGTGCTCTCACTGTCTCCAATGGCCAGTGCTCTCATGTCTCCAATACACAGTGCTCTCACTGTCTTCAATACCCAGTGATCTCACTGTCTCCAATACCCAGAGTCCTCACTGTCTCTGGTACCCAGATCTCTCACTGTCTCCGATGCCCAGTGCTCTCACTGTCTCCTATACCCAGTGCCCTCACTGTCTCCAGTGCCCAGTGCTCTCACTGTCTCCGATACCCAGAGCTCACACTGTCTCCAATACCAAGAGCTCTCACTGTCTCCGATACCTGGAGCTCTCACTGTCTCTGATACCCAGAGCCCTCACCATCTCCGATAACCAGATCCCTCACTGTCTCCAATACCCAGTGCTCTCACTGTCTCCGATACCCAGAGTCCACACTGTCTCCGATACCCAGAGCTCTCACTGTCTCCAATACCAAGAGCTCTCACTGTCTCCGATACCTGGAGCTCTTACTGCCTCTGATACCCAGAGCCCTCACCATCTCCGATAACCAGATCCCTCACTGTCTCCAATACCCAGTGCTCTCACTGTCTCTGATACCCAGAGTCCACACTGTCTCCGATACCCAGAGTCCTCACTGTCTCTGATACACAACGTCCTCACTGTCTCTGATACCCAGAGCCCTCACAGTGTCCAATGCCCAGTGCTCTCACTGTCTCCGATACCCAGTGCCTCACAGTCTCTGATACCCAGAGCTCTCACTGTCTCCAATACCCAGAGTCCTCACTGTCTCTGATACAGAAAGACCTCACTGTCTCCGATACTCAGAGTCCTCACTGTCTCTGCTACAGAGAGACCTCACTGTCTCCGATACCCGGAGCTCTCACTGTCTCTGATACCCAGTGCTCTCACTGTCTCCAATAGCCAGTGCTCTCATGTCTCCAATACCCAGTGCTCTCACTGTCTTCAATACCCAGTGATCTCACTGTCTCCAATACCCAGTGCTCTCATGTATCCAATACCCAGTGCTCTCACTGTCTTCAATACCCAGTGCTCTCACTGTCTCCAGTACCCAGAGTCCTCACTGTCTCTGATACCCAGATCTCTCACTGTCTCCGATGCCCAGTGCTCTCACTGTCTCCAATACCCAGTGCTCTCACTGTCATCAGTACCCAGTGCTCTCACTGTTTCCATCACCCTGAGCTCTCACTGTCTCCGATACCCGGAGCTTTCACTGTCTCCGATACCCAGTGCTCTCACTGTCTCCGATACCCAGAGCTCTCACTGTCTCCAATAACCAGAGCTCTCACTGTCTCCGATACCTGGAGCTCTCACTGTCTCTGATACCCAGAGCCCTCACCGTCTCCGATAACCAGATCCCTTACTGTCTCCAATACACAGTGCCCTCACTGTCTCCGATACCCAGAGTCCTCACTGTCTCCGATACCCAGAGTCCTCCCTGTCTCTGATACACAGAGTCCTCACTGTCTCTGATACCCAGAGCCCTCACTGTGTCCGATGCCCAGTGCTCTCACTGTCTCTGATACCCAGAGCCCTCACTGTCTCTGATGCACAGAGCTCTCAATGTCTCTGATATGCTGAGTCCTCACTGTCTCCGATACCCGGAGCTCTCACCGTCTCCACTACCCAGTGTTCTCACTGTCTCCGATACCCAGTGCCTCACAGTCTCTGATACCCAGAGCCATCACCGTCTCTGATAACCAGAGCCTTCACTGTCTCTGGTACCCAGAGCTCTCACTGTCTCTGATACCCAGAGTCCTCACTGTCCCTGATACCCAGAGTCCTCACTGTCTCTGATACCCAGAGCCCTCACTGTCTCCGATGCCCAGTGCTCTCACTGTCCCTGATACCCAGTGCCCTCACTGTCTCTGATGCCCAGAGCTCTCACTGTCTCTGATACGCTGAGTCCTCACTGTCTCTGATACCCAGTGCTCTCACTGTCTCTGATACCCAGAGCTCTCACTGTCTCCGATAACTGGGGCTATCACTGTCTCCGCTACCCAGATCCCTCATTGTCTCCAATACCCGGAGCTCTCACTGTCTCCGATACCCAGAGCTCTCACTATCTACAATATCCAGAGGCCACACTGTCTCCTATAACCTGATCCCTGACTGTGTCCAAAACCGAGAGTCCTCACTGTCTCCGATACCCAGAGTCCTCACTGTCCCTGATACCCAGAGTCCTCACTGTCTCTGATACCCAGAGCCCTCACTGTCTCCGATGCCCAGTGCTCTCACTGTCTCTGATACCCAGTGCCCTCACTGTCTCTGATGCCCAGAGCTCTCACTGTCTCTGATACGCTGAGTCCTCACTGTCTCTGATACCCAGTGCTCTCACTGTCTCTGATACCCAGAGCTCTCACTGTCTCCGATAACTGGGGCTCTCACTGTCTCCGCTACCCAGATCCCTCATTGTCTCCAATACCTGGAGCATTCACTGTCTCCAATACCCAGAGTTCTCACTATCTACAATATCCAGAGGCCACACTGTCTCCTATAAACTGATCCCTGACTGTGTCCAAAACCGAGAGTCCTCACTGTCTCCGATACCCAGAGACCTCACTGTCTCTGATACCCAGAGCTATATGTGTCTCCGATACCCAGAGCTCTCACTGTCTCCAGTACCCTGAGTCCTCACTGTCTCTGATATAGAGAGCCCTCACTGTCTCCGATACCCAGAGTCCTCACTGTCTCTGATAAAGAGAGAGCTCACTGTCTCCGATACCCGGAGCTCTCACTGTCTCTGATACCCAGTGCTCTCACTGTCTCCAATGGCCAGTGCTCTCATGTCTCCAATACACAGTGCTCTCACTGTCTTCAATACCCAGTGATCTCACTGTCTCCAATACCCAGAGTCCTCACTGTCTCTGGTACCCAGATCTCTCACTGTCTCCGATGCCCAGTGCTCTCACTGTCTCCTATACCCAGTGCCCTCACTGTCTCCAGTGCCCAGTGCTCTCACTGTCTCCGATACCCAGAGCTCACACTGTCTCCAATACCAAGAGCTCTCACTGTCTCCGATACCTGGAGCTCTCACTGTCTCTGATACCCAGAGCCCTCACCATCTCCGATAACCAGATCCCTCACTGTCTCCAATACCCAGTGCTCTCACTGTCTCCGATACCCAGAGTCCACACTGTCTCCGATACCCAGAGTCCTCACTGTCTCTGATACACAACGTCCTCACTGTCTCTGATACCCAGAGCCCTCACGGTGTCCAATGCCCAGTGCTCTCACTGTCTCCGATACCCAGTGCCTCACAGTCTCTGATACCCAGAGCTCTCACTGTCTCCAATACCCAGAGTCCTCACTGTCTCTGATACCCAGTGCTCTCACTGTCTCCAATGGCCAGTGCTCTCATGTCTCCAATACACAGTGCTCTCACTGTCTTCAATACCCAGTGATCTCACTGTCTCCAATACCCAGAGTCCTCACTGTCTCTGGTACCCAGATCTCTCACTGTCTCCGATGCCCAGTGCTCTCACTGTCTCCAATACCCAGTGCCCTCACTGTCTTCAGTACCCAGTGCTCTCACTGTTTCCATTATCCGGAGCTCTCACTGTCTCCGGTGCCCAGTGCTCTCACTGTCTCCGATACCCAGAGCTCTCACTGTCTCCAATACCAAGAGCTCTCACTGTCTCCGATACCTGGAGCTCTCACTGCCTCTGATACCCAGAGCCCTCACCATCTCCGATAACCAGATCCCTCACTGTCTCCAATACCCAGTGCTCTCACTGTCTCCGATAGCCAGAGTCCACACTGTCTCCGATACCCAGAGTCCTCACTGTCTCTGATACACAACGTCCTCACTGTCTCTGATACCCAGAGCCCTCACAGTGTCCAATGCCCAGTGCTCTCACTGTCTCCGATACCCAGTGCCTCACAGTCTCTGATACCCAGAGCTCTCACTGTCTCCAATACCCAGAGTCCTCACTGTCTCTGATACCCAGTGCTCTCACTGTCTCCAATGGCCAGTGCTCTCATGTCTCCAATACCCAGTGCTCTCACTGTCTTCAATACCCAGTGATCTCACTGTCTCCAATACCCAGAGTCCTCACTGTCTCTGGTACCCAGATCTCTCACTGTCTCCGATGCCCAGTGCTCTCACTGTCTCCTATACCCAGTGCCCTCACTGTCTCCAGTGCCCAGTGCTCTCACTGTCTCCGATGCCCAGTGCTCTCACTGTCTCCTATACCCAGATCCCTCACTGTCTCCAATACCCAGTGCTCTCACTGTCTCCGATACCCAGAGTCCACACTGTCTCAGATACCCAGAGACCTCACTGTCTCTGATACACAACGCCCTCACTGTCTCTGATACCCAGAGCCCTCACAGTGTCCAATGCCCAGTGCTCTCACTGTCTCCGATACCCAGTGCCTCACAGTCTCTGATACCCAGAGCTCTCACTGTCTGCAATACCCAGAGTCCTCAATGTCTCTGATACCCAGTGCTCTCACTGTCTCCAATGGCCAGTGCTCTCATGTCTCCAATACACAGTGCTCTCACTGTCTTCAATACCCAGTGATCTCACTGTCTCCAATACCCAGAGTCCTCACTGTCTCTGGTACCCAGATCTCTCACTGTCTCCGATGCCCAGTGCTCTCACTGTCTCCAATACCCAGTGCCCTCACTGTCTTCAGTACCCAGTGCTCTCACTGCTTCCATTATCCGGAGCTCTCACTGTCTCCGATGCCCAGTGCTCTCACTGTCTCCGATACCCAGAGCTCTCACTGTCTCCAATACCAAGAGCTCTCACTGTCTCCGATACCTGGAGCTCTTACTGCCTCTGATACCCAGAGCCCTCACCATCTCCGATAACCAGATCCCTCACTGTCTCCAATACCCAGTGCTCTCACTGTCTCCGATACCCAGAGTCCACACTGTCTCCGATACCCAGAGTCCTCACTGTCTCTGATACACAACGTCCTCACTGTCTCTGATACCCAGAGCCCTCACAGTGTCCAATGCCCAGTGCTCTCACTGTCTCCGATACCCAGTGCCTCACAGTCTCTGATACCCAGAGCTCTCACTGTCTCCAATACCCAGAGTCCTCACTGTCTCTGATACAGAAAGACCTCACTGTCTCCGATACTCAGAGTCCTCACTGTCTCTGCTACAGAGAGACCTCACTGTCTCCGATACCCGGAGCTCTCACTGTCTCTGATACCCAGTGCTCTCACTGTCTCCAATAGCCAGTGCTGTCATGTCTCCAATACCCAGTGCTCTCACTGTCTTCAATACCCAGTGATCTCACTGTCTCCAATACCCAGTGCTCTCATGTATCCAATACCCAGTGCTCTCACTGTCTTCAATACCCAGTGCTCTCACTGTCTCCAGTACCCAGAATCCTCACTCTCTCTGATACCCAGATCTCTCACTGTCTCCGATGCCCAGTGCTCTCACTGTCTCCAATACCCAGTGCTCTCACTGTCATCAGTACCCAGTGCTCTCACTGTTTCCATCACCCTGAGCTCTCACTGTCTCCGATACCCGGAGCTTTCACTGTCTCCGATACCCAGTGCTCTCACTGTCTCCGATACCCAGAGCTCTCACTGTCTCCAATAACCAGAGCTCTCACTGTCTCCGATACCTGGAGCTCTCACTGTCTCTGATACCCAGAGCCCTCACCGTCTCCGATAACCAGATCCCTTACTGTCTCCAATACACAGTGCCCTCACTGTCTCCGATACCCAGAGTCCTCACTGTCTCCGATACCCAGAGTCCTCCCTGTCTCTGATACACAGAGTCCTCACTGTCTCTGATACCCAGAGCCCTCACTGTGTCCGATGCCCAGTGCTCTCACTGTCTCTGATACCCAGAGCCCTCACTGTCTCTGATGCACAGAGCTCTCAATGTCTCTGATATGCTGAGTCCTCACTGTCTCCGATACCCGGAGCTCTCACCGTCTCCACTACCCAGTGTTCTCACTGTCTCCGATACCCAGTGCCTCACAGTCTCTGATACCCAGAGCCATCACCGTCTCTGATAACCAGAGCCTTCACTGTCTCTGGTACCCAGAGCTCTCACTGTCTCTGATACCCAGAGTCCTCACTGTCCCTGATACCCAGAGTCCTCACTGTCTCTGATACCCAGAGCCCTCACTGTCTCCGATGCCCAGTGCTCTCACTGTCCCTGATACCCAGTGCCCTCACTGTCTCTGATGCCCAGAGCTCTCACTGTCTCTGATACGCTGAGTCCTCACTGTCTCTGATACCCAGTGCTCTCACTGTCTCTGATACCCAGAGCTCTCACTGTCTCCGATAACTGGGGCTATCACTGTCTCCGCTACCCAGATCCCTCATTGTCTCCAATACCCGGAGCTCTCACTGTCTCCGATACCCAGAGCTCTCACTATCTACAATATCCAGAGGCCACACTGTCTCCTATAACCTGATCCCTGACTGTGTCCAAAACCGAGAGTTCTCACTGTCTCCGATACCCAGAGTCCTCACTGTCCCTGATACCCAGAGTCCTCACTGTCTCTGATACCCAGAGCCCTCACTGTATCCGATGCCCAGTGCTCTCACTGTCTCTGATACCCAGTGCCCTCACTGTCTCTGATGCCCAGAGCTCTCACTGTCTCTGATACGCTGAGTCCTCACTGTCTCTGATACCCAGTGCTCTCACTGTCTCCGCTACCCAGATCCCTCATTGTCTCCAATACCTGGAGCATTCACTGTCTCCGATACCCAGAGTTCTCACTATCTACAATATCCAGAGGCCACACTGTCTCCTATAAACTGATCCCTGACTGTGTCCAAAACCGAGAGTCCTCACTGTCTCCGATACCCAGAGACCTCACTGTCTCTGATACCCAGAGCTATATGTGTCTCCGATACCCAGAGCTCTCACTGTCTCCAGTACCCTGAGTCCTCACTGTCTCTGATATAGAGAGCCCTCACTGTCTCCGATACCCAGAGTCCTCACTGTCTCTGATAAAGAGAGAGCTCACTGTCTCCGATACCCGGAGATCTCACTGTCTCTGATACCCAGTGCTCTCACTGTCTCCAATGGCCAGTGCTCTCATGTCTCCAATACACAGTGCTCTCACTGTCTTCAATACCCAGTGATCTCACTGTCTCCAATACCCAGAGTCCTCACTGTCTCTGGTACCCAGATCTCTCACTGTCTCCGATGCCCAGTGCTCTCACTGTCTCCGATACCCAGAGCTCTCACTGTCTCCAATACCAAGAGCTCTCACTGTCTCCGATACCTGGAGCTCTCACTGCCTCTGATACCCAGAGCCCTCACCATCTCCGATAACCAGATCCCTCACTGTCTCCAATACCCAGTGCTCTCACTGTCTCCGATACCCAGAGTCCACACTGTCTCCGATACCCAGGGTCCTCACTGTCTCTGATACACAACGTCCTCATTGTCTCTGATACCCAGAGCCCTCACGGTGTCCAATGCCCAGTGCTCTCACTGTCTCCGATACCCAGTGCCTCACAGTCTCTGATACCCAGAGCTCTCACTGTCTCCAATACCCAGAGTCCTCACTGTCTCTGATACCCAGTGCTCTCACTGTCTCCAATGGCCAGTGCTCTCATGTCTCCAATACACAGTGCTCTCACTGTCTTCAATACCCAGTGCTCTCACTGTCTCCAATACCCAGAGTCCTCACTGTCTCTGGTACCCAGATCTCTCACTGTCTCCGACGCCCAGTGCTCTCAGTGTCTCCAATACCCAGTGCCCTCACTGTCTTCAGTACCCAGTGCTCTCACTGTTTCCATTATCCGGAGCTCTCACTGTCTCCGGTGCCCAGTGCTCTCACTGTCTCCGATACCCAGAGCTCTCACTGTCTCCAATACCAAGAGCTCTCACTGTCTCCGATACCTGGAGCTCTCACTGCCTCTGATACCCAGAGCCCTCACCATCTCCGATAACCAGATCCCTCACTGTCTCCAATACCCAGTGCTCTCACTGTCTCCGATACCCAGAGTCCACACTGTCTCCGATACCCAGAGTCCTCACTGTCTCTGATACACAACGTCCTCACTGTCTCTGATACCCAGAGCCCTCACAGTGTCCAATGCCCAGTGCTCTCACTGTCTCCGATACCCAGTGCCTCACAGTCTCTGATACCCAGAGCTCTCACTGTCTCCAATACCCAGAGTCCTCACTGTCTCTGATACAGAAAGACCTCACTGTCTCCGATACTCAGAGTCCTCACTGTCTCTGCTACAGAGAGACCTCACTGTCTCCGATACCCGGAACTCTCACTGTCTCTGATACCCAGTGCTCTCACTGTCTCCAATAGCCAGTGCTGTCATGTCTCCAATACCCAGTGCTCTCACTGTCTTCAATACCCAGTGATCTCACTGTCTCCAATACCCAGTGCTCTCATGTATCCAATACCCAGTGCTCTCACTGTCTTCAATACCCAGTGCTCTCACTGTCTCCAGTACCCAGAGTCCTCACTGTCTCTGATACCCAGATCTCTCACTGTCTCCGATGCCCAGTGCTCTCACTGTCTCCAATACCCAGTGCTCTCACTGTCATCAGTACCCAGTGCTCTCACTGTTTCCATTACCCTGAGCTCTCACTGTCTCCGATACCCGGAGCTTTCACTGTCTCCGATACCCAGTGCTCTCACTGTCTCCGATACCCAGAGCTCTCACTGTCTCCAGTAACCAGAGCTCTCACTGTCTCCGATACCTGGAGCTCTCACTGTCTCTGATACCCAGAGCCCTCACCGTCTCCGATAACCAGATCCCTTACTGTCTCCAATACACAGTGCCCTCACTGTCTCCGATACCCAGAGTCCTCACTGTCTCCGATACCCAGAGTCCTCCCTGTCTCTGATACACAGAGTCCTCACTGTCTCTGATACCCAGAGTCCTCACTGTGTCCGATGCCCAGTGCTCTCACTGTCTCTGATACCCAGAGCCCTCACTGTCTCTGATGCACAGAGCTCTCAATGTCTCTGATACGCTGAGTCCTCACTGTCTCCGATACCCGGAGCTCTCACCGTCTCCACTACCCAGTGTTCTCACTGTCTCCGATACCCAGTGCCTCACAGTCTCTGATACCCAGAGCCATCACCGTCTCCGATAACCAGAGCCTTCACTGTCTCTGGTACCCAGAGCTCTCACTGTCTCTGATACCCAGAGTCCTCACTGTCCCTGATACCCAGAGTCCTCACTGTCTCTGATACCCAGAGCCCTCACTGTCTCCGATGCCCAGTGCTCTCACTGTCCCTGATACCGAGTGCCCTCACTGTCTCTGATGCCCAGAGCTCTCACTGTCTCTGATACGCTGAGTCCTCACTGTCTCTGATACCCAGTGCTCTCACTGTCTCTGATACCCAGAGCTATATGTGTCTCCGATTCCCAGAGCTCTCACTGTCTCCAGTACCCTGAGTCCTCACTGTCTCTGATATAGAGAGCCCTCACTGTCTCCGATACCCAGAGTCCTCACTGTCTCTGATAAAGAGAGAGCTCACTGTCTCCGATACCCGGAGCTCTCACTGTCTCTGATACCCAGTGCTCTCACTGTCTCCAATGGCCAGTGCTCTCATGTCTCCAATACACAGTGCTCTCACTGTCTTCAATACCCAGTGATCTCACTGTCTCCAATACCCAGAGTCCTCACTGTCTCTGGTACCCAGATCTCTCACTGTCTCCGATGCCCAGTGCTCTCACTGTCTCCTATACCCAGTGCCCTCACTGTCTCCAGTGCCCAGTGCTCTCACTGTCTCCGATACCCAGAGCTCTCACTGTCTCCAATACCAAGAGCTCTCACTGTCTCCGATACCTGGAGCTCTCACTGCCTCTGATACCCAGAGCCCTCACCATCTCCGATAACCAGATCCCTCACTGTCTCCAATACCCAGTGCTCTCACTGTCTCCGATACCCAGAGTCCACACTGTCTCCGATACCCAGAGTCCTCACTGTCTCTGATACACAACGTCCTCACTGTCTCTGATACCCAGAGCCCTCACGGTGTCCAATGCCCAGTGCTCTCACTGTCTCCGATACCCAGTGCCTCACAGTCTCTGATACCCAGAGCTCACACTGTCTCCAATACCCAGAGTCCTCACTGTCTCTGATACCCAGTGCTCTCACTGTCTCCAATGGCCAGTGCTCTCATGTCTCCAATACACAGTGCTCTCACTGTCTTCAATACCCAGTGATCTCACTGTCTCCAATACCCAGAGTCCTCACTGTCTCTGGTACCCAGATCTCTCACTGTCTCCGGTGCCCAGTGCTCTCACTGTCTCCGATACCCAGAGCTCTCACTGTCTCCAATACCAAGAGCTCTCACTGTCTCCGATACCTGGAGCTCTCACTGCCTCTGATACCCAGAGCCCTCACCATCTCCGATAACCAGATCCCTCACTGTCTCCAATACCCAGTGCTCTCACTGTCTCCGATACCCAGAGTCCACACTGTCTCCGATACCCAGAGTCCTCACTGTCTCTGATACACAACGTCCTCACTGTCTCTGATACCCAGAGCCCTCACAGTGTCCAATGCCCAGTGCTCTCACTGTCTCCGATACCCAGTGCCTCACAGTCTCTGATACCCAGAGCTCTCACTGTCTGCAATACCCAGAGTCCTCACTGTCTCTGATACCCAGTGCTCTCACTGTCTCCAATGGCCAGTGCTCTCATGTCTCCAATACACAGTGCTCTCACTGTCTTCAATACCCAGTGATCTCACTGTCTCCAATACCCAGAGTCCTCACTGTCTCTGGTACCCAGATCTCTCACTGTCTCCGATGCCCAGTGCTCTCACTGTCTCCAATACCCAGTGCCCTCACTGTCTTCAGTACCCAGTGCTCTCACTGTTTCCATTATCCGGAGCTCTCACTGTCTCCGGTGCCCAGTGCTCTCACTGTCTCCGATACCCAGAGCTCCCACTGTCTCCAATACCAAGAGCTCTCACTGTCTCCGATACCTGGAGCTCTCACTGCCTCTGATACCCAGAGCCCTCACCATCTCCGATAACCAGATCCCTCACTGTCTCCAATACCCAGTGCTCTCACTGTCTCCGATACCCAGAGTCCACACTGTCTCCGATACCCAGAGTCCTCACTGTCTCTGATACACAACGTCCTCACTGTCTCTGATACCCAGAGCCCTCACAGTGTCCAATGCCCAGTGCTCTCACTGTCTTCAATACCCAGTGATCTCACTGTCTCCAATACCCAGAGTCCTCACTGTCTCTGGTACCCAGATCTCTCACTGTCTCCGATGCCCAGTGCTCTCACTGTCTCCTATACCCAGTGCCCTCACTGTCTCCAGTGCCCAGTGCTCTCACTGTCTCCGATACCCAGAGCTCTCACTGTCTCCAATACCAAGAGCTCTCACTGTCTCCGATACCTGGAGCTCTCACTGCCTCTGATACCCAGAGCCCTCACCATCTCCGATAACCAGATCCCTCACTGTCTCCAATACCCAGTGCTCTCACTGTCTCCGATACCCAGTGTCCACACTGTCTCCGATACCCAGAGTCCTCACTGTCTCTGATACACAACGTCCTCACTGTCTCTGATACCCAGAGCCCTCACGGTGTCCAATGCCCAGTGCTCTCACTGTCTCCGATACCCAGTGCCTCACAGTCTCTGATACCCAGAGCTCTCACTGTCTCCAATACCCAGAGTCCTCACTGTCTCTGATACAGAAAGACCTCACTGTCTCCGATACTCAGAGTCCTCACTGTCTCTGCTACAGAGAGACCTCACTGTCTCCGATACCCGGAGCTCTCACTGTCTCTGATACCCAGTGCTCTCACTGTCTCCAATAGCCAGTGCTGTCATGTCTCCAATACCCAGTGCTCTCACTGTCTTCAATACCCAGTGATCTCACTGTCTCCAATACCCAGTGCTCTCATGTATCCAATACCCAGTGCTCTCACTGTCTTCAATACCCAGTGCTCTCACTGTCTCCAGTACCCAAAGTCCTCACTCTCTCTGATACCCAGATCTCTCACTGTCTCCGATGCCCAGTGCTCTCACTGTCTCCAATACCCAGTGCTCTCACTGTCATCAGTACCCAGTGCTCTCACTGTTTCCATCACCCTGAGCTCTCACTGTCTCCGATACCCGGAGCTTTCACTGTCTCCGATACCCAGTGCTCTCACTGTCTCTGATACCCAGAGCTCTCACTGTCTCCAATAACCAGAGCTCTCACTGTCTCCGATACCTGGAGCTCTCACTGTCTCTGATACCCAGAGCCCTCACCGTCTCCGATAACCAGATCCCTTACTGTCTCCAATACACAGTGCCCTCACTGTCTCCGATACCCAGAGTCCTCACTGTCTCCGATACCCAGAGTCCTCCCTGTCTCTGATACACAGAGTCCTCACTGTCTCTGATACCCAGAGCCCTCACTGTGTCCGATGCCCAGTGCTCTCACTGTCTCTGATACCCAGAGCCCTCACTGTCTCTGATGCACAGAGCTCTCAATGTCTCTGATACGCTGAGTCCTCACTGTCTCCGATACCCGGAGCTCTCACCGTCTCCACTACCCAGTGTTCTAACTGTCTCCGATACCCAGTGCCTCACAGTCTCTGATACCCAGAGCCATCACCGTCTCTGATAACCAGAGCCTTCACTGTCTCTGGTACCCAGAGCTCTCACTGTCTCTGATACCCAGAGTCCTCACTGTCCCTGATACCCAGAGTCCTCACTGTCTCTGATACCCAGAGCCCTCACTGTCTCCGATGCCCAGTGCTCTCACTGTCCCTGATACCCAGTGCCCTCACTGTCTCTGATGCCCAGAGCTCTCACTGTCTCTGATACGCTGAGTCCTCACTGTCTCTGATACCCAGTGCTCTCACTGTCTCTGATACCCAGAGCTCTCACTGTCTCCGATAACTGGGGCTCTCACTGTCTCCGCTACCCAGATCCCTCATTGTCTCCAATACCCGGAGCTCTCACTGTCTCCGATACCCAGAGCTCTCACTATCTACAATATCCAGAGGCCACACTGTCTCCTATAACCTGATCCCTGACTGTGTCCAAAACCGAGAGTCCTCACTGTCTCCGATACCCAGAGCTCTCACTGTCTCCAATACCCTGAGTCCTCACTGTCTCTGATACAGAGAGACCTCACTGTCTCCGATACCCAGAGTCCTCACTGTCTCTGATAAAGAGAGAGCTCACTGTCTCCGATACCCGGAGCTCTCACGGTCTCTGATACCCAGTGCTCTCACTGTCTCCAATGGCCAGTGCTCTCATGTCTCCAATACACAGTGCTCTCACTGTCTTCAATACCCAGTGATCTCACTGTCTCCAATACCCAGAGTCCTCACTGTCTCTGGTACCCAGATCTCTCACTGTCTCCGATGCCCAGTGCTCTCACTGTCTCCAATACCCAGTGCCCTCACTGTCTTCAGTACCCAGTGCTCTCACTGTTTCCATTATCCGGAGCTCTCACTGTCTCCGGTAGCCAGTGCTCTCACTGTCTCCGATACCCAGAGCTCTCACTGTCTCCAATACCAAGAGGTCTCACTGTCTCCGATACCTGGAGCTCTCACTGCCTCTGATACCCAGAGCCCTCACCATCTCCGATAACCAGATCCCTCACTGTCTCCAATACCCAGTGCTCTCACTGTCTCCGATACCCAGAGTCCACACTGTCTCCGATACCCAGAGTCCTCACTGTCTCTGATACACAACGTCCTCACTGTCTCTGATACCCAGAGCCCTCACAGTGTCCAATGCCCAGTGCTCTCACTGTCTCCGATACCCAGTGCCTCACAGTCTCTGATACCCAGAGCTCTCACTGTCTCCAATACCCAGAGTCCTCACTGTCTCTGATACAGAGAGACCTCACTGTCTCCGATACCCGGAGCTCTCACTGTCTCTGATACCCAGTGCTCTCACTGTCTCCAATAGCCAGTGCTGTCATGTCTCCAATACCCAGTGCTCTCACTGTCTTCAATACCCAGTGATCTCACTGTCTCCAATACCCAGTGCTCTCATGTATCCAATACCCAGTGCTCTCACTGTCTTCAATACCCAGTGCTCTCACTGTCTCCAGTACCCAGAGTCCTCACTGTCTCTGATACCCAGATCTCTCACTATCTCCGATGCCCAGTGCTCTCACTGTCTCCAATACCCAGTGCTCTCACTGTCATCAGTACCCAGTGCTCTCACTGTTTCCATTACCCTGAGCTCTCACTGTCTCCGATACCCAGTGCTCTCACTGTCTCCGATACCCAGTGCTCTCACTGTCTCCGATACCCACAGCCCTCACTGTCTCTGATACCCGGAGCTCTCACAGTCTCCAATACCCAAAGCTCTCACTACCTACAATATCCAGAGCCCTCACTGTCTCCTATAAACTGATCCCTCACTGTGTCCAACAATACCCAGTTCTCTCACAGTCTCCAATACCCAGTGCTCTCACTGTCGCCGATACCCAGTGCTCTCACTGTCTCCAGTACCCAGTGCTCTCACTGTCTGCAATACCCAGTGCTCTCACTGTCCCCGTATACACAGTGCTCTCTCTGCCTCCGATACTGGAGCCCAAATCATCTCCGATACCTGGAACCCGCAGTCCCAGATACCCATATCCCTCACTGTCGCTAATACCCAGAGCCGTGACTGTCTCTGATACCCAGAGCCCTCAATGTCTCCGATGCCCAGTGCTCTCACTGTCTCCAATACCCAGTGCTCTCACTGTCTCCAATACCCAGTGCGCTCACTGTCTCTGATACACGAAGCTCTAAATGTCTCCGATACCCAGATCCCTAACTCTCTCTCATGCCCAGAGCTCTCACTGTCTCCAATAGCCAGAGCTTTCACTGTCTCTCATGCCCCGTGCCCTCACTGTCTCTGATGCCCAGAGCTCTCACTGTCTCCAAACCCGGGGACATCACTCTCTGCCCGGGGCTCTCATAGTCTCCAAGCCCAGAGCTCTCACTGTCTCCGCTACCCAGATCCCTCATTGTCTCCAATACCGGAGCTCTCACTGTCTCCGACACCCAGAGCTCTCACTATCTACAATATCCAGAGGCCACACTGTCTCCTATAACCTGATCCCTGACTGTGTCCGAAACCAAGAGTCCTCACTGTCTCCGATACCCAGAGACCTCACTGTCTCTGATACCCAGAGCTATCACTGTCTCCGATACCCAGAGCTCTCACTGTCTCCAATACCCAGAGCCCTCACTGTCTCTGATACAGAGAGAGCTCACTGTCTCCGATACCCAGAGTCCTCATGTCTCCAATACCCAGTGCTCTCACTGTCTTCAATACCCAGTGCTCTCACTGTCTTCAATACCCAGTGCTCTCACTGTCTCCAATACCCAGACTCCTCACTGTCTCTGATACCCAGATCTCTCACTGTCTCCGATGCCCAGTCCTCTCACTGTCTCCAATACCCAGTGCTCTCACTGTCATCAGTACCCAGTGCTCTCACTGTTTCCATTACCCTGAGCTCTCACTGTCTCTGATACCCAGTGCTCTCACTGTCTCCAATACCCAGAGCCCTCACTGTCTCTGATACAGAGAGAGCTCACTGTCTCCGATACCCAGAGTCCTCATGTCTCCAATACCCAGTGCTCTCACTGTCTTCAATACCCAGTGCTCTCACTGTCTTCAATACCCAGTGCTCTCACTGTCTCCAATACCCAGACTCCTCACTGTCTCTGATACCCAGATCTCTCACTGTCTCCGATGCCCAGTCCTCTCACTGTCTCCAATACCCAGTGCTCTCACTGTCATCAGTACCCAGTGCTCTCACTGTTTCCATTACCCTGAGCTCTCACTGTCTCTGATACCCAGTGCTCTCACTGTCTCCGATACCCAGAGCTCTCACTGTCTCCAATAACCAGAGCCTTCACTGTCTCTGATACCCAGAGTCCTCACCGTCTCCGAGACCCAGAGTCCTCACTGTCTCCGATACCCAGAGCTCTCACTGTCTCCGATACCCAGAGTCCTCACTGTCTCTGATACCCAGAGCTCTCACTATCTACAATATCCAGAGGCCACACTGTCTCCAATAACCTGATCCCTGACTGTGTCCGAAACCACTGTCTCCGGTACCCAGAGTCCTCACTGTCTCCGATACCCAGATTCCTCACTGTCTCCGATACTCAGAGTCCTCACTGTCTCCGATACCCAGTGTCCTCACTGTCTCCGATACCCAGAGCTCTCACTGTCTCCGATAGCCGGTATTCTCACTGTCTCTGATAGCCAGTGGTCTCACTTTCTCCGATACCCATAGCCCTCACTGTCTCCGATACCCAGAGCTCTCACAGTCTCCAATACCCAGAGCTCTCACTACCTACAATATCCAGAGCCCTCACTGTCTCCTATAAATTGATCCCTCGCTGTGTCCGACAATACCCAGTTCTCTCACAGTCTCCAATACCCAGTGCTCTCACTGTCGCCGATACCCAGTGCTCTCACTGTCTCCAATAACCAGTGCTCTCACTGTCTCCAATACCCAGTGCTCTCACTGTCCCCGATAACCAGTGCTCTCTCTGCCTCTGATAATGGAGCCCAAATCATCTCTGATACCTGGAACCCGCAGTCCCAGATACCCATATACCTCACTGTCACTAATACCCAGAGCCCTGACTGTCTCTGATACCCAGAGCCCTCAATGTCTCCGATGCCCAGTGCTCTCACTGTTTCCAATACCCAGTGCTCTCACTGTCTCCAATACCCAGTGCTCTCACTGTCTCTGATACACCAAGCTCTAAATGTCTCCGATACCCAGATACCTAACTGTCTCTCATGCACAGAGCTCTCACTGTCTCCGATAACCAGTGCGCTCACAGTCTCCAATAGCCGGAGCTTTCACTGTCTCTCATGCCCCGTGCCCTCACTGTCTCTGATGCCCAGAGCTCTCACTGTCTCCAATAGCCAGAGCTTTCACTGTCTCTCATGCCCCTTGCCCTCACTGTCTCTGATGCCCAGAGCTCTCACTGTCTCCAAAACCGGGGAAATCACTCTCTGCCCGGGGCACTCATAGTCGCCAATACCCAGAGCTCTCACTGTCTCCGCTACCCAGATCCCTCATGTCTCCAATACCCAGTGCTCTCACTGTCTTCAATACCCAGTGCTCTCACTGTCTTCAATACCCAGTGCTCTCACTGTCTCCAATACCCAGACTCCTCACTGTCTCTGATACCCAGATCTCTCACTGTCTCCGATGCCCAGTCCTCTCACTGTCTCCAATACCCAGTGCTCTCACTGTCATCAGTACCCAGTGCTCTCACTGTTTCCATTACCCTGAGCTCTCACTGTCTCTGATACCCAGTGCTCTCACTGTCTCCGATACCCAGAGCTCTCACTGTCTCCAATAACCAGAGCCTTCACTGTCTCTGATACCCAGAGTCCTCACCGTCTCCGAGACCCAGAGTCCTCACTGTCTCCGATACCCAGAGCTCTCACTGTCTCCGATACCCAGAGTCCTCACTGTCTCTGATACCCAGAGCTCTCACTATCTACAATATCCAGAGGCCACACTGTCTCCAATAACCTGATCCCTGACTGTGTCCGAAACCACTGTCTCCGGTACCCAGAGTCCTCACTGTCTCCGATACCCAGATTCCTCACTGTCTCCGATACTCAGAGTCCTCACTGTCTCCGATACCCAGTGTCCTCACTGTCTCCGATACCCAGAGCTCTCACTGTCTCCGATAGCCGGTATTCTCACTGTCTCTGATAGCCAGTGGTCTCACTTTCTCCGATACCCATAGCCCTCACTGTCTCCGATACCCAGAGCTCTCACAGTCTCCAATACACAGAGCTCTCACTACCTACAATATCCAGAGCCCTCACTGTCTCCTATAAATTGATCCCTCGCTGTGTCCGACAATACCCAGTTCTCTCACAGTCTCCAATACCCAGTGCTCTCACTGTCGCCGATACCCAGTGCTCTCACTGTCTCCAATAACCAGTGCTCTCACTGTCTCCAATACCCAGTGCTCTCACTGTCCCCGATAACCAGTGCTCTCTCTGCCTCTGATACTGGAGCCCAAATCATCTCTGATACCTGGAACCCGCAGTCCCAGATACCCATATACCTCACTGTCACTAATACCCAGAGCCCTGACTGTCTCTGATACCCAGAGCCCTCAATGTCTCCGATGCCCAGTGCTCTCACTGTTTCCAATACCCAGTGCTCTCACTGTCTCCAATACCCAGTGCTCTCACTGTCTCTGATACACCAAGCTCTAAATGTCTCCGATACCCAGATACCTAACTGTCTCTCATGCACAGAGCTCTCACTGTCTCCGATAACCAGTGCGCTCACAGTCTCCAATAGCCGGAGCTTTCACTGTCTCTCATGCCCCGTGCCCTCACTGTCTCTGATGCCCAGAGCTCTCACTGTCTCCAATAGCCAGAGCTTTCACTGTCTCTCATGCCCCTTGCCCTCACTGTCTCTGATGCCCAGAGCTCTCACTGTCTCCAAAACCGGGGAAATCACTCTCTGCCCGGGGCACTCATGGTCGCCAATACCCAGAGCTCTCACTGTCTCCGCTACCCAGATCCCTCATTGTCTCCAATACCGGAGCTCTCACTGTCTCCGATACCCAGAGCTCTCACTATCTACAATATCCAGAGGCCACACTGTCTCCTATAACCTGATCCCTGACTGTGTCCGAAACCAAGAGTCCTCACTGTCTCTGATACAGAAAGACCTCACTGTCTCCGATACCCAGAGTCCTCACTGTCTCTGCTACAGAGAGACCTCACTGTCTCCGATACCCGGAGCTCTCACTGTCTCTGATACCCAGTGCTCTCACTGTCTCCAATAGCCAGTGCTCTCATGTCTCCAATACCCAATGCTCTCACTGTCTTCAATACCCAGTGCTCTCACTGTCTCCTATACCCACATCCCTCATGTCTCCGATACCCTGAGCTCTCACAGTCTCCAATACCCAGAGCTCTCACTACCTAAAATATCCAGAGCCCTCACTGTCTCCTATAAACTGATCCCTCACTGTGTCCGACAATACCCAGTTCTCTCACAGTCTCCAATACCCAGTGCTCTCACTGTCGCCCATACCCTGTGCTCTCACTGTCTCCGATACCCAGAGCTCTCACTGTCTCCAATAACCAGAGCTCTCACTGTCTCCGATACCTGGAGCTCTCACTGTCTCTGATACCCAGAGCCCTCACCGTCTCCGATAACCAGATCCCTCACTGTCTCCAATACACAGTGCCCTCACTGTCTCCGATACCCAGAGTCCTCACTGTCTCCGATACCCAGAGTCCTCCCTGTCTCTGATACACAGAGTCCTCACTGTCTCCGATACCCAGAGTCCTCCCTGTCTCTGATACACAGAGTCCTCACTGTCTCTGATACCCAGAGCCCTCACTGTGTCCGATGCCCAGAGCTCTCAATGTCTCTGATACGCTGAATCCTCACTGTCTCCGATACCCGGAGCTCTCACCGTCTCCACTACCCAGTGTTCTCACTGTCTCTGATACCCAGTGCCACACAGTCTCTGATACCCAGAGCTCTCACTGTCTCCGATGCCCAGTGCTCCCACTGTCTCCAATACCAAGTGTTCTCACTGTCTCCGATACCTGGAGCTCTCACTGTCTCCAATAACCAGAGCCTCAACTGTCTCTGATACCCAGAGCCATCACCGTCTCCGATAACCAGAGCCCTCACTGTCTCTGGTAACCAGAGCTCTCACTGTCTCCGATACCCAGAGTCCTCACTGTCTCTGATACCCAGAGTCCTCACTGTCTCTGATACCCAGAGCCCTCACTGTCTCCGATGCCCAGTGCTCTCACTGTCTCTGATACGCAGTGCCCTCACTGTCTCTGATGCCCAGAGCTCTCACTGTCTCTGATACGCTGAGTCCTCACTGTCTCTGATTCCCAGTGCTCTCACTGTCTCCGATACCCAGTGCTCTCACTGTCTCCAATACCCAGTGCTCTCACTGTCTCCAATAACCATTGCACTCACTGTCTCTGATACACGAAGCTCTAAATGTCTCCAATACCCAGATCCCTAACTCTCTCTCATGCCCAGAGCTCTCACTGTCTCCAATAGCCAGAGCTTTCACTGTCTCTCATGCCCCTTGCCCTCACTGTCTCTGATGCCCAGAGCTCTCACTGTCTCCAAAACCGGGGACATCACTCTCTGCCCGGGGCACTCATAGTCGCCAATACCCAGAGCTCTCACTGTCTCCGATACCCAGAGTCCTCACTGTCTCTGATACCCAGAGTCCTCACTGTCTCTGATACCCAGAGCCCTCACTGTCTCCGATGCCCAGTGCTCTCACTGTCTCTGATACCCAGTGCCCTCACTGTCTCTGATGCCCAGAGCTCTCACTGTCTCTGATACGCTGAGTCCTCACTGTCTCTGATTCCCAGTGCTCTCACTGTCTCCGATACCCAGTGCTCTCACTGTCTCCAATACCCAGTGCTCTCACTGTCTCCAATAACCATTGCACTCACTGTCTCTGATACACGAAGCTCTAAATGTCTCCAATACCCAGATCCCTAACTCTCTCTCATGCCCAGAGCTCTCACTGTCTCCAATAGCCAGAGCTTTCACTGTCTCTCATGCCCCTTGCCCTCACTGTCTCTGATGCCCAGAGCTCTCACTGTCTCCAAAACCGGGGACATCACTCTCTGCCCGGGGCACTCATAGTCGCCAATACCCAGAGCTCTCACTGTCTCCGATACCCAGAGTCCTCACTGTCTCTGATACCCAGAGTCCTCACTGTCTCTGATACCCAGAGCCCTCACTGTCTCCGATGCCCAGTGCTCTCACTGTCTCTGATGCCCAGTGCCCTCACTGTCTCTGATGCCCAGAGCTCTCACTGTCTCTGATACGCTGAGTCCTCACTGTCTCTGATTCCCAGTGCTCTCACTGTCTCCGATACCCAGTGCTCTCACTGTTTCCAATACCCAGTGCTCTCACTGTCTCCAATACCCAGTGCTCTCACTGTCTCTGATACACCAAGCTCTAAATGTCTCCGATACCCAGATACCTAACTGTCTCTCATGCACAGAGCTCTCACTGTCTCCGATAACCAGTGCGCTCACAGTCTCCAATAGCCGGAGCTTTCACTGTCTCTCATGCCCCGTGCCCTCACTGTCTCTGATGCCCAGAGCTCTCACTGTCTCCAATAGCCAGAGTTTTCACTGTCTCTCATGCCCCTTGCCCTCACTGTCTCTGATGCCCAGAGCTCTCACTGTCTCCAAAACCGGGGACATCACTCTCTGCCCGGGGCACTTATAGTCGCCAATACACAGAGCTCTCACTGTCTCCGCTACCCAGATCCCTCATTGTCTCCAATACCGGAGCTCTCACTGTCTCCGATACCCAGAGCTCTCACTATCTACAATGTCCAGAGGCCACACTGTCTCCTATAACCTGATCCCTGACTGTGTCCGAAACCAAGTGTCCTCACTGTCTCTGATACAGAAAGACCACACTGTCTCCGATACCCAGAGTCCTCACTGTCTCTGATACAGAGAGACCTCACTGTCTCCGATACCCGGAGCTCTCACTGTCTCTGATACCCAGTGCTCTCACTGTCTCCAATAGCCAGTGCTCTCATGTCTCCAATACCCAGTGCTCTCACTGTCATCAGTACCCAGTGCTCTCACTGTTTCCATCACCCTGAGCTCTCACTGTCTCCGATACCCGGAGCTTTCACTGTCTCCGATACCCAGTGCTCTCACTGTCTCTGATACCCAGAGCTCTCACTGTCTCCAATAACCAGAGCTCTCACTGTCTCCGATACCTGGAGCTCTCACTGTCTCTGATACCCAGAGCCCTCACCGTCTCCGATAACCAGATCCCTTACTGTCTCCAATACACAGTGCCCTCACTGTCTCCGATACCCAGAGTCCTCCCTGTCTCTGATACACAGAGTCCTCACTGTCTCTGATACCCAGAGCCCTCACTGTGTCCGATGCCCAGTGCTCTCACTGTCTCTGATACCCAGAGCCCTCACTGTCTCTGATGCACAGAGCTCTCAATGTCTCTGATACGCTGAGTCCTCACTGTCTCCGATACCCGGAGCTCTCACCGTCTCCACTACCCAGTGTTCTAACTGTCTCCGATACCCAGTGCCTCACAGTCTCTGATACCCAGAGCCATCACCGTCTCTGATAACCAGAGCCTTCACTGTCTCTGGTACCCAGAGCTCTCACTGTCTCTGATACCCAGAGTCCTCACTGTCCCTGATACCCAGAGTCCTCACTGTCTCTGATACCCAGAGCCCTCACTGTCTCCGATGCCCAGTGCTCTCACTGTCCCTGATACCCAGTGCCCTCACTGTCTCTGATGCCCAGAGCTCTCACTGTCTCTGATACGCTGAGTCCTCACTGTCTCTGATACCCAGTGCTCTCACTGTCTCTGATACCCAGAGCTCTCACTGTCTCCGATAACTGGGGCTCTCACTGTCTCCGCTACCCAGATCCCTCATTGTCTCCAATACCCGGAGCTCTCACTGTCTCCGATACCCAGAGCTCTCACTATCTACAATATCCAGAGGCCACACTGTCTCCTATAACCTGATCCCTGACTGTGTCCAAAACCGAGAGTCCTCACTGTCTCCGATACCCAGAGCTCTCACTGTCTCCAATACCCTGAGTCCTCACTGTCTCTGATACAGAGAGACCTCACTGTCTCCGATACCCAGAGTCCTCACTGTCTCTGATAAAGAGAGAGCTCACTGTCTCCGATACCCGGAGCTCTCACGGTCTCTGATACCCAGTGCTCTCACTGTCTCCAATGGCCAGTGCTCTCATGTCTCCAATACACAGTGCTCTCACTGTCTTCAATACCCAGTGATCTCACTGTCTCCAATACCCAGAGTCCTCACTGTCTCTGGTACCCAGATCTCTCACTGTCTCCGATGCCCAGTGCTCTCACTGTCTCCAATACCCAGTGCCCTCACTGTCTTCAGTACCCAGTGCTCTCACTGTTTCCATTATCCGGAGCTCTCACTGTCTCCGGTAGCCAGTGCTCTCACTGTCTCCGATACCCAGAGCTCTCACTGTCTCCAATACCAAGAGCTCTCACTGTCTCCGATACCTGGAGCTCTCACTGCCTCTGATACCCAGAGCCCTCACCATCTCCGATAACCAGATCCCTCACTGTCTCCAATACCCAGTGCTCTCACTGTCTCCGATACCCAGAGTCCACACTGTCTCCGATACCCAGAGTCCTCACTGTCTCTGATACACAACGTCCTCACTGTCTCTGATACCCAGAGCCCTCACAGTGTCCAATGCCCAGTGCTCTCACTGTCTCCGATACCCAGTGCCTCACAGTCTCTGATACCCAGAGCTCTCACTGTCTCCAATACCCAGAGTCCTCACTGTCTCTGATACAGAGAGACCTCACTGTCTCCGATACCCGGAGCTCTCACTGTCTCTGATACCCAGTGCTCTCACTGTCTCCAATAGCCAGTGCTGTCATGTCTCCAATACCCAGTGCTCTCACTGTCTTCAATACCCAGTGATCTCACCGTCTCCAATACCCAGTGCTCTCATGTATCCAATACCCAGTGCTCTCACTGTCTTCAATACCCAGTGCTCTCACTGTCTCCAGTACCCAGAGTCCTCACTGTCTCTGATACCCAGATCTCTCACTATCTCCGATGCCCAGTGCTCTCACTGTCTCCAATACCCAGTGCTCTCACTGTCATCAGTACCCAGTGCTCTCACTGTTTCCATTACCCTGAGCTCTCACTGTCTCCGATACCCAGTGCTCTCACTGTCTCCGATACCCAGTGCTCTCACTGTCTCCGATACCCACAGCCCTCACTGTCTCTGATACCCGGAGCTCTCACAGTCTCCAATACCCAGAGCTCTCACTACCTACAATATCCAGAGCCCTCACTGTCTCCTATAAACTGATCCCTCACTGTGTCCAACAATACCCAGTTCTCTCACAGTCTCCAATACCCAGTGCTCTCACTGTCGCCGATACCCAGTGCTCTCACTGTCTCCAGTACCCAGTGCTCTCACTGTCTGCAATACCCAGTGCTCTCACTGTCCCCGTATACACAGTGCTCTCTCTGCCTCCGATACTGGAGCCCAAATCATCTCCGATACCTGGAACCCGCAGTCCCAGATACCCATATCCCTCACTGTCGCTAATACCCAGAGCCGTGACTGTCTCTGATACCCAGAGCCCTCAATGTCTCCGATGCCCAGTGCTCTCACTGTCTCCAATACCCAGTGCTCTCACTGTCTCCAATACCCAGTGCGCTCACTGTCTCTGATACACGAAGCTCTAAATGTCTCCGATACCCAGATCCCTAACTCTCTCTCATGCCCAGAGCTCTCACTGTCTCCAATAGCCAGAGCTTTCACTGTCTCTCATGCCCCGTGCCCTCACTATCTCTGATGCCCAGAGCTCTCACTGTCTCCAAACCCGGGGACATCACTCTCTGCCCGGGGCTCTCATAGTCTCCAAGCCCAGAGCTCTCACTGTCTCCGCTACCCAGATCCCTCATTGTCTCCAATACCGGAGCTCTCACTGTCTCCGACACCCAGAGCTCTCACTATCTACAATATCCAGAGGCCACACTGTCTCCTATAACCTGATCCCTGACTGTGTCCGAAACCAAGAGTCCTCACTGTCTCCGATACCCAGAGACCTCACTGTCTCTGATACCCAGAGCTATCACTGTCTCCGATACCCAGAGCTCTCACTGTCTCCAATACCCAGAGCCCTCACTGTCTCTGATACAGAGAGAGCTCACTGTCTCCGATACCCAGAGTCCTCATGTCTCCAATACCCAGTGCTCTCACTGTCTTCAATACCCAGTGCTCTCACTGTCTTCAATACCCAGTGCTCTCACTGTCTCCAATACCCAGACTCCTCACTGTCTCTGATACCCAGATCTCTCACTGTCTCCGATGCCCAGTCCTCTCACTGTCTCCAATACCCAGTGCTCTCACTGTCATCAGTACCCAGTGCTCTCACTGTTTCCATTACCCTGAGCTCTCACTGTCTCTGATACCCAGTGCTCTCACTGTCTTCAATACCCAGTGCTCTCACTGTCTCCAATACCCAGACTCCTCACTGTCTCTGATACCCAGATCTCTCACTGTCTCCGATGCCCAGTCCTCTCACTGTCTCCAATACCCAGTGCTCTCACTGTCATCAGTACCCAGTGCTCTCACTGTTTCCATTACCCTGAGCTCTCACTGTCTCTGATACCCAGTGCTCTCACTGTCTCCGATACCCAGAGCTCTCACTGTCTCCAATAACCAGAGCCTTCACTGTCTCTGATACCCAGAGTCCTCACCGTCTCCGAGACCCAGAGTCCTCACTGTCTCCGATACCCAGAGCTCTCACTGTCTCCGATACCCAGAGTCCTCACTGTCTCTGATACCCAGAGCTCTCACTATCTACAATATCCAGAGGCCACACTGTCTCCAATAACCTGATCCCTGACTGTGTCCGAAACCACTGTCTCCGGTACCCAGAGTCCTCACTGTCTCCGATACCCAGATTCCTCACTGTCTCCGATACTCAGAGTCCTCACTGTCTCCGATACCCAGTGTCCTCACTGTCTCCGATACCCAGAGCTCTCACTGTCTCCGATAGCCGGTATTCTCACTGTCTCTGATAGCCAGTGGTCTCACTTTCTCCGATACCCATAGCCCTCACTGTCTCCGATACCCAGAGCTCTCACAGTCTCCAATACACAGAGCTCTCACTACCTACAATATCCAGAGCCCTCACTGTCTCCTATAAATTGATCCCTCGCTGTGTCCGACAATACCCAGTTCTCTCACAGTCTCCAATACCCAGTGCTCTCACTGTCGCCGATACCCAGTGCTCTCACTGTCTCCAATAACCAGTGCTCTCACTGTCTCCAATACCCAGTGCTCTCACTGTCCCCGATAACCAGTGCTCTCTCTGCCTCTGATACTGGAGCCCAAATCATCTCTGATACCTGGAACCCGCAGTCCCAGATACCCATATACCTCACTGTCACTAATACCCAGAGCCCTGACTGTCTCTGATACCCAGAGCCCTCAATGTCTCCGATGCCCAGTGCTCTCACTGTTTCCAATACCCAGTGCTCTCACTGTCTCCAATACCCAGTGCTCTCACTGTCTCTGATACACCAAGCTCTAAATGTCTCCGATACCCAGATACCTAACTGTCTCTCATGCACAGAGCTCTCACTGTCTCCGATAACCAGTGCGCTCACAGTCTCCAATAGCCGGAGCTTTCACTGTCTCTCATGCCCCGTGCCCTCACTGTCTCTGATGCCCAGAGCTCTCACTGTCTCCAATAGCCAGAGCTTTCACTGTCTCTCATGCCCCTTGCCCTCACTGTCTCTGATGCCCAGAGCTCTCACTGTCTCCAAAACCGGGGAAATCACTCTCTGCCCGGGGCACTCATGGTCGCCAATACCCAGAGCTCTCACTGTCTCCGCTACCCAGATCCCTCATTGTCTCCAATACCGGAGCTCTCACTGTCTCCGATACCCAGAGCTCTCACTATCTACAATATCCAGAGGCCACACTGTCTCCTATAACCTGATCCCTGACTGTGTCCGAAACCAAGAGTCCTCACTGTCTCCGATACCCAGAGACCTCACTGTCTCTGATACCCAGAGCTATCACTGTCTCCGATACCCAGAGCTCTCACTGTCTCCAATACCCAGAGCCCTCACTGTCTCTGATACAGAGAGAGCTCACTGTCTCCGATACCCAGAGTCCTCATGTCTCCAATACCCAGTGCTCTCACTGTCTTCAATACCCAGTGCTCTCACTGTCTTCAATACCCAGTGCTCTCACTGTCTCCAATACCCAGACTCCTCACTGTCTCTGATACCCAGATCTCTCACTGTCTCCGATGCCCAGTCCTCTCACTGTCTCCAATACCCAGTGCTCTCACTGTCATCAGTACCCAGTGCTCTCACTGTTTCCATTACCCTGAGCTCTCACTGTCTCTGATACCCAGTGCTCTCACTGTCTCCGATACCCAGAGCTCTCACTGTCTCCAATAACCAGAGCCTTCACTGTCTCTGATACCCAGAGTCCTCACCGTCTCCGAGACCCAGAGTCCTCACTGTCTCCGATACCCAGAGCTCTCACTGTCTCCGATACCCAGAGTCCTCACTGTCTCTGATACCCAGAGCTCTCACTATCTACAATATCCAGAGGCCACACTGTCTCCAATAACCTGATCCCTGACTGTGTCCGAAACCACTGTCTCCGGTACCCAGAGTCCTCACTGTCTCCGATACCCAGATTCCTCACTGTCTCCGATACTCAGAGTCCTCACTGTCTCCGATACCCAGTGTCCTCACTGTCTCCGATACCCAGAGCTCTCACTGTCTCCGATAGCCGGTATTCTCACTGTCTCTGATAGCCAGTGGTCTCACTTTCTCCGATACCCATAGCCCTCACTGTCTCCGATACCCAGAGCTCTCACAGTCTCCAATACCCAGAGCTCTCACTACCTACAATATCCAGAGCCCTCACTGTCTCCTATAAATTGATCCCTCGCTGTGTCCGACAATACCCAGTTCTCTCACAGTCTCCAATACCCAGTGCTCTCACTGTCGCCGATACCCAGTGCTCTCACTGTCTCCAATAACCAGTGCTCTCACTGTCTCCAATACCCAGTGCTCTCACTGTCCCCGATAACCAGTGCTCTCTCTGCCTCTGATAATGGAGCCCAAATCATCTCTGATACCTGGAACCCGCAGTCCCAGATACCCATATACCTCACTGTCACTAATACCCAGAGCCCTGACTGTCTCTGATACCCAGAGCCCTCAATGTCTCCGATGCCCAGTGCTCTCACTGTTTCCAATACCCAGTGCTCTCACTGTCTCCAATACCCAGTGCTCTCACTGTCTCTGATACACCAAGCTCTAAATGTCTCCGATACCCAGATACCTAACTGTCTCTCATGCACAGAGCTCTCACTGTCTCCGATAACCAGTGCGCTCACAGTCTCCAATAGCCGGAGCTTTCACTGTCTCTCATGCCCCGTGCCCTCACTGTCTCTGATGCCCAGAGCTCTCACTGTCTCCAATAGCCAGAGCTTTCACTGTCTCTCATGCCCCTTGCCCTCACTGTCTCTGATGCCCAGAGCTCTCACTGTCTCCAAAACCGGGGAAATCACTCTCTGCCCGGGGCACTCATAGTCGCCAATACCCAGAGCTCTCACTGTCTCCGCTACCCAGATCCCTCATGTCTCCAATACCCAGTGCTCTCACTGTCTTCAATACCCAGTGCTCTCACTGTCTTCAATACCCAGTGCTCTCACTGTCTCCAATACCCAGACTCCTCACTGTCTCTGATACCCAGATCTCTCACTGTCTCCGATGCCCAGTCCTCTCACTGTCTCCAATACCCAGAGTCCTCACCGTCTCCGAGACCCAGAGTCCTCACTGTCTCCGATACCCAGAGCTCTCACTGTCTCCGATACCCAGAGTCCTCACTGTCTCTGATACCCAGAGCTCTCACTATCTACAATATCCAGAGGCCACACTGTCTCCAATAACCTGATCCCTGACTGTGTCCGAAACCACTGTCTCCGGTACCCAGAGTCCTCACTGTCTCCGATACCCAGATTCCTCACTGTCTCCGATACTCAGAGTCCTCACTGTCTCCGATACCCAGTGTCCTCACTGTCTCCGATACCCAGAGCTCTCACTGTCTCCGATAGCCGGTATTCTCACTGTCTCTGATAGCCAGTGGTCTCACTTTCTCCGATACCCATAGCCCTCACTGTCTCCGATACCCAGAGCTCTCACAGTCTCCAATACACAGAGCTCTCACTACCTACAATATCCAGAGCCCTCACTGTCTCCTATAAATTGATCCCTCGCTGTGTCCGACAATACCCAGTTCTCTCACAGTCTCCAATACCCAGTGCTCTCACTGTCGCCGATACCCAGTGCTCTCACTGTCTCCAATAACCAGTGCTCTCACTGTCTCCAATACCCAGTGCTCTCACTGTCCCCGATAACCAGTGCTCTCTCTGCCTCTGATACTGGAGCCCAAATCATCTCTGATACCTG
Organism: Carcharodon carcharias; assembly: GCF_017639515.1. Taxonomy (NCBI): domain Eukaryota; kingdom Metazoa; phylum Chordata; class Chondrichthyes; order Lamniformes; family Lamnidae; genus Carcharodon; species Carcharodon carcharias. The sequence goes on along the minus strand of NC_054480.1, from coordinate 7,866,672 downwards.
GAACCCGCAGTCCCAGATACCCATATACCTCACTGTCACTAATACCCAGAGCCCTGACTGTCTCTGATACCCAGAGCCCTCAATGTCTCCGATGCCCAGTGCTCTCACTGTTTCCAATACCCAGTGCTCTCACTGTCTCCAATACCCAGTGCTCTCACTGTCTCTGATACACCAAGCTCTAAATGTCTCCGATACCCAGATACCTAACTGTCTCTCATGCACAGAGCTCTCACTGTCTCCGATAACCAGTGCGCTCACAGTCTCCAATAGCCGGAGCTTTCACTGTCTCTCATGCCCCGTGCCCTCACTGTCTCTGATGCCCAGAGCTCTCACTGTCTCCAATAGCCAGAGCTTTCACTGTCTCTCATGCCCCTTGCCCTCACTGTCTCTGATGCCCAGAGCTCTCACTGTCTCCAAAACCGGGGAAATCACTCTCTGCCCGGGGCACTCATGGTCGCCAATACCCAGAGCTCTCACTGTCTCCGCTACCCAGATCCCTCATTGTCTCCAATACCGGAGCTCTCACTGTCTCCGATACCCAGAGCTCTCACTATCTACAATATCCAGAGGCCACACTGTCTCCTATAACCTGATCCCTGACTGTGTCCGAAACCAAGAGTCCTCACTGTCTCTGATACAGAAAGACCTCACTGTCTCCGATACCCAGAGTCCTCACTGTCTCTGCTACAGAGAGACCTCACTGTCTCCGATACCCGGAGCTCTCACTGTCTCTGATACCCAGTGCTCTCACTGTCTCCAATAGCCAGTGCTCTCATGTCTCCAATACCCAATGCTCTCACTGTCTTCAATACCCAGTGCTCTCACTGTCTCCGATACCCACATCCCTCATGTCTCCGATACCCTGAGCTCTCACAGTCTCCAATACCCAGAGCTCTCACTACCTAAAATATCCAGAGCCCTCACTGTCTCCTATAAACTGATCCCTCACTGTGTCCGACAATACCCAGTTCTCTCACAGTCTCCAATACCCAGTGCTCTCACTGTCGCCCATACCCTGTGCTCTCACTGTCTCCGATACCCAGAGCTCTCACTGTCTCCAATAACCAGAGCTCTCACTGTCTCCGATACCTGGAGCTCTCACTGTCTCTGATACCCAGAGCCCTCACCGTCTCCGATAACCAGATCCCTCACTGTCTCCAATACACAGTGCCCTCACTGTCTCCGATACCCAGAGTCCTCACTGTCTCCGATACCCAGAGTCCTCCCTGTCTCTGATACACAGAGTCCTCACTGTCTCCGATACCCAGAGTCCTCCCTGTCTCTGATACACAGAGTCCTCACTGTCTCTGATACCCAGAGCCCTCACTGTGTCCGATGCCCAGAGCTCTCAATGTCTCTGATACGCTGAATCCTCACTGTCTCCGATACCCGGAGCTCTCACCGTCTCCACTACCCAGTGTTCTCACTGTCTCTGATACCCAGTGCCACACAGTCTCTGATACCCAGAGCTCTCACTGTCTCCGATGCCCAGTGCTCCCACTGTCTCCAATACCAAGTGTTCTCACTGTCTCCGATACCTGGAGCTCTCACTGTCTCCAATAACCAGAGCCTCAACTGTCTCTGATACCCAGAGCCATCACCGTCTCCGATAACCAGAGCCCTCACTGTCTCTGGTAACCAGAGCTCTCACTGTCTCCGATACCCAGAGTCCTCACTGTCTCTGATACCCAGAGTCCTCACTGTCTCTGATACCCAGAGCCCTCACTGTCTCCGATGCCCAGTGCTCTCACTGTCTCTGATACGCAGTGCCCTCACTGTCTCTGATGCCCAGAGCTCTCACTGTCTCTGATACGCTGAGTCCTCACTGTCTCTGATTCCCAGTGCTCTCACTGTCTCCGATACCCAGTGCTCTCACTGTCTCCAATACCCAGTGCTCTCACTGTCTCCAATAACCATTGCACTCACTGTCTCTGATACACGAAGCTCTAAATGTCTCCAATACCCAGATCCCTAACTCTCTCTCATGCCCAGAGCTCTCACTGTCTCCAATAGCCAGAGCTTTCACTGTCTCTCATGCCCCTTGCCCTCACTGTCTCTGATGCCCAGAGCTCTCACTGTCTCCAAAACCGGGGACATCACTCTCTGCCCGGGGCACTCATAGTCGCCAATACCCAGAGCTCTCACTGTCTCCGATACCCAGAGTCCTCACTGTCTCTGATACCCAGAGTCCTCACTGTCTCTGATACCCAGAGCCCTCACTGTCTCCGATGCCCAGTGCTCTCACTGTCTCTGATACCCAGTGCCCTCACTGTCTCTGATGCCCAGAGCTCTCACTGTCTCTGATACGCTGAGTCCTCACTGTCTCTGATTCCCAGTGCTCTCACTGTCTCCGATACCCAGTGCTCTCACTGTCTCCAATACCCAGTGCTCTCACTGTCTCCAATAACCATTGCACTCACTGTCTCTGATACACGAAGCTCTAAATGTCTCCAATACCCAGATCCCTAACTCTCTCTCATGCCCAGAGCTCTCACTGTCTCCAATAGCCAGAGCTTTCACTGTCTCTCATGCCCCTTGCCCTCACTGTCTCTGATGCCCAGAGCTCTCACTGTCTCCAAAACCGGGGACATCACTCTCTGCCCGGGGCACTCATAGTCGCCAATACCCAGAGCTCTCACTGTCTCCGATACCCAGAGTCCTCACTGTCTCTGATACCCAGAGTCCTCACTGTCTCTGATACCCAGAGCCCTCACTGTCTCTGATACCCAGAGCCCTCACTGTCTCTGATGCCCAGAGCTCTCACTGTCTCTGATACGCTGAGTCCTCACTGTCTCTGATTCCCAGTGCTCTCACTGTCTCCGATACCCAGTGCTCTCACTGTTTCCAATACCCAGTGCTCTCACTGTCTCCAAAACCGGGGACATCACTCTCTGCCCGGGGCACTTATAGTCACCAATACACAGAGCTCTCACTGTCTCCGCTACCCAGATCCCTCATTGTCTCCAATACCGGAGCTCTCACTGTCTCCGATACCCAGAGCTCTCACTATCTACAATGTCCAGAGGCCACACTGTCTCCTATAACCTGATCCCTGACTGTGTCTGAAACCAAGTGTCCTCACTGTCTCTGATACAGAAAGACCTCACTGTCTCCGATACCCAGAGTCCTCACTGTCTCTGATACAGAGAGACCTCACTGTCTCCGATACCCGGAGCTCTCACTGTCTCTGATACCCAGTGCTCTCACTGTCTCCAATAGCCAGTGCTCTCATGTCTCCAATACCCAGTGCTCTCACTGTCTTCAATACCCAGTGCTCTCACTGTCTCCAGTACCCAGAGTCCTCACTGTCTCTGATACCCAGCTCTCTCACTATCTCCGATACCCAGTGCTCTCACTGTCTCCAATACCCAGTGCTCTCACTGTCATCAGTACCCAGTGCTCTCACTGTTTCCATTACCCTGAGCTCTCACTGTCTCCGATACCCAGTGCTCTCACTGTCTCCGATACCCACAGCCCTCACTGTCTCTGATACCCGGAGCTCTCACAGTCTCCAATACCCAGAGCTCTCACTACCTACAATATCCAGAGCCCTCACTGTCTCCTATAAACTGATCCCTCACTGTGTCCGACAATACCCAGTTCTCTCACAGTCTCCAATACCCAGTGCTCTCACTGTCGCCGATACCCAGTGCTCTCACTGTCTCCAGTACCCAGTGCTCTCACTGTCTGCAATACCCAGTGCTCTCACTGTCCCCGTATACACAGTGCTCTCTCTGCCTCCGATACTGGAGCCCAAATCATCTCCGATACCTGGAACCCGCAGTCCCAGATACCCATATTCCTCACTGTCGCTAATACCCAGAGCCATGACTGTCTCTGATACCCAGAGCCCTCAATGTCTCCGATGCCCAGTGCTCTCACTGTCTCCAATACCCAGTGCTCTCACTGTCTCCAATACCCGGTGTGCTCACTGTCTCTGATACACGAAGCTCTAAATGTCTCCGATACCCAGATCCCTAACTCTCTCTCATGCCCAGAGCTCTCACTGTCTCCAATACCCAGTGCTCTCACTGTCTCCAATACCCAGTGTGCTCACTGTCTCTGATACACGAAGCTCTAAATGTCTCCGATACCCAGATCCCTAACTCTCTCTCATGCCCAGAGCTCTCACTGTCTCCAATAGCCAGAGCTTTCACTGTCTCTCATGCCCCATGCCCTCACTGTCACTGATGCCCAGAGCTCTCACTGTCTCCAAACCTGGGGACATCACTCTCTGCCTGGGGCACTCATAGTCTCCAATACCCAGAGCTCTCACTGTCTCCGCTACCCAGATCCCTCATTGTCTCCAATACCGGAGCTCTCACTGTCTCCGACACCCAGAGCTCTCACTATCTACAATATCCAGAGGCCACACTGTCTCCTATAACCTGATCCCTGACTGTGTCCGAAACCAAGAGTCCTCACTGTCTCCGATACCCAGAGACCTCACTGTCTCCGATACCCAGAGCTATCACTGTCTCCGATACCCAGAGCTCTCACTGTCTCCAATACCCAGAGCCCTCACTGTCTCTGATACAGAGAGAGCTCACTGTCTCCGATACCCAGAGTCCTCATGTCTCCAATACCCAGTGCTCTCACTGCCTTCAATACCCAGTGATCTCACTGTCTCCGATACCCTGAGCTCTCACTGTCTCCAATACCCGGAACTTTCACTGTCTCCTACACGCGGAGCTTTCACTGTCTCCGATACCCAGAGTCCTCACTGTCTCCGATATCCAGAGTCCTCACTGTCTCTGATACCCAGAGCTCTCACTGTCTCCGATACCCAGATTCCTCACTGTCTCCGATACTCAGAGTCCTCACTGTCTCCGATACCCAGTGTCCTCACTGTCTCCGTTACCCAAAGATCTCACTGTCTCTGATACCCAGTGCTCTCACTGTCTCCAATAGCCAGTGCTCTCATGTCTCCAATACCCAGTGCTCTCACTGTCTTCAATACCCAGTGATCTCACTGTCTCCAATACCCAGTGCTCTCATGTATCCAATACCCAGTGCTCTCACTGTCTTCAATACCCAGTGCTCTCACTGTCTCCAATACCCAGAGTCCTCACTGTCTCTGATACCCAGATCTCTCACTGTCTCCGATGCCCAGTGCTCTCACTGTCTCCAATACCCAGTGCTCTCACTGTCATCAGTACCCAGTGCTCTCACTGTTTCCATTACCCTGAGCTCTCACTGTCTCCGATACCCGGAGCTTTCACTGTCTCCGATACCCAGTGCTCTCACTGTCTCCGATACCCAGAGCTCTCACTGTCTCCAATAACCAGAGCATTCACTGTCTCTGATACCCAGAGTCCTCACCATCTCCGAGACCCAGAGTCCTCACTGTCTCCGATACCCAGAGCTCTCACTGTCTCCGATACCCAGAGTCCTCACTGTCTCCGATACACAGAGCTCTCACTGTCTCCGATACCTGGAGTTCTCACTGTCTCCGATACCCAGAGCTCTCACTATCTACAATATCCAGATGCCACACTGTCTCCAATAACCTGATCCCTGACTGTGTCCAAAACCACTGTCTCCGGTACCCAGAGTCCTCACTGTCTCCGATATCCAGAGTCCTCACTGTCTCTGATACCCAGAGCTCTCACTGTCTCCGATACCCAGATTCCTCACTGTCTCCGATACTCAGAGTCCTCACTGTCTCCGATACCCAGTGTCCTCACTGTCTCCGATACCCAAAGATCTCACTGTCTCCGATAGCGGGTATTCTCACTGTCTCTGATAGCCAGTGGCCTCACTTTCACCGATACCCACAGCCCTCACTGTCTCCGATACCCAGAGCTCTCACAGTCTCCAATACCCAGAGCTCTCACTACCTACAATATCCAGAGCCCTCACTGTCTCCTATAAATTGATCCCTCGCTGTGTCCGACAATACCCAGTTCTCTCACAGTCTCCAATACCCAGTGCTCTCACTGTCGCCGATACCCAGTGCTCTCACTGTCTCCGATAACCAGTGCTCTCACTGTCTCCAATACCCAGTGCTCTCACTGTCCCCAATACCCAGTGCTCTCTCTGCCTCTGATACTGGATCCCAAATCATCTCTGATACCTGGAACCCGCAGTCCCAGATACCCATATCCCTCACTGTCACTAATACCCAGAGCCCTGACTGTCTCTGATACCCAGAGCCCTCAATGTCTCCGATGCCCAGTGCTCTCACTGTTTCCAATACCCAGTGCTCTCACTGTCTCCAATACCCAGTGCTCTCACTGTCTCTGATACACCAAGCTCTAAATGTATCCGATACCCAGATACCTAACTGTCTCTCATGCACAGAGCTCTCACTGTCTCCGATAACCAGTGCGCTCACTGACTCCAATAGCCGGAGCTTTCACTGTCTCTCATGCCCAGTGCCCTCACTGTCTCTGATGGCTAGAGCTCTCACTGTCTCCAAACCCGAGGACATCACTCGATGCCCGGGGCACTCACATTCTTCAATACCCAGAGCTTTCACTATCTACATTTTCCAAAGCCCACACTGACACCAATAACCTGATCCTTCACTGCCTCCAATACCCAGAGCTGCCACTGTCTCCGAAACCCAGAGCACACACTGTCTCCAATTCCCAGTGCTCTCACTGTCTCTGATACCCTGAGCCCTCACTTGACATCCGGCCCCCTCACTGTCTCCAGCATCCAGAATCCTCAGTCGCTCCGATACCCAGTGCTCTCACTGTCTCCGATATGCAGATCCCTCAAAGTCTCCAATACCCAGTGCTCTCTCTGCCTCCGATACCGGAGCCCACAACATCTCTGATACCTGGAACTCGCACTGTCCCAGAGACTCATTTCCCTCACTGTCACCAATACACAGAGCCCTCACTGTCTCTGATACCCAGAGCCCTCACTGTCTCCGATGCCCAGTGCTCTCACTGTCTCCAATACCCAGTGCTCTCACTGTCTTCAGTACCCTGTGCTCTCACTGTCTCCAATACCCAGAGTTCTCACTGTCTCCGATACCCAGAGCTTTCACTGTCTCCGATACCCAGTGCTCTCACTGTCTCCTATACCCAGTGTTCTCACTGTCTCCGATACCCTGAGCTCTCACTGTCTCCGTTATCTGGAGCCTTCACTTTCTCCGATACCCAGAGCTCTCACTATCTCCGAAACCCAGAGTCCTCATTATCTACAATACCCAAAGTAATCAGTGTCCCCGATACCAAGATCCCTCACTGTCTCTGATACCCAGAACCCTCACTGTCTCCGATGCCCAGAGCTCTCACCATCTCCAATACCCAGTGTTCTCACAGTCTCCCATACCCAGAGCTCTCACTGTCTCCAATTCCCGGAGCTCTCACCGTCTCCAATACCCAGTGTTCTCACTGTCTCCAATACCCAGAGCCCTCACTAGCTCTGATACCCAGAGCCCTCACTATCTCCGTTACAAAGATCCCTCATTGTCTCAGATACCCAGAGCTCTCACTATCTACAATATCCAGAGGCCACACTGTCTCCTATAACCTGATCCCTTACTGTGTCCGAAACCGAGAGTCCTCACAGTCTCCGATACCCAGAGCTTTCACTGTCTCCATATCCGGGGACATCTCTCAATACCCAGAGACCTTGCAGTCTCCAACACCCAGTGCTCTCACCATCTACAATATCCAGAGCCCCCATTGTCTACAATAACCTGATCCCTCACTGTCTCTGATACCCGGAACACTCACTGTCTCCGATACCCAGAGGCATCAATCAATGCCCGGAGCACTCACTCTCTCCAATAACCTGATCGCTCACTGTCTCCATTACCAAGAGTTCTCACGGTCTCCGATACCCAGAGTGCTCACTGTCTCTGATAAACAGAGACCTCACTCTCTCCGATACTCAGAGGCCTCACTGTCTCTGATAAACAGAGACCTCACTGTCTCTGATACCCAGAGCTCTCACTCTCTCCGATACCCAGAGTCCTCACTGTCTCTGATAAACAGAGACCTCACTGTCTCTGATACCCAGAGCTCTCACAGTCTCCGATACCCAGAGCTCTCACTGTCTCTGATACCTGGAGCCCTCACTGTGCCCGATACCCTGAGTTCTCACTGTCTCCAATAGCCAGTGCTCTCACTGTCTCCAATACCCAAAGTCCTCACTGTCTCTGATACCCAGAGCTCTCACTGTCTGCAATACCCAGAGCTATCACTACCTACACTATCCAGAGCCCCCACTGTCTCCGATACACTGATCCCTCACTGTGTCTGAAACCGAGAGTGCTCACTGTATCCGATACCCAGAGCTCATACTATCTCCGCAACCCAGAGTCCTCACTGTCTCCGATACCCAGAGCTCTCACTGTCTTCGTTAACTGGAGCTCTCACTGTCTCCGAAACCCAGAGTCCTCACCGTCTCCGATACCCAGAGCTCTCACTGTCTCCAAATCTGGGGACATCACTCAATACCCAGAGACCTCGCAGTCTCCAACACCCAGAGCTCTCACTAACTACAATATCCAGAGCCCCCACTGTCTCCAATAACCTGATCCCTCACTGTCCCTGATACCTGGAACTCTCACTATCTCCATAACCCGGAGCCCTCACTCAATACCCGGAGCTCCCACTGTCACCAATAACCTGATCCCTCACTGTCTCCATTACCCAGAGTCCTCAATGTCTCCGTTAACCGGAGCTCTCACTATCTCCGATAGCCGGAGCTCTCACTGTCTCCGATACCTAGAGATCCCACTGTCTCCGACACCCAAAGCCCTCAGTGTCTCCGATACCCAGAGATCCCACTGTCTCTGATACCCAAAGCCCTCACTGTCTCCGATACCCAGAGCTCTCACTGTTTCTGATATCCGGAGCGTTCACTGTCTCCGATACCCGGAGCTCTCACTGTCCCCGATAGCCAGTGCTCTCACTGTCTCCAATACCCAGAGCCCTCACGCTCTCTGATACTCAGAGACCTCACTTTCTCTGACACCCAGAGCTCTCACTGTCTCCGATACCCACAGCCCTCACTGTCTCCGATACCCAGAGCTCTCACTACCTACAATATCCAGAGCCCCCACTGTCTCCTATAAACTGATCCCTCACTGTGTCCGACAATACTCAATTCTCTCACAGTCTCCAATACCCAGTGCTCTCACTGTCGCCGATACCCAGTGCTCTCACTGTCTCCAATACCCAGTACTCTCACTGTCTCCAATACCCAGTGCTCTCTCTGCCTCCGATACTGGAGCCCAAAACATCTCCGATACCTGGAACCCGCAGTCCCAGATACCCATATCCCTCACTGTCGCTAATAGCCAGAGCCCTGACTGTCTCTGATACCCAGAGCCCTCAATGTCTCCGATGCCCAGTGCTCTCACTGTTTCCAATACCCAGTGCTCTCACTGTCTCCAATACCCAGTGCTCTCACTGTCTCTGATACACCAAGCTCTAAATGTCTCCGATACCCAGATACCTAACTGTCTCTCATGCACAGAGCTCTCACTGTCTCCGATAACCAGTGCGCTCACTGTCTCCAATAGCCGGAGCTTTCAGTGTCTCTCATGGCCCGTGCCCTCACTGTCTCTGATGCCCTGAGCTCTCACTGTCTCCAAACCCGGGGACATCACTCGATGCACGGGGCACTCACAGTCTTTAATACCCAGAGCTTTCACTATCTACATTTTCCAGAGCCCACACTGACACCAATAACCTGCCTCCAATACCCAGAGCTGCCACTGTCTCCAAAACCAAGAGCCCACACGTCTCCGATACCTAGAATCCTCACTGTCTCCTATGCCCAGATCCCTCACTGTCTCCAAACCCGGGGACATCACTCGATGCCCGGGGCCCTCACAGTCTCCAATACCCAGCCCTCTCACTATCTACAATATCCAGACCCCACATTGTCTCCAATAACCTGAAACTTCACTACCTCCAATATCCAGAGCCCACACAGTCTCCGATACCCAGAGCCCTCACTTGATATCCGGCCCCCTCACTGTCTCCAGCATCCAGAATCCTCACTCGCTCGATACCCAGTGCTCACACTGTCTCTGATACGCAGATCCCTCACAGTCTCCAATACCCAGTGCTCTCTCTGCCTCCGATACCAGAGCCCACAACATCTCCGATACCTGGAACTCGCACTGTCCCAGAGACCCATTTCCCTCACTGTCACCAATACACAGAGCCCTCACTGTCTCTGATACCCAGAGCCCTCACTGCCTCCGATGCCCAATGCTCTCACTGTCTCCAATACCCAATGCTCTCACTGTCTTCAGTACCCAGTGCTCTCCATGTCCCCAATACCCAGAGCTCTCACTGTCTTCAATACCCGGAGCTTTCACTGTCTCCGATACCCAGTGCTCTCACTGTCTCCGATACCCAGTGTTCTCACTGTGTCCGATATCCGGAGCTTTCACTGTCTCCGATACCCAGTGCTCTCACTGTCTCCGATACCCTGAGCTCTCACTGTCTCCAATACCCGGAACTTTCACTGTCTCCTACACGCGGAGCTTTCACTGTCTCCGATACCCAGTGCTCTCACTGTCTGCGATACCCAGTGTTCTCACTGTCTCTGATACCCAGAGCTCTCACTGTCTCCAATAGCTAGAGCACTCACTGTCTCCGATACCCTGAGCTCTCACTGTCTCCGATATCTGGAGCCTTCACTTTTTCCGATACCCAGAGCCCTCACTATCTCCGAAACCCAGAGTCCTCATTATCTACAATACCCAGAGTACTCAGTGTCCCCGATACCAAGATCCCTCACTGTCTCTGATACCCAGAACCCTCACTGTCTCCGATGCCCAGAGCTCTCACCATCTCCAATACCCAGTGTTCTCACCGTCTCCGATACCCAGAGCTCTCACTGTCTCCAATACCCGGAGCTCTCACTGTCTCCAATACCCAGTGTTCTCACTGTCTCCAATACCCAGAGCCCTCACTAGCTCTGATACCCAGAGCCCTCACTATCTCCGTTACCCAGATCCCTCATTGTCTCTGATACCCGGAGCTCTCACTATCTACAATATCCAGAGGCCAGACTGTCTCCTATAACCTGATCCCTGACTGTGTCCGAAACCGAGAGTCCTCACAGTCTCCGATACCCAGAGCTTTCACTGTCTCCAAATCCGGGGACATCACTCAATACCCAGAGACCTCGCAGTCTCCAACACCCAGTGCTCTCACCATCTACAATATCCAGAGCCCCCATTGTCTCCAATAACCTGATCCCTCACTGTCTCTGATACCCGGAACTCTCACTGTCTCCGATACCCAGAGCCCTCAATCAATACCCAGAGCTCTCACTCTCTCCAATAACCTGATCGCTCACTGTCTCCATTACCCAGAGTTCTCACTGTCTCCGATACCCGGAGCCCTCACTGTCTCCAATACCCAGAGCTCTCACTGTCTCCGATATCCAGAGTCCTCACTGTCTCTGATAAACAGAGACCTCACTGTCTCCAATACCCAGAGACCTCACTGTCTCTGATAAACAGAGACCTCACTGTCTCTGATACCCAAAGCTCTCACTCTCTCCGATATCCAGAGTCCTCACTGTCTCTGATAAACAGAGACCTCACTGTCTCTGATACCCAGAGCTCTCACAGTCTCCGACACCCAGAGTCCTCACTATCTCTGATAAACAGAGACCTCACTGTCTCTGATACCCAGAGCTCTCACTGTCTCCGATATCCAGAGTCCTCACTGTCTCTGATAAACAGAGACCTCACTGTCTCCGATATCCGGAGTCCTCACTGTCTCCGAAACCCAGAGTCCTCACTGTCTCTGATAAACAGAGACCTCACTGTCTCTGATACCCAGAGTCCTCACTGTCTCTGATAAACAGAGACCTCACTGTCTCCGATACCCAGAGTCCTCACTGTCTCTGATAAACAGAGACCTCACTGTCTCCGATACCCAGAGTGCTCACTGTCTCTGATAAACAGAGACTTCACTGTCTCTGATACCCAGAGCTCTCACAGTCTCCGATACCCAGAGTCCTCACTATCTCTGATAAACAGAGACCTCACTGTCTCTGATACCCAGAGCTCTCACTGTCTCCGATATCCAGAGTCCTCACTGTCTCTGATAAACAGAGACCTCACTGTCTCCGATATCCAGAGTCCTCACTGTCTCCAAAACCCAGAGTCCTCACTGTCTCTGATAAACAGAGACCTCACTGTCTCCGATACCCAGAGTCCTCACTGTCTGTGATAAACAGACACCTCACTGTCTCCGATACCCAGAGTGCTCACTGTCTCTGATAAACAGAGACCTCACTGTCTCTGATACCCAGAGCTCTCACAGTCTCCGATACCCAGAGTCCTCACTATCTCTGATAAACAGAGACCTCACTGTCTCTGATACCCAGAGCTCTCACTGTCTCCGATATCCAGAGTCCTCACTGTCTCTGATAAACCGAGACCTCACTGTCTCCGATACCCAGATTCCTCACTGTCTCCGATACCCAGAGTCCTCACTGTCTCTGATAAACAGAGACCTCACTGTCTCTGATACCCAGAGCTCTCACAGTCTCCGATACCCAGAGCTCTCACTGTCTCCGATACCCGGAGCCCTCACTGTCCCCGATACCCGGAGCACTCACTGTCTTCAATAGCCAGTGCTCTCAATGTCTCCAATACCCAGAGCCCTCACTCTCTCTGATGCCCAGAGCCCCCACTGTCTCCAATACACTGATCCCTCACTGTGTCTGAAGCCGAGAGTGCTCACTGTCTCCGATACCCAGAGCTCATACTGTCTCCGAAACCCAGAGTCCTCACTGTCTCCGATACCCAGAGCTCTCACTGTCTCCAAATCCGGGGACATCACTCAATACCCAGAGACCTCGCAGTCTCCAACACCCAGAGCTCTCACTAACTACAATATCCAGAGCCCCCACTGTCTCCAATAACCTGACCCCTCACTGTCTCCGATACCTGGAACTCTCACTATCTCCGTAACCCGGAGCCCTCACTCAATACCCAGAGCTCCCACTGTCTCCAATAAGCTGAACCCTCGCTGTCTCCATTACCCAGAGTCCTCAATGTCTCCGTTAACCGGAGCTCTCACTGTCTCCGATACCCGGCGCTCACACTGTATCCGATACCTAGAGATCCCACTGTCTCCGACAGCCAAAGCCCTCACTGTCTCCGATATCCAGAGATCCCACTGTCTCCGATACCCAAAGCCCTCACTGTCTCCGATACCCAGAGCTCTCACTGTCTCCAATACCCGGAGCGCTCACTGTCTCCGATACCCAAAGCTCTCACTGTCCCCGATAGCCAGTGCTCTCACTGTCTCCAATACCCAGAGCCCTCAATCTCTCTGATACTCAGAGACCTCACTTTCTCTGACACCCAGAGCTCTCACTGTCTCCGATACCCACAGCCCTCACTGTCTCCGATACCCAGAGCTCTCACTACCCACAATATCCAGAGCCCCCACTGTCTCCTATAAACTGATCCCTCACTGTGTCCGACAATACTCAGTTCTCTCACAGTCTCCAACACCCAGTGCTCTCACTGTCGCCGATACCCATTGCTCTCACTGTCTCCAATACCCAGTGCTCTCACTGTCTCCAATACACAGTGCTCTCACTGTCCTCAATACCCAGTGCTCTCTCTGCCTCCGATACTGGAGCCCAAAACATCTCCGATACCTGGAACCCGCAGTTCCAGATACCCATATCCCTCACTGTCGCTAATACCCAGAGCCCTGACTGTCTCTGATACCCAGAGCCCTCAATGTTTCCGATGCCCAGTGCTCTCACTGTTTCCAATACCCAGTGCTCTCACTGTCTCCAATACCCAGTGCTCTCACTGTCTCTGATACACCAAGCTCTAAATGTCTCCGATACCCAGATACCTAACTGTCTCTCATGCACAGAGCTCTCACTTTCACCGATAACCAGTGTGCTCACTGTCTCCAATAGCCGGAGCTTTCACTGTCTCTCATGCCCCGTGCCCTCACTGTCTCTGAAGCCCTGAGCTCTCACTGTCTCCAAACCCGGGGACATCACTCGATGCCCGGGGCACTCACAGTCTCCAATACCCAGACCTCTCACTATCTACAATATCCAGAGCCCACATTGTCTCCAATAACCTGAACCTTCACTCACTCAAATATCCAGAGTCCACACTGTCTCCGAAACCCAGAGCCCACACTGTCTCCAATTCCCAGTGCTCTCACAGTCTCCAATACCCAGAGCCCTCACTTGATATCCGGCCCCCTCACTGTCTCCAGCATCCAGAATCCTCACTCGCTCCGATACCCAGTGCTCTCACTGTCTCCGATATGCAGATCCCTCACAGTCTCCAATACCCAGTGCTCTCTCTGCCTCCGATACCGGAGCCCACAACATCTCCGATACCTGGAACTCGCACTGTCCCAGAAACCCATTTCCCTCACTTTCACCAATACATAGAGCCCTCACTGTCTCTGATACCCAGAGCCCTCACTGTCTCCGATACCCAGAGTCCTCACTGTCTCTGATAAACAGAGACCTCACTGTCTCCGATACCCAGAGTCCTCACTGTCTCTGATAAACAGAGACCTCACTGTCTCTGATACCCAGAGCTCTCACTGTCTCCAATATCCAGAGTCCTCACTGTCTCTGATAAACAGAGACCTCACGGTCTCCGATACCCAGAGTCCTCACTGTCTCCGATACCCAGATTCCTCACTGTCTCCGATACCCAGAGTCCTCACTGTCTCTGATAAACGGAGACCTCACTGTCTCTGATACCCAGAGCTCTCAATTTCTCCGATACCCAGAGTCCTCACTGTCTCTGATAAACAGAGACCTCACTGTCTCTGATACCCAGAGCTCTCACAGTCTCTGATACCCAGAGCTCTCACTGTCTCCGATACCCGGAGCCCTCACTGACCCGATACCCGGAGCTCTCACTGTCTGCAATAGCCAGTGCTCTCACTGTCTCCAATACCCAGAGCCCTCACTGTCTCTGATACCCAGAGCTCTCACTGTCTCCGATACCCAGAGCCCTCACTGTCTCTGATACCCAGAGCTCTCACTGTCTCCGATACCCAGAGCTATCACTACCTACACTATCCAGAGCCCCCACTGTCTCCGATACACTGATCCCTCACTGTGTCTGAAACTGAGTGCTCACTGTCTCCGATACCCAGAGCTCATACTGTCTCCGAAACCCAGAGTCCTCACTGCCTCCGATACCCAGAGCTCTCACTGTCTCCGATAACTGGAGCTCTCACTTTCTCCAAAACCCAGAGTCCTCACTGTCTCCGATACCCAGAGCTCTCACTGTCTCCAAATCCGGGGACATCACTCAATACCCAGAGACCTCGCAGTCTCCAACACCCAGAGCTCTCACTAACTACAATATCCAGAGCCCCCACTGTCTCCAATAACCTGATCCCTCACTGTCTCTGATACCTGGAACTCTCACTATCTCCGTAACCCGGAGCCCTCGCTCAATACCCGGAGCTCCCACTGTCTCCAATAACCTGATCCCTCACTGCCTCCATTACCCAGAGGCCTCAATGTCTCCGATAGCCGGAGCTCTCACTGTCTCCGATACCCAGAGATCCCACTGTCTCCGATACCCAAAGCCCTCACTGTCTCCGATACCCAGAGCCCTCAATCAATACCTGGAGCTCTCATTCTCTCCAATAACCTGATCACTCACTGCCTCCATTACCCAGAGGCCTCAATGTCTCCGTTAACCGGAGCTCTCACTGTCTCCGATAGCCGGAGCTCTCACTGTCTCCGATACCCAGAGATCCCACTGTCTCCGATACCCAAAGCCCTCACTGTCTCCGATACCCAGAGATCCCACTGTCTCCGACACCCAAAGCCCTCACTGTCTCCGATACCCAGAGCCCTCAATCAATACCTGGAGCTCTCATTCTCTCCAATAACCTGATCACTCACTGTCTCCATTACACAGAGTTCTCACTGTCTCCGATACCCAGAGTCCTCACTGTCTCTGATAAACAGAGACCTCACTGTCTCTGATACCCAGAGCTCTCACAGTCTCCGATACCCAGAGCTCTCACTGTCCCCGATACCCGGAGCTCTCACTGCCTCCAAATCCGGGGACATCACTCAACACCCAGAGCTCTCACTAACTACAATATCCAGAGCCCCCACTGTCTCCAATAGCCTGATCCCTCACTGTTTCTGATACCTGGAACTCTCACTATCTCCGTAACCCGGAGCCCTCACTCAATACCCGGAGCTCCCACTGTCTCCAATAACCTGATCCCTCACTGTCTCCATTACCCAGAGTCCTCAATGTCTCCGTTAACCGGAGCTCTCACTGTCTCTGATACCCAGAGATCCCACTGACTCCGACACCCAAAGCCCTCACTGTCTCCGATACCCAGAGCTCTCACTGTCTCCAATACCCGGAGCGCTCACTGTCTCCGATACCCGGAGCTCTCACTGTCCCCGATAGCCAGTGCTCTCACTGTCTCCAATACCCAGAGCCCTCACTTTCTCTGATACTCAGAGACCTCACTTTCTCTGACACCCAGAGCTCTCACTGTCTCCGATACCCACAGCCCTCACTGTCTCTGATACCCAGAGCTCTCACTACGTACAATACCCAGAGCCCCCACTGTCTCCTATAAACTGATCCCTCACTGTGTCCGACAATACTCAGTTCTCTCACAGTCTCCAATACCCAGTGCTCTCACTGTCGCCGATACCCAGTGCTCTCACTGTCTCCAATACCCAGTGCTCTCACTGTCCTCGATACCCAGTGCTCTCTCTGCCTCCGATACTGGAGCCCAAAACATCTCCGATACCTGGAACCCGCAGTCCCAGATACCCATATCCCTCACTGTCGCTAATACCCAGAGCCCTGACTGTCTCTGATACCCAGAGCCCTCAATGTCTCCGATGTCCAGTGCGCTCACTGTTTCCAATACCCAGTGCTCTCACTGTCTCCAATACCCAGTGCTCTCACTGTCTCTGATACACCAAGCTCTAAATGTCTCCGATACCCAGATACCTAATTGTCTCTCATGCACAGAGCTCTCACTGTCTCCGATAACCAGTGTGCTCACTGTCTCCAATAGCCGGAGCTTTCACTGTCTCTCATGCCCCGTGCCCTCACTGTCTCTGATGCCCAGATCCCTCACTGTCTCCAAACCCGGGGACATCACTCGATGCCCGGGGCCCTCACAGTCTCCAATACCCAGACCTCTCACTACCTACAATATCCAGAGCGCACATTGTCTCCAATAACCTGAACCTTCACTACCTCCAATATCCAGAGCCCACACTGTCTCTGAAACCCAGAGCCCACACTGACTTCAATTCCCAGTGCTCTCAGTCTCCAATACCTAGACCCCTCACTTGATATCCGGCCCCCTCACTGTCTCCAGCATCCAGAATCCTCACTCGCTCCAATACCCAGTGCTCTCTCTGCCTCCGATATCGGAGCCCCCAACATCTCCGATATCTGGAACTTGCACTGTCCCAGAGACCCATTTTCCTCACTGTCACCAATACACAGAGCCCTCACTGTCTCTGATGCCCAGTGCTCTCACTGTCTCCAATACCCAATGCTCTCACTGTCTTCAGTACCCAGTGCTCTCCATGTCTCCAATACCCAGAGCTCTCACTGTCTCCAATACCCGGAGCTTTCAGTGTCTCCGATACCCAGTGCTCTCACTGTCTCCGATACCCAGTGTTCTCGCTGTCTCCGATACCCGGAGCTTTCACTGTCTCCGATACGCAGTACTCTCACTGTCTCCGATACCCTGAGCTCTCACTGTCTCCAATACCCGGAGCTTTCACTGTCTCCAATACCCGGAGCTTTCACTGTCTCCGATACCCAGTGCTCTCACTGTCTCCGATCCCCAGAGTTCTCACTGTCTCCGATACCCTGAGCTCTCACTGTCTCCAATACCCGGAGCTTTCACTGTCTCCAATACCCGGAGCTTTCACTGTCTCCGATACCCAGAGCCCTCACTATCTCCGAAACCCAGAGTCCTCATTATCTACAATACCCAGAGTACTCAGTGTCCCCGATACCAAGATCCCTCACTGTCTCTGATACCCAGAACCCTCACTGTCTCTGATGCCCAGAGCCCTCACTGTCTCCAATACCCAGTGTTCTCACCGTCTCCGATACCCAGAGCTCTCACTGTCTCCGATACCCGGAGCTCTCACCGTCTCCAATACCCAGTGTTCTCAATTTTTGCAATACCCAGAGCCCTCACTAGCTCTGATACCCAGAGCCCTCACTATCTCCGTTACCCAGATCCCTCATTGTCTCCGATACCCGGAGCTCTCACTATCTACAATATCCAGAGGCCACACTGTCTCCTATAACCTGATCCCTGACTGTTTCCGAAACCAAGAGTCCTCACAGTCTCCGATACCCAGAGCTTTCACTGTCTCCAAATCCGGTGACATCTCTCAATACCCGGAGACCTTGCAGTCTCCAACACCCAGTGCTCTCACCATCTACAATATCCAGAGCCCCCATTGTCTCCAATAAACTGATCCCTCACTGTCTCTGATACCCGGAACTCTCACCTTCTCCGATAACCAGAGCCCTCAATCAATACCCGGAGCTCTCACTCTCTCCAATAACCTGATCGCTCACTGTCTCCATTACCCAGAGCCCTCACTGTCTCCAATGCCCAGTGCTCTCACTGTCTCCAATACCCAGAGCTCTCACTGTCTCCGATACCCTGAGCTCTCACTGTCTCCAATACTCAGAGCTCTCACTTTCTCCGATACCCAGAGCTCTCACTGTCTCCAAGTCCCAGAGTCCTCACTGTCCACAATACCCAGAGTACTCTGTTTCCCCGATACCAAGATCCCTCACTGTCTCTGATACCCAGAACCCTCACTGTCTCCGATACCCAGGGCGCTCACTGTCTCCAATACCCAGTGTTCTCACTGTCTCCGATACCCAGTGTTCTCACTGTCTCCAATACCCAGTGTTCTCACTGTCTTTGATACCTGGAGCCCTAACTGTCTCCCGTACCCAGAACCCTCACTGTCTCCCGTACCCAGAACCCTCACTGTCTCCAATACCCGGAGTCCTCACTGTCTCCAATACCCAGAGCCCTCACTGTCTCCCGTACCCAGAACCCTCACTGTCTCCAATACCCGGAGCCCTCACTGTCTCCAATACCCAGAACCCTCACTGTCTCCCGTACCCAGAACCCTCACTGTCTCCAATACCCGGAGTCCTCACTGCCTCTGATACCCAGAGCCCTCACTGTCTCCCGTACCCAGAACCCTCACTGTCTCCCGTACCCGGAGTCCTCACTGTCTCCCGTACCCAGAACCCTCACTGTCTCCCGTACCCAGAACCCTCACTGTCTCCAATACCCGGAGCCCTCACTGTCTTCCGTACCCAGAACCCTCACTGTCTCCCGTACCCAGAACCCTCACTGTCTCCAATACCCGGAGTCCTCACTGTCTCCCGTACCCAGAACCCTCACTGTCTCCCGTACCCAGAACCCTCACTGTCTCCAATACCCGGAGTCCTCACTGTCTGTCATGCCCAGAGCCCTCACTGTCTCCCGTACCCAGAACCCTCACTGTCTCCAATACCCGGAGCCCTCACTGTCTCTGATACCCAGAGCCCTCACTGTCTCCCGTACCCAGAACCCTCACTGTCTCCAATACCCGGAGCCCTCACTGTCTCTGATACCCAGAGCCCTCACTGTCTCCCGTACCCAGAACCCTCACTGTCTCCAATACCCGGAGTCCTCACTGTCTGTCATGCCCAGAGCCCTCACTGTCTCCCGTACCCAGAACCCTCACTGTCTCCCGTACCCAGAACCCTCACTGTCTCCAATACCCGGAGTCCTCACTGTCTCCCGTACCCAGAACCCTCACTGTCTCCAATACCCGGAGTCCTCACTGTCTCCAATACCCGGAGCCCTCACTGTCTCTGATACCCAGAGCCCTCACTGTCTCTGATACCCAGAACCCTCACTGTCTCCAATACCCGGAGTCCTCACTGTCTCCAATACCCGGAGTCCTCACTGTCTCCAATACCCGGAGTCCTCACTGTCTCCAATACCCGGAGTCCTCACTGTCTCTGATACCCAGGGCGCTCACTGTCTCCCGTACCCAGAACCCTCACTGTCTCCCGTACCCAGAACCCTCACTGTCTCCAATACCCGGAGTCCTCACTGTCACTGATACCCGGAGTCCTCACTGTCTCCCGTACCCAGAGCCCTCACTGTCTCCAATACCCAGAGTCCTCACTGTCTCTGATACCCAGAGCCCTCACTGTCTCTGATACCCAGAACCCTCACTGTCTCCGATACCCGGAGTCCTCACTGTCTCTGATACCCAGAGCCCTCACTGTCACTGATACCCGGAGCCCTAACTGTCTCCAATACCCGGAGTCCTCACTGTCTCTGATGCCCAGAACCCTCACTGTCTCCCGTACCCAGAACCCTCACTGTCTCCAATACCCGGAGCCCTCACTGTCTCCAATACCCGGAGTCCTCACTGTCTCCTGTACCCAGAACCCTCACTGTCTCCTGTACCCGGAGTCCTCACTGTCTCCGATACCCGGAGACCTCACTGTCTCCTGTACCCGGAGTCCTCACTGTCTCTGATACCCGGAGTCCTCACTGTCTCTGATACCCGGAGTCCTCACTGTCTCCTGTACCCCGAGTCCTCACTGTCTCTGATACCCAGAGTCCTCACTGTCTCTGATACCCAGAGTCCTCACTGTCTCTGATACCCAGAGTCCTCACTGTCTCCAATACCCGGAGTCCTCACTGTCTCTGATACCCAGAGTCCTCACTGTCTCTGATACCCGGAGTCCTCACTGTCTCCTGTACCCGGAGTCCTCACTGTCTCTGATACCCGGAGTCCTCACTGTCTCTGATACCCAGAGTCCTCACTGTCTCTGATATCCGGAGTCCTCACTGTCTCTGATACCCAGAGTCCTCACTGTCTCTGATACCCAGAGTCCTCACTGTCTCTGATACCCGGAGTCCTCACTGTCTCCTGTACCCGGAGTCCTCTGTCTCTGATACCCGGAGTCCTCACTGTCTCTGATACCCGGAGTCCTCACTGTCTCCGATACCCAGAGCTCTCCCTGTCTCCGATACCCGGAGCCCTCCCTGTTTCTGATATCCGGAGCTATCCCTGTCTCTGATACCCCGACCTCTCACTGACTTCGATACCCAGAGTCCTCACTCTCTCTGATACCCTGAGTCCATAAGACCATAAGACATAGGAGCAGAAATTAGGCCAATCAGCCCATCGAGTCTGCTCCGCCATTCAATCATGGCTGATAAGTTTCTCAACCCCATTCTCCCGCCTTCTGCCCGTAACCTTTGATCCCCTTACCAATCAAGAACATATCTATCTCTATCATAAATACACTCAATGACCTGACCTCCACAGCCTTCTGTGGCAATGAATTCCATAGATTCACCACTCTCTGGCTAAAGAAGTCTATCCTCATCTCTGTTCTCAAAGCTCTTCCCTTTACTCTGAGGCTGTGCCCTCAGGTCCTATTCTCTCCTACTAATGGAAACATCTTCCCCACGTCCACTCTATCCAGGCCTTTCAGTATTCTGTAAGTTTTAATCAGATCCCCCCTCATCCTTCTAAACTCCATTGAGTATAGACCCAGAGTCCTCAAATGTTCCTCATATCTTAAGCCTTTCATTCCTGCGATCATTCTCATGAACCTCCTCTGGACCCTCTCCAGGGCCAGCACATCCTTCCTGAGACACGGGGCCTAAAATTGCTCACAATATTCTAAATGTGGTCTGACCAGAGCCTAATAAAACCTCAGCAGCACATCCCTGCTTTTATATTCTAGTCCTCTCGAAATAAATGCCAACATTGCATTTGCCTTCCTGACTACCGACTCAACCTGCAAGTTAACCTTAAGAGAATTCTGGACTAGGACTCCCAAGTCCCTTTGCACTCCAGATTTCTGAATTCTCTCCCCATTTAGAAAATAGTCTATGCCTCTATTCTTCCTACCAAAGTGCATGACCTCATACTTCCCCACGTTGTATTCCATCTGCCACTTCTTTGCCAATTCTCCTAACCTATCCAAATCCTTCTGCAGCCTCCCCGCCTCCTCAATACTACCTGTCCCTCCACCTATCTTTGTATCATCTTAGCAAACTTAGTCAGGATGCCCTCAGTTCCTTCATCTAGATCATTAATGTATAAAATGAAAAGTTGTGGTCCCAACACTGACCCCTGCAGAACTCCACTAGTCACCGGCTGCCATCCTGAGAAGGACCCCCTTATCCCCACTCTCTGCCTCCTGCTAGACAGCCAATCTTCTATCCATGCTAGTACCTTGCCTCTAACACCATGGGCTCTTATCTTACTGAGCAACCTCCTGTGTGGCACCTTGTCAAAGGCCTTCTGGAAGTCCAAGTAAATAACATCCATTAGCTCTCCTTTGTCTAACTTACTCTTTACCTCCTCAAAGAATTCTAACAGATTTCTCAGGCACTACCTCTCTTTGGTGAAACCATGCTGACTTTGCCCTATTTTACCATGCACTTCCAAGTATTCTGAAATCTCATCCTTAATAATGGACTCTAAAATCTTACCAACGACCGAGGTCAGGCTAATCGGCCTGTAATTTCCCGTCTTTTGCCTCACTCCTTTCTTAAACAGGGGGGTTACATTAGTGATTTTCCAGTCCTCTGGGACCCTCCCTGACTCCAGTGATTCCTGAAAGATCACCACTAACGCCTCCACTATCTCTTCAGCTATCTCCTTCAGAACTCTGGGGTGTAATGCATCTGGTTCAGGTGATTTATCCACCTTCAGACCTTTCAGTTTTCCTAGCACCTTCTCCTTGGTAATGGCCGCCATACTCACCTCTGCCCCCCGACTCTCTTCAACTTTGGGGATGTTACTCGTGTCTTCCACTGTGAAGACTGACGCAAAGTACCTATTCAGTTCCTCCGCCATTTCTTTGTTCCCCACTACTACTTCTTCAGCATCATTTTCCAGTGGCCCAATGTCCACTTTTGTCTCTCTCTTGCCCTTTATATATCTAAAAAAAACTCTTGCAATCTTCTTTTATATTACTGGCTAGTTTACCCTCATATTTAATCTTCTCCCTCCTTATTTCTTTTTTAGTTGTCCTCTGTTGGTCTTTGTAGGCTTCCCAATCCCCTGGTTTCCAACTGCTCTTCGCTGCATTGTACGCTTTCTCTTTAGATTTTATGCTGTCCCTGACTTCACTTGTCAGCCATGTCAGCTCTCACTATCTACAATATCCTAAGCCCACACTGTCTCCAATAACCTGATCCCTCACTGTCTCAAATACCCAGAGCTCTCACTGTCTCCGATACCCAGAGCTCTCACTGTCTCCGATACCCAGAGGCCTCACTGTCTCTGATACCCAGAGCCCTCACTGTCTCCGATACTCAGAGTTCTCACTGTCTCCGATACCCAGAGCCCTCACTGTCTCCGATACCCAGAGCCCTCACTGTCTCTGCCACCCGGAGCCCTCATTGTCACTGATACCCGGATCCCTCACTGCCTCCAATACCTAGAGCCCTCATTTCATTCGACACCCGGAGCTCACTCTCTCTAACACCCGGATCCCTCATCATCTCCGATACTCGGAGCCCACACTCCCTCTGATACCCAGAGACCTCGCCGTCTCCAGTAACCGGAGCTCTCACTGAATCCGATACCTGAAGCCCTCATTCAAGACCCGTAGTTCCTACTGTTTGAGGTACCTAGAGCCCCCATCATCGCCGATACCCAGAGCCCTCACCATCTCCATTACCCAGAGCTCAGATCTCTCACCATCTACGATATCCGGAGCCCTCACTCGCTACCCGGAAACCCTCATCATCTCCAATACCCAGGGCCCTCACCATCTCCGATACCTGGAGTTCCCACTGTCTCTGATAACCGGAGCCCTCACTATTTCCAATACCTGGAACTCTCACCGTCCTCAATAGCCAGAGTCCTCACTCAATGCCCAGAGATCTCACCGTCTCTGATATCCAGAGCCTTCACTGCCACCAATACCCAGAGCCCTCACTGTCTCCAGTACCCGGTGTCATCAATCTATTGAAACTTCTCCCCACTCTGTCGTGATAATTCAAAAAGCAAGGTGGACTCATGTCATCCAGGAACACGTTTAGTATGAATGGAAAATTGGGAGAAAATGGCGATAAATCAAGCATCATACACTCATAAAATAATAGTTTATTATTGAATGTAAACAGTGAAAATGTATGAAAATTGTCGACAGTTGAGTTTTAAAATTGGATCCTGTGCAAGAATTGTTGGCTCAGGAGAGAGGTCAGACAGGCCACATGGACTGTTATGGTGTTGACAGTGTTGGCCGCCTATCAGCTCTTGGTAAGAGCTGTGCCAATCCAGAGCCAAGATTGGCATTATTGAGAGAAACTGCAGATGGCAGGGGCATCCTTCAAATCTTCTCAGGGACACCAAAGCCTTGCTTGAGGAGCCCTGATTTGGTATACACAGTTTGACAGGGCAGTGGAACCAGTTTCAGCAGTAACTTTCAAAGGGGAATCGGGTAAATATTTGTAATGGTAATATTACAGGGTTGTGGGGGAAATAAGGAGTGAGGTTAATTGGATCGCTCTTTCAAAGAGCTGGTACAGGCATAATGGGCTGAATGGCCTTCTTTTATGCCATCATATTCTACAAGTGAAAATAATGTTATCCATGCCAAATGCTGTCAGCAATATTGACAATAAATGCCTCTATTCAGTGAACAGGTCTACACTGCATAAAACACTTCATTCATTGTAAAGTGTTTGGGAATGATCCGAGGATTTTTTTATTCTTTCATGGGATGTGGGTGTCACTGGCTAGGCCAACATTTGTTGCCCATCCCTAATTGCCCTTGAACTTAGCAGCTTCTTAGGCCATTTCAAAGGGCAGTTAAGAGTCAACCACATTGCTGTGGTTCTGGAATCACATGTAGACCAGACCAGGTAAGGACCGCAGATTTCCTTCCCTAAAGGACATTAGTGAACCAGATGTTTTTTTAAGACAATCAAAGGTAGCTTCATGGTGATGACTACTGAGACTAGCTTTCAATTCCAGATTCATTAACTGAATTCAAATTCCACCAGCTGCCGTGGTGGGATTTGAACCCATGTCCCCAGAGCATTAGCCTAGGTCTCTGGATTACTAGTCCAGCGACATTACCCCTATGTCACAATGGTTGCGAAAGGTGCAATAGAATTGCAAGATCTTTATTTTATGTTAGTTTAAATCCTCTCCCATAGTTCTGTTTGCTCTCTCGAAGAATTTCAGGTAAAGACCATCTGAGATAAAGAAGGAAAGACTTGCATTTATATACCACCTTTCATCACCACCGAAGTATAGTCATTGTTGTAAGGCAGGAAATATGGCAGCCAATTAGTGCACAGCAAGCTCCCACAAATAGCAATGTGACAATGGCAAAATCATCTGTTTTTGTGATGTTGCACTGGGGATAAATATTGGTCAGGAGACCAGGGATAACTCCCCTCCTCTTCATCAAAGTAATGCCTTGAGGTCTTTTACATCCACCTGAGAGAACAGTTTAACCTCTCACCCAGAAGACAGCACATCCGACAGTGCAGCACTCCCTTAGTACCGCACTGGAGCTTCAAGCTTGACTTTGGGCCCAAGGCCTGGAGTGGGACCTGACCTTCTGATTCGGATGCATGAGGGCTGCTAACAGTCATGGTCGACACATAAAGCTAACTTAGATTCTGCATGTTTTCATTTTACCTATTAGGTTCTGGATTTAATGTATATTGTGTCAGAATCAGTTCACAAACTCCCAAACGAACTATCTGACACATTACATTCTCACAATTCACATTGGGGTTTCAAGACTGAGAAAAATCACACTTTTAACACTGGAATGTCCATTCGGTGTGACCAAAGGGTCCAGGTGAAACAATGTAGTCATCACTGCTTTACAGACAGACAGTGAGATTTCTCAGTTACAACGGTCCATTTGATTGGTAGTTCAGATAGATTGGTCAGAGATCAAGCTTTTATCATCCTCTCCCTATCTGGAATGGTCAGTCAGCAAGTTTTAGTTTGGCACAGTTTGAGGGGGGATAGCAAGGTGCATATTTTTAAGATGAGTCCTGTAAAGTGAGTTCAGCCATAGACATGAAAGTTGTAAATTTTGTCAGTTGCTTTGTAGAATGAGCTATAGAAAATAAGTGAATCTCAACATGAAATTGGTATTCAGCTCATCATGCAAAACTAAGTCAGTTTGCTGGTTCACAATTGGCGTCATTTCAGTGTTTTTCAGGCTGCCTAAACTCAGGTACAAAATCAGATTCCAGTAGACACACACACACCCCACACACACACGCACACACACACACACACCCCACACACACACGCACACACACACACACCCCATACACACACACACACATTAGTTCATAGTGCGTCATGAAATTATCACATTTTCATATTATTATTATTGTAGGCTTTTGGGTGTGAGTGTGGAATGGTTCTGTTTGTGCGACTGATTTAATTGAATTAGAGTCAGGTGGATTGTAAGGTTGAAATTATCAGAAGAGTCAGGTGTAAAAATGCTAGTGAGTGAGCTAGAGTCTAAGAGTCAGTAGATAAGGTGTGAATGAAATTTGCATTTTAAGATAAGTGGGGAGTTGTTTGATTTTCAAAGGGGTGGTAGGATGCTTAAAACTAACAAGATAAAATAGGGCAAGGTTATTACATTTATTTTTCCCCAAAAAGAAAAAGCCTATATTGACAACATGAAAGATTTTTTACGGTATGGGAAAAGTAAATTTCCAAAGACATGTAGAACAATGGGATTTTACATGTTAAAGAGAGAGAAACACATATAAAGAAGGGTGGAAGGTTATGTGGGCGTGGCCATGTAAAATCTTGAAAGGTGCACCATGTGACACAGACTTGGAAAAAGCCCTCGCCACTCTGAAAAAGTGCTGCTCCAGTAACAAACGTTGTGTTAAAAGCCTTTGGAATTCCATTGTCGACTAGGCGCTGTGGTAAACTTGCTGGATTGCTTATTTAAATTTAAAATCTAGTTTGGACTGTTGCCTTAAAGGGGGTGTGTAGTTGGGAGTCAGGTTAATTAGGAATTTTGGAATTAGTTATAATATCAAGGAACTGTAATCTATGTATGTGTTTAAATTCTCTTTGCTTGTTAGTAAATGTTTTAATTAATTATTTTTAAATCACTAAAAGGTGTTAGTGGACTCATTACTTCTGAATTCAGTGTACAAATCTCATAATAAATACAAATTGCAAAACCGTTGTGATTGTGTGGTCAAGTTTCCCTTGTGGATTTGGTCTGCCTGACACCTATCGCCTGCCACATCATAACAAGTGATAGCCAATGGAAACAAGTTTTATTTAGATATTGGGCTGTAAAAGTACATTCAAGATTGTGGGGAATGTGAGGCCCATTTACAGGAGTGACCAGCAATGCTGAATCCCAAAATTTAGAATACCTCTTTTTCTAGAGTTCACTCCACTGCCCCAAGATTATAAACTTCATCCATGTGTTGACCCTTTGAAACTCTTGAGTGTGCATCACAGGAATCAATCCAGCTTTCTTCCCCTTGAGCCCTTATTTTACAATCTGGTGCCTAATTCCTTAAACTTGCTGCAAGATAGCAAACATATTTCTGTCACCAGTTCAAACCTGGGATCATGACTAAGTTGCACTCCCTCCCTTCCCCAATACTGCAAAGGAGCAGAGGTCTTGACATGACAAAAGAAATGGGAGGACAGCAGGGGATGATATCTAGCAGAACTACTACGACATGAGCAGGGTCTGGAATCAGTCACTGGGACACTCCTGGGGCCTGAAAATAATCAAACTTTCATTCACGATCAGGACGCACTTTTTACTCAAATATAACCACACACTGGCAGCTGAGAACCAAGTTTGTTCCTCAGGGTAATAACTGCGGGTAACACAAATTGTTCAATCATGCCTTAATTCAGTCTGTTTTAAATAATCGCACTGTGGACATAAATAAGGGTATTGATAATCTATGTGTCTGTAACTTTGTCATTTACTGGCCAGGTTACACAATTTGGACCCCATTATTTTCATTCTCTTCAATTCTGCAGTTTAAACAAATGTATGCACCTAAGTTCTGATAGAAAATGTTAAATGGAACCAATCTTCAATGGTGTTACTCTGTGCTGGGTAAACAGACAGAATTCAGTCCTCACTTAAAAGTCAAACATTCCGTTCTTATTTCCAATTATAAATTTCTTTGTCCACATCAATTACCGACTGTACTATATAAACCAGTAAGGTTGTAATTTCTGCACTGCCTCTAATGGTGGAAAGGTTTAACCACTGTGTGACATGTTTACATAGGTAGTTCCCATTATAAATACGGGAATAGGAATTTATAATGCAAAAGGTTGACCGGAAACATGCGTTGATTTAATATTTAGAATATATTGGAAAGGTTATGGAAGCTGGGTCTGCTTGAGAATAGAGAAAATTTGGGGGTTAAATTTCAGTTTAGTTTTAAAATGGGTTAGTGAGTTGTTTTAAAAGAAGAAACACATTGAAATTCCTAACTATTAGGTTTCAAAAAGCTATAATGAAATGAAATTGACAAACTAATTAGTAAATTGTTCGTGATGAAGTCATGTCCAAACTGAGAGTAAGAAGCAAAGTCAGATGGACCTTATCCACCCAAAGGGGTAATTGCATTTGGATACCATCAGGGACGTCCCATTGAAATGGACCGTCTCAATGCTGCTTCTCAGCAATTACCTGTAATGTAGGATACAGATATATGCTGGTGAAACCCAGTTATCTCACTCACCTCTGTTGCTAATTGCGCTTTCTGACCAGAACTGCAAGACATCAAACCATGGCTGTGCAAGAACTTCATCCAGTTGAACTCTGACAGCACTATTCTTTATGCTTGGCTCCATCCCGAAACTTTGCCTCTAATGCCAGAATGGATTTCCTTCCTTACCTGTGCTGATGTAGGCCAGACCCATCAGGGTGATAGCTGAGCCTTTTTTTAATGAGTTCATGGGGTGTGGACTTCACTGGCTAGGCCAGTATTTATTATCCATCCCTAATTGCCCTTGAGATGGTGGTGGTGAGCTGCCTTCTTGAAACGCTACAGTCCCGGTGGTGTAGGTACACCCACAGCACTGTTAGGGAGGGAGTTCCAGGATTTTGATCCAGTGACAGTGAAGGAACAGCGATATATTTCCAAGTCAGGATGGTGAGTAGCTTGGAGGGGAACTTCTAGGTGGTGTTGTTCCCATCTGTCTGCAGCCCTTGCCCTTCTAGGTGGTAGTGGTCATGGGTTTGGAAGGTGATGTCTAAAAAGCCCTAGTGAATTCCTGCAGTGCATCTTGTAGATGGTACTCACTGCTGCTACTGTGCATCAGTGGTGAGCAGAGTGAATGTTTGTGGATGGTGTGCCAATCAAGTGGACTGCTTTGCCCTGGATGGTGTCAAGCTTCTTGAGTGCTGTGGGAGCTGCACTCAGCCAGGCAGGTGGAGAGTATTCCATCACATTCCTGACCTATGCTTTGTAGATGGTGGACAGGCTTTGGGAGTGAGGAGGTGAGTTACCGCAGGATTCCTAGCCTCTGACCTGCACTTGTAGCCACAGTATTTATATGGCTAGTTGAGTTCAGTTTCTGGTTGATAGTGGTGGATTCAGTGATGGTAATGCCATTGAATGTCAAGGGGAGATAGATTTTCTCTTGTTGATGATGGCACTTGTGTGGGGTGGATGTTACTTGCCACTTGTCAGTCCAAGCCTGGATATTGGCCAGGTCTTGTTGCACTTGGACATGGACTGCTTCAGTATCTGAGGAGTTGCGAATGGTGCTGAACATTGTGCAATCATCAGCGAACTGCCCCACTTCTGACCTTATGATGGGAGGTCATTGATGAAGCAGCTGAAGATGGTTGGGCTGAAACACCACCCTGAGGAACTCCTGCAGTGATGTCCTGGAGCTGAGATGACTGACCCCCAACAATCACAACCACTCTCTGTGCTAGGTATGACTCCAATGAGCGGAGAGTATTCTCCCTGATTCCCATTGACTGCAGTTTTGCTGGGGCTCCTTGATGCCACACTCAGTCAAATGCAGCCTTGATGTCAAGGGCAGTCACTCTCACCTCACCTTGGGAGTTCAGCTCTTTTGTCCATGTTTGAACCAAGGTTGCAATGAGGTGAGGGGTTGAGTGGCCCTGGCAGAACCTAAACTGAGCATTGGCAAGTGGGTTATTGCTAAGCAAGTGCTGCTTTATAGCACTGTCGATAACCCATCACTTTACTGATGATCGCAAGCAGACTGATGGGGGGGGGGGGGGGTGGGGGGGTAATTGGCTGGGGTGGATTTGTCCTGCTTTGTGTGTACAGGACATAGCTGAGTAATTTTCCACATAGCCGGATAGATGCCAGTGTTTTGGCTGTACTGGAACAGCTTGGCTAGGGGCGCGGCAAGTTCTGGAGCCCAGCACAAGTGTTCAGTACTATTACCAGAATATTATCAGGGCCCATAGTCTTTGCAGTATCCAGTGCTTTCAGTTGTTTTCTGATATGATGTGGAGTGAATCGAATTGGCTGAAGACTGGCATCTGTGATGCCGGGCACCTGTGGAGGAGGCCGAGATGGATCATCCACTTGGCACTTCTGGCTGAAGATCGTTGGAAATGCTTCAGCCTTATCTGTTGCACTGATGTGCTGGGCTCCCCTATCACTGAGGATGGGGATATTTGTGGAGCCTCCTCCTCCGGTGAGTTGCTTAATCGTCACGACTGGATGTGGCAGGATTACAGAACTTAGATCTGATCCATTGGTTGTGGATTTACTTAAATCTATCACTTGCTGCTTATGCTGCTTGGCACACAGGTAGTCCTGTGTTACAGCTTCACTAGGTTGACACCTCATTTTTAGGTATGCCTGGTCCTGCTCCTGGCATGTCCTCCTGTACTCTTCATTGAACCAGGGTTTATCCCTTGGCTTGGCGGTAATGGTAGAGTGGGGGATATGCCGGGCTATGAGGTTACAGATTGTGTTAGAGTATTGTTGCTGCTTATGGCCCACAGTGCCTCATGGATGCCCAGTCTCTTGAGTTGCTAGATCTGTTCGAAATCCATCCCATTTAGCACCATGTTAGTACCACACAACACGATGGAGGGCATCCTCAGTGTTAAGATGGGACTTCATCTCCACAATGTCTGCGCGGTGGTCACTTCTACAGATACTGTCATGGACAGATGCATCTGCAGCAGGCAGGTTGGTGAGGATGAGGTCAAGTATGTTTTTCCCTCTTGTTGGTTCCCTCACCACCTGCCGCAGACCCAGTCTAGCAGCTCTGTCATTCAGGACTTGGCCAGCTCAGTCAGTAGTGGTGCTACTGAGTCACTCTTGGTGATGGACATCGTAATTCCATCACCCCAAGTGCATTCTGTGGCCTTGCCACCCACTGTGCTACTTCCAAGTGTTGTTAAGACCAAAAGACCATAAGACCAGGGAGCATAAATTAGGCCATTCGGCCCATCGAGTCTGCTGCGCCATTCAACATGGCTGATAAGTTTCTCAACCCCATTCTCCTACCTTCTCCCCATAACCTTTGATCCCCTTACCAATCAAGAACCTATCGATCTCTATCATAAATACACTCAATGACCTGGCCTCCACAGTCTGCTGTGGCAATGAATTCCATAGATTCACCACTCTCTGGCTAAAGAAGTTTCTCCTCATCTCTGTTCTAAAAGGTCTTCCCTTTACTCTGAGGCTGTGCCCTCAGGTCCTAGTCTCTCCTACTAATGGAAACATCTTCCCCACGTCCACTCTATCCAGGCCTTTCAGTATTCTGTAAGTTTCAATCAGATCCCCCCTCATCCTTCTAAACTCCATTGAGTATGGACCCAGAGTCCTCAAACGTTCCTCATATCTTAAGCCTTTCATTCCTGGGTTCATTCTCGTGAACCTCCTCTGGACCCTCTCCAGGGCCAGCACATCCTTCCTGAGATACAGGGCCCAAAATTGCTCACAATATTCTAAATGTGGTCTGACCAGAGCCTAATAAAGCCTCAGCAGCACATCCCTGCTTTTATATTCTAGTCCTTTCGAAGTAAATGCCAACATTGCATTTGCCTTCCTAACTACTGACTCAACCTGCAAGTTAACCTTAAGAGAATCCTGGACTAGGACTCCCAAGTCCCTTTGCACTCCAGATTTCTGAATTCTCTCCCCATTTAGAAAATAATCCATGCCTCTATTCTTCCTACCAAAGTGCATGACCTCACACATCCCCACTTTGTATTCCAAGTGCCACTTCTTTGCCCATTCTCCTAACCTGTCCAAATCCTTCTGCAGCCTCCCTGCCTCCTCAATACTACCTGTCCCACCTATCTTCGTATCATCTGCACTTAGCTCAGTTCCTTCATCTAGATCATTAATGTATAAAGTGAAAAGTTGTGGTCACAACACTGACCCCAGTGGAACTCCATTAGTCACTGGCCGCCATCCTGAGAAGGACCCCCTTATCCCCACTCTCTGCCTCCTGCCAGACAGCCAATCTTCTATCCATGCTAGTACCTTGCCTCTAACACCATGGGCTCTTATCTTACTGAGCAGCCTCCTGTGCAGCACCTTGTCAAAGGCCGTCTGGAAGTCCAAGTAGATAACACCCATTGATTCTTTGTCTAACCTACTCGTTACCTCCTCAAAGAATTCTAACAGATTCGACAGGCATGACCTCCCGTTGATGAAACCATGCTGTCTTTGCCCTATTTTATCTTTGTTCATGGAGGTGCACTGATTCATCAGCTTAGTGGAGTGGGGGTGGGGGGAGTACGTGATAATCAGCAGGGACGTTTCCTTGCCCATTCAGCTGGGTTGTATCCATCACCAAGACTTGTGTTCACTCCAGGATGAGCCTGTGCCTTACCTTGACCAACAGTCAGGTTGCATTTCCATCTATACCAACGCACAAATTAACCACAGGAGTAGGCCATTCAGCTTTTCGAGCCTGCTACGCCAGTTGATAGGACCTCTGATGAGTTTGGCCTTCTAAGCTCCTGGATAGACCCAAGCCCTGACAGAACACTGCTGCCTGTAGGGTACGTCAAACAACTGGAGCTCACTCTGCATTCCTCTTCTCATTCACAAGCCCCTTCATCTCTTCACTCTGGACCTTCACACCCTGGGTTATATCCTCGGTGCTTCCTACTCTTGAGTTAACCAAACGCTCCCCATAACATTTCCAACCGCATCCCCTGGAATTCTCTCCCTCAACGTCTCTCGCTGCCCTCTCACTCCACAGGGTTGTCCATCTTTCCTAACCCCATTTTAACTCTTATCTGGTGCTCAAACTCTTCCCTGGCTGTAGAGTTAGACGGAGGACACTACCTCACATCATCTGTGTAAAGGGCCTGGTTTCTTGGCCCTGCCCCTGGATGTTCCTAAATTTAAACAGAACAATCCTAATTCCGTCTCCAGCTCAAATGAAAGTCGAGTCGTGTTTTGACCTTGGTGGGGTTTTTTTTTTGTATTTTTATTATGCTGTACATTCTCGTTTTTCCCCTGTAAGCAAATCGAACCCGGTTTCTATCCAGTGATGACGTCTGTTGGTTTCAGTAACACAGAATGATTTAAAAAAAAAGAAAAATAATTCAGGTCAGCTTAACTTTGGGCCCGGGGCTTGAATCAGTGAATCACATCGAGTTCCAGAGGGTTGGACAAGCTCGGTGCGGACAGAAAGATCCTGTAAAAATTAAAGTGGAGGGAGGGGTGGAAAAGCCACTCCTGTATATACCAAAGATAAATCATCCTCGTTTTGCAACTGGAGAATTATCTGCAGAACGTAAAAGTCCCCACGGGCGCGGGGTGGGGTGGGGGGGGGGACAGAAGAAGGGGAACATCAAGCCTCGGAGACCAAACAACTTCCGACAGCCGTGAGTTTCCTGTTGACGGGGTAACTTGAAAGATTTTCGCAGACTTTTACAAACCCACATTGAGTAAGAAGAAAAAAAAAATAACAACCTGCACTTGGTGCGTTGTCGTCAAAAACACAACTTCCCTGTCTTTACCTGAGTTTCCCTCTTAGGTGCATTTTTTTTTTAAATATAGACAGAAATGCGAGAGAGAGAGAGAGAGAGAGAGAAAAAACAATTTCTGGAAGTTAAATGATCGAACAGGACAGGCCCAGAGGAATGTACAGGTGCAGATGGGTTTAGGGACCTTAACAGTCCAACACCGGGACAGAAACCACAGCCAAGTTCATGGTTACAGTGTGAAGTCGTTCATCAGTGATACAAAAATTGATCAGTAAATTAAAAAGATAGTATAATACAAACCAACGATAAACTCTCACACCCTGGATCTCTCTGGTGCGTCTGGGATAACCCGGGAAATCTTCACCACCCACTCCCCCCCAGCCGGCACCATCCACACTTTACATCAACATTAAACGGTGTGAACATTTCATTCAGATCCTGCGCCGAATTATTCGCTCCAACGCCTTCCCCACCCACCCAATCTTCGGTTTGCAAATGGAAACCAACGAGTTTATAATGAAAGCAGAAAGTGCTGGAAACACTCAACAACAGGTCGGGCCGGTATCTGTAGGTGTCAACTCCTGGTAGTGTCACAGGGACTCGGTCTCTCTCTCTCTCTCTCTCTCTCCCCACAGATGCTGCTCGACCCGTTGAGTTTTCCCAGCGGCTTCTGCTCTTATATCAGATTCCCTGCATTCTGCTCTTAGTTAACAAGACCACCGAGGTGTGACCCGGGGGGGGGGGGGGAAGGGGACGTGGGACAAGAGAGCAGAGGGAGAGGGAAAGGCACCCCAATCCCCCCAATCCCCCCCCCCCCCCCCAATAAAAAAACCTCTTCCTTCACCACATCAAAGAGAGGGAGCCTAGGTTTACATGTCCTTCCCGTCACTGAACCACCAGCTTCAATGACTGGACAAGTCCCTCTTTTCAAAAACAAAACAGCGTGATATGATACATTGAAGAAACGCAGTGTCTCAGTGTTGTGGAGGGAGGGAGGGGGGGTGGTCTCAGGGTGGGTGGGGGGATGCACATTGTGCCAATGTCAAAAGGCATTAAAGATTCTGTCGGTGGTGACAGGGTCCCAGCGGAATCTCCGCCACCAACCCACCCCCCCCCCCCCCCCCCCCACCACCAAGTCCAACTCATTTACAACATTCTCTCAAATCAAAAACGAATTTCCGAAAAAAAAGAGGGGGGGGGGGGGGTTTGAAATCAGGCCGGGACGGCGAACAATGTGGAAACCGGGAGCTAGGATTTAAATTTTATCTGGGAGGGGGAGAAAAATCCCGCTTTGCTCCCTCGCCCTTCTCTCACTCTGCAAATTGTACCAAGTGTCCCGCCGTCGAGTCCAAGTCCCTGTGCCCAATGTTGTCACACAGCAGGAGCTCCTCCGGCGGCACCTTCTCCTCTTGGGGGGTGATTCAGGCGGAGACGGGCGGGCTCACGATGCGGGTTTGCTGCTGTTTGCTGTTTCTGGGGCTGTTTTTTTGCTCTCCAGCTCCTCAGTCTTGTCCTTGTCCTGCTCTTTACTCTTGCTCCCTTCTCTCCGCTCTCTCTCTTTCCCCCGGTCTCTGCTTCGCTCCTTCTCCCGCTCCCTGTCCTTGTCTCTGCTCCGCTCCCGGTCCCGCTCTCGGTCGCGGTCCCGCTCCCTCCGCCGGTACCGGTCCCGGTCGTGGTCCCGCTCCCGGTTCTTGCTGCGGTCCCGCTCCCGGCTCCGCTCCCAGTCCCGGTCCCGGTTCCAGCTCCGCTCCCGCTCCCAGGGTCTCCCGTAATCCCGCTCCCGGTCCCGCCGCCGGTCCTCCCCACGGCGGAACCGCTCGGCCGGGTGGCGGGCGTCGGGGCGCTCGCCCCCGCCTCCCCCGCCCCGGTAGCCGCCGCCGCCGCCGACGTCCCCCCGCTGCCTCCCGGGGTGGGTCCGGCTCCGCTCCCGGTCCCGCTCCCGGGAGTCCGGCAACTGAGGCGACCCTAGGCGGCGCTCGGCTTCGGGGGGTTTGAGGGCCGATCCGGGCGGGGGTAGAGCCGGGGGGGGCAGCTCGTGGGGGGAGGGGGAGTGGTTGCCCCCCAGGGGGCGGGGGCTCTGCTGTTGCTGCTGCTGCGGCGGGCCGGTGAACCCCGGGAGGGGCTGGCCCTGGAATCGGTACCGGGGGGTGGGAATCCCCCTCGGGAAGAGGGGCAAGGGTTTAGGGAGCGGGAAAGGCGCCCCCGCCTCCCGGACCAAGTCCGAACCCGGTCGGGGGAAGTGCTGGGCGCCGTGGGGGGGCTGGAAAGGCGGCGGCGGGGTTCCCGCCGCCGGGTGGTGGAAACTCTCCGGGGGGCCGCCGAAGCTGTGGTGGGGGTGGGGGTGCGGGTGCGGGTGGGGGAGGGCCCGGGGCGGGGAGGGAGAGGGGAAGGCGGGGCGGTCCCCGGGGTAAGGGGGCCCCAGTAGGGAGGGGAGGACAGGGGTGGGCAGCAAGCCCTTGGTTGGGGGCTGGAATTGAGCGGGTTCCCCCAGGGGAAGAGGAAGGGGAAGGGGCAGGGGCTGGGGCTGGGGCTGGGGCGGACCGCCCGGCGGGGGGGCCGCCTCCTGGGTCCCGGCGGGCGGGTGAAGCGCCTCCTCCTTCCCCCAGGAGTTGGGGGCGGCCCCGTCCCCGGGCAGCGGCGTTGGCGCCGGTCCCTCCAGGGCGGCGGCGAGGGCGGCGGCGGCGGGATCCAGGAGCCCGGGGCTGGGGTACGGGGCGCCGACCGCCGGGTAAGAGGAGAGCGGCTGGTCGGCCGGGAGGGCTGCACCGTCTGCGGGAGCCGGGCTGCGGTGGGGCTGGTGGTGGTTTGGTGGGGCCAGTCTCCTGACGGCCGCCTGGCGGGGGTCCCGGCTCTGGTCAATCATCTGGGAGAGGCCGGAGGGGGCCGGGAGCTCCTGGCCGGACAGCTGACCGGTGCCGGCCGCTTCCGGCCCCTCGAACAGCTCGGGTTTGAAGGCGGCGGTGGAGGATTTGGGGGGCGGCGACATGAGGGCGTCCGAGACGGAGAAACAAGCCATGGAGACCCCGACGGCCGCCCGCTGCTGTCTCAGGGCTTCCTCCTGCTCCTCCACCTGGCGGGTCTGCTCCTCAATCTGCTGGTTGAGGGTCTCCAGCATCTTCTGCTGCTCCTGCAGCGAGGAGCCGGCCGGGAGGGAGCTCAGGTAGAGCTCGCCGGACACCGCCACGCCCCTGCTCTTGGTCTCCGAGGCGGCTCCGGCCTCACCGCCCATGGGCACCATCGCCTCCTGCAGGATGGTCTCGTCCGCCGGGTCGTAGGCGTCCTCCAGGTCGTAGACCGCCTCCGCCTCCGGCTTGTACTCCTCCTCCGGGTCGTACGGCCGGTTGTCGTCGTCCTCCGGACCCGGACCCGCCTTCTCCTCCTTCAGCTGTCCGAACTGCTGGACAATGGGGTCCAGCAGAGGAGGGGCGGAGGCGGAGGAGGAGGAGGAGGAGGAGGAGGTGGTGGTGGTGGTGGTGGTGGAGGAGGAGGAGGAGGAGGAGGAGGGGGCGGAGGAGGAAGGGGCTGCTTCGGGCTCCGGGTTGGAGCCGGGCGAGTCCGGGGAGTCCTTCGCCTTTTCGAAGCTCTTCTTGCCCCCGAACAGGGTCTGGAGGATGTGCTGCAGCGGGTTGGCCACTTTGCCGGGGGCCGCCGGGCCGATTTTGCTGGGGGCGGGCGGCGGCGGCGGCGGGCCGGAGGGCGGGATGACCTTGGGAGGGGCTGGGAGCGGGTCCGCCTCCGCTTCTGGAGGTGGGGAGCCGGGTGGGCTGGTGCCGGTGGTGTTGGTGAGGGTGGTGGTGGTCTCTCCGTACAGGACGGTGCCCTTGGTCACTTTGCCCTCTCT
This sequence comes from Carcharodon carcharias, assembly GCF_017639515.1. Taxonomy (NCBI): domain Eukaryota; kingdom Metazoa; phylum Chordata; class Chondrichthyes; order Lamniformes; family Lamnidae; genus Carcharodon; species Carcharodon carcharias. Next base: position 7,828,852 of record NC_054480.1, on the reverse strand, counting down.
GGTGGCCGGGGCGGGCGGTCCTGGGTAACGGTGCTGACCCTCCACCTCCTCGGGGACGGCCAGGCGACTCCTCTTCTCCTCGGCTGGTATATTCTCCCCTCTATCTGGCTCGGCCACACTGGCGGGTTCAGGCTCCAGCAGCCGCCGCTTCCCCTTCTGCCGGATAACCAAGCCCAGGATCAGATTGGGGCGACTCTTCTCCAAACCTGAGAGAGAGAAACACAGAGAGAGAGAGAGAGAGAGAGGGGGGGATGAGATCAGGTCAGTGGAGATACTTTGCCGACTGTACAAACACAAGACATTTCACAACAGCTTCAGTCAACCAATAGATAACTGTAAGATAGAGTTAAGATCAGGCCCTAAGTGAATGGGTTTTGGGAAAGTGCCCATAGGAACATGAAGTGACCATTCAGTCCCTCAGGCCTGTTTCACAATTCAATTAGATCACGGTTGATCAGTATCTCCGCTCTCTATGGCACACGACCCTGCTCATGAATTGAATAAGGGGGCAAGGCTTATGAATCGTGAGACGCTCAGTTTGCTTTATGGAACTTCCCTTTTTCCCGTCAACACAAGTTCAAAAGAGTTGGGAGGAAGTTCAAATCCTGACATCTGAACATCACTGAGTCTTTGATCTTGGACTGACCGTACAAACGCAAGACATTTCACAACAGCTTCACTCAACCAATAACTGAAAATTCTGCTCAATAAAATGTTTTACTTTGTATATTTAAGTGAAGCCTGATTAATGCAGTGATGGTTAGTGCCCCCATTTCACTCAAAGCCAGACTACACCCCACATGGAGGAGGAGGAGGAGGGAGTGAGGGAGGGAGGGGGGTAGAATGCAGCAGGTGGATCCAGAGTGTAGGACCAGAACCGGATCCACCTGCTGAAGAAATAATTCACGTTGGGGAATATACTGGAAGCAGAGTCCTCCCCTCTGGGTTAAAGCTGATGGGGCAGTGCGAGGGAGCCAGCAGGGACAGGAATGGGAGTGGCCGTCAATACTGAGAATACACCAGGACCAGAGGCTGTCCTGTAACTGTAAACAGGACAAACACAGCAGAGAGCACAACAATTCCAGTAGAGAGACCCTGGGAGGGGGAGGGGGAGGGGGAGGGGGGAGAGGGGAGAGGGGAAGGGGGAGGGGGGAGAGTGGAGGGGGGAGGGGGGGAGGGGGAGGGGGAGGGGGAGGGGGAAAGGGGAGGGGGGGAGGGGGAGAGGGGAGGGGGGGGGAGAGGGGAGGGGGGGAGGGAGTAGGAGGGAGAGGGGGACAGAGGGGGGGAGAGGGAGGGAGAGGGGGACAGAGGGGGGGAGAGGGAGGGAGAGGGGGACAGGGGGGGAGAGGGAGGGAGAGGGGGACAGGGGGGGAGAGGGGGACGGGGGGGGACAGGGGGGGAGAGGGAGGGAGAGGGGGACAGGGGGGGGGGAGAGGGAGGGAGAGGGGGACAGAGGGGGGGGAGAGGGAGGGAGAGGGGGACAGGGGGGGAGAGGGAGGGAGAGGGGGACAGGGGGGGAGAGGGGGACGGGGGGGACAGGGGGGGAGAGGGAGGGAGAGGGGGACAGGGGGGAGAGGGGGGACAGGGGGGGAGAGGGGGACGGGGGGGGAGAGGGAGGGAGAGGGGGACGGGGGGGGAGAGGGAGGGAGAGGGGGACAGGGGGGGAGAGGGGGGGGAGAGGGGGACGGGGGGGACAGGGGGGAGAGGGAGGGAGAGGGGGACGGGGGGGGAGAGGGGGGGACAGGGGGGGAGAGGGGGACGGGGGGGGGAGAGGGAGGGAGAGGGGGACGGGGGGGGAGAGGGGGGACAGGGGGGGAGAGGGGGACGGGGGGGGAGAGGGAGGGAGAGGGGGACGGGGGGGGAGAGGGGGACGGGGGGGGGAGAGGGGGGACAGGGGGGGAGAGGGAGGGAGAGGGGGGGGAGAGGGGGACAGGGGGGACAGGGGGGACAGGGGGGGGAGAGGGAGGGAGAGGGGGACGGGGGGGGAGAGGGGGGACGGGGGGGGAGAGGGGGGACAGGGGGGGAGAGGGGGACGGGGGGGGAGAGGGAGGGAGAGGGGGACGGGGGGGGAGAGGGGGACGGGGGGGGAGAGGGGGGACAGGGGGGGGAGAGGGAGGGAGAGGGGGACGGGGGGGAGAGGGAGGGAGAGGGGGACGGGGGGGGAGAGGGGGACGGGGGGGGAGAGGGGGACGGGGGGGGAGAGGGGGGACAGGGGGGGGGAGAGGGGGGACAGGGGGGGGAGAGGGGGGACAGGGGGGGAGAGGGAGGGAGAGGGGGACAGGGGGGGAGAGGGGGACGGGGGGGACAGGGGGGGAGAGGGAGGGAGAGGGGGACAGGGGGGGAGAGGGGGACAGGGGGGACAGGGGGGGACAGGGGGGGGGAGAGGGGGGACAGGGGGGGGGAGAGGGAGGGAGAGGGGGACAGGGGGGGGAGAGGGAGGGAGAGGGGGACAGGGGGGGAGAGGGGGACAGGGGGGACAGGGGGGACAGGGGGGGGAGAGGGAGGGAGAGGGGGGACAGGGGGGGAGAGGGGGACAGGGGGGACAGGGGGGACAGGGGGGGGAGAGGGGGGACAGGGGGGGAGAGGGGGACGGGGGGGAGAGGGAGGGAGAGGGGGACAGGGGGGGGACAGGGGGGGAGAGGGGGGGAGAGGGGGGAGAGGGAGGGAGAGGGGGGAGAGGGGGGACAGGGGGGGAGAGGGGGGGAGAGGGGGGAGAGGGAGGGAGAGGGGGACAGGGGGGGAGAGGGAGGGAGAGGGGGGAGAGGGAGGGAGAGGGGGAAGAGGGAGGGAGAGGGGGAAGAGGGGGGGAGAGGGGGAAGAGGGGGGGAGAGGGGGAAGAGGGGGGAAGAGGGGGGGAGAGGGGGGGGAGAGGGAGGGAGAGGGGGACAGGGGGGAGAGGGGGACGGGGGGAGAGGGAGGGAGGGAGTAGGAGGGAGAGGGGGACAGGGGGGGAGAGGGATGGAGGGAGTAGGAGGGAGAGGGGGGGAGAGGGAGGGAGAGGGGGAAGAGGGGGGGAGAGGGGGGAAGAGGGGGGGAGAGGGGGAAGAGGGGGGGGAGAGGGGGAAGAGGGGGGGAGAGGGGGGGGAGAGGGAGGGAGAGGGGGACAGGGGGGAGAGGGGGACGGGGGGAGAGGGAGGGAGGGAAGTAGGAGGGAGAGGGGGACAGGGGGGGGAGAGGGATGGAGGGAGTAGGAGGGAGAGGGGGGGGAGAGGGAGGGAGGGAGTAGGAGGGAGAGGGGGACAGGGGGGGAGAGGGATGGAGGGAGTAGGAGGGAGAGGGGGGGGAGAGGGAGGGAGGGAGTAGGAGGGAGAGGCGGACAGGGGGGGAGAGGGATGGAGGGAGTAGGAGGGAGAGGGGGGGAGAGGGAGGGAGGGAGTAGGAGGGAGAGGGGGACAGGGGGGGAGAGGGATGGAGGGAGTAGGAGGGAGAGGGGGGGAGAGGGAGGGAGGGAGTAGGAGGGAGAGGGGGACGGGGGGGAGAGGGATGGAGGGAGTAGGAGGGAGAGGGGGGGAGAGGGAGGGAGGGAGTAGGAGGGAGAGGGGGACAGGGGGGGAGAGGGAGGGAGTAGGAGGGACAGGGGGGGAGAGGGGGAAGGGAGAGGAGGGGGAGGGAAAGGGGGAGAGGGGAGACGGGAAAGGGAGGGAGAGGGGGAGAGGGGAGAAGGGAAAAAGGAAGGGAGGGGGAAAGGGAGAGGGGGAGAGGGGGAAAGGGAGAGGGGGAAAGGGAGAGGGGGAAAGGGAGAGGGGGAAAGGGAGAGGGGGAAAGGGAGAGGGGAAGAGGGGGAAAGGGAGAGGGGGAGAGGGGGAAAGGGAGAGGGGGAAAGGGAGAGGGGGAAGAGGGGGAAAGAGAGAAGGGGAAAGGGAGAGGGGGAGAGGGGGGAAAGGGAGAGGGGGAAAGGGAGAGGGGGAAAGGGAGAGGGGGAAAGGGAGAGGGGGAAGAGGGGGAAAGAGAGAGGGGGAAAGGGAGGAGAGGGGGAGCGGGGGAAAGGGAGAGGGGGAAGAGGGGGGAAAGGAGAGAGGGGGAGCGGGGGGAAAGGGAGAAGGGGAAAGGGAGAGGGGGAAAGAGGGGGAAAGGGAGAGGGGGAGAGGGGGGAAAGGGAGAGGGGGAAAGGGAGAGGGGGTGCGGGGGGAAAGGAGAGAGGGGGAGCGGGGGAAAGGGAGAGGGGGAGAGGGGGAAAGGGAGAGGGGGAGCGGGGGAAAGGGAGAGGGGGAGAGGGGGAAAGGGAGAGGGGGAAAGGGAGAGGGGGAGAGGGAGAGGGGGAGTGGGGGAAAGGGAGAGGGGGAAAGGGAGAGGGGGAAAGGGAGAGGGGGAGAGGGAGAGGGGGAGAGGGGGAAAGGGAGAGGGGGAGAGGGAGAGGGGGAGAGGGGGAAAGGGAGAGGGGGAAAGGGAGAGGGGGAAAGGGAGAGAGGGAAAGGGAGAGGGGGGAGAGGGGGAGAGGGGAAAAGGGAGAAGGAGGGAGAGGGAGAAAGGGAGGGAGAGGGGGAAAGGGAAAGGGAGGGGGAGGGGGAAAGGGAGTAGGAAAGGGAGAGGGGGATAGGGAGAGGGGAATAGGGAAAAAGGAAGGGAGAGGGGGAAAGGGAGAGGGGGAAAGGGAGGGAGGGAGAGGGGGAAAGGGAGGGAGGGAGAGGGGGAAATGGAGGGAGGGAGAGGGGGAAAGGGAGGGAGGGAGAGGGGGAAAGGGAGGGAGGGAGAGGGGGAAAGGGAGGGAGGGAGAGGGGGAAAGGGAGGGAGGGAGAGGGGGAAAGGGAGGGAGGGAGAGGGGAAAGGGAGGGAGGGAGAGGGAGGGAGGGAGGGACAGGGGGGGAGGGAGGGAGGGAGAGGGAGAGGGGGCAGGTGGAAAGGGGAGGGGAAAGGGGCAGGTGGAAAGGGGGAGGGGAAAGGGGGGGGAGGGGATGACCCACGACTTGGTGGGGGGGCGGGGATGACGCACGGCTCGGGGGGGGGGTGGGGATGACGCACGACTTGGGGGGGGGTTGGGCAGGTGGGGACGACGCACGACTTGTGGGGGGGGGGTTGGGCGGGTGGGGACGACGCACGACTTGGGGGGAGGGGGGGAGTGTTGGGTGGGTGTGGATGACACACGACTTGAGGGGGGTGTGGATGGGGAAGACCCACGACTTGAGGGGGGGTTGTGGATGGGGAAGACCCACGACTTGAGGGGGGGGGGTGGATGGGGAAGACCCACGACTTGAGGGGGCAGGGGTGGATGGGGAAAATCAACGGGAGGTGGGAGAAAATTTGGGGTTGGGGTGGGGGATGAAGGGGAGCACTTGGTGGGATGAAGGTGAAGGGATGGGGAAGGGATTGGCGGGGAGTCAGGGGGATTGGAGAGGTCGGGTGAGGGAGGAGGGGGAGGGTGCGAAGGTAAGGTGGAGTGGCAGAGAAGCAGTCAGGGTGAACGGAGAGGGGTGAAGGGGAGAGGTCCGGTGTGGGGCAAGAGCTGGGTGAAGGGAAGAGAAGTGGAGGGGGAGGGTTGGAGGATGGGGTGAACGGTGGGAGGGCATGAGGGAGGTACAGGTGAGGGTGAAGATTTGGGTGTGGATGAGTTGGGGCTGAAGGAGTAGAGGTGGGTTTGAAAGGGGTAGGGGAGAGGTGGGGCAAAATGGGGAGGTGGGGTGGGGCAAGGCGATAGGCAGAGGGGAAAAGGATGGGGGTAGGGGAAGGGAAAGGGGGGTTGGGGTGGTTGAAGTTAAGGCAGGATTTGGGTGGAGGAGAATGGGGAACTGAGGGGGGATTGGGGTGGGGAGCAGGGGGGGCGGGGAGTTTGGGTGGAGAGCAGGGGGAAGTTGGGGTGGAAAATGGGAGGTTGGGGGCAGAGGAGAGGGGGTTGGGAATGGAGACTAGGGTTTGGGGTGGAGAGTGGGGGGGCTTGGGGTGGAGAGTGGGGGGTGCTTGGGGTGGAGAGTGGGGGGTGCTTGGGGTGGAGGAGGGGGGGTTAGGGGTGGAGAGTGGGGGGGTGGGGTGGAGAGTGGGGGGGAGTTGGGGTGGAGAGTGGGGGGGGGTTGTTGGGGTGGAGAGTGGGGGGGTGTTGGGGTGGAGAGTGGGGGGGGGTGTTGGGATGGAGAGTGGGGGGGCTGTTGGGGTGGAGAGTGGGGAGAGATGGGGTGGAGAGTGGGGAGAGATGGGGTGGAGAGTGGGGAGAGATGGGGTGGAGAGTGGGGAGAGATGGGGTGGAGAGTGGGGAGAGATGGGGTGGAGAGTGGGGAGAGAGGGGGTGCAGAGTGGAGAGAGATGGGGTGCAGAGTGGGGAGAGATGGGGTGCAGAGTGGGGAGAGGTGGGTGCAGATTGGGGAGAGATGGGGTGCAGAGTGGGGAGAGATGGGGTGCAGAGTGGGGAGAGATGGGGTGCAGAGTGGGGAGCAGAGTGGTGAGAGATGGGGTGGAAGATTGGGTTGAGGGTGGAGAGTGGAGGAGTTGGGGTGGAGAGTTGGGGAGGTTGGGGTGGAGAGTGGGGGTGCTTGGGATGGAGGGGGGAGTTGGGGTGGAGAGTAGGGGTGTGTTGGGGTGGAGAGTGGGGGGGGTGTTGGGGTGGAGAGTGGGGGGGGTCTTGGGTGGAGAGTGGGGGGGTCTTGGGTGGAGAGTGGGGGGGTCTTGGGTGGAGAGTGGGGGGGTCTTGGGTGGAGAGTGGGGGGGTCTTGGGTGGAGAGTGGGGGGGGGTCTTGGGTTGGAGAGTGGGGGGGGGGGTCTTGGGGCGGAGAGTGGCGGGGGGGTCTTGGGGCGGAGAGTGGCGAGGGGGTCGGGGTGGAGAGTGGCGGGGGGGTCGGGGTGGAGAGTGGGGAGGGGTTGGGGTGGAGAGTGGGGAGGGGTTGGGGTGGAGAGTGGGGAGGGGTTGGGGTGGAGAGTGGGGAGGGGTTGGGGTGGAGAGTGGAGAGTGGGGAGGGGTTGGGGTGGAGAGTGGAGAGTGGGGAGGGGTTGGGGTGGAGAGTGGAGAGTGGGGAGGGGTTGGGGTGGAGAGTGGGGAGGGGTTGGGGTGGAGAGTGGGGAGGGGTTGGGGTGGAGAGTGGGGAGGGGTTGGGGTGGAGAGTGGAGAGTGGGGAGGGGTTGGGGTGGAGAGTGGGGAGGGGTTGGGGTGGAGAGTGGGGAGGGGTTGGGGTGGAGAGTGGAGAGTGGGGAGGGGTTGGGGTGGAGAGTGGAGAGTGGGGAGGGGTTGGGGTGGAGAGTGGAGAGTGGGGAGGGGTTGGGGTGGAGAGTGGGGAGGGGTTGGGGTGGAGAGTGGGGAGGGGTTGGGGTGGAGAGTGGGGAGGGGTTGGGGTGGAGAGTGGGGAGGGGTTGGGGTGGAGAGTGGGGAGAGGTGGGGATGACAAAATGGGGATAAATGGAGTAGGAGAGGGGTAGAGGGGTTGCAGGGAGGCAAAGTTGGGCATAGAGTGAGTGTGGTGAAAGCGAAGTGGCTATTTTCCTGTGAAATTCAGAGTTGCAGATTCTCTCGAAAACTGGGATTATATCATTCCAACAACAGCAATAGGAATGGTTTCCATCTCTAATCTGTATAGCCTGCTTGTTGCTTGAAGTACCAGTCTGGACAGGCAGTCTATAGCTGAGAAAACAATTATTTTAAATGCTTAAACTTCTCAGGATTAACCTCATCAGATTAAAAATAAAACTGGTTGAAGGCTCTTGGGAATAATCCTCAAATCCAAGTGGGATCGTACGGGTCCCTCGGTCAGTTTGAGCGGGTTGTTCCTGTTACTGTCAGATGCAATTGGAACGCTGAATAAATGGAGAGAGAGAGAGAGAGAGATTTTCTTCCGTCATCGCTGCAGGTTCCCCGTCTTTGTACCAGGAATATCCTAGTCCAGGCACACTTCAATTCGGAGTCAAGTGGACTGGGAACCTCTCTTCACAGGTCACTGAATCCAGGAGCCTCCAGGCAGGTTCAAGCGTCGGGGTGGGGGGGGCAAGGGATATAACCAGTCACAAAATAAGCATCACAACAGTGATCTCCCTGAAATACACACGCGTTTAGCGAATTCATTGCCCAGTCAGGCTAAACGCTGTATTGTCATATTAAAAAGGCTTATCAGGAGGGAAGAAATCCCCATTTACATCCCGGCCGCCTCGAAACGCTTTACCACAAATTATTATTTTTTTTTTGAAGTAGTCACTGTTGGAATGTAGGGAACCACCAAAGCCAATGTGCGCACAGCAAACTCCTACCAAGAACAGTAAACACAACTCCTGGCTGGAGCCCAGTCCCGCTTTTAATTCTCCTGCTGGAATTTTACGCATTTGGTTTAATGAGGCGACTTAATGATTCCTCTATTCCGGAGGATCATTTTAGACAAGTCCGGAATCACGATTCAGTCAGTGAGCTGTGGCCAGGAAGTGGGAGCCCCAAATCCACTGACAGCAAGTCTCACTCCACACCACCTCATCCGACATAGAAACCATCTCCTGTCGGAGAAAGACTGAGAAGTCCAGTCCATATTTACAGTCGCCAAGGCCGTCAAGAGCTGGGATGGGATTGTCGGGACATTTATCAAGTCCGGCCAGCACAGAAATAACTGAGTGACTAAACTGACGAGGCGTTTGGTGCTAGGGTAATGCAGCAGCTCTCGGCCTCGCTGCCTGGTCTGTACCGAGCTGATCTCAGGGAAGGCAAATTTGGCGGAACTTCCATCCAAGTAGGGAGTTAGACAGGGTCCCGACTGCTGATCACTGCACCAACGAATCCTGATAAAGGGTTTTGACTGTGGGTGCCAGTCGACGCCTCCCAGAGTGGAATAGCGGCCAATACATTGAGAGTGGCCGGGAGGTCGCTGTGGAACGGGATCCTCACAAGAGACAGCTTCCTTTAGGAGAGGAAGGGACAAAATGTCTTAGACCATGCAGTATTGACAGGTGTAGCATCTCACACACACACACACACACACACACACAGCCCCCCCCCACCGCCCCCCCCGTCCCCCACCACAGTCATACACTCCCAGCGCGTTGCCAAGAACTCTTTAAACTTTAATATTTCGTAGCGGTTTGCAGCTTTACAAACTAAGAAACGTACAGCACAATTTCTAACTTGTCTAAAAGTTCAATTCAGTTCTGTTCCCAGATCAAATGCTCCAGCTATTTGAAAGCGAGCGCGGTTACAGCGCTGCTCAGCGATCATTCTAACAGCTGATGAGCTATTCAAGCTACATACGCAGCTCTCGTCTGCTGCTTCCTCGGCCAACTGAAAGACTTGGCTGCAAAAAGGGGGACATCTTCCCCCCGCCCCGGCTAATTTCCTCCAACAATCTTTTGCACAACTAAAGCTGCTACCAGGGAATCCAGTTACATTTAGAGTTTGCCAGTTTTTAAAGAGTTTGTCAGTTTTATAATCGGACCAGACAATCCGAATGAAATATTTTTTTTTTAAAAAAGGGTCTTTGTTTGGACCGGGACATTAGCTTCTCGGAAATAGAAACGATTCAGTCGAAGGGAAGGAGGTGACACTTATGTAAAAACGGTTAGAATTTATACTTTCAATAATTTTTTTGTGTGAAGTTAGTAGCATAAGAAGGTGGAGTATTTTTCTGCGGTGAACTGTGATCTGGAAGACACTGCCTGAAAGGGTGGTGGAAGCAGATTCAATGACACATTTCAAAATGAGGGGGTCATTTGCAGGCAAGGGGAAAGAGCAGGCCAGTGGGACAAACTTAAATAGAGTCAGCATGGGCACGGTGGCTGAACGGCCGCCTCCTGCGCTGCACCTCTTGTGCTATCAGTTTTACTTTCTACACGACACTGGCAGTCTGTTATCAACCAGAGTCCCAAGCCAACCAGACTGGCAGTATAGGGGTCACTCCGGGATCCTCACTCACTTCCATTCAGGAAAACATACCCTGACTTAAAAAAAAAAGCGGGATACTAGGAAAAGGGGATGGCACCGTCAATACTGTAGGGCAGAAAGCTGCAGGCGTCATGAAGAGGTGGCGTGTGAAGACTGTTTGGCAGTGTTTTTAAGTCCCATCTCTTCCCTACAGCTTGGAGATCACTGAGGCGGATTTCATGGTCTATGTATGTTGGTGCGGGGGGTTGGGGGGGGCGGTGTGGTGGTGGAGGGGGGTGTCTGAGCTGCTGTGGGGGCGGGGGGAAATCACAGACTGACTCTTCTATTGACAATAATATTTAAAATAAACCAGCTACCGTCAACTTAAATGTTTACACAAGAACTGCTCAAAATCAGCCACTCACTATGCTGTAAATCCAGCAGCTCAGTGTCTGACAGGACACACACACACACACACACACACACACAAAAACCGTATCAATAGGGATTCATTCCTGCTCGCTTACTCTCCCTCTCGAATCCACTCCTGTAATCTACTTCAATAGCCGTCCATCCCTAACCCCGCTGTGTACTGGGATTCCGAAGTTCTGCCCGACCTCCCTACTTACAGCAGCAAGCTAAGGTAAGCGAAGAGGTCCCAACACGCCCGAGTCTTTAACGCAGGATTTCTCCCTGAGTCTGAATGGTAGAGTGTTGGCGAGAGTCCCCCCACAGCATCAGCATCAGCTTCAGCTCCTGTTCTGGCTCCCTCCAACCGTCCGCTTTGGGGCGAGCTGTCACAGATCTCTGTGAATGAACTTCTGCCGCGTGTGTAGTTACAGACCTTCTCTGGGACTTTAGGGCGAAGCACAGCCCTGGCACCGTCAGATCACACACCCAGTGAGGATGGCTGTACAACATCAACAAGCTGATCGTTTCCATATCTCACACTCGACCAGAGGGCCCCAGACCAGCAAGCTCAACATGCAAGACAGGAGGTGGTCGTTCGGCCCATTGCACCTACGCCGACTCTTTGAGAGAATTATCCAATTAGCCGTACTCCTCTTTCTCTAGAGCCCAAATTATTTTTCTTTCCTTTATCCAATTCCTTGTGAAAGTTACTATCGGCTCCCCCTTTCCACCCCCGCAAGCACTGCATTCCAGATCATAACGATTAAGCCCAATTTTCAATTTAAAAATTAACCCTGCACAAGTCGGATATACAACTCCTGCAGGCAATGTTTTAGCACCTCTCAGGTGGAAGGAAACATCTCAAGTGATTTACATTCACAGGGAGAAGAAGCGAAGACTATGGAGCAGGAAATCAAATTGGAAAATTGTTGGAGGAGCCTGAGGACTGAAGGCATAATTGAAGAGGTGTGTTCTGTCGATTTTGGCAGAGAGGGAAGGTGAAAGGAAGTAGGCAGAGTGTTCCAATGAACAGGAACAGGCGGCAAAATGATGGGAGCAGTGACCATGGGAACACAGAGCAACCTGGAGGAGTGGGGGAGTCATGAGGAAAGATAGGGACAACTTGTAAGCAGGGAGTTGAACTCATGTGAACTTGATGAGGCATAAGAAGCTTAGAACATAAGAAACAGGAGCAGAGAATCATACAGCCCTTTGATGCTGCTCTGTCATTTAATATGATTACACCTGATCCTCAACCTCAACTCTAAATTCCCACCTGATCCCCATATTGCAGATTTCTGTAGAGTCCAAAAATCTATCGGCTTGAATATACTCAACCACTGAGCATCCACAGCTCTCTGGGTGAAGAAATTCCTCATCTCAATCCAAAATGGCCATTCTCTTATCCTGACACCATGCTCCCTAAGTCTGGACTTTCCAGCCAGGAGAAAATAACCTCCCAGCATCTACCCTGTCAAGCTTTCAAGAATTTTATACATTTCAATGAGATCATCCAGAGTATAAGCCCATTCTATTCAATCTCTCCTCATAGGGAAATCCTCTCATACTCTCATTCCAGATATCAATCTAGTGGGCATTTGAGAGTGGGGAGGTGGTGAGTGAGAGGTGACACAGGTCACAGCCATTTTGGATGGATTTACTCTTGTGGAAGATTGAGGTAAGGGGGACTGTTCAAGAGTAATCAAGCCTAGAGGTGATGATGCGATGGACTCGGGATTGGCAGCAATGGCGGTGGGGCAGGTTGTCGGGTAGTTTATAGATAATTTGGATTGATAAACCATGATTAATATTAATTTATGAAAACAAAGATTTCAGAACAAAAAGGCTCCTTAAGGTGGACCAATCCTTTTCAATAACTGCTCGCCCTTTCTATATCTCCAGAAACCATGTTCAGATTCGATTTCACTGATCATCCTTGGTAAGCTCTTCCAGTCTGCCTCCCTCCCTCTCTGATGAAAAAAACAATTCTGCCTGATTTTCTTACTCTTAACTTTGCTATTTTGGACTTATGCTCTTTGCTTTTGAATCCTTTGCATTGGTCATTAGTAGTTGGGTTTGAAACTTTATGGAGCCCAATCTTCCTGTTGATGATTGACCCCAGAGGTGTGGTTATTTGAAACTGCTCTGCACTGCAATATTAATCTTTCAGTATGGTGAATTCTATTTTCTACCTAGGCCTGTAGAGTTGGTTCAAATGAACAAAAATGAAGTCAGTCTTATTCTCAAATTACTTACCAAACATATGGCAAGTCAATAAAACCTCCCCAGAATTACTTTGCTGCTTATTTGTAAGCTCAGAGATCTACAGATTGTAACAGTTATATACTAATTAACAAAATTTTAAAAACTTATGCTTTTGAAACTTAAAACAAGCTTCAGAAAATGTGGCTTTAAAAACCATGAAGCAAAAATGTGTGCACATATATTCGAATGTAAATTCACTGGTAAAAAAAATCCAATGTAACTGCTTATCTGATGCTGTTACTAAAAGACATCAGAGATATTTGATCCTATTGTATGCCAGCTAGCCTTAGCTGCAGGACTCTTGTCCATTAAGTTTGTAGCCTCAAATCCTACTGCAGGACCTGAACGCTTAATCCTGGTCAACATTCCAGTGCAATAGGAGTGCAGCATTCTTTTTTGGATGAGATGTTAAACTGAAATCCTTGTCTATCTGTTCCATTGGTTCAGGTGGACACGAAAAGATCCCTTGGTGCTATTTGAAGAGCAATGAGTTCTCCTGTCCTGGCATTCCAACCATTTCCCCCAAACCAACAGATTAAAGGGTAATTTATCTTTTTCCCCATTTGTAGGATCATGCGGTAAGCAAACTGGTTGTTGCATGTTAAAAGTCATTCTCTGCTCATGATTGTAGGACAAGCCTCATTTAAAAGTAGGATATAATTTAAGGAAAAGCTCAAGATCTTTACCCAAGATTACCATATGAATTCAATTCTGCATTTTACTGCTAATTCTCATGATAAGCACAAAGTTGAAGTGGTAAGAACACCCTAATTGTGTGATTATTTCTGATCCTTTGGTACTATACAGGGCAATTTAATTGTCATAAACAGATAATTACTTTCTGTTACAAGGATGATGTCCTTGTGATTTTGATTTTAGACTAGCAATCCTGATTGACGAGTTAAATTCCAGCACTTTAAGCTGTGAAATTGAATTGGTTGGCACCCAAAATGATGACCAGACCTAGGGGACACAAGTTAAGAATAAGGGGTCTCGCATTTAAGATGGAGATGAGGAGAACTTCTCTCTCTCAGAGGGTTGTTGAGTCTTTGTAAATATATTCCCCAGAGAGAGGCAGAGGCAGGGTCACAGAATATTTTTAAGGCAAAGATAGATTGACTCCCTTGTTAGTCAAGAATCTAAGGGTATTGGGGATAGGCAGGATAGTGGCACTGAGGCCACAATCAGATCAGCCATGATCTTATTAAATGGCGGAGCAGGTGAGGGACCGAATGACCTACTCCCGCTCCTAATTCATAAGTTTGTATGCTGCAGTAGGTTGTAAAAACCCAATAACTTTAGAGAAGGGGATTCTTACTTCATGTAATTCCAACCCTATAGTACATTGGTTGACTTTTAATGCCTGCAATGCAATACTGCATTGCTAGTGTTACTCACAACCCAAGAACAAATGAAGCAAAGTCACTATCTATTGCGTAAAACAAACCATTGCTGGTTTGTTAAGGCAATGTTTTAACTTTTAATAAATTATCAGCAAGTGCTGCTGTAGCTGACAGCACGTATAGGTTCCAAAGACCATTCATGGTGAGATAGTAGGGTGGGTGGGACATATTGATCAAAAAGGAGCAGGTATGGTGGCTTAGGGGTCATTTCCTAAATATTCTTGTGTTCTTAATTCAACAAGGGAAGGGACAAAGCACTGTTCATAGCTATTATTCGGAGTCTAGTTTCACTCAACAGCGTATGGGTTAATTGAATTGTTCGCACTTTAGCCAAAAGGCATATAAAAACTAGTTACAAACCACACAACACTGAAGGAGTGTTGTAGCTTCAATAGCACAGCACCAAACTCCTAGTCAGCATTTAAGTTGAAACTAACCTAATCAACTGCTCTGAATGGGCAAGTGTTACCAGTTCTGAATTACAGTATCCGCAGTATTTTGCTTTTACCAGTTCTGAATTAGATTCAGAGATAAGAGCAGAACGCAGGATCAGCAAACAGTACAAGAGAAAGGAAAAACTGGCAGCTATCCTGTTGATCATGGAATACAGTTATAAAGCTGCTGAGAACATTAGAACAAGGGGCATAAAATGGAGCAGAATGCAAGATGCTAAGAATTGAAACAAAGATCATTAACAAAGGTGTTAATGTATCATTTTGTTGTCATTTATAACTAGAACAAATTAGAACATATTGAAAACTGGTACCAATGGGAACCTTCTGGGTTTCATTTTCATAAACAGATAATACAACTTAAATGAATATTAGTCAGGAGCAAACCTCCCAGGTGTTAATTACAGGTGGTGAGCTGTTATCTGCAGACATTGAATCCACATTCACCATGACCAATGAAAAATGAGCAGGGACTGAATTCGACATCCAGCACTGCAGAAGTAAAGTACGCAGGAGTCTTCCCACATTGAATGCTGTAAAGAGAAAACTTGCAGTCTCCGAACTGCATCAAACCCTATCACGGTGCCAGCTGCTGAATCACACTCTCCCATTATAAGGCGCTGAACTTTAAACACTGTCAAGGGTCCAGGATTCAAATACATTGAACGTTGTCATGGTGCCAGGCGCTGAACCTCATCCATTGCTGAACACTTCACACTCACAAGAATCCCAAATGCAATGTTCTGGAAATAACTTTATTAATAATAGTAATGATGAAAACAAAGTTACAATACTGAAAACAAAAAAAAAATTGTACACAAAATATACAGGTGTGAGGATATCAGAAACTACCCAATGTAAAAATCAGCTCCAGAAGAGAAGACACTAAAAGTCAAACCCTAAATATACACAGAGAAGCTGAATAATTATTCCCTGATGCAGAGTTAAAATTATTACCTGAGAACTTTACGTCTCCAAATAACACCAAAACTCATACTTTTGCCTATGTTTCAAGGTTATACTTGTGAGACAAAGTAGTATGTATGCAAGGAATATGAATAAAAACCTTCATAAAGAATTTTAATTTTTAAAAGAGGTATGCAAATGGAGAATATGTAGACAAGCATTTGAGCTGTTTTTTTAAGGGGAAAACATACTTGTTAAATTCTCCAAAACTCTAGTGCCTTAATGCACAGTGCTATTAATATCAATGAAACTGTCATATCCAAGTCCAGTTCTAAGGATGTTTTGCAATGCGCTAGAGTGAGGTAATTTATCATTTAAATGAAAGTCCCAAAGAACAGTCTTGGGTGTAGAAATTTCTGAAAGAAGCCCTATAACACAGTGACAAGTCGCAAGCCTTGTCCTGGGAAAGTTATAATATGATGGAATGCCAGAAAAAGATCTTGCTTTTCTGTGTAAATATATGAAATAGTTCTTCAAAATATAATAAAAGTATAAACTGAAACACAAGGCAAGTTCACCTTAAATGACACTCTGCTCACCTTTATCAGGAATGTTGGCTACTACACGTGACAGACATTTCAAATTGAATGGACTCACCTTTAAGTCATGGAGCTGCTCCAGTTGCTTCTGTATCAGCCAAAAATCAAAACCATGTAGCTAAGACTGCTCATTCTATTTCTTAAGTTCTTAAGAATTTCAAATGACACTTGGTACCCCTTAACGTGCACAGACGTCTGGAAGCTGACTGCCACTCTCGGTGCTGGACTGACAACACCAAACACTAGGGCAACTCCTAGAGCAAACTGCTTTTGAAAACATCATCCAGTCCTGCAAACCTAAATTTTATAAAATCACGTTACAGTTTGTAACGATCATTCATTCGGTTCTTGGGGCTCATTTTAATTAGGGTGTAGAAAGTCACATGATACCAAATGGTGACTGTACATTTGTTTAATCCTGTAACTGCCGCAATGTTGAGTGTGACCATGTAATTGTGCAAGTACACGATTTATAGATTCCACATGTTACTGCGTGCAGCTGGGAAGATGCTTAGACCTAATGGGGTTAAGTATTAGTATGTACAGTGCCACAAAGCACTGAGAGGTGCATCTGACATTGCATCAAACATCTAATCTGTACTGTAGTGTGGGGTGGAAGGAATATAGAAGGAAGGGGTGAAGCCACATCACTTCTGCATGTGGCCCCTCACTCCCACCCCCAAACTAGGTCTACAATACACCCACTGAAGTCAGTTTTAATTACATTCAGCCTAGCTTCCTACAGAAGGTGGTAGGAGAAAGGTATTGAGTATAGTGGATTCTCCCACACAATGGAAAGAGGGATTGAGAGCTCTCACAAATGGTGCAAAAAACTCTTGAACTGGGAGAAAATACATTTAAACAGGCAATTTCACCCGATAAAGAGTTACCACCATACTGGGACATGTGAGTGAGTATATTATGTAGCTGTGTGTCGGCAGCATGTATATTATAGCATTGTTGCCAGGTTATCTATGACTGTTTTAGTTGTTGTTCAACTTGCATTTTTCTATTCATGTTTCTAAATAATCTGCTCTTACCTGGGCCCTCAAAAGGTAATAATTTGGAGGGAATCGGGTCATGGGCAGCAAGCGGAATTAGATAGAGGTCCTTGATGTGTCTGGCGTTATTTGCCACCACGCCGAAGCGCCCCCGGCTGTTGAAGTAGGAGTAGAGCGAAATGTAGGTGACTTCCTCTTCCTCCGTGGCTGGGTGAAAACGAATGAGACAGACTTCCTGTATTTGCCGTGGTAAGAAACAAAAACAAAAAACACTTAAAACAAAAGCTAGACTGCAATTATAGTTCTAACAGTAGCTACATCGCCACATGGACTCCCCTTCCCCATCAAATCTCAACACTTGCATACAGGATGTTGGTTGGGGGGGCGGGGGGGTGGTGGGTGGTGGGGAAGGAGAGGGATCAGGAGGCCATTCAGCCCCTCGAGCCTATTCCATCATTCAATGAGATCATGACTGATCTGCACCTCAGCTCCAGTTCCTCGCCAAAATGTTTCCACCTGGCCAACTCTGTTGGGATACACGTCCAAATAGACAAAAAATTTGGGAGCGTGCTCTGCCAAAAACATTCTTAGTTATGAGGCTGCGCTGCCGGAACGAGGGTGCCTCAGCAAGTCAAATCATTTCGATTATACTTAAATTTGTCCGAGCTGTTTATTAGCACTGTTTGCCCGTATAAAATATGTGCAGGAGAGTTTTCGTGGTCTACGCTTGAAGACCCTGATCTAAATTTGAGCATTGAATTAATTCTTGCAGTTATTCCAAGCAATATTTTTTCTCTAACAGTCTTGTGCCCCAGTGATCTGTTTGACTAAAGTGATTAATCTGATCCTACACAGTTCTGCCCCATTTTTCACAATGCAGTGGCCCATTCAACACCATGTCTTACATTACCATCTGCAGTACTTCAACAACCAGTATTTGTTTTTGTCCTTCCATATAGCCTTTGGACTTAATAATTATAAAGTAACCCAAAGCCCTCCAAAAGGCCTCAACAATTTCTGTCCCCACATGTGGACACTTACCTTGGAATGGGTACATTACTTTAAATGTGAGCTACAGCCCTTTAATGGTTGTAGGCTCATGAATTTTAGTAGCCTTCTATGTAACTGTATTCTATGCACCAGCCTTAAGTGGCAGAGGTCATATATTTTAAGTGATATTCATGAGCTGGCTTTGATAGCTTTTGGTGCAATCAGCTCCTTTGGAGCCTCACACAGCAGCCCAATAGCCAGGATCACTGAATCAGTTCAACATGGTTTCATCCAGCTTGAAAAAGTTTGGAACTCATTAGATTACTTAAGTCAGAGGCTGAATGGAAATAGAAATTTGGAAGAGTTGACACAGTTTGCAGTATATACTGTTAGCAAGGTACTCCAGTGACGTGCTTTGGAATGTTTTACTGTATTAAAAGTTGCTATATAAATGCAAACATATGTTGATAAAAATCACCTAACACCCCAAAAGCCAAGAGTGATTTCATATAAAACAACTTTTCAGGTCCATTTTTCAATAATCTCATGAAATGACCCAGTAGCTTTGTTAGCTAACTCATTGAATACACACTTATAATCATTATTTGCAAATGACAGTTTGGCCCTTAGAGGACTCAAGCATATGTCTATTAGATTTTTTTTTGACATCAGTTCAACAAATAAACCTACTGTTTTGGTTTCACAATGGCATTCTCATACAGTCAAACGCTGTAGGCATGCCATGTATTTGAAATCACTATCCTTAGGGAGCCAGTGTCAGTTAGTTGCTGGTGGGAGAAGCTTTGCTACAGATGTATGCAGACAAACATGCACACAGGAACTTGCAGAGGATCAGACAATAGTTCTAATTAATTTTTTCTTAAATGTATTTAAAATTTTGGACATCCATTTTGAGTATATTATTATAAAGAGCGTTCTTTATATTCTCCAAATTCTAGTCAAAAAGCCATTTCATCACGAAAGCTGTTGACAAATACTTGCAGTAAGAGGGCTACACCTTAGTTACAAAGCAGAGATTAGATATTTACAAGAGAAACAGAGGGACAAAATTCTGCTGGAAAGTGGGATTTAAAATCTAACCAGTAGTTGCTGTTACAATATGCTACAATAACATGTAGCTATAATGTCAAGTCAAATGTAGTTTTACAGTCACAGTATCTAGATCATTTTAAAGAGCATATTTAGCAAGTCTGCTGTTGACAATCTCTAATTACAAAGGTACCAGTACTGTCACAATCTCAAATCTGTGCACCAGTTTTCTAAAGTCAGTAACACTTGAAGAGATGATGTGCGCAGAATGCTTTTGGTTTACTGTTGTTCAGAAATTGTTGAATGAATGTTTTTAAACATCAGCTGAAAAATCAGAATAACTGTTACTTGCAACAGAAATGTGAAAAGATTAGATTTAAGACTAAACTTTTCTACATGGCAGACGAAATTAAAGAACCAATTCAGCTGTAAATACATGCAAATCCCTAATTCCTAATCATGGAGTGAAAGCAAAATGATGTGATGAATTTTATGTCACAATATATAACTTGTAGTGGATTATAACAGTGACACTGACTAAACCACAATACAATACCTTGGAGAGAGATGACTTCAGTTTTCCCACATAATCCCAGACTGTATGGGGTGAAATCCTGCCACCAATATGAATTGTATCAGGCAAATCCTAAGAACACACACAAACAGTTACATTTAAAAAAAATGCAAAAAAAAAACAATGAACTCTGCACTACAAACAGGGTGGTTTATGGCAGAGAAAAATAAAATATTAATTTGCTAAAAATGCAGGCAAGTTGAGGATGGCACATAAATAGCAGGTAGAAAACTCAAATAGTAATAGAGCTGAGCACAAAATCACAAAATGACATCAGTTCTTCTGCTGCACATGTGAAGCCATTCCACTCCTCCCTTCACCTGATACTAACACTAAATCCAAGCTGACTGGAATTGATGTAAACTAACCAATGTTTATTGGCTGCACAAAATCCTGCTTTTTAGTGACAAAATTGGTGACAGTAGCTAGTGCAGATGTGATTAAAGATAAAATTTTGATCTGGTTTCTTGACTATAACAAAATGTACAAAGGTTTTATTTTAACAGCATAGTTAAGAAAAAATCAATCAAGGCAACGCGAAAAGTAAAAGTGATTCAGTAATAACTTTACAACTACTTTTTAAATTATTAGTCATGTCTTTTCCTCCCTTCTAATTGGAGTCATTTTGCAATAATTAGGTTTTAACCTTACAATAAAAGAAACATATTCAAAGTCTTAATTTCTAAAACCCCTGTCAGGAGACTTCCAAAATCAAGACTCATGACTTCCAACTAATATGTGGAAAAGATTTTTTTTTAAATCACTACACTTCAAAAGACCTGGAAAAATATCAAAGTTTGTAAAGTTATTTGGCTCACCACAGAAGATTGTTAGCTATGACGTCTTGCCAGCAAACAATAGAAAAGAGTATTTTAAAAACACTATTCATGACTGTTCCTGTGCACAGACTGTGGAAAATACCCTTAAAGTTTCTCCTGGCTCCACATCTCCCAGAAAAGTGGAAGAGTTCACTCGCATTTAACATTCATTTCCAATCATTACTGGTTCAACAGGACCTGATTGCCTTCCCAGCCCTCATTGCAAAATACACCTGCTAGGAATAATTAAATAGTTTTAAAACTAGCAGTGTGTATAGACTTAAGAACCCTCTGGTTGTCACAAAATCAATGCAGGAGTTCCCTCAAAGCCAGCATACTCATCTAGCTTCCATACACTATTTCCAGCAGAACGGCCATATAGCAGTCAGGAATGGGGGAACTTGCACAGATTTTTTTCTTGCCCCAGCCGCTAAGTATTCTGCTCGAGCAGGCACCTCAGCTCAGCTCAGAGTATTCAGTACAGGTTTAGCATAGAAGGGAATTTCATAGTGATATCCTACATGGTCCTATGTCTAGATTATCATTTAGGCCTAAGGCAGAAATGTTGGTCAGTTAAGTAAAGTGCTGCTTGTGAAATTTCACACCAGCAATGAGTCAATGCCCAAAAACAGGAGAAAATTTGCTGGGGAGGGTGGGGTGGATAAGAAAAAAAGTTTCTTACCTCAATGAGGTAATCAATAGATCCAGAGACTGGATAGGCTTTAGTGACAAACTTTGCTACACCATGCATATTGATAAATCCTTTCCAAATTGCATCCAGGTGAGAGAGGAACAATGAAGTATCTAATTCTGCTGGAGTCTTTGCCTCTGAAATCCTGTAACAAAAAGTGTTAGTCAGACAAACCTGATACAACTGTGACACCATCTCACAAACTGTTTGTTGGAGCATTTACCCTGTCTATTTCCCTTAATAATTTTAGATTCCACATTAATTTAGATATCAAGTCTTTGTTATAACATTCAGGTCGGATGTGCAAAATTAACAATGTTTATTTGAGGTCCACGTGAAGCCTCTTTATGGATTTTGTTTGTCTTTAAAAATGAAGAGTCAATAGAGAAAAGGTGTGACAATGAAACAATAACCTGCCTTTTCTCTTTCCAGATGCTAACTAGAACATAGGAATTGCTGAACAAAATATCAAGATTCATCTAGTTCATCTTCTGTCATCCTGACAGTCACATGAGATAACAATAATGGAGTTGTTGACCAAACTGAGCAATCAATCTCTATCAATTAATCTACAACAGTGGTGAGGAAAAACAAAGTAGTTGGGAGCTTTGGGAACCATGGGTCCAAAGTCAACTGTTCCTCCCAAGCATCGTAATCTCATCACAGGTCATGTCTCAAATTACTCATGCAGTGGATCCCAAAATGTTATTTGCTGAAACAAATATATCTTGCTTGTATTTTAATGAATCATTGTTAACTACTTTCACTGTTTCCCTGGGGGGGGGATTCTATTCTATAGAATGACCACTCACTGAAATACTGGGCCCAAGCGCAACATTGGTTTTGTATCCTGCCTGATTTTACTCTCCACTGAAGTAAATGGGGAGGAATATCAGGCATGGTGTAAACCTGATGTTTCACCCAATCTCCTAGGTTTCTTGTTTTGCAAGGTTAAAATTAACCCCATTGTTTCTGCAGATAAGTTTTGAATTTACCCCACTTTCAAGTGCAGGCCATATCCTCTAGATCTACTGTTGTGGATGAGGTGAAATAGTTTGTAACAATGTACGTTATTCAATCCATTTAGAATCCTAAAAAAATAAGTGTATCACCTCAATCTTTTTTTATCCAGTGAGTACATACCCAATTTCCAATATTGCTTCTCCAAATCCAAACCCTACCCTCCATCTCTTCAAACACCTTGGTTTGCTTTCTGTATTTTTTAATAACTTTAATATTCTTGTGCTGTAGCCATCATAAGTTCCCACTCAAGACAGCATCAAGAACGGTAGGGCACAGATTCAAAATAATTGGCAAAAGAAGCAAAAGTGGTACGAGGAAACATTTTTTTACCCAGAGGGTGGTTGGAACCTGGAACCAACTTCCTGAGAGGGCAGTGGAGGCAGGTTTGATCGAGGTATTCAAAAGGGAATTGGATTGCTATTTAAAAGAATGAATGTACAAGGTTCCAGGAATAAGACAGTGGAGTGAGACTAGGTAGATTGCTCTTTCAGAGAGCCAGTGCAGACTCGATGGGATGAATGGCCTCCTTTTGCAATGTTAAGGTTCTGTATACAATATTCTATGTGCAGTTGCAATGATTTATAAAGTAACAGGATTGCCTCACTATGTTAATATTTCTCAACAACTGATTTTCTTTATTCACTGCCAGCAAGTTTTGTTGCAACAGCTTCAATTCATTGAAAATCAGGACCCCTATAACTTTCAATTTTCCATGCACATTATTGCCTTTCCATTTCAGTAACAGTCCCTTCTTCCTGGATATTTTGCCCCTTCTGAGACACTTTGCATTTCTCTATATTAAATTTCACTGGTCATCTGTCTATACAATTCCCAAATCCTCCTGTAACTTGTCCTGTGCAACTTTACTGTTTACCATCTTCATTAGCTTTGTAGCAACTGCATGTTTAGCCACTGTGCTTGTGACCCCTAACTCCAGGTTATTTATAAAGGTGTTAACAAGAGGTCCCAAAACAAGCCCACATGCGATCGCACTGCCAATATTCTCCTAGGCTGAGCACAATCCCTGTACCACTATTTTCTCCCTAGGTCCTATTAATCAGCCAGTTACCTATGCATGACATGATCTGTAGTGAGTGTACCATGCTTGGGAGGAACAGGTGACTTTGGGCCCAAAGCTCTCCACTGCTGTTTATTTTCTAGATTGGTAAGATCTGTCCTTCCCTAATCCATATTGGCTATCTTTTAGGACTATTTTTTATCCAAATGTTCCATATTATCTTCAGCAAGGATTTCAATAACTTTACATGCAATGGAGGTCAAACTCACTGGCTTGTCATTTTCCTGGATTTCTTTTTCTATCCTTCTTCATTGAACTGATTTCCTACATATAAAGATAGGAGCTAAGGGAGCAGCCTCTGAACCATTCAATTTGATCATGCCTCCCAACAAAATCAACTGGTGCTTCTAAACAACTCCAATTGTTTCAGTAGCCACAGCCTTTTGGAACAGAATTTCAGATTTCCAAAATATGCTGATTTTTTTGTTACCGAAAAAGGCATAGAAGAAATAAAGGATGAACTTGATCAGACACCATGCTATAAAGAACTTTAGCAGCTTTGGGTTTTTTTGTTACCGAAAAAGGCATAGAAGAAATAAAGGATGAACTTGATCAGACACCATGCTATAAAGAACTATAGCAGCTTTGGGTTCCTCTTCACTACACAGCTCCAACCATACCTCTGCAAGTCCTAGCCCCCAATGGCAAATTTAAATCCATCCGTGGTTTCGCCTCATCTCATCTGAAGTCTCTTCCAGCCTTCTAATTTTCCTAAGCTCTTCACTTCTATGGCTTCCTGTGCAACCATCCCCCAACCCATTGCCCCCTTCACCCATCTTTGGCAGCCATGTCTTTAGTTGCATAGGCCCCAAGCTCAGGAATTCCTTTCCTAAACTGCTCTATCTCTCCATCCTTCTTGAAGACATTCCTTAAAATCCACTTATTTGACGAACTTTTGATTATCCCCAATTTCCTTTTCTTTGGCTTGGCATCTGTTTTGTCTGACATTTCAGTGAAGTTGTTGTTGGAATGGCCCTTAGAACAAAAGTAGACATTAATTCGTCCCAACTGGTAGTTACCCAGCAGAAGCATAAGGTGCACTGTATTGTTGCTAGGCCTAACTTTGGAATGGTCATCAGACAACTGAAATACCTGCTTCAATGTGGAGTGGACAACATGCAAAGGAAGTTTATTGATTTCTTCTTGATTGTGTGAGTATACAACCAGTGTATATACTGGTTATGAGGGAACACTTTCACTCTTGACTTGGGTACATAAACTTCCCTTCTCCCAAGGGGCAATCATTACACTGCACATTACATTTATAGCTAGCACATTCCTATCAATCAAGATTTCCCTGTGTGGGAAAATTGGTATTCAACTTCACTGAGCAGTTTGGCCTGGAGTACTGAGAGTAATTCTGGGCACCGCACCTTAGGAAGAATATCTTAGCTTTAAAAGGAGTGCAGCATAGATTTACAGCATTATACCTGGACTCCAAAGGTTAAATTACGAGAAGAGATTATATAAACTATTGCTATATTCCCTGGAATTTAGGAGGTTAAGGGATGATTTTATTGAAGTTTTCAAGACATTAAGGAACAGACAGTAGATAAGAAATATTTCTACTCATCAGGTTCTAGGACTAGGGGCATAGTCTAAAAACTGGAGCTGGAACTTTCAGGACTGAAATGAAGAAATACTTGTGTACAAAAAGGTAGAGACTTTGCTAAATTAATTGAGTGTGATTGATTTTGTTATCCAAGGGTATTAAGAAGGATATGGAGCAAAGGCATGTGGAGTTTGGTTACAGATCAGCCATGATCACACTGAATAGCACTATGGGCTCAAGAGGTTAAATAGCCTACTCCTATGTTGAATAGCTTGACATCTGAAAAGCGATGAAACAATAATGTTCAAGTCAGAAGTGTTTTGACAACTGTTCAGAGCAGTTAATCCAAATCTTACATGTTGTGTTTTAGTCAGACAAGGATTTTAGGATGTTGGAGAAAGAGTAGGGATGAGAAACTGATCTGAATAGGAGTTTAACAGGAAGAGAAGAAATGAGTTTAGATAGTTTATGTAAAGCCAATTAGGATTTCTGGCTCTTGTGTCGAATTCAATTACAGCCCTTCACCATGGCACAGGTTATCTGGTCTTTAATTTTGACTCTCAGTGGTAGTATTATATTTGCGTTCTTCTGGCTGTCTATACTTTTTAAAAATAATACAAATTTCCTAAATGCACTTGAGAGCTACAGCAATGTTCACTGCTAAATGAACTGTCGTGTGCCACAAGCAACCCTGCTTCCTGTTTGAGAGCTACTTTCACCCACGTTTTGGAATTATTTTGTATGTAAATCTAGTCTGAATGTTGTTCTGACTGGTGGCTTTGTGTTGCTGAAGTAGTTTCATCCTTACGGTCCTTACACACCTTACTGTTGTTGATACAGTGTAGTTTTGCTCAGGTGCAGTTGATGGTTTTGTCAATATAGATTTGGGAGCTGCAGATGTCAAAATGGATTTTGGTGCCTCGTCCTCCTCCTTTTCAGCACCAAAGGTTCTCCCCATCACTGTCTCAGAAACCATGGTACCAGCTGAAGACATTGATAATATAGGTTTAGGGACAATGGAGGTGCTAAGTGAAGAACCTACAGTGATGGATGTTCTATCTGTCCTGGCAGCTCCAGTTGGATTACTGGCTGGTGATATGAAGGAGCTGCTGGCATGTTCTGAAATAGGCTGTAAAGTAACTGCATTGGTAGCCATAGAGACTACTGATGGAGTGGAAAGAGTGGTCATTTCTTGGGTTGAACCATGGTTCTCTCCAAGTGCTAAAACAGTCACTGTTGCTTTGTCTTGTTCTTGCTGACGTCTCATATCGAGCCTTGATTTCATTTTTGGTTCGGTTTTTTTGGTTACCACTTTCGGCTTCTTAGGCATTGGTTCATCGTCTGAGACTTGAACTTTTCCTAAAAGGGAGTGCAAATCAAGAAATGAGTTAAAAGTTTTGGGGTTAAGTTTAATACAGATGTGGCTTGTGCTACAGCTCATTGATATTATTTCTGGAATGAATAGCCTGAATTGATGCCTATTTAACTGTTAATATTGTTCACTACACTCATGTTTCTAAGCATGCCAGTTGATCTTTGATTACTTTGCGCAGGGACAAAAAAACATTTTTGGAATTGGGCGTAGGTAGGATATGTTCATTAATTGCAGTTCCATATTCATTTGGGAGCCATTTGCTTGACCAGATCCAGGGCTTCAAGCCAGCAAAAATTAGAACTTGAATCATTAAAAATTCTCCAACTTAACGTGCAAGTGTAATGGCAACCTTTTGCTTTGTTGAAATAATTGGATCTAATTGGACCCTACTAGCTACACATGCACTAACAACATATGGTGAGTATCAATTAATCATAAAGCAATATTGTATACAATGGGTGCAACTTTCTAAGGACTCTGCTTAAGGGCACTTAGGGATGGGCAACAACTGCTGGCTTAGCCAACAACGTTAATATCCCATGAAACAATTTTTTTTTTTAAAAAAGTGGCAGTTTATCTGTACATTATTTGTCTGCTGTGAGGAGGCCTGGCCAGAGGTGTAGCGCCTCAGAAGGTACAACCCTACATTCATTCAAATCTTTTTTTATCATGCTTCAGACTCCTATTATTTTATTTATATATATATATATATATAAAATAAATATATCAAACTCCACAAGCAATTAGTTTGAAATAGATTTATGTAAGATATAAGCCTACAATCCAATTAAAGTACAAGAATGTTCTGTTGACAAGACACTTAAGCACTGAATATGGTTGCACTGGTCTCTGCATGACTGACCAACATTCAGATACTGAGTTATGATGATGTGGAATGCACTGTCTAAAAGCAGTGCTGGAAGCAGATACATCAGCAACTTTCAAAAGGAAACTGGGTATAAACTTGAAAAGAAAAAACTTGCAGGTCTACAGGAAAGAGCAGAGGGGAGCAGAACTAATTGCACAACTCTTTCAAAGACTCAGTAGATAGGATGTGCCAAATGGCCTTCTACTGTGCTGTACGCTTTTCATTAGTGTAAAGATGAAGGCTGCACAATTCTGGTTTTCTCACGCCACTGTTGCACAGTACTGCATTGATAAGTGTTCCCATGATAAATCCTAAAACGTTTTAGTGCTGTTTACCTGTACAAATTCTGCAGTTCAGATCAAATAGGTGAGCTCGATGTTCATCTGTTGTGTCTTTAAGCATGCTGCTGAAGATGTCAGGTAGGGGATGGCTAATCTTCTGAGCAGGGCGCATATCTTCCTGCTCCTGAGAAACAGACACAAACTTCAACCTCATTGAAAGACACTAGAGAATTGTAGTAAAAGTAGAATGATGCACTTACAAACTGTTATAATATTGAGCATATAAATTCAAATTGCAAACAAGCACAATCTAAAACATATTTACTGGAGTGGAATGCAGAATATTTCAACCACTTTTTTTTTTACACACAGCAAGTTGTTATGATCTTGAATGCACTGTATGGAATGGTGGTAAAAGCAGATTAAATAGTAACTTTCAAACGCAATTGGATAAATACTTGAAGGGAACAAATTTACAGAGCAATGGGAAAAAAGCAGGGGAATGTATTCAATTGGACAGCTCTACCAAAGGGCCAGCATTGAGATGATGGGCCTCCTTCCATGCTGCAAAATATATTTAGTGAATATAGCAAATTAGGATACATTCTTTTATCATTTTCAATATTTCTAATTCATTTCATTGACTTTGTTCTGCAATCATCAGTTAACTGCATTATTTAGTGTCTCTGCTTTGCTAGTGACATCCTGTTCTGTCCAGTTCCAATGACACCACTGTCCAGTAAATGCTGGCTTTGCAAGTGACCTCCATATCCTGAAGAATCACTACGGAAAGCCATTCTTTGAACCACAGATTTCAGGTGAAGTTATAAAGAGGCAAGCTACTTGTTTTTAGAAGAATCACTAATAACAGTCAAATTCTGTCTTGTGCTCAAAACCTGCAGCTCAGTCTGTAATGAGCCAAGCAGCACATATCATTGATTGAATTTGAAACCTTCCTTCCTTACATGACGACCGACAAATTATATTTAACCCGGAATAAAGGTAATTTTTAACATATTTTCAAATAATGTAAAGTACAGTAAGCAATTTGATATAAGCATTAGTATCACCAACCCCAACCGAGAACAAAAACAAATCAGTATTTCACTCTATCCACTGATCAATTTTATAGCAGCAAAAGAGAGATCATGGAGGGAAAAAAAATTACCAGGAGCAGCTGAAAGAAAAAAAATGAGGATAGCTGTAAAAGTAAACGAAAACAATGATAAAAGAGGATCGGATTAACTTCAGATAAGACCTAGGGAAGTTCAGATACAGAGCACCTGGAATAGCCTTGACAACAAAAATATTAACAGCTAGGAACTGACAGGGCAAAGGCCACAGAAAAAGTTTGTGCATAATGTACAAGGTTTAGAAATTTTCAAAACCCTAAGTTCAAAGGATGTATACAGTGCTTACTGTGCTTTGGTCAATATTCCTTTTACTGTGATGATAGAACAGAAGTTGGTTCAGATATGAAGGCACAACCTGACTGCAGTTCTCCACTAATTATTTCCGCTGATGCTATAGTGATCATTTGGTATTACCAAACATCTTTCAAAATCTACCATGCAAATATTTTATCTCACTGGCTGTCTTATTTAAAAGAATTATGTCATGATGCACCACAGTTCCCTTCATTATTCAGAACGTTTGTTTCTGCAGCAGCTGTATTTTTGTTCAGAATTAAATCATTTCCATGGCAGTCACAAAATACAAAAGACAGAAGATCCTTTGTATACAAATATTTTGTAGCTGTAAGAACAGTGTGCATTAACACTCATAGATGGTGAATATCCGCTTTTTAAGTGTACCAGGACAAGGGTCTAGAAGTACACTGAAGAACTGCAGCTCGTGTAGGTAGATTTAGTTAGCAATTCCATCTTGCATATCTGGACCTCAAAATACTGTTTATTTAAGTGATAATGACTTAAGGCAACACTAGAATAGCGCTGCAGTTATGTTGAACGGTGCCATGAAACACAAGGTATATCAGAACCCATTTGGAGTTTGTTTGTTCACTTGTTGGTGTCATCTTCTTCCCAGGTTGATTGCCAGGAATCTTCATCTCTGCCTGTCCTGTGCTGCCCTTACACATTCCACATAGGTCACCTGCATCCAGTCCATTACATTCATCACCCATTTTCTCCTCTACTTCCATCTCCTTCATTTTCTGTCGATCTTCCCCTCCAATAATTTTCTGTACATTAGTCAGTGAGTGACCAAAATATTCTATCTTTTGATGTTATGTACTAATTTCCTCTTTTACCCAACACTCCATTAGTCTATGATATGCAGACCATCCTCCTATACGTCCTTATCTCAAATGCATTCAGCTTATCAATAGTCTTTTTCTTTGTTGTCCATGTCTGCAAAGCATTTAACATAGATGACAAGATGCAGCACCTCAGCGTTCTTTTCCTAAGGTTCTGGTTCAGTTTCTTTGATAACATGTCCTTTAGTCTGACAAAGCTGGTCTTGGCTATCTAAATTCTCCTTTTCATCTCCCAATCATATCTCCAATTGTCTGTGATAATCTTTCTAAGGTATGTGAACCTTTTCACATGTTCCAAGACTTCTCCATTTACTTCAATTTTCACTTCTGCGATTAGGTCCCTGCTTATTTTCTTCTCCACATTCATTCTTAATCCATCTTCCTCACTCATTGCTTTCACTTTGTTTACAATGTCCTGTAGTGCCTCTTCTGACTCTGCAATCGGTGGTGACATCTGCGTTATCTCAAGTTGTTGACATTCAACCAATCAATGTTGCAACCTGGTAGATCATCTTATGTCTCTGAAGATAGCTTCAGTGTACAGGTTGGGGAACACATTCCTGGCTATCAAATCTCATCACTGCTGTTTGATTCCAATATAGATTCTGAATTACCCATTTATCATTTGTCAATCCTTAGTTTGTTTATGCATTCCATTATTTTCTGATGGTAGGCTATCAAATGCTTTTTCATAATCTATAAAGCATACATACACTTCCAGGTATCTTTCAATGACTACACTCAAGTTGAAGATAACTTCCCTTGTTTCTTTTCTTTGGCCCAAATCCAAATCTCTTTTTCTGCTTCTGTAGGCTGATTATTTCTTTCCAAAATGATTATTGAGGCTTATTGTTTTGCACTCTGAGCACTCTAGGATTTTTGGTTTCTTTTGGTCCAAATTGTAATTATAATTAAAGAGATGTTGCCCATCCAAAGTTAAAAATATCAATTTGATTCTTCTAAAATCTAGTTCAAAACCAATCTGCTTGCACCTCATTTTAGGTGTTGTTCATGGTCTGGCCTAACATGTTGACTATAATTCAACAGCATCAAGTGTGACACGCTTTCAGGACAGGTCCGCAATGAGAAATCAACCTTGCATTCAGGAACACTTGCAGTCGTCTTCTAATCTCCTAGCTGCTTCAGGAATTTATTGAACAGTCAAAGGTTAAAAGTGATATATATTTGAGAAGTAACTGGAATCTGCTAAGAAAAGGATTTTAATATCAGGTGTGAATTCTAAATTCATTGGGTTAACTTGCAATACTTCTCAATTGCCTTTATGAATTTAAAAATGTTCTCAGATGTAATGACCTGAGTGAGACGCGATTGGTTACCGATCCCTATTTGCCCTAAATTAGTGGTGTTGGTGATAGCAGGATTTTGAGCAGTGATTGTCTGGTCAAATCACAGAATCACAGTGCAGAAGAGGCCCTTCAGCCCATCGAGCACGCACTGACATGTGAGAAACACCTGACCTACCTATCTAATTCCATTTACCAGCATTTGGCCCATAGCCTTGAACGTTATGATGTGCCAAGCGCTCATCCAGGTACCTTTTAAAGGATGTGAGGCAACCCGCTTCCACCACCCTCCCAGGCAGTGCATTCCAGACTGTCACCACCCTCTAGGTAAAAAAGTTTTTCCTCACATCCCCCCTAAACCTCCTGCCCCTCACCTTGAACTTATGCCTCCTTGTGACTGACCCTTCAACAAAGGGGAACAGCTGCTCCCTATCCATGCCCCTCATAATCTTGTACACCTCGATCAGGTCGCTCCTCAGTCTTCTCTGTGCCAACGGAAACAACCCATCTATCCAACCCCTCTTTATAACCTAAATGTTTCATCCCAAGCAACATCCTGGTGAATCTTCTCTGCACCCCCTCCAGTGCAATCACATCCTTCCTATAATGTGGCAACCAGAACTGCACACAGTACTCCAGTTGTGGCCTCACCAAGGTTCTATAGAACTCCACATGACCTCCCTACTTTTGTAATCTATGCGTCGATTGATAAAGGCAAGTGTCCCTTATGCCTTTTACACCACCCCATTAACATGCCCCTCTGCCTTCAGAAATCTATCAACACAAATGCCAAGGGCCCCTTGTTCCTCAGAACTTCCTAGTGCCATGCCGTTCATTGAATACTTGGTCAAATTACTCCTTTCAAAGTGTATCACCTCACATTTTTCAGCGTTAAATTCCATCTGCCACTTATCTGCCCATTTGCCCATCCAGTCTATATGTTCCTGTAGCCCAAGGCACTCAACCTCACTGTTAACCACCCGGCCAATCTTTGTGTCATCCGCAAATCAGTGGTTTGCTAGGCCACTTTGGAGGGCATTAGAGAGTCAATTATGTAGTGTGGACTGGAGTGATGGGTAGACCAGGCAAGGTAGAAGTGGCATATTCCCCTCTCTAAGAACATCAGAGAACCAGCTGTTTTGAAAAGACAATCTAGCAGCCATTGTTGTCATGTCATGTTTTTCTCATCAGATATATAGAATTCCATTTCAAAATAAAGTAATATGAATTTTAAACTCTCTAGGTTGATGCTCCCCTTTTGTTTCCGATCACAATATCAGCAATGTATTGAGATTGTTAGAAATTTAGAGATTGACAATGTTGTGACTGAACATTAGTTTCAGTTGCTACTTATGGGGTAGGGCTGTATGCCTGTTACACATTTATGGAATAAACATTATGTAGCCTAGATTGAGACCCTTGCTCAGCAAATAGTTAAATCTTTGAAAGGATAATGGTTCTTACTGATTCTCAATTACTTTTTGAGGAAATAAATATGCCATTGAATTTTTAACTTAGCCCTATAATATACAGACTGCACAGTGTGTTTAACAAAGTAACCAGCTAGTTTCTTAATTCATCCATGATTATTTGTGCCAAAGTCAAAGTGGGCTCCTGGATTGTGTTGCAGGATTCTTAGAAGGCTGGCAGAGGTTGTCTTTTTGACTTATGCTGAAAAACTTGATTTGATTACCACCACCCCCCAAGGCTCTGCATTCTGTTCAGGTGGACTCATAGCATGCAAGAAACTCATTGTTTTCAAATAGCCCATTAACAATCTTGGCCTCACATTACGAGTTGGATGTGATGCGACCCAGAACCTAAACTTCTCTCATAAAAGCTGGCTGTTACGCTGCTGGCTCCAGGTAGTCTTAAAAGCAGACGGTAAGTTGGTATTTCTTTCCTCAATGTTTATCTATGGATAAGTTAATTTTACTGCAAAAGTCTCCATTAATTTTTTACAATTTTATTTTTGAACTTTTTTTGCTTTGTTTACTTTGATTAATAGAATAAGATAGCAAAGACAGGGATTCTAATGGGAAGTTTCCAGAGCTGGTCACGAAGAGGCAATGATCTCTGAGGTATTTTATCCATATTTGACATTAGCTCAGAAACAGTAACTATGCATGTGAGGAGTTCCCAGTCTTTGTAGCCTACACTTCACATGACAGGCTGCTCCAAAGCTGTGTCCTGAGTTGCTCAATGATCTACACGTATCTGGATCAAGAGTGGCTCTTCCTGTATTAGTGAAGGTTACTATGTCATGAAGCTTTCATGTCACTGTTACACCCTTCCATGTTATGCTAGGAGATACCCAAAACTCCAAGCAGCCTGCAGTGCACACAAGTATTAGGGTAGCAACAGCTAAGATTAAGAGATAAAATCTTCATCACTTGCAACTATGGAAAAGAGGCATCAACTGGAGAAAACATACAATTACAATACAAAGTTTCATAGGTTATCAGAAGCATCAGGAATCTTCATTTTCAACCCCATGGCCTTGAGGTAGAAAAACAATATTGGGCTAGATTTCTCACAGTATTGGATAAGTGGCCGATATAGCACTGAAATTGTACCTACACCCATTAAGCAATCTCTATTGACAACCAGCTCAACTTTTCTGAGTACCTACATTATATTTTGTGGACACCCAATACTAATAGTTTTGTCTGCCTAGCAAATCCAATTTTGCTGCAATAGCTGCAAAAATAGTTATTTTATGTATGTCTAACAATGTAGCTGCAATGAAATGTCCGAGAGCTTTGCTTCTTCAAGCAGGAAGCCTGGAAGCGCTACTGTCTGTAATGCAGCAAAGAAACATCAATTTTATGGCCTATAGGGCAAAATGTGACCTTGGAAATGAGTGGTATTTCCATCAACCCCTCATTATTATTATTGAATATTAGAGCAACCAAGGTTAACAGAAGGTAGTTATATTTTGCAACAATGTGCAGTAATTGGCAATTTCCAAATTGCAACTTTTCCCTGTGTTCAATATATTTGCAATACACCATCTGCAAACAGAAGATACCACAATAACTTCACAACCCCTTCTCTTACGTGAACGGCTCCTTTACTTTCGGCTGGAAATGTAGGGAAGCAGTGAAAGATCATCAGCACCTTTTACACTCTTCAAAAATCTGGGCTGCACCCTTTATAATGGTATACATCATGCCTTTACTCTCCTTTCCCGAGGGGGAATATAGACCCAACCAAAAACACGGAGCTTCCAGGTGAATTGACAAAACTTTTGCTGAAAATCTGCCAGCCACCTCATAACCATCTGCAGAAGTGGGTAGCTGGGATTGGAAGTGTACAAAATAGGAGGCACCAAGAGCAGCCTTAATTTTTCAGTGAAGTGTTTTTGTCACTGATAGAATATGTGCAGAAAGATTTGGGGCATGGGTGAAGATTACTTATGTGAAGGAATAAAAGAATGATCTCCAAATGCACACTTGGTAGTTCTGGAATACAGCAGCATGCCAGTAAGCAGCTGAATTGTCTTTGAATCCAATGGAACAGCACTAATTTGATGGTGGGCTTATATCAGCCATTTTGAGGGAGGCGTGACCTTCTGAAGGAGTTGTGGTGAAATACCTTTAATTGGATCAGCAAGTGGAGCTGGATATCAACAGAGATCAGGAGCTACCCATACCTATTCAGCCTGGCATCTTGTAGCGGTTGCTCTCATAGCAGCGGAAGACATAAGGGATGTACCACTGGTTCCTGAGGCCCAGTCAGCAAAATTAAAAACATTTAAAATACTTAAGTTTTAAAAGATGCACCTAAAAATGTTTTTTTTAAAAAAACTTACCTGCAGTTTGCTTCAATTATTTTGTGCCCCATCAGATCTGCAGTGAATCTGTGTCAACTATTCTTCTGATGTGGTACCAAGCCAAGCCTCCAGCTGCTATTTACCCTTAGCGTTATTGGCAAATAGCAGCTAAAAAGGCTCCAAGGTATGCTTTTTGGGCTTAGACTTTTTAGGCCTCTCTGTCTCAACTTCCTCTGAATGACACTGCAGAACAGTCAGATGGCAATTAATGCCTAGGTGATATCTGACTACACGTCAACATGCACATCAGTATCTACTTTCCAGGGAGAGATCACAACACATTTATCTTATTGCAGCCCACTGTGTCCACATTATTTCAAGAAGGAACAGATTTATGCTGATTTACCAGGATGTTGCCTGGGCTGGAGAGTTTTAGTTAAGAGAAGAGATTGGATAGACGCGTTTTTCCCTGGAGCAGAGGAGATTGAGGGGTGACATGATCGAGGTGCATAAAATTATGAGTGACATAGATAGGGTAGACTGGAAGGAACTTTTCCCCTTGGTGGAGG
Source organism: Carcharodon carcharias (assembly GCF_017639515.1). Taxonomy (NCBI): domain Eukaryota; kingdom Metazoa; phylum Chordata; class Chondrichthyes; order Lamniformes; family Lamnidae; genus Carcharodon; species Carcharodon carcharias. The sequence continues at coordinate 7,793,844 of NC_054480.1, read as the reverse complement.
GATCAATAACCAGGGGGCATAGATTTAAGGTAAGGGGCAAGAGGTTTAGAGAGGATGTGAGGAAGAATTTTTTCACCCAGGGGGTGTTGGGAATCTGGAACTCACTGCCTGAAAGGGTGGTAGAGGCAGAAACCCTCATAACATTTAAGAAGTGTTTGGATGTGCACTTGCAATGCCATGGCATACAAGGCTATGGGCCTAGTGCCGGAAAATGGGATTAGAACTTGTTTGACCTGCACAGACTTGATGGGCCGAAGGGCCTTTTTCTGCGCTGTAGACATCTATGGCTCTATAACATTGGGCAAAGGACTTAAAGCAAGGATATCCTTTCTACCCACAGTTCCAGACTTCAGAGAAAACAAACAGCAGAGGAACACCTTAGCCTGGTCACCACTGCACCCATCTTCTGATCCTCAACATTGTAGTTTGGTCACAATCAAGATGTGTGTGTAAAAGGTCAATGGTTGAATGCAACACTTGAAATGGTACTTCACCAGAGGGCAGGACTACCCACTTTAGGTTCATGGGTCCAGAAGAGTTGAGAGCACAACTGATCATTTACCTTTGATTTCCTTCTGTTACTGGCTAATGGCTTCCTCATGAAAGTTAAATAAACATTCAATGCAATGCTATATCCATTTTCCTCCTACCGTAAATGGTTACAGTGCAGCACGAGGCATCCTCTAAAGTACATTTCTCAAGCTGTTTTGTTGAAGTATATTGCCATCTCTTAACTTTATTTAGATTCTATTTATTGTTGTTTGTTTAGAATTGTTACGATAGCACAAGGGAGTAACACTGGGGGAAAATGGTAAATAAAAAAAAACAAACTGGTTGAAAGTCAATACCAATAGTCCTATTACATTTCAGTTATCAGCTATATGATCAGCTGTTCTCTCTGTCCACTTGAGAAAGAGGAGTGCTGAATGATGTTCCAAGTCCTTCAGTCGCCACACAAACTTCATTTGGAAAGATCTTGAAGATCCAGTGACAATGAGAGGCAGCAGTTGTTTGGGGGGGGCGGGCGGGGGTGGTGTGTGGAGGGAAGGTGGAGAAATCCATTGGAATTGGTACTTCATTTTTCTCATGTCTTGCGAATTCAGGAGGGGTGAGAGTGTGCACGTAATTCTCCAACATGCTCACTCATTTTTCCAAGATCAGCTAATAATTTCCTGTCCAGGCAACTAAGTATTATTGGGATTTCAAAGAACATGCTCCAGTGATGAAAGGTTAGCACTGGGCCATGCACAATATGATTCATAAACATATAAGAGGCAACTCTGGCACCGTGTAACTTTGAACCATTTCTCTCTTCCATGTGGGGTATTGCTTAGATATCTCTGCTTATAAGGATATACCCAGGGTGAGAGTCCTATATATGGAGGATAAACTGGTTCCGGAGTCAGATCACCAACCTACAGCAGTTTATGTCCTCTCCATACCAAACTCTCCTCCTTTCTCTGCTTCTCTTGCAAATTTGTACATATTTGTACACTCATGTTATTCCCATTTCCTTCCTTGCATGCAACTTTGCTTGGGAAAACAACTATCACTTTTCAGTTTATAGTATTTCATCCAAGTTGGAATGAGACTCAGGATTTTAACTTGCAAGCTTGTAGGCAAAGCAAATATGCAACCCAGCAAGTGTTACATTTCAGTAACAGATTTTAATTGCTTCTTGGAAAATGTGGGCATACTATCCTAAGCATCTACCCCTCCACAAGCGCACTAAGGCTGCAACGTGTACCATTTACAGGATGCATTGAAGCAACTCATTTAGACTGCTTCAGTAATATCTCCCAAACCTGTGACCTCCACCACTTACAAATTAAAGGGCAGCAGGTGCATGGGAACATAGTCACCTCCAAGTCTCTCACTCCATCCCAACTTGGACATATAGCCGGCAGTTCCTACATCAATGAGTCAAATTTTTGGAACTCTACCTAACAGTATTGCATGAGCATCATCACCATATGGAGTTCAGCAGTTCACATCTTCTCAGAATAAATAGGGATGGGCAATAAATGCCAGCGTTGTCAGTTAAAAAAAGACTCTGGACCACAGGTGTTAGCTTCAATTATATGGTTTATCCTAACTTATATTATCAGGTCAAAATTTGTTTAATTATTTTTCAACTTACTTACAAATTTCACTATTATAAGAGACATAGCTGTTACTAAAAATGCACTCCCATCCAGGAAAACCTGACATGAAAGGCTGCTTCTGGCATTAAAGCCTTCCAATAGCTGCTCATAGTCAGTTTATTCAAATCAATTGTATTCAAGTCACTGTAGGAGACCAGAACTATTGCCACTTTTGAGTTAAGATATGTGAAGGGGCCAGTACAATAGTGCTTTAATCTGCTAATGTAGCTTCCTCTATTTATCTCTCTCATATAAACATTTTATAGTTTAACATGAGATTTAGTTTCTGACAAGTGGTTGTGTTGTTTTCCTACCTGAGAGAGATTTGAGTGTACTCCTTCTTAGCAGCTGCCTTTTCTAGTGAGCATAAGGATTGTGTTGGGAAAGGGTTTGAAATGTAACATACACAATGTATATATTTATGGGAATGGGGTTAGGTCATAGTGGGGTAGTGGAGGAAGAGATTGCAACATTCGAAAAGCTGCTGTGTTGAAACATTTTGAACAGTCAAATTTCCCAAGATTTTCTTTACAGTATGATGGTCAATTAAATGTTGTGGAAAACAAATAAACAAGGAAGATATGTAAAAATTTCTGTTCATTGTACCTAGATTCACCAGAATTAAACCAGGGTTTAAAAGATATGAGGACATGTTGCATAAATTAAGCTTGCATTCCATTCATATAGATGATGTAATTGAGCTATGCTAGAGTTATCTATGGTTGATGGAGATAAATTATTTCCTTTGGTGGGGTGGAGTCTAGGAATCAGGTAATCAGGGATGATGCTAAGTAGCAATTCTTGCACAAAGGGCAGTGGAAAAGCAGTTGAGACTGGGTGTCAATTGAAAATCTCAAAATTCAGATTGATAGATTTTTGTTAGGCAATGGTATTAAGGGTTAAAAACAAAAAACTGCGGATGCTGGAAATCCAAAACAAAAACAAAATTACCTGGAAAACAGAACTAATGTATGTCAATGGAGTTAGGATACATGATCTCAATGAATTGGCAGAACAGGCTCAATGGCTGAATAGTCTTGCTCCTGCTCTCAACCTCCGAAAAGGAATGAATTAAACAAACAAAAACAAGTGCTTTATTATAACAGTTACTACCAGCGTTTCAATGCTGACATAATTATAGCACCATCCCTGACAGCAGTGTCCCACCAAGGAGGGAGCTGCTGAAACCACATGTATAACTTTGTGTTCAACTACATTAATCTCATCCCTTAAATGGAACTAACATCCTTCTCCAATTTTTTAAGCTTACCCCTTTCTCCTGGGGATGGCAACTCACACTCAGTGTTCATATGTGAAACTAGTGAGTCAGAAAGGTTTTCCAAAGGTGAGCCACCAGAACCGAAAGCACCCTGTCCTCACTTATAGTTCTGGCAGTATGATGACACCCCGTAGACCCTTACATTCTGGATTCTAGCCAGACAATTATGTACCCATCACAAGATATTTCCACTACTTTATTTTCAGTACCAGCCTTTCCAGAGAAGCCAGGTCAAATTCAAGTGCACCATACCCACTGCTGCACAACCATCAAGTTCCTCACAGCCTTTAGTTCATCATGGCCTCCCCTTCATGAAACCATTTTGGTTAACATTTCATAATCTTATTTCTCTCTTTATGCAGCATGAGGCCAAATGCACAGATCTGTAGTTTCCTGAGTCATTTTGGCTATCTTATTTGAAGATTAACATTTGCCTTCCTCTAGTCCCAGTCACTGCTCCAATATTCCATCATTTCTGGAAGATCTGTGCCAGAGTTTCTACAAGGATCCATGAATATACTTTTTCCAGTCTGAGACTGATCATCCTAAATTTCCACAACTGGTTAATGATATGAATAGTGTCACAACTTACCTTGGCAACACCCTTGGGTTCCTTTTAGAGATTATGCAAGTTACCTGTCTCCTGATTTGCAAAAACTAAGGCAAAAACAACTGATTTAGCACATTTGCAGTTGTATAGTACTAATTGTTATACCCGATCTAACTCCATACTTTTTTTAATATCTATTAAAAATTACTATTTCATTCCTTTTGTTATATTCAATTCAAAATTTATCTTTGCCATTCTGATGCTTTTGGTTTGAAGTAATTTCAGTTTTGTGCCGCTTTCCTTCTTGGCCTCAAGTATCTTCTTTCCTTCTTTATGTGTTGCTTACTAGTGCTGTTCAACCAGGCAGGAGCGTCTTTAAACTTGTTGCCTTTACTTGGCAGGGTACACATTGATCCAACGCATTCAAAATTGCCTCCTTGAAGGAACTCCATAGACCCTCCACTCTCCAAGCCATATTCAAACCTCCAAGCCCATTCTGATGAGACTTCCGAAGCACAAAGTTGATCCTCTTAAAATTTGGCAATTTAAGTTGTGTGTTTTCATAATCTTCCTAATCTTTGTAATGTCAAACTATGTCACACAATAGACTTCTATTAACTCCAGACATTCAATCCCTGCCTTACCAGCAGAGATATTATTGCCCTAGTTAATTTCTGGTTAGGTTGAAATATACAACTACTATAGTTAGTCCCTTGTTCGCTATCTTCCTTACTTTGTCCCACAGTTCTAGAGCTTTTAGTTTGGTCTGAGGTGGTGGGGTTGGGGTGATGTTCTACAGCACACTCCAATAATAGTTTACCTCTGTTACTATCTATTAATTCTACCCAAAATGATTCTGTGTCTGGTCTTTTTTTAATGAGCTCTCTCTCTTGTAGCTCAATATTAGCCAGCAATGGTTCCAATGCAGTGTCGATGAATTAGGCAGAATGTTAAGATATTACGACAGAATTTCCAAAGAACATTCTTTTCAAGTCCCAAATTTTACTGCTCCAACTTTTCAAAAAGGATATCAACTGTCATTGGCTGGCAAAACACAAATTGCTTTAGTAAAAATTTTAAAATTCAAAATCTGAATACAAATTGGAAGATAACTGCTTGTGTGCATCCCATGTAACATGCAGCACATCACTTCTGAATTGTTTTTACAAATCAATCCTTTTAATCAATTTTTGATTAACTCTGCATTAAGGATTATAAACTATTATATTTTCAATGCAAATAAACTGGAAATTTAAATGTGGGAACTAATAAACTACTTCTGGATAAATCATGCATAAACTTACTGGAAATAATTACAGCAAATATGCAGGGAAAAGGTGCAGAAAGCACAAATGGATGAAGGAGAACAAGCTAAAGACACAGACTGAGTGATCAACCTTCTTGGGAGGGGCTGGGTGTAGCCAAATTGAAACTAGATTAGAATTCTAACCTCTGGAATTCTTTCTCCGCCCCTCTTTCTCTCCTCTGAAACACTACTTAAAATCTACCTCTTTGACCAAGTGTTGATCACTTGACCTAATGTCTCTTCCTTTAACTCAGTGTCAATGTTTGCCTGATTATAGTTCTGTGAAGTGCCTCGAGCCATTTTACTGTTAAAGGTGCTTTATGAATGCAAGTTGTCGGTGCATAGCAAGCTTCAAAGAGAGATTCAACACTTATCAAATCTGTAAATCTTTATCTGATGTTCTCTAAAATGTGTTATTAACGGAAGCGCTCACTCTAAAATTATTACTAAGATATTATGCAGAGCTGTCAAGAAGTTGGTTATAATTTCAAACATAACTCAAGTTTGAGTACAGGTCTTGTCCTCCATTCAGACGCACAACAACTTCACATGCGTTTGCATGATCTTTAATCAAAGCCTTACCTTTAGTTAGGAAAACCACTGGCTCTCTGTCCAGTTTCTGGTTATTGCTAATCATGTGATTGATTCCTCAGGTAGTTAGCAAAGGTAGTGGTCACATTCGAGTCCGATCCTGGCCAACACCACCTTTCAACAGCAGCCTGTAATCTAGCACCTTACAGAGAAGGTGCCAGGCTGAAGTCCTTGTCACTGTGTTACACGAAGCCTGATCATTCCTTCCCGCTGTGTAATTCAGATTTTACACAGAAGCATATTGGTTGCTCATCAATTTCCTCCCTCCATTATAGCTGGAGGCTATTTAAAGGCTTCACCGCAGCTGCAACTCACAGCCGAGTCCTGATTTCCCACTTCTGCTTGAGGCTGAGGCAAATTCTGTGCCCTTCCTCCATGCTGTCACTACTGAAGGCTGTACCCTTTAGACTTGATGTTATAGATTTAACCAGTAAAAAGAATTGACACATTAGCATATAGAGCATGTACCCCACTCAGACAGCCAACGGTTGCTAGCCAGAGAGTATGCATCTGCACAGCAGCGATCTGGTGATGAATACAAGGTACAAAAAGTTAGCAAAAACACTGGCTGTCAGTCCAGCTTTTGGTTATTGGTGATCATGTGACTGATCCATCAGGTGGTTAGCAAAGGTACTGTCAGAGATCTGAACAGCTGGGGTTTTTGGTGAGGAGGGGAAGAGGAAGATTAATGACGAGGGAATCAAGCTCCATTAGATCTAGATTTTAAATAGGTGGCTTTCCTCAGAGCTGCCATATCTAAGTCAGTAGAGCAGCGCTACAGCACAGAACAAAGTATGAGATTCGAGTTTGGTGCCATGCCAGATTTGGGGTTGTTGCTCTAGATACAGATTTCAATCCCAGAAATTGAGAACCACACCAGGGCTCAAGAGTACCCTACCACTGAAAAATAAGTTCAACGGTCAAAGGCTAGATGGTGATGCATTCAAACAGACTCCTCTTCTGCTGTTCATGAGCACAAGGAAAGAAAGTTGAAATGTTCTCTTCAGAGGTAGATGGCTAACCCCAGGAAATAGTGATTGGCTGTGCCATTCACATCAGTATTAAACAACAAAGAAATAGAAAACAATGCCAGTTACAAACAAAAGGGGGGAAGACTAACGCAAAGACATGTTGAAATTATGAAATAAAGGTTTGAAAATGTGCATTTTGTACACAGGTGGTGACAGCTGCAGCAACACATTAGTTTGGGCGGTTGCAAAAGATACCAAAAGAGCTGCTTTACCCTTTTTATGGGTTCCTCTGATTAGGAATAATGAAGTAGGCATAGTACCCTTTAAAGAACAGGAAATGATGAGGGTTTTTTAGGGTTCATTTCAAGTTTTATACGTACATCAGCATCTGACATGGGCGGTGCCTCCTCCATATCTACTTCATGTTTGTTGGTTGCCCGTGAGGCTGATCCTTTGGTTTCATGCTGTAATCTTTCATTTTGTCCCTGGGTCTGTGAATAAAGCATCAAATTGTGTCACACCTCACAACACTGTCTAAAGGTCTTGGCTCACTGTTTAGGATATTTACTTATCAAGTTGATGACGTTCATTTTTTATTTATTTTAAACTAAAGTGAAAATATGGTTTTGTATAACCACTGCCAATTTTAAAAAGAAATTCTAATCCTGATCCTACCATTCTACTGTGAATCCAGTCATATCAGATGTGGTCAGTTCACCATCTGTGCATAGCTGTGTCAAATTGAGCAGGTATCTGCTGTGTCTACACTAAAAACACATTACACAGCATATACTTAAGATTGCCCCCAGCCTCTGATAGCTCCCACTTTCACCCCATTAGCCCATCCCTAGAGCTGTTGCTGGGCCAAGAGCAAGGTTGTATTGTTACATTCAGGGTCCCTCTTCAGCTTTTACTTATGTTCTTTTCTTATACTGGTTTTGTGCAAAACCTCCATCACACCATTAATTTGCTTCATTATTTTGAAAACGTGGACCATGATCCTCTTTTCCAGTAGTTCTTCAAAACAAGAACAAATTTTTACACGTACATTTAAAAACCTCACATTTGTGCTAAAGTCACCTACAAAACCTTAATCCAGTTATCAAACTTTCCAATTCTAAATTCATATCCACATTCACAATGCTGACTGACTACGTAAACTAGATATGTTGTGATTACACTCTTCCACTAGTGGCAGAGTGCTGGCACCTCTGTTTTACTTAACCCAGCTCCTCAGCCTGTATACTAGTTACATATTTGCTTCCTAAAATGCTGTAAGTTTTGCATTATATAAAGAATATATAAAATTAAGCATCCCACACATGACTTTAAAATGGGGAATGAATTACATCTGTATTCGAATTATCCTAGCTTGAATAAGAGCTTCATCTGAGGACTGCAATTGGTTTTGTATTCGAATTATCCCAGCTTGAATAAGAGCTTCATCTGAGGACTGCAATTGGTTTTGACGCCACAAAAGCAAAACGAGAATTGATTACTGTAAAATAAATTTCTTCATGACCCAGTCATTTAACAACCTGGAGTTTTGCTTCATCTATTTTCATTGCTTAATTATGCAGTTGAAATATATATCATCACCTGTGCTTTAGAGTCTCAACATTTTATTAACCTTTTATAAACTCCAGCCCAGCTGTTAGGCATTTTTTTAAACAGTTTATCTCACACATTAAAAAGATTCTCCTTTATCCCTTTCACTTCTGGATTTTTTCTTTTTATCCTAGATTTGCTTTTTTAATTAGAACTATTTCAAAACTGTCTTTTCTAATCCCCCATCTTACTTTTATTAGGAAAAGAGAACAGTTAAAATGTTTCATCTTTTATTTAGGTTTAGTTTTGATATGGCATACAGTAGAATTGATAAATCTAAGAAAAATCCCCATTTTCATTACTCTCTGTGAAATATGTTTCCTGATTTTATTTCTAAATGGTCTAACTTAAAGGGGGTATTCCCTCGCCCCTCCTTTTTTTCTTGATTTTCCCACCTGAAGTTGTTCTTCTTTATCTACTTTATTGAATCTCTTATCATTTTAACCTGCCCTCAACCTTCTAAACATAAGGGAATACATCCCGGATTTATACTACCTGTCCTCATAACTTAACCCCTTATGCCCAGTATCATTCTGATGAATCGATGTTGGTCAATATTTCTTTGAGGTATGCTGCCCAGAACCGAATGCAGCACTGAAGACTTAAACAACTAATAGAAAAGTCTGAACAGAACATTTCCCACAAACATTGTAACAAATACAACAAAGCTCTTTACAATAATAAGAAACTTTTGCATCAGGATAGAATACAATGAATGACATGTACTACTGTACATTATGTTTGCTTTTTTGCATAATTGTATTTACAAACCTCCCTGATGGCGATCTGAACACATCTATGAAATGGAACACACATATAGCAAGCATTCCCTTGCACTATTGCTGCTCAATATTAAAAATGTGGTTGGTGGACAGTTAGTTTATAGATATCAGTAGTTATTACGCTTTAACAAATAGTCAGAGGACTACGGGGTAGCTCGGTACCAGAACAAACCCCACATTTTCAAATTTGCAGGGAGTGGATTGAAGTTTTCATGTGTCCAACGAAGCTCGGAATATATAATGCACAGATATACAAATAGTAATATAAGGCAGCATTGTAGGAGCCAACTTAACTTATCTGTTCCATTAGAATGGATGGATATAAGCACAGCTGCACTGATATCACCTAAATGAAATTAGACTGATAATAAATTCACAAATAGGGCAAGACAGACAACCACACTATTGTACTTACCTCAGCATGAATGATCTCCCTGTAACCATTCTGATATGTACAAAATTAAAAATATCCTCTGACAGGGAATTTGTTTGGATTTTAGCTCAGGTACGATACTCACAGATCTGCTCTCTCTCTCTTCCCAAACTGCCAGCTCCTTCGATTCTATTTCTTCAGGACTCATACGTACCAGGTGAAATGGAACAATCTCTTCTCGCACAACACGTCGGAATAGCCCCTACAAAACAAATTGGTTCCACTTCATCATATATAACTTGAAAGAAAAACAGATGAGTTAAGAAAAAAGCAATATGGCTAGGGCTGATAATGTGATATGTAACACACAGAGTCAGAGAACAATAGCAGTAGCATTGTCACTGAGCGTAGCACAAGGATAATGTCACATAATGGTTAAGATGTAGGGGTAGTCTTGAACTTCACAACATAAAAGGTACCTGGTTCCTGGGGTTCTTCAAATTAAACATAATACTCCGGTATCTGCTCTTGTACTTGCTGTGAGTATCTTGGAACAGGGTGAAAAGTTCCTTTTCAATGCTCACTGCTATTTTTCCTATTGTATCTTCAGTTACATCAAGATCATCACAGTCATTCACCCTGTCACAGAGAAGCACAGAAACATTTGGCCATTACTCTAGTAACACAAGTACATTCCGCTCTCCATCGCTAGGCAAGGATTATATATGGCACTTGATGTTTGGAAATGACTGCTAAGCCTTAACATATTGGACAGAATAAAAAACATGTTAAGCTCCATTAAGCTATGGGCAGCTTCTGAATAAAATGATTAAACGGCAACATTTTATGAACTCCATAGCACCTTCATTAGTCCATTAAATAAATAGCTGAATTTAGCTCATGCAGTTATCTGATCTATGCTGTTGTGTATTTATTAAAATGTCAAATTAAAAATCATCTTCCAATTGCTTCCCTTTAATCTTCAATCGGCTCATGCTGGAGGTGTGCCATGTTGGCACCCACAGCACTTCAGCATCTCATTTAACTGAGTATTTTTCTTGTATATTCCTCATGTGACTGAAACCAATGTTGTCATCCAGATGTTTACTCACATGCACTATCTTCTGAAGACATCACAACCATGGGGCTATTTTCACCTTAACTATCCCAAGGGACTGAAGTCAGTTATTACATTCCCAGCCTTCCTGGCTAAAGCTGGCTGGTAACACACCAAAGGTTTACAAAATTACAACTTAGAAATTGGCCATTTGGAAGGACGAGCTAAGATGGAACAATAAATTTCCTCATATGTAGTTATCTTATGATTTTAGTCACATGCATATTTGATTAGTATGCAGATATCACAGAACTTAGAAATGCAGCAAATAAATGAGGGTGATAGTAATAAACTTCAGAAGGACATAGGCTGGTGAAGTGGACAGAAGTATGGTAGATGAAATTTAACAGTGAAGTGATACATTTTGGTAGAAAGAATGAGAGGCAACATAAACAACATAGTACAATTTTAAAAGGGATGCAGGAACAGGGAGACCTGTGAGTGTGCATATGAAAGTCTTTGGAGGTGACAGGACAAGTTGAGGAGGGCTGTTAAAAAAAAGATACACATGATCCTTGGTTATATAAACATAGGAATAAGTGCACAAAAACAAAGATATACTAAACCATTATGGAACACCGGTTAGGCCGCAGCTGGAGTACTGCAGCCTATTCTGGACAGCACAATTTAGGAGGGATGTCAAGGCCTTGGAGAGGGCGCGAAGGAGATTTAACAGGAAGGGATGAAAGGCTTCAGTTACTTGACAGAAGCTGGGGTTCTTCTTAAAGCAGAAGTCAAAAGGAAGACTTGATGGAGGTGTTCAAAGGTATGAAGGATTTTGATCAGAGCAAATGAGGAAAAACTTTCGAATTTCAGAAGGGTAAACAGAGGACATAGATTTAAGATAATTGGCAAAAGAACCAGCGGCAACATGAAAAATATTATGCAGCGAGTTATGATGATCTGGAATATAATGCCTAAAAGGATGTTGGAAGCAGATTCAATAACTTTCAAAATGAAATTGGATATATACTTGAAGTGAAAACATTCACAGGGCTATGGAAAAAAGAACAGGATAGTGGGAGCAATTGGATAGTTCTTTCAAAGAGCCAACACAGACATGATGGACAGAATAGTTTCCTTCTGTGCTGTGATAATCTAAGGTACTGTGCTTTGGCATTGGAATGCTGAGATTGATCTGGAGGCCTAAATGTATCTAACTGAACCAGTCAGAAAAACACTGGGAAACAGGATCTTGCAAATAACTGACATCTGACAGGCTGACATGGATAACAAAACTCATCGACAAAACGCTAACAATGAATAAATGGGATTAGGTTCAATGTTAGACATATTATGTCTAGGTTTAATTGACAAACATGTAAATAAGCATTTTCTTGTCTTCTCGGGGACCTGAAGAAAAAATTAATCAAGTTTAAAAAGTGCTTTTATCTCTCAACAGATCACTGAAGTGTGTGTTAAATATCTATATTGTATATCTTGTAAATTAAATCCACAATTTCAGCCATTTGTTTTGACAGTAACAAATTGCCAAAAACTCTCATTGCTCAGTTAGAAGTTTCTTGCCTTTTCATTTTCCTCCAGTTTCTGTAAACCTTTTATGGAAAATGTTGAATTGTTTTAAATTTAATGATCCATGAATTATTCAGCTCACGTATTTTTTGTGAAAAGGGTGAACCTATGAGAATTGCAATTTCTTCCAAAATTAACTTCAGATATTGAAAGGCAAAGCAATTTGTAGATGCACACTGTCCCATTAAACATGATCACATTCACTCACATTCGACATGTTAAATTTGGTTCTTTCCAATCAGAACGAACCTCTGTACAAAACAAAATCCTGCATCAAACGTCCCTCACCTTTTACAAAGGATCTCCTTAAGTGACCGGCGGATATTGTGTCGGATCTGAGGGTTAGATAGCTGGCTGCTGTTTTTTGCAGCCGGGGCTAAAGGCTGAACTGGCTGTTTATCTGCAGGTGTTTTAGCTGGAGGCTGCTCGCATGAATATACAGAGTGTTTGGCTGCAGAAGCAGAATGTTTAGATGGTATTCGGTATTCTGACCCAGTGCTGCCTTGTTTGGATGAAATCTGCTGTTTAGTTGAAATTGGATGTTTTGATGAAGTTTGTTGTTTAGATGAAGTTTGTTGTTTGGATGAAGAAAGTTGCTGAGATGCAGGAATAGGCCGTTTAGGTACAACACGGTGTTCCACTGAACCAGCAGGTTGCTTAGCCACCGCCGCTGATGGCTTTGAGGAAGTAGATTGCAAAGTTGCAAGAGGCTGTTCATCTGGAGATTCAGAATCAGCTTGCTTGGTGTCAGTTCCCTCGCCCTTTGGAACTATTGAAGAAAAATATTTTCAGAGTGAGAATTGTGCTGTACCCGCTATTGAATTACTGACAATGTTATGGATGCGTAACTATCGGAAGTGTTGCTGTAAAAACATGCTTCAGTTTGACTAGAGAACAAAAGATCTGCGAACACACACATTAATGAATTAAATACTGAAGCTTGGAAACAAAAACCCAGGATGTGCTGATACAGTTAAGGAAGTCTCAATAATATAGCTTATGAATACAGGCATGCACTTTGTTTACAAATTTGATTTGCTTTGTCCAACATTGCAAAATAACTAGAATTTACATTCACTCAAAGTAGTTTGTATCATCAAGTTATCACAGGGTCTCAGCAGTTCACCCTGTATGTTACTGGTTAGTGCTGACACTGGCAGGCAAAATGGAGCCTCTCAATGTTGGCTTCTAATTTTTTAATCACCTATACCTATCAATCTGAGAAAAAGCTAAAAACTGTACACATTTCCAAGAGTGCTGGAAATAAATTCTGTGTCAGATTTACTAGAACTGCTAGGAGCTTATTGCTGTATACTAGTGTAACAGAGCACTCAATTTCCCAGCTAGAGTATTAGTACACTGTAATTTCTAAATGTTCACAATACATTTCAAATTGATCAGTACAAATCGTGCTATGATTATACTGGATAATTTATCTGTATAAGAGTGTGCAATAAAGTAATGCATATACTCTAACAAAAATCCCACACCATTATGAATTTAAGTTCTGCTTCATCAATTCACTAAAGTAATTTTTAAAATACGCAAAGTACCAGAGTTCAAAACTGCTTGAACTTAATACATGGAAGAATGCAAAAAAACTAATTACGCGGAAATTTGTACAGCAGTACCTAATGGTTTTAAGTTACAATCTGTTGAAATGCAACTGATTGCCCAGAGTTTAAAGAACTCAATTTCTACTTACACTGGAATGAGCAAAGCCAGTGTAGAAGCCTTTTGCTTGTATAGAAAGCGCACAATTTGTTTTAAAATCATGACCAGCTTGAATTTAACTAGAGTAAAAACTAAATACAAAGTTAAGGTTGGCAGCAAATATTTCACTTGATGCTCAGTTCACCCATCCCTCACTGTCTCCATCACTACCTTTAATGCATGCACTGTATTACGTATCAGCTAAATTCACATTGGCTGCCCAATGACCTATTTTACTATGTACAATTACTAAGCCCAGTGATTTGTTGCATTGTAACATGCAGTGACAAATTCTTATACTTTTTGTAACCTGTGTCAGTTGAATCCACTGCAGTGTTCTCACAAATCAGGAAGTTAAGCTCCAGGATCTTCAACACACAATCTAGGCTAACATTTCAGTTCAATACCATGGAAGTGCTACATTGTCAGAGGTGTTGTCTTTCAGCTGAGACACTGAATCGAGGCCCTGACTACGCTTTTTGACAGACACTATAGCAGTCTGAGAGCAGCAGAGGAGTTCACCTGGTGTCCAGGCTAACAGCTATTCTCCAATCACCTTCATAAGATTAATCTGTCATTGTGGCTTGTGAAGCCTGTGTGCAATTTGGCCCCTGTTTTAGGTTACATATAAGTTATGCCTACACTTCAAAGTAATTCCCATTCTGGAACACCCAGAGGGCATGAAAAGCAGGATACCAATACAAACTTCTTGCATGAAGACTGTGATGTTGCAAAGTTATGTTTTTTTTAAAAAGCAACTCCTACTTTAAAAACTGAACGCACTATGCAAGGTTGCAGAAAATTAAGCTACAGTACTGCAGGCAGCAAAGCACTGTGCTGCATCAATTATAGCTGAAGTGTATCCCACAACTATTATACAGTTGATAAGAGTATAGTACCACCCTGTGTTACAACTGATTCCAATATTTGAGTTTCTACCATCTGAAAAAGCATAATTTAATGTTTGTTTAAAAAAAAAACAACTTTCTAGCAAGAACACATTCTAGCAACATCACTTCTTTTATTCAACACAACTGTCGAGATTTTAGATTAAACATACTGTGACAAATAAGCAGGCTTTAATTATCTTTAATTTTTACATTTGTTCTCATTATTAGAAATACATCTAATAGAATGCAAAACATGCATCGAAAAAAATGCCCTGGGGAGCTTAATTGTAATTTAATCCAAGTTTTACTGAAAAATTCTTCAAACTAAAGCCTGGGCAATAGTAACACTATCTGAACCTCTGGACTACATCTCCAAAACCTCTTTTGCTTCTGTTCTACCTACATATGGTTCAATTTATTTACAAACACTAATCTACCACATTAAAGATATTGTAACTATACATAAAGCAATGTTTACATGGATGTTTTAAATGGATCTAGAGGCTTAGAGGCTTTATCAAAATGCTTTATGTAACAGAAAATACTGATATTGGTGGAACTTCAATTGTATATGCCTTACCTAGTGTACTTGAGCAATTTTCTCAGGGCAGGGACTGTAATACCAAAAATTTGCACAGGAGAAGTAGATAAGGAAGATTTGTTAAGGTGACATTTTTTCCATTAATTTCACTGCATAGTACTAATTTCACATTTTGTGTGTTTCAAATTGTCATGTGATTACAATCCCCAACTATAGGACCCATTAACGGTCATAAACTTATTCTCGAGCCCCATTCCAGGACTCAAACTCCAATCTAAACAGGTACGTTAGTATACCACTAAGGGGAAAACTCTTGTGGAAGAGGGCATCTTTCAGGTGAGATGTCATACCCAGGCCCCGTCTGCCCGTTCAAGCGGACACATGCATCATCTGTCAAGGAGCAGAAAACAGATTTCCTAGTATTGTCAATATCTACCCCTTAGCTAAAAGCAGATTAATTTATCATTCACTATTGCTCCTGGGACATTCCAAACATACAAACTTGTCCACTGTATGAACAGCAACTGTCCTACACATTTGTTTTTAATCTCTTTTAGAACGTCTCAGGCATTCTATAAATTTAAATGTTTGCTTTACCAAAAGATTGCTGCAGTAATGAAGGTGGGAATAAAATGTTGAACCATGACTCTGTTCCAACTGATCATGTGATGTTAAAAGATCCCATTGTATGTTTTGAGGTGGTGTAGAATTAATCCAGTGTCTCAATTCTCCTTCACCCATTATCAACAAAAAAAAATCAGATTTAGCTGATGATTGATCTCATTGCTATTCCTGGGATTTTGCTGTTGCAAAATTACACCTGGATGAACAGCCACTCCAAAACTAACTTGTGAAACACTTTGAGATGGTTTATCAAATACTTATGGTATTTTTAACTTTTTATGTATACTGGATATTCCGTGTAATTGTGTGGAGCGAATGAGCTAAACCTTCTATATTAAGGAAATACAAGTTAAGATGAATCCTTATACTCTGTTTCTCTCTCTCTCCAGGTGCAGCCAGACCTGAGTGTTTCCAACATTTTCTGTTATGAACCCTTATACCTATTTTGCAAGGTTTTCCCCAAACAGTAAGCCCTGGCTTCACTTCACTGACAAGAGTCAATAAGCTTAGCATCAACATGTTGGAATGTAAACTCCTTCCCCAATCAAAAAGGAAATACATATAACAGATTTGTAAGGGAAGAACTGGGAAAAAATTGAGTATTGGTAAACATCTAGATGCTTCCACACACAAAACAATTGTGGTGTAGCTTGCATGAAATTGGTTCCACTGCCAATTCAGTCAGAAATGTAATTCTGTTCTCTATATGTTAGGAATCACACAGGTCTTTGGTCTTAATAGTACTAACCTTTAAAATAAAGCAGCATAGTGACAAATGTAGCTACTCTTCTTTGCCCTATTTGTGGTCAAACCAAATATGGACATCTTTATTTTCGAACATTGTCAGGGCTTTTCTTGTGGTACCTGCCTTCACTTATACCCTTCTGTTCTTTAGTGTCACTATCCTACATATGCTGCTCATTACAACAATGTTCTTAAGTTGACCATCGCCAGGTATCTCACAAATGCACAGAAGCATCTTTCCTGCTTTTACAGTGTGAAGCAGCGTTCTTGGGAATGGTTTCCATGGAGAGACTTCTGCAATATTTCCAAGGATAATTTGTAATATGGCACATCTAACCAGAGATTAAAATGTAAAATTATTTCCCTCAATAATTCTAGCATTAGATTCAAAACCACCTGCAGATGAGCAATTGCATTAGAAATTTAGAAGAAACTGAATTAGTGTAAAGATATTGGAATATAAAACACATCCAAAATGCGATAGTATTTACATGTATAAGTTAGAAAATGTCCAAATAGCAGCTAACGAAGTGACTCACTGACATGACCAATTCCGTGGATATTAAATTTTCACAGTCCTCTGCTGCAGATTTAACATATGAACTGAAACGTTTGCCTCGTGTAATAACTATTTTAAAAGAAACTGTTGAAATGGAACATGAGCATTACATGGCAACTTTTGGCTCATGTGAAAGATTAAGCTTCCTCCTGTTTATACTTATGCTTCATGAGCGTTTTACCTTCATGACAGATAGTCTTTAACACATAACTAGTGTTATGGATTAGGATAGCACATCACATATTCTGACTGGACGCAAACCAGCTGATCAATTACAAAAATCTTCTTGAATCTAAATATCATATTGAACGCCTAGTTGTTCAGTGCATACGTTTCCCGTACTGCACAAATTTTGATATGGAAGAAAATTCAGTAGAAGTACTTCCATTTATATGTTGCCTTTCACAACTTCAGGATGTCACAAAGTATTTCACTTCTAATGAAGCATTTTTATGTATAATCACTATTGTAATGTAAGGAAACACAGCAGCCAACATGCTGTTTGTGAGACCCTGTTTTGTGCAACGAAATTTTGATCAGATCATGTTTTGCGGATGTTGGTTGAGAGGTTGATGGTCAGGATACCAGAATTTCCCTGCTCTTCTTCAAAACAGATTATGGGATTTTTTGCTTCCAATAGAGAAGGCTGAAGGGGCCCCTGTTTAACATCTCATTCAAAAGACAAAATCTTGAACTGCAGCACTCTCAGTGCTGCACTGAGGTTTTAGTATAGATTATGTGCTCAATTCTCTGCTGTGGGGTTTAAACCCAAAACCTCTGACTCAGAGGTGAAAGCGTACAGAACATATGGTGGAAAAGTGAGCTGAAAACAGAACAATGAGTAAGCAAAAGTTATCACAGATGACTGAAATTATGATAATGTCAGGTTAGATTGCCAATTACTTTTTGTAAAGTTTATGCCAAAAAGTTAATTATTGCTGATTTGCAATCAGTCAGGACACTGAGCACTGTAGAAACTCACCAAGGATCCTTCGACCGCACCTTCCAAACTAGCGACCTCTACCACCTAGGAGGACAAGGGTAGCAGTTGCATGGGAACACCACCATCTGCAAGTTCCCCTCTAAGTCACATATCATCTTGATTTGGAACTATATCGCTGTTCCTTCACTGTCGCTGGGTCAAAATCCTGGAAATCCCTTCTAACAACATTGTGGTGGTGTAGGTACGCCACATGGACTGCAGAGGCTCAAGGCAGCAGCTCACCACCACCTTCTGAAGGGCAATTCTGCATGGGCAATAAATGCTAGACTAGACAGCAATGCCCACATCCCATGAAAAAAAATTCAGGCAGAATATAACGCCTCTGAATTGGACAGTGGTGCAAGTTAGTACGGTCTTTCATTCTGGGACCTGGGTTTGAGTTCCATCCTAACTGATGGATTGAACTGAAACCCACTGCTGGCCTCAAAAGTCCAAATTAAAACACTTGGTCAATCTCAATCTAGCTCTCAGAACAGATCTATAATATTAAATGTTCGGTGGCTTAATTTTTGTAAAACCATCAATCCATTATGTACATTTGTACACAATTAAATAGCTGATAACTTGAGCACTTTTTAAAAAGTCACTGTTCTGGCAGTGCCACCCCATTCCGAAAGAGAAGTCATGAAGTTAGAATAAACCCATTTCCTATAAATAGAAGTACTGTCATGTTGAAAACAGAATCTCCATGTCTTTCACCATAGAAGCACAAGACATTCAGTAACTTGAGGTAAATGATGCACTATCCTCTCAAAGAGTTCCTTTAGCTGATACATTGAAATTTATAACAATTTCATTATACGATAACCTATGAGCACATACTCAGGATGGCTTCCCTCTCACCTGCTCATTTCCCTCAGGTTTTCCAGAGTCTGATGAGTTTGGAAAGCAAACTACTTCCCCAATACAAACAACAAATCAGGTTTCTTCCATTCATGTTGAGGCCATATTTACGTGTTTTCAGTTATTAAGAAAATTAAATTCAAAATAAATACACTGTTGGGCAAAGTCAGTTCTATGCATGTTCCATGTTAAAAGTAAGCCAAAGCTCAAACAGAAATTATTTCATCAAGCCTGCTTTAATTGCAATAAAGGCAGACTTTTCAGATTATGTGTTTTTAGTTACGGACACAACATGGGCACTAATGCTACTTTTTAAAAAACAAAAGCTCTCACAAAGATGCCACGTAAGCTTCACGGAGATCCAACGAAATGTTCTGCATGTTAAGGTGAAACAAGTGTGTTAGGTTTGTGCTTGCAGTCTTTAAAAACAGTGCATAATAAATAATTGTAGAATTATAAGTCATAGACAATGAATATATTTTGAATATCAAAGCCTTTCGTATATGTCTCAGCATTAAGGGCACAATAAAAATCATTAATGGATGCTGTAGGACCCATTTTGAAGACATAAGTTAGTTTTATCTGACGTTCTGCAACAGAACTAGCTGCCCAATGTGTTAATTAGTGTATGAGAGCACTGGCAATAGTATTGTAGGCCATGATTTCATCCCACAAACGATGCACTCCAACTTCCAATGTACTAGCTGAGGATGGGGTCAAGCACATGTAAAGAACCTCTACCAGAATCTTGGAAGTAAATCACCTGCTCATCTTCTGACCATGGCGCACTCCCACAATACTTCAAATTTAAAATTCACAGCCTTGTTATAATCCCTCCATGGTCTCACAGCCCTCAATCACTGTCACCACATCCGCCAACTCCGCCTCCGCACCCCCCACCACAAAGAACTTATCAATCCTCAAACACTGGCCTGTTGCAACTCATGATTAGTGACTATGTACTGTGGTAAGCCCTATGCTATAGAATTTCTTCCCTAAACCTCTCCAACTCTCTTTTGGGATCCCCCTTAAAATCCACCTCTCCAACCAAGGTTTTAGTTATCTGGTTATGCTTCAATATGGGACTTATTTCTGTTAAATGTACCATGAAAATATAAGCTGTTGAAACATGGACACCTTTAACTGCATGTGCTAATTCTCAATCTGCAGGGTAATCAATGCTTTGGGGATGAAGCACTATTCACTCAACTATTTCAATGCAATTGTGGGGAGGTGGTGGCATAGTGGTATGTCACTGGACTGGTGATCCAGAGACCCAGGCTCTGGGTTTCCAGGTTTGAATCCCACTACGGCAGATGATGGAATTTGAATTCACTAAAAATCTGGAATTAAATTTGACAATTGCTGGTTCACTAATGTCCTTTAGAGAAGGAACTCTGCTGTCCTTACCCGGTCTAGTTTACATGTGTGACTCCAGATCCACAATAATGTGATTGACTTTTAAATGCCCTCTGAACAAGGACAATTAGGGGACGGGCAATAAATGCTGGTCCAGCAATGCACACATCCCATAAACAAATAAAATTGTTGCAACTATAAAAGATATGTTGATCGTTTTCTGAAATATTTTCTGATTTAAATTTTATTGCATACTTTTCATGAATATACTCCCCAAATATTCAAAATTTTAATTCCACACCTTTTCCAAATTGATCATAGTAAACTTGCAGACAAATAGAGAGTTTGCAAATAGCTTAGAGGATTATAAGACTTCAGGCATATAATTAGTAGAATAGGGCAAACGGTGGCAGATACAATTCAATTTTCAGAACTGTGCATTTAAAAACAAGAATCAGGATGTCTGAACTGAGTTACTTGTTAGGTCAATTCAGAGAGCAATTAAGAGACAATTGTGTTGATGTAGGGCTGGAGTCAAAAATAAGCCAAACCAAGTTTAAATTTCTTAAATGACATCCATGCACCAGTTGTGTTGCTATGACAACCCTGCAGTCTCAGTGGCTGTTATCGATCCTAGATTTTTTAAATTTTATAAACTGAATTGAAGTTCTCAACCTGCCATGGAAAGATTTGAATGTTCTCAGGATTATTACTTCAGGCCTCTGGATTATTAGTCCAGTAAGATAACCACTCCACTATCACGCTTCTACTATCAGTACTGCATTTTGAGAAGCCAAACAAGGAATGGGAATATAAACACAATGGAATGGTGCACAAGACAGTGAGGAAGATCTTATGACACATTTGAGTGCAGGTAGATAAAGCATTAAAATGTTAGTTGCTTTTTGATTTATAGATAGGGCACAATGTATTAGAGGTTATCATAAACTTTGCTCAATCAATGGTCAGGCAAAAGAGGAGTACGATGTTCAGTTTTTGGTTGCTCCATTACAGAAAGTACGTTAAAATCAGAGATCATTCCGCATAGACTCACCAGAAAGATACAAGGGCCGAGAAGCATCAGAATAGACTTGATATATGAGAACTATATAAAGTGATACCGTTATAGTTTAGAGGAGATTTAATCTAGTTTCCTTTAACGTGATGGAATTTGATAGGGTTATTAGGGAAAGACTAGTTTAAACTAGAAGAAAAATCAGTGATGAGAGGTGATCTGCTGTCACTAAGAAAGTGAAGTGAGAGATTGAGAGAAAAAACTGTATGCAGAGTTGATGGAATGTACAATGATTTACCACAAGGAGTGGTTGAGGCAGATATAGTTGGGAACAGTAGATAAATATTTGAATCAACAATAACTTGCATTTACACAGCACCTTTGATAAAGTAAAACATTCAAAGGCACTTCACAAGATCATTATCAACAAAATTTGACAAAGTCACATAAGGAAATCTCAGGGCAAATAAACAAAAGCTTGATCAACAAGGTCGATAATAAGAAACATCTTAATGGGGAAAATAGAAAGGTGGAAGGGTTTAGGGAAGGAATTCCATACCTTAAGGCTTAACAACTGTAGGCACGGTTGCCAATGATTAGAGATTATAATTGAGGCCAGAATTGGGGGAGCACAGATATTAAAGGAAAATATAGGACTGTAAAGACTGAGTGGTGCAGTGAGATTAGAATCAGTTTGATCTAGCAAAGAGCTGACACAGGCACATTGGACTGAATGATCCTCTAAGGTGTAAACATTTCGGATTCTAATTTATGCCTATATTCTACTCCTGCATAATAGGAAGCCAACTGCAAATTACTTTCTTAGTGGACTGCAAAACTGTACACTTGGCTAATATTTTCCACTAACATTCACCAATGATTAAGAGAACGTCTTCTAAAAATTCAAACTCTGGTGTTTTTTTCCTGAACACACTGAAGTTTCAGAGGGAGAAGTAGGCAGAATCCATAGTGCATGTTCCAAAAGTTAGCCAGACCATGAAATCAGGATTTTTAAGAGCAGCTAGCTCAAGCTCAGCATTAGCAAAAGCCTGGAACAATCATCGCTGTATTCTCTCATCTTAAATGTTTGCCAGGGTGGAGGGTAGCCACAATACAATAAGTTAAAGGAATGTAATAAGTGGTTATGGTGAAGAGTCTTTTCATGTTAGAACTGAGTAGAAAATTGCGTCCAAAATACAATTGCTCCAGTTTGATTACACTTACGTACTCCCTTAGAAACAAGGTTTTAGTCTCAAATAAATGGGTTCAAAATCTTCAGGTCTGTGTGGTCCATTAAATTTTATTCAATTCCCAAATATATGTACCAGAAAGGTTCAAAAGGAACGAAAGCAAGGTAGAAAAGTAGTTGCAACTTTTAATAGTTAACTGTCAACATAACACATTTAATCAAATCCAAAACTGTCCAAGATCATTTTGACTTAATGTAAATGGTTGGAAAGACAAATGTATTTGAAAGTGATTCTCATTCGCCAAGTGCTCTCAAGTGGAAGTGGAGTTGAGAAATCCTGCAACATTGCATTGTTCTTCCTTTGGGAGAATGCAACTGCTTTTCCTTCCAGTAGCACATCTGTAAACTTGTGCATTTTTGACCAGCTTGTGCTCTAGTTAACTTACAAATACCTATTCATAAATCAAAACACTATTGAATTACGTAATAGAATTTTGTAATGCAGGTATATTCCAACGAATTATACTAGTATACTGCAATGAGAATTTGCTATAGCAATCTCTCAAATTCTCCAGCCCTCTTTAAAAAAAAAAGCCGAAATTAGATTTCTCCACAATGGATATGTTTCTGGAAACAGCTCAATATTCCATCCGAAAATTAACTTTTCTTGGCTACTTTTCAACCACTGACAGTAGCACGTACTTTAAAATGCTGATATCGATTTTGTGCTTTTTGCTGCTCTGTTATAGCCTCCTGGAGCTTTCAATTCATAATTTACAGGAAAACATTCTTTTGTTTAAAAACTAACAGTTATCCCGCCCCCACCATCACTCAATCTCTACTTATGTGTAACAGCAAATTCAGCAGATCAAATGATGGTAATACAAGAGGTGAATGTACAATTTTTTGAAATTCAAAATTAAAATGTGTGAATATTTCTCAGTTCCATCCCCAACCGTGGCAAATTGCTTACCCCACATGCTCCTGTCGTTGTCTTCAAGTGCTGGACCATCTAGGACATTCACTTCTCAATAGATGACAATGTTGCTCTTCAATTGGCTGACAGGGTGTGCAGATCTGTGACAGCTTGTCTCACTCTCCTGCAGCTGCTCCCACATCCCCCCCCGCCACCCCCAAAGCCTTCACTAATGCATGGTGCGGTACATAAAACTGGTAAGGCTCACAAGAAGCCCACTGAAATACCGGGCTTCATTGCAGTAATCAAGCACTTGAGATACTGATTTCATGTCATTTCCTCATTGCATCAGATAAAAGATCCTTAACCCAGTTTTAATATTTATGTTAGAAAACATGCTCATCAGTCTCCAATATATCTGAGTGTTGGTCAAGTTGCAGAATAGCAATAACCATTGGCAGTGTTAAAAAAATCAACATAAGTAGTGATTAAGAAAATCTTGAAATTAAAATTCTGAAGTTATTAGCCACCAGTGTTTCATCTAAAGCTGGTCGGCTGCACAGAAACCCACAAGTTCCAATGCCAGTTGCACAAAAGCCAACTCCTTTAAACTACCACGTGCGGGTGACCGCATTAAAAAAAAAAGGGTTGTACATTTAAACAAATTACCCATGCACTCCAGAACAAAAAAATTAGGGGGGGGGGAACTTTTGCACTAACCTTATTTTTGAATTGTCAAATGGCAATCAGGAATTGAGTAAAAGCATTCACTAATGGTTAAGATAAAGTCTTCTAAAACTTCTAATTCTGGTGTTTGAGAGAGAAGTAGGCAGAATTCACAGGGCATATTCCAAATGTTAACAAGATGGTGGGGTGGGGGGAGAAATCAGATTTTTAAAAGCAGCTAGCTCAAGTTCAGCATTGGCAAAAGCCTGGAACGATCATCTCTCCATTCTCTCACCCTTAAGTGCTTGCCAGTGTGCAGGGTGGCCACAAAAACAAGAAATTAAGGGACTGTGAAAAGTGGTTAAGGTGAAGAATCTGCTCAGTTGTCCCTTACACTTAAGTACTCTCACCACTGAGCATTTCAAAGTATTTATAAAGAGTGCATAAAAATTGTACATAAGTGATTTAGATAAAAACAAACTGCGGATGCTGGAAATCCAAAACAAAAACAGAATTACCTGGAAAAACGCAGCAGGTCTGGCAGCGTTGGTGAAGAAGAATGATTTAGTGGCTGGTATGAGCAATGCAACAACCACTTACTTTCCTTCTATAGGTTTAAAGTTAATACACAAGTGTTCATCTTCCTGTGCCAGATATCCAAAGTTTTCATAACATTAGTGAATATACAGTGTATAAATGTAATTATATTTCCAACTTTTAATTCCCCTTAACCAGTTAGTTTAACTGAAACAAGAATACCACCTTACCTGTACCTAACGAATGAAGGACAAGAAGCTTTAAGCAATAGAAATGAATTTTATAATGAAAATCAGCCTTGAATTTCAGATGAAACGCCATGAATAGGCCATGCCAACTCTTCTGCAGCTTTGTGGAGATCAGTATGAACAGACGACAAGCAAGAACAGTATTGCTGGTTCCTTATGTGGTGAATAACCTCCATTTAGAGGCACTACTGTACATCATTACTGAAGTTTCTTCAATACCTACAAACAATTAACAACAGGCACAATACCCAAAATTCGGTTGTCCAAAAACCGAACATTTTTGAAGTGAAACGCTGGTCTAGTTACAGGGTGTGTTTTAGAGTCTGTTACCACTTTCAGGGTGTGTATTAATATCAGGATCTGTTTAATTTCAGGGACATTATATTCCAGGCTCTTTATTAATTTCAGGCACTATACGGGTCAGATGTCCAAAATCTGATATCCGGCATGGTCTCGGTCCAGAGAGCGCCGAGTTTTGGACATCGTACCTGCAGTGCAGCAGAGACAGGAAGATAAAAATTCCTTCTAAACTTGTGCAGGTTTAAGTCTATAACCCTCCTGAAGCCACATTAAATCATCCTGTTGACTCTCAAGTGCTAAATCCAAAGCACTGTGTTACTAAGCAGTATCAAACTACATCTAGAGATACACATAAAGATTAAACATACACACATGTATTAAAAATCTGTGCACACTTCAACTTTATCCCATTATAAAAGTCTATGCCTGAAGTTATAAAGAAAATGCATCTGTGGCCTCATCATTCTGTAATTATACACAACCACCACCTCCCCAACAACCCCCCAAGTTCCACAGATACCTTGCAGCACCACTACCAGTGGGCATGAGAGGCTGAAGTTGTAATTGCAGTTTGAATGTTTCCACATCCAATTTTCCCCAGTTACCATGCCATGAAAAATTGTTCCACCAGTTCAGCAAAGGCCAGAACATTCCACATCAGGACAGCATGGTGAATCAGTGTCTTGGCTAGCTGGGATACTCTTCAACAGCCAGATTTAATTATTTCCAGTAGCCAGAACAAGACTGCTTTTTAGTGGATTTACAGAGTTCTTCAGTTGAATATTTTACTGACCTGTTGGTTGGCAGCTTCATCTTATAGTTCTTAAACCACTGTTGCTATAAGTGTGCTTCCTCCCATCATTTTGTAAAGCTGTGCAAATGAGCTGCTCTATTCAGCTTCTGTTCATTCTCAACATTCACATTATTATTGTAGTGCAATTAACACATTACCACAAAAGAAAAGCTACTGAAAGACCCAATCATTCACCAAAGTTTTTAAAACTTAAGAAATGCATTACTATGCACGAGAACTCTCATTACAAACCTGTCTGGTCCAAAAGGAAATTAATGAAGGTTCTGAGACCTCAGTGGATAAGCACGCGATGATGCAGTCAGATAGTGTGCCAGTTGACTAAAACAACACCACTAGAATAAAAGCTTCCATGTGAATCTATACGTACAAAGCTCTATTCAGATCTCTCAGAGAAGACACTAACCATGTTGCTTTCTCTACAAGCAAGGGAAAAAAAATCAGAGGATGCAAACCACACTGTTTTCGCACAACTCCTGCTGTCAGCATATGGGTGGCACTTTGACAAGGATTTGTAAGCAGATTTCCTACTTAGTCTTTTGGTTAGGTAATAGTGTATTCTGCTGACTGAAGAGGAGAAACGCTTGAGCTGGGCAGAAAAGAGTGGATTAAATATAAAATGAAGACATGAGCCCATAATAAGAACTAAAAAATGCATACAGGTCACTCAAATTTAGCAATTCTTCAAGGACAAAGAAATAACAATGTCTTACTAGACTGAAATAATAACAGAAAATGCTAGAAATACTCCACAGGTCAGGCAGCATTTATGGAGACAGAAACATAATGAATGTTTCAGGTCTGTAACTTTTCATCAGAGCTGATCAGTTCTTACAAAAATGTCACAGACTTGAAATGTTAACTGTTTCTCTTGCCATAGATGTTGCTTGATTTGAATATTCCCAGCATTTTCTGTTATTATTTCAGATTTCCAACACTCATGGTATTTTGCTTTAATTCTAGCTAGGCAGTTTGATCTTTGTAAGGGAAAATAAACTGAATGTTGAAAATTACTGGATGATACATACACGGTTTGTAAAAAACTGAAGTGGATATCAGAGTCTTTTCTGGTTTTACAGCGTTGTAATTATGATCAATCGTCCAAGTCCCTGCAACATCGGTCGATACAGTTTCCTTTTGTGATGGCATGGGGCTTTTATGGACCAATACTACCAATTTTCTGGTTGGAATTTCTTTCGCATTTAATTCTTCAGTTTTGTGAGGACCTGCTGCTGGCGGTTTCGAATTCGCCTGTAACAACAATATTTTAACACAAGAACATAATAATAGCAAGATCACAAACTCTAGCAATTATTAATTTAACATGACTTTTATGTAATAATTTCAAATAATTATTCAACCTGTGCAAAAGATGAAAATATAATCAAGAAAACGAACGTGGAGATATCAAACTTGAACAGACTTCCTATACCCCCACCAAGTATAATCCTTAACTCGCTCCCATGATTACCTCAAATATTACAGCCTCCAATGCTTATAGTGGGTGAGTCGATGTTAATGTGATTTGCCCGATTTAGGCAGTGGACATTACAAGTATCGGGAAGACAGGAAGCAGCTGTGCAACTAACAATAACTATTCCAGGTCTCAGGTCTATGTTGACAACTTCCCAATTCCTGACTACAGTAATGCAGCTTAGTGGCATTAAAAATCTATTTCAAGGTAGCTATAGCATGAACCTGGCAATACCGAATACAACAGGAAGAGGACTGAAATGGCAGAGCAATAAAGAAAAACACCATGACAAAGTTTTCCAATATGCTTCAATATGATTTAAGTATCACTTCTGCGATTGACTCCAATGGAAATGACAAGTGTTAAGCATCATTTTCTCAATATAGGCAGCTGTCCCTGGACAGTCTAAGTGGTGCAGACAGTCAAAGTTTTACTGTGTACAGCAAAAAATAATCTCAAAGATCACTTGCTGCAGACGGCTAAATGCTCACGTTCAATGGACATCCCAGCTCATCCCTGAAGACAATCTCTGGGTCCTCAAACCTCGCCCTCTTGTAAACATTCTTGCCTCTTCCTTTTAATTGTTAAATACTATGATTATTACATTTCTTTTCTTTTTCATTCCTCCAAGTGTTTTGACATTATGGGCACTTTAAGCAGGAGCATGTGGCGCAAACTCTGGAAATATCCCAGAAATACAAGTGAGGCACCAAGATTGTGGATATAGTGCATAGCTGGACCATTTCTTTCACTTCTGTGCCTAGGAAATAGGCTCAATTTAATTAAGCTTTAAAAGATCTATCCAATGTTTAATCACGTTTGCTAAACAGGTTCAAAGTAATATTGGTGCCATCCAGGCTCAATATTGCCAACCCATTTAACACAGGTTCCCACATAGAGCAGGTAAAAGCTCAAGCCTATGGTGTTGATGCATTTCTTCTCATCTTGCAACTGATAGAACCACAGATGATGTTTTGCTTGAAATTTAATTTGATTTGTTTCATTGGTTTCCTTTTTTCCCTTTCTCTATTCTTGATTTGTTTGCATTGTACATGGAGCTCTTCTATGGTTTTAACATTACTTTGTCTTTTACCATTTCATTGAAAGTCTTTTATTTCATCAAATAGCCTTTTAAGCAGTTTGAAAGTCAATTAATCCATGAACTCTGATTGATTCTTTCCACCTCCCACTTTTTAACAAACCGCATGGAAAAGCCCATCATAGGGGCTACACTTGAAATGTAACTTATCAGCTCTCTCTACAGATGCTGACAGACCTGGTATGTACTCCCAGCATTTCTAGTTTAATTTATCAACTTAATCTAGTTCTTTTCCTGGTGGAGCCCTACACTAGTAGTTTCCATGGACAACATAAATACACTTGAGCATTCAACATTTGCATACCCCAAAATAGATGATTGTCGAATTGACACCTGTGTAGTTTTAACATCTCTCCCTGTCTAAAGAAAATGTATATTCACAAGTGCACCAGCAGGATGTATTAATGCAGATTTATTTTCAAAAAGTATAATATCAACAGTTGTTGCTGTAGCCCAGTAAAATTTGAACCCAAGCAAAATAAGTTATGCCTGTTAAATTATAAATCAAACTTAGGAGCACTTACACATTTAATTGTTGGTAGCCATTAAATTTTTAGAATTATCTAAATAATCCGAATTGACTGTCTTCTCAGCAGAATCTGTCATTTTGATAAAGCAGTACTATGTAAATATTATGATAAAGGTGGATTTTCACTATGTGGCTTGCTAATTAATACAATGTTATTTTAAAAGCAAAGGTCAGCACTTGCATCCATGTGTACATCTAATGTAGAAAGCAGCATGAAATAAAGCAATAAAGCATTTATATAGAAACGGGTTTCAGCTGGAGTTGACAGGTCAGTTATATGTGCAAAGGAAATTTTAAAACAAACCTTGGTGTTAATTATTCATTCGTTCCTCTTTGTACCCAGATGTCTGACCTTCAATATTTAAGTGAAAGTAAGACTCTGGAGGAGTTTTTAAGCGCACATGAAAGTAAACAAATCACGTCTAGTACTATTAAGATTTACGAAGTACTTAAGATTAGGTGCTGTGAGGAATATTATTCCCTTACTCAGGGGTGAATTTGTAAGGACTGTCACAAGAAAAGTAAATTGAAGAAGTATAAAAGGAAGGGTTATGGAAATTGTATTCCACTACACAGTGTGAAACACTAATAGAATTTACATTTTACATAATAGAATTACAAATACGTAAATAAGCTCTGTTACATTAAAAACAAATTTTAGAACTTAAAAACTAATGAAACATATTAGCAAGTTCTTCTCATCCACTTACAAAGGTGCATTATTTGAGTGTTGAATATGTTTTTTATCTTATTTGAATCTTAGTACTTATATTATTTAAATTCTAAAAACAAAATTGATTCGTAGCATAAAACTGAAGTGATCTTTCTCTGGTGTACATTATTTAGATAATTCTAAAAATTTAATGGCTACCAACAATTAAATGCGTAAGTGCTCTTAAGCTTGATTTATAATTTAACAGACATAACTTAATTTGCTTGGGCTCAGATTTTACTGGGTTCCAGCAACAGCTGTTAATATTATATTTTTTGAAAGTAAAACTGCATTAATACATCCTGCTGGTGCATTTGTGAAAATACATTTTCTTTAGACAGGGAGGGATGTTAAACCTACACAGGTTCAGTCCCAGCTGGAGCAGTGCGTCCAATTCTGGGTATCACACTCAAGGAAGGATATGAAGGTTTTGGATTGGGTCCAGAAGATTTACTAAAATTGCTCCGAGGATGCGGGATTAGAGTTATGTGGTTAAGAATGGAGTAGTTGGGGTTTATCTTCATAGAGCGGAAGGCGGCGAAGGAGAAATTTAATAAGGTGAGTTGAAAATCATAAAAGGTTTAGACAGAGTAAGTAAAGTGAAACAGTTTCCGATGGTCATAAAGTCAATATCCAGAGGGTAGAGATATAAGGATAACTGGAAAAAGAACTAGAGACAATATGAGGAAAGACATTTTCTACAGAATGAACAGGCCAAAAGGCTTCCTTCTTGCTGCATTATTCTACAATTTTATGAATCTATATGTGCACTGGAGAGCTGCAGAGAAGGTGTTCAGTGAAGAGGGGAGGTGGAATTTTTTCATTTCTACCTTTCCTCAGTAAGAAAAGCTGTGGGTCTTGCTAAGTGGGGCCTGGTGAGTATTTCTTCTGTCCTTAATATTCCCTAAACTAGAGGAAATAAAAGTAAAGAGTAATTTAAGGGCAAGTCATGGCAAGGCAGCTCAGCCAAATGGAATGCTCCTCCTGTGTGATGCGGGAAGTCAGGGCCACTTCCAGTGTCCAGGGCAACCACCTATGCAGGAAGTATCTCCATCTATAGCTACTCCAAATCAGTGTTTCGGAGCTGCAGCTGCAGTCACTGTGGATCATCTGCAAGGCTGAGATCTTTGTGGATAGCACATAAAGTGAGATGGTTACACCACAGGTAAAAAGTGCACAGGTAGAAAGGGAATGGGTGACTGCCAGACAAAGTAAAAGCACTGGATAGGTAGTGCAGGAATCCCCTAGGTCCATCTCCCTCTCCAACAAATTTTCCATTTCGGATACTGCTGGGGGAGATGGTTTCTTAGAGGAATGCAGCAAGAGCCAAGTCTGTGGCACCACGAGTGGCTCAGCTGCACGGGGCAGGAATGGCAAGAAAAAAAGTGCAAGAACAATAACGATAGGGGATTCTATTGTAAGGGGAACAGACAGACATTTCTGCAGCTGCAGACATGACACCAGGATGGTATGTTGCCTCCCTGGGGCCAGGGTCAAGAATGTCACTGAGCGGCTGCAGGACATTCTGAACGGGGAAGGTGGACAGCCAGAGGTCGTAGTTCATATTGGTACCAATGACATAAGCAAAAAGAGGAATGACGTCCTGAAAGCAGAATATAGGGAACAAGGAAATAAATTAATAAGGACCTCAAAGGTAGCAATCTCAGGATTACTCCCAGTGCTACGTGCTAGTGAGATCAGGAATAGGAGAATAGACCAGATGAATGCGTGGCTAGAGAGATGGTGCAAGAGGGAGGGATTTAAATTCATTGGGACTGATTCTGGGAAGAAATAACACCTTTACAAGCTGGGCAGGTTGTACATCAGCAGGACTGGGACCAAAATCCTCGGACACCAAGGTTCCTCAGACAGCACCTTCCAAACCCACGACCGCAACCATCTAGAAGGACAAGGGCAGCAGATAGAGGGAACACCACCACCTGGAAGTTTCCCTCCAAGCCACTCACCAACCTGACTTGGAAATATATCGCTGTTCCTTCACTATCCTGGGTCAAAATCCTGGAACTTCCTCCCTAACCGCACTGTAGGTGTACCTACACCACATGGACTGCAGTGGCTCATGAAGGCAGCTCACCACCACCTTCTCAGGGCCAATTAGGGATGAGCAATAAATGCTGACCTAGCCAGCAAAGCCCACATCCCTTGAATAAATAAAAAAAAATTCACGAGTATGTGGGGGGAGGGTTTAAACTAGAGTGCCAGGGGTATGGAAACCTGAGTGAGGGGACACACAAGAGAAGGAAACAAATATATGAATGAAAGACAAAAAAGTGGAAGGCAAAGGAAACAAGGGCTAACAGCAAATTGGGCCATAAAAAATGTGTAAAAGTGCTAAAAAGACAAGTCTAAGGGCACTGTATCTGAAAATATAGAGAATTTGCAATAAAGTAGCCAAACTAACAATGCAAATAGATGCGTACAATATGATTACGACTGCAGAGACATGGCTGTAGGGTAACCAAGGCAGGGAACTGAATATCCAAGGATACTCTATATTTAAAAAGGGCAAGCAAAAAGGAAAAGGATGTGGGGTGACATTATTAGTTAAGGATGAGAGGATATTGGCTCAGAAAATCTAGGGTCAGAATTTTACAACCCTAACCCAGTGGGGGCGGGGGTCATAAAATGCAACGAGCCATTCTAAACTCTATTGACTTGGGCAGGAATATAAAATCCCGCTTCCATAAAATTCCACCCTAGGTGTAGAATTAGTCTGGGTGGAGCTGAGAAGCAACAAGCGGCAGGAAACATTAATGGGAGTTGTCTACAGGCCTCCAAACAGTAGTGATAAGGTAGAGGACGACATTGAAAAGGCAATTAGTGATTCATGTAATAGGGGTGCTACAGTAATTGTGGGTAACTTTAATCTACATATGGACTAGGCAAACCAAATTAACAACAATAACTGTGGCAGATGAATTCCTGGAGTGTGTTCGAGATGGTTTTTCAGACCAGTACGTCGAAGAGCCAACTAGGGAACAGGCTATCCTAGATTTAATATTGTGCAATGAGAAGGGGTTAATTAACAATCTTGTTGTGCGGGGTCCCTTAGGGAACAGGGACCATAACATGAAAGCATTCTTCATTAGGAGGGAAAGTGAAGTGGTCCAATCAGAAACTAGAGTCCTAAATCTAAACAAAGGAAACTACGATGGTACAAAATGTAAGTTGGCCAAGATAGATTGGGGAACTTAATTAGAAGGCATGACAGTAGATAGACAATGGCTAATATTTAAGGATAAAATGTACAAATTTGAACAGTTATACTGTCCTTTCTGGTGCAAAATCACAACAGGAAAAGCGACTCAACCACAGCTAACAAAAGAAATTAAGGATAGTATTAGATCCAAAGAGAAGTCATATAAAGTTGCTAGGAAAAGTAGCAAGCCTGAAGATTGGGAGCAGTTTAGAATTCAGCAAAGGAGGGCCAAGAAATTGATTAAAAGGGGAAAAATAGAATGAGAGTAAACTTGCAAGGAACATAAAAGCAGACTGTAAAGACCAGTGTGTAAAAAGAAAAAAATTAGTGAAGACAAATGTAGGTCCCTTACAATCCAAAACATGAGAATTTATAATAGAGTAAAAGGAAATGGCAACTACTTTAGTTCTGTCTTCACAAAAGTCGACACAAATAACTTCCCAGAAATGCTAGGGAACCAAGGATCTAGTGAGAAGGAGGAATTGAAGGTAAATTAGTATTACTAAAAAAAATAGTGCTGGAGAAATTAATGGGACTGAAAGCCGATAAATCCTTAGGGCCTGATAATCTACATCACAGGGTACTAAAGGAGCTGGCCATGGAAATAGTAGATGCGTTGGTCGTCATCTTCCAAAATTCTGTAGATCCTGGAACAGCCCCGGCAGATTGGAGGGTGGCAAATGTAACCCCACTATTTAAAAAAAAAATTCACGAAGACAAACGTAGGTTCCTTACAGTCCGAAACGGGTGAATTTATAATAAGGAAATGGCAGAGCAATTAAATGACTACTTAAGTTCCGTCTAGGTGGTGGTAGCATAGTGGTATTGTCACTGCACTAGCATCCCAGAGGCCCAGGGTAATGGTCTGGGGGTCTGGGTTTGAATCCCACCACGGCAGATGGTGAAATTTGAATTCAACAAAAATGTGGAATTAAATGTCTGATGATGACCATGGAACTATTGCCGATTGTTGTAAAAACCCATCTGGTTCACTAATGTCCTTTAGGGAAGGAAATCTGCTGTCCTTACCCGGTCTGGTCTACATGTGGTCAATGTGGCTGAGTCTTAAAAACAGGCAATGAGGGATGGAAAATAAATGCTGGCCTAGCCAGTGACGCCCACACCCATGAATGAATAATATAAAAAAGGGAGGGAGAAAACAGGGAATTACAGGCCGGTCTGTCTAACATCAGTAATAGGGAAAATGCTAGAGTCTATTATAAAGGATGTGACAACAGGGCACTTAGCAAATATCAATGGGGTTAGGTAAAGTCAACATGGATTTATGAAAGGGGAATCATGTTTGATAAGCCTAAGTCTTTTGGAGGACGTAACTAGCAGAATAGATAAGGGAGAATCAGTGGATGTAGTGTTTTGGATTTTCCGAAACCTTTTGATCAAGTCTCACAAATATGCGTAAAATTAAAGTACATGGGATTGGGGGGTAATATGTTGGCATGGATTGAGAATTGGTTAGCAGACAGGAACACACAGTAGGAATAAATGGGCCCTTTTCAGAATGGCAGGTAGTAACTAGTGGGGTACCTCAGGGATCAGTGCGTGGGCACCAGCTATTCACAATATAAACAAATGATTTGGATGAGGGAACCAAATGTAATATTTCCAAGTTTGCTGACGACACAGAACTTAGTGGGAACAAGAGTGGTAAGGAGGATGTAAAGAGGCTTCAAGGTGATTTAGACAGGTTGAGTGAGTGGGCAAATACATGGCAGATGCAGTATAACGTAGATGAGTGTGAAATTATCTACTTCAGTAGTAAAATCAGAATGGCAGAGTATTATTTAAATGGTGATAGATTGGGAAATGTTGATGTATAAAGGGACTTGGGTGTCCTTGTACACCAACCACTGAAAGCAAGCAGGCAGGTGCAGCAAGCAGTTAAGGCAGCAAAGGGCATATTGGCCTTCATTGCAAGAGGACTTGAGTACAGGAGCAAGAATGTCTTACAGGGCCTTGGTGATACCACGCCTGGACTGTGTGCGCAGTTTTGGTCTCCTTACCTAAAAAAGGATATACTCGCCACAGAGGAAGTGCAGCAAAGGTTCAGCAGGCTGATTCCTGGGATGGCAGCATTGTTGCATGAGGAGAGGTTGGGTTGACTAGGCCTACATTCACTGGAGTTTAGATAAATGAGAGGGGATCTCATTGAAATTTATAAAATTCTGACAGGGCTGCAGGGATGAGATTTCCTCTGGCTAGGGGAGTCTAGAATAAGGCGTCACAATCTCAGGACTACGGGGTAGGCCATTTAGGGCTGAGATGAGGAGAAACTCTTCACTCAGTGGTGAACCTGTGGAATTCTCTACCACAGAAGGCTATGCAGGCCAAGTCACTGAATATATTTAAGGAGGAAATAGATAGATTTCTAGAGTCTAAAGGCACCAAGGGGTAGAGGGAAAGAGCATGAGTATGACACTGAGATAGAGGATCATTCATGATCATATTGAATGGTGGAGCAAGCTCGAAGGGCCGAATGACTTACTCCTGCTCCTATGTTCTATGTGCAACTTACTGTCCAGATTGCAATTCCTTCCAATTTAGGTTTTTCTACTTGCTCTCTAAAATCGGATGTAACCACATTTTTCTCCAACACTAAAACAATGAATGCCCATATGGCAAGGTCAAACATAGTAAGAATATTTCAAATAGTTAAGTAAATGATTCATTCCAGCATTTTCAAAATACGTGAAGAAAATGTTGTTTGCAGATCACAAAATGAACAGCATTGTTATAGTGCATAAGGAGGAAAGGCTAGAAGACAGTTCGTTAAGCTGCAGTAGCTGGGAATCAGCACAGGTTTCATACCAAAACTCAGATCAGGAGCTGGTTTTCCAAAGAGGCACTGTGCCAACATTACCTTGGCAAGCATGATCATCATCATTCTGCACTTGTCTTTTATTCCACACTTGATGACTACAAGAAAGGTGAAGTGTACACAAGAGCCACAAAATTCAAACAGCTGTACATAAGTAGTTACTGTTTTGCTGTGAAATCTATTATGCAACACAAATCGATGGGATTCTACTTCACCTATTTCTACACCTAAAATGCTTTCCACAATATTGTTCAACCCTAACCAATTATTTCCCACTAAGTGCTCCTTATAGCCAATAATTAATGTATTAATTTTATTCTACACAATATACATCTGGGTACAAATAGATTTATCTTTGTATTAATGATTTCTCTTTACCTCTGCAAGGGACTTGGATGAAGCCACCTTCTCCGCCTTTGATTTTCCTTTTGTCTTTTGTTTCTGATCCTTCGCCTGGCTGAGTGATTTCATAGTGGCTGCAGCATGTTTGAGTATGCAGGCACTGCTGCAGTACACAGAGTCAGTAGAGGCCAGGTTGGCACAGCCAGGCCCAATACACTTTGGCACTGCAGGAATTTCCACTGTCTAATAAAAACAAGTCACCAATATTTATCAATAGTATATTTGTGCACCACTGCATAATTCAACCACTGAACACATACAGTTATGTAGTGGTATAAAGATTATGTCCTCAGGAAGAGTTAGAAAAACAACTCACCCATTTGGCTGGGGGGGGGGGGCTGCTGCTGCAAGAGCGGGAAACATGGTGTGCGGGGTGACTGAATTCAGTGGGAGCCAAAATTTCAGTTTCCCAATGGTGAGTTGAGATGCAGAGATTAAATCAGTGGTATGTTTGTGGTGTCTGGTGGGTTCCCACTCAATGCTTCGGCATTCCATGAAATATTCAGTTTTAATTTTTTTTTAAATTGCGAGCCATCTTCAAGATAAAATCAGTGGCACACGAGAATCGCATGGAACCCGGTTCACGTTCACTTAAAAGTGGTGTGCAACAGTTGGCTTTGTGCAGCTGTGCCTGAGGTCAATGGTTTTTCTTTTTGAACTCTGCAGCACAAGGGTAGAGAGCAGGAGAATGGCAGCTTGCATGGAGGCTCAGGGCTGGCAAGGGTGAGTTGGTGATGGTTGGGGAGAAGGGGGGGAAATCTGTGGAATGGGGGCCGGAGGAATGGAGGGGAGATCCAAAGGAGGGCAGAGGCTGGGGGTACGGAGCAGTGAAAGATGGAAGGTCCTGGTATTCTGGATGTGGTGGGGGGAGTGGGGGGAACAGTCACTCAAGGTAAGAAAATAAGGGGCCCAAAGGGCGGTGTCAGTTCTGGCCACTTGTCGGGTCCATCTCAGGGTGTAGGCTGGCAGAGTCTTTACTTTGAGTGGGCTT
Source organism: Carcharodon carcharias (assembly GCF_017639515.1). Lineage (NCBI taxonomy): Eukaryota > Metazoa > Chordata > Chondrichthyes > Lamniformes > Lamnidae > Carcharodon > Carcharodon carcharias. Next base: position 7,756,369 of record NC_054480.1, on the reverse strand, counting down.
TGAGTGCACCTACAACATTTCAATTATTCCTATTGAGAGTGATCTCGGACAACGTTCTTTACAATGCACAGAAGGGAGGGGCTAGCTGAGCCTGCAAATTCAACCATGTCCCAGAGTGGCGAGTACAATACTAGATACTAACATGATCATTGAGTAAAGAGTGAATGCAAAAACACAACTGTTTCTTCCACAATAAAGGAAATGTCCCTAACTACCCTGTGACCATCAATGCACACCAACCATGAGGCATGCCAGTACACTTAACTAGTCTTAACGAATAGCAATGATACACAAATGAATAAAGTAAAACCAATATAATGAAGAAACATTTACAAGTGAAATTTAAACTTGAAAAACACCCATGCTACCTTTGCGCTCTCAATAGGTCTTATGTTAATGGCAATGGGGCTGGGCAGCAAAGTTATGGCCCTGATGAAGAGCCTCCCAGTTTGTCCAGGAGGTTCTTGTATAACCTGCCCATACCTGCTGCATTGGCAGCTTCCAGGTTTCACCACTGAAAACCTTCCCCCACCATACAATCGTATGTGTCTCCCATGCATGCCAGCGGCACTTTAAATTTAAACATCGAATCAGCAAAAAGCAAGAAAGCAGTAGTACCCACTTCCTGTTCTGGCTTTGGGAATGGCACATCACAGTTAAAATTCCGCCCATTAAGTGTAGGGCTTGATAAGGAGCTATAATTTATAATGAAACCAATTGATCACTGTTTCATGCTCACAATCAAAAAACACACTCCAATTAGTTAACCAAGATTCAAATACGAGAAAAGCCAAAGTGCTAACCTTAAATAATGCTAAAAAAAATCTTAATATAATAAAAGAAACAAAGTTCTGATATTGTTTTTATCCATTACTAAATGGATTCTTTAAATTGAAAAATCACTAGGTAAAGATGGGTTTTTGTGCCATCCTCTAACATATTTCTACAGAAAAGGCAATGATCATGACTTCTTTTAGAATTAAAAGATCAGTTTGAGTAATTCAAAGTCTTGAAATGTTATTGGCATTACGTGAAAATATAACAGAGGGAAGGAAGAAAGTCAGTGCAAGTTCTTATTCCTAACGAGCTCTGTGTCCAAAGACTTCTGCTAGAAAGCAGCCATATTGGATGAGGGTAGGATAAAGGAAGAATGGATACTTGGACATGCTACCTTTGCGCTCTCAATAGGTCTTATGTTAATGGCAATGGGGGTATCCAAACATTTGTGGAACCATTAAACAGTTCTCTGGGTAAAAAAAGAAGCAAGGGGGTGAAAACTGTTAAAAATAAAGCCTTTTGATTTCAATAGAAGCTAAAAGAGTTGAAGTAATACAAAGGGCAGTGCATTTGCGTAAACTATTTTACATAACTTTATTTTTTTTAGTCATGGGATGTGGGCATCGCTGGCTGGGCCAGCATTTATTGCCCATCCCTAACTGTCCTTGAGAAGGTTGTTTCAAGGCCTTCTTGAACCGTTGCAGTCCATATGGTGTAGGTACACCCATAATGCTGTTAGGGAGGGAGTTCCAAGGCTTTGACCCAGCGACACTGAAGGAATGGCAATATATTTCCACGTCAGGATGGTGTGTGGTTTGGAGGGGAACTTAGTATCAAACCCAGAATAAGGTTAATTTACCGCTAAGGTTCACGTCACGCTACTTGGGGAGATTACTCCTAGTCAACTATCACAATTATGAAGTATATAAAATTGTTATATTTTGGGATTGCAGCTTTATATTTAAGGGGGGGTCATATGATCTGTCCTGAAGTCTGCCCAACAGTACACCTGAGTGGTGAGATTGTTAGAAATCAAAGGAAGGTTTAGATTATTTTACTGACAACAGTATGACAATAATTTATGCTTGGAAATAATGGCAACAGTCTTTTAAGTTTACTGTGAGTGGACTCTGGGTCTCCTAAAGTGTCTAAATGGTGCTGTTGGTATCAGGTTGTAAGCAACTGTGTTGTAAACTGTCCATTTACTTCTCAGATGAAAGGGACTTGGGATCAAGGATAGCTGATTAGCATCTCTACCTAGGTACAAGGTTAATGTGAAAGAGGACTGGGGAAGCTATTTTTGAGATCAGGTTACAGGCTTCCCTACAAACCAATGAATACCTCAGGCAGACAGCAGAAATTTTGTGTGGTTAGCAGACAGAAAAGGCTGCTTAGTTTTGAGAGTTTCCTTAGCCAGATGCAGGAGAAAGGCAATCTCTTGTTGAAGAGATGCATCCTGTAGCCTTCTACTGATTCCAGGAGATTTATTCTCCCTTGGCTGGGGGGGAAAAAAAGAATTATCGGAACAGGTTTTACTGTTGGTGTTGGCTTTTGGGAACTCCCCAAAAACTGAAAGGGCCTGGAGATGGTCACTACAAGTTACAACTTGGTGAAACAAGGAAATGAGAACCCACTGTAATTTCGTGGAGAGTGCATTGTCTGATAAGTATAAAAGGGGAATGTTCCTCTCTTTGTATGCAACTTGCTAGACTACAAAGAAAATAATGTTCAGTCAATAATGCTTTTAGTCATTTGTTACAGTTAAAGTTTTAAAACATGAAATCTTGCCACGTCATTCTCAGCTACGAACAGGAAGTTCGAATCTCTAAGTTATAGATCTCTACGGGGATTGTAACGCAACATACGAACTTATCTACCGCAGGAAAGCAAGATGTGCACTTCAGTAAAGGTGAAACAATACTTGTGCTATGAAGCAAAATGATATGCCTGAATTGATTGCAAACCATCTAAATGCATGTAGACAGTTCTAAACAGCATACCGGCTTAAATATTTTAATTTTCTTCTTGCCACTTGGATTGACTGCTTTCTCAATCCTGCCTTTTATTCCCTGATCAGTGGGAGAGTTTCCATCTCGCTTTTCTACTGTTGAACTGGGGTCGTCGTTGCTTGCCAGCATTGATTTGCTTTCCTGTTGACCAGACCTCATTTCTGCGGTGCCTGAACCTTTGCTTGGAGAGGGACTACAATCAGGACAAATGTAGTCTTCTCCATTGCGCTCCAGTAAGCGTCCTCTTGCCATTGTAATTCCCACACAGTCGCCATGGAACCATTCTTCACAGCGATCGCAACAGATCATAAATCTGCCAAGAAACTCACAATCAGCACACTACACACCGATATTACCATATAAATCAGAAACCAGTCTCGGCATGGATAAAATATCCTCCAAATAAACAAAACTCATTCTGTAAATATGGAGTATTAGTTGCAATTTATAATAGTCTTCTACTGTACAATGTGGGGAATTATGAACAGTAGCAATAATATAAATTCCAAAAAATGCTGATGTGCTTTGGAAAATGTAAAACAACTGTGCAAATTTTTAAAAAACTTTAAAATGTGCAAGGTCTACTGAAAAAAAAATTAAAGACCTGCACAGATTTCTTTTCAGAGTTAAATCTTTTCACTAACCTTTTACAATTTGATGGACCAAGTAACAATTTTCCATATCAAAGTAAAATTGAGTTCTTAGCTAGACTTAAGTTAAATGGATTTAGATGGATGGTTTTTATATTCAGCTCAAGTGAAAGCATTTTGCAGCTTACTTACTGAAAATTAATCCTGCAGCATTTGATCTTTTACTTGAAAATCAACATTTCAGTATTTTTCCGATCAGGCATGCTCAGACAATTTTCAGCTGATCACTTCTGTCTAGATACAATGTACTACCAAGAAATCTGGATAAGACCACATGTGGCAACATTACAAAGTCTATAATGCTGCTGAAAAGCTGGCTTTTCTGAACCAGGACACAGGTACACTCTAATCCTGCAAAACTGAATATATCCTGCAAGTTACTGAAGAGTCAAAGGAACTATCACTTGGAGCCGGTGACAACTGAATCCACTCCAGCCTCCTGGACAGGTACAGGCTCCTGGCATCACCCAATCCTGAAAGAAGTCCCATGTGATTAAAGTTCCCATTTTTATTTCAAGTGTTATTTAATCTTAATCTTAACTAGCTAAGCTCCTGTTTGACTGAAGTGTGATGCCTACAAAAAACACAGGTATACAAAATTTTTCTGCTCATTTCTGATTTCCTACTATCTTAACGAGCTGTAGTTTAATTCCTCCAACTGAGAATATATTACTTTGCAGCTGCCTGAAGATATACAGAGTTAGACATTCCCTATTATGTATCAGCAGCATTTCACTAATAAGGAAAACTGTTTCTGTTTAGTTTTTAATTTGTCTGATTAATTTTGTTCGAAGCTATTTCAAGAAAGGCCAGTATAGATATCAAAAGCTTTATTCAGATGACTTTATGCTGAGTGCTATTTATAGAGGGTGAAAGGAAGAAAATCAGGCAGAGAGCTACTTTAAATAAATAGCTTGCCAGACGAATGGTCCGTTTAAACTAATTTCCGAGACTTCTAAAATAATATCCTGCTGCATTCCATTTCTTCAACTGAATATTAACCCTGTTCACGAACTCTCTCAGGTTAATGGATGAAATGATCTGAAGCTTTCAGTTTACCTAAGAATTATGCTCGTGCAGAGCTCAGCCTCCAGTTGAATTCAGGGCTCTTAGCCAACATCCTGAAGCTTGTAGGTTCCGAATGCTTCTCCCATTTCCATCCAACGTGCCCACCTCTGACCTACTCCCCAGCAGCCAGGCAGAACTATCAGTGAGGGAGGAACCAGCTTCAAGTGAGTTCCAACCTCACTCTTCCTTTTTTCTTTCACAGGATGTGGGCATCACTGGCTAGACCAGCATTTATTGCCCACCCCTAACTGCATTTGAAAAGGTGGTGAACCACCTTCTTGAACCGCTACCAGGTGGTGGGTACTGTGCTGTTAGGGAGGAAGTTCCAAGAATTTGACCCAGTGACAGTGAAGGAATGATGATATAGTTCCAAGTCAAGATGGTATATAGCTTGGAGGGCCTGCTATGTTACCAGTGCAGGTGTACAATAAAGTTCAATCCATGTTCAATCACCCCACAACAGCCTATTTCAAAAACTGCAACATCTCAAAACATCCCTCCCAGATGTCAACTCTTAGCTCAGTTTCCTATATTATAACAGTGACTACATTTCAAAAGTACTTTATTGACTGTGAATGGAGTTTCAATGTCCTGAAGTCGCAAAAAAAAACTATATAAAGTCTCTCTCTTCAGTGACAGCATGATACCTTTCACAATACTGTGCCCACTGACAGCACATATTGAAAAATTGAGGAATTGAGCCCTAATTTGAAGTAAAACAACATTAGAGGCTAATGAAAATCTTGGTTTTGAAAATGTAACTTCAAAATACAGACCCATGGTCAATTTTAAAACTCCTTCACTTATAAGTTAAATAGGAAAGATTGTGGGTTTAAACCTAACTTGAATTTTTAAATTCAATAGAGGTTGCCGTATAAGTGCTGAGGCACAGCCTTTCAGCAGAGGTGTTAAAATATCTATTCCCACATGTGTATATTAAGAGATCCTAAAACACTATTCTAAGTTATCCCAGTGTCCTGCCCACTGGGGCAGTTATCCCAGTATCCTCAACAATCACACCACAGGGAGATTATTTGGCCATTTATGTCACCTCTGCAACTGGGAATATCTTCGCCACCGTCATCCTGGGTTTCATGAGAAGGCAACAAACATGACACTTCAAAGTAAAACTTTGGAATTAGAGTTAAACTGCTTGACAACGGTAAACTGATTGCATCAAGTGACAGCACAAAAAGTGCAGTCATGATGTAAATAAAGCAACGATTCATTAATAAATGGAGGTATAAACTAGGCTGTTGCTTCAATGTTCATATTTGCCTTATATTTTGAAGACATGCTTATACACACAACTTTCTTAAACCCAGCACCTACCTGTTGTTATGTGGTTGCCTACATATACAATACAATTTATCTGGGTCGTTGTAGTCATTGTCTGACTGGTTGATTGAACTTTCATCATCTTCTGTCTCTGACTTAACTTCAGATTGTGATTTGGATTCTTTTTCCTTTGAAGTGGTACCACTTTTAGTACCTTTCTTTACAGGAGTGACTATTTTCTTCTTAATTTTTGCAATGACTAGAGACTTTGATTCTTTCCTGGATTGATTTTCTTCTGTGCATGCTTCTTGCACTTTGTTTGTACTCTGTGGTGAATCAGGCTGTTCTTGACCACGCTGTTTTCTCAGCTGATTCTGCAGCTCCTTCAACGTAAGTTCATCACTGTCACTGTTGGTGCTGCTGTCTTCATCAGAGTTAGCCACCTCATTTGTTGCTTCAAATATATGAGCAGAGCCCTGGTCTGTGACCACGTCTAGAGATCCAGCACCTTTTTCATCTACTTCCACACTGCCATCAGATCCTGTCCCTGCCTCAGAAGTTGCAATGGATCCACATTCACCACCATCATCAAGGCCTGTCATTCGACGATAGCGCTTCTGAGCTGCCGAAATAAATTCCTGGACTCGGGCAGATCTTTGAGTCTGTCGTCTGCTCCTTCGCAATAAGGGGGTCAATTGGTCAGAGTTCTCACTCAGAGCAGTGTCAGAGTTCTCTGCCTCCATTGCATTCTCACGTTTTGCAATTGTTGTTTGTCGGAATCCCCATGTCTTTTTAAATTCTTTACTGCTTGGGTGGATGATTCTTGCAGACTGATCTTTGTTTTCATCCACTTTATTCTCCACCACAGATACTGTAAAAATGCAAATAAACACAGGAGGCAATCACATTGTACTTAATCAAATTTGACTTTACCACCCAAAGTATACATTCAAACCATGCTTCTATCAGGACAGGTAATGTGGGGATGGGAAGAGAGAATCTGCAGGAGCCTAGCGCTGAAAAGTGCATAGTGAGAACTGATGAACACTGGAGGTTTGTTAGATGAACCTGTGGTTTCTGAAGGGCAATGAGTTGAGCAAAGAAATCAAATACTTTAAAAAATCGCAATGGAGTAAGTTTTTCTTTAAAAACTCATTCCGAGTTGTAAGATAAACACATTAAAAATTCATTCACAGTATGTGGGCTTCACTGGCTGGGACACTTGTTCAGGGGCACTTAAGAGTCAACCACATTGTTGTGTAAAACCTGGGCTAAAGATCCAGACATAAATTCCAATTAAATAAATCTGGAATAGAACCATAGAATAGAATGGTTGCAGCACAGGTGGTGCCCATTCAGTCCCTCATGGCTATGTTAGCTCTCTGCAAGAGCTACTTAGCTAGTTCCACTCCCCAGCCATGCAATTTTTCTCTGTTCAGGTGATTATGCAAAATCCCTTGCGAAGGCCACAACTGAATCTGCCTCCATCATACTCTGTGCAGCACATTCCAGGCCTTAACCACACACTGTATAAAAAAGGCTTTTCCCTCATATCATCGTTGGTTCTTTTACAACCACCTTAAATCGGTGTCCTCTGATTCTTGACCCTTCCACCAATGGGAATAGTTTCTATTTACATTGCCTAGGCTCTGATTTTGAACACTGCTGTTAAAAAGCTAGTATCAACAATCTAGTTGACTCATAACATAGTCTGACATAGCCTAGCAAGCCATTCAGTCGTGACTGAATAAAAATGTTACGACAAAATAAGAGACTAAGAAAAGGCTAAGGAAAACACAGGGCACATGAGGATAAAATGTAAAAATATTACAAAAAAGTGAGGTATTCTACAAATACATCAGTAAAAGGGATTTGTTAAGTGTGCAATGGATCCAAGAGGAAGGGATAGCAAGTTAAAGGATCAACATAAAATGACAGTCCTTGCGTCAGTGTTTGCAACACAGGATATTAGTGAGGAGGTTAATTCCAAATTAGTTAAAAGTGAGATGACAGATAAAACAAATAAAACAACACTGTCAAAGAAGTTAGTTAAGCCATGGGAAGACAAAGTGTCAGGACACTTAGGATTTGGAGGAAATGGGGAGAGAAATAGTGGAGGACCTAGAAATGATATTTCTAGGTTCCACCGATTGTGGATATGTGCCAGAGGACTAAATACTATTTAAGAGTTAACTTAGATAATTACAGTTTAATATCTGTAGTAGGGAAAATCTTGGAATCTTTAAAGATGACATTCTTAAATTTATACATGAAGAGGAACAGTTAGAAGCAATAAACAGAGTTCAGAAAGAAAGACAGACAAATCTGATAGCATTCTTCAATAAAGTGCAGAAAATCTATTGGATAAGGTGTAAGTGATCTTTGGGAAAGCTTTTGACAAGGTATCTCCCAGCCAACCACTGGAGAAAATTAAATGATATGGAATTGGATGGATTAAAACTGGTTAGAAGGGAGGAAAGAGTATGGGTTAAGGGCAGCTGCTCAGGGTGGGTGGAAGGAGGTAGCAATGTCCCATAAGGTTTTGCTCTGCAACCGCTTCTGTTCACTGTGTACATCAATGAGCTGTATGTATTGCTAGAGGGAAGGTGTCCAAATTTTCAAACTAAAATACAACAGAAGAAATAAGAAGTCTGAGGACCAAAGGTGGCTGCAAGCAAAGGAATTCTGGTAAGATGTTGGAATGGCAAAAAAAATGTAACCAATGGAATTTAATATTAAGATAAAAGCAAAATACTCCAGATGCTGGCAATCTGAAATAAAAACAGGAAATGCTGGAAAAACTCAATAGGTCTGGCAGTATCTGTGGAGAGAGAAACAGAGTTAATGTTTCGAGTCCATATGACTTCTTCAGAGGTAAAGAGAAGTAGAAATGTGATAGACTTTACACTGCTTAAGAGAGGGTGGAGCAAGATCAGCGCTCTGTGAAAGGAGCTTTGTTCTGCTATTAACACCTTCTGCTATCTTACCTTTATGGCACTATCAGCACCTTCTTTACTCTTTACCACTACTATTAACACTCCCTTTGTCTTGTGTCCATGACATCTCTGTCAATCTCTCCTTAACTGTTACCTATCCCTGACCTTCTATCTTGCTCCACCCCCTCTTAAACAGTATAAAATCTATCACATTTCTACTTCTTTTTAGCTCTGAAGAAGAATATGAATTTAGTATCAGGCTGTGGTGGGCCACTAAACTTAAAGACTTTGAATGAGGAATGAGGGCCAAACGAATGTAGCTTCACAACATTAAAACAGCACCTCAAGTGGTCAAGGACATAAAAAAAAGCTGAGTGCATATTAAGCATAATAGTAAATTTATATAAAACTTGGGAAAAGCAGAGCTTTGACCTCCACACTATATAAGGATGTTGAGATTAAATAGCTGACTATTACTGTCAAATGGCTGTGCAAAGATTTACAGCAAGCCCACTCTATTAAATATCCACTGTTTTCATTTTGATATAAATTTTAAGGAAATAGTAGAAACTTTTGTTTTATTAACCTAACTGCTATATCCCTGCCTGAGCTTTAAACTAGGAAATAACCCTTCTTTTACATAAAGCTAATCAACAGGCACAGTAACAAGGAAGTGATGGGAGAACGATGAGGGGAGATATGGCGATGAATGGAGATTAGAAGAGTGAGAGAATAAGAGGAAAGATTACCAGAGCAGTGTGAGCATACAAGATGTAGAACCAAAGAAAGGCAGGTGGGGAAAACATAGAAAGCAAGGGAAAGACATGGAAGATGAACTCACCTAACTCAGGGCATTACAGGGGAGATGGTGGTATAGTGGTAATGTTACTGGACTAGTAATCCAAAGGACTAGGCTAATGGTAGCAGCTGGAGTTTAAATTCAGTTAGTAAACTTGGAATATAAAGCTAGTTTAAGTAATGGTGACCATGAAAACTGTCACCAATTGTCATAAAGACTCAGCTGGCTCACTGATGTCTTTTAGGGAAGGAAGTCTGCCATCCTTACTTGGTTTAGGGGCTGTGCGTGATTCCAACCACAGCAATATGATTGGCTCTTAATTGCCTCTGAAATGGCCTAGCAAGCCACTCAGTTCAAGGACAATTGGGAATCTGCCTTGCCAGCAACATCCACATCCCATGAAAGAATACAAAAAAAGGTTTTTTTTCCCAAGGAAGTGGAGTATTAAACCTTCTAACCTAGAGGGAAGTAAAATACATTCTACTTTAGAGAGCATAGTGCCCGATCTTATAAAGTAGAGCATTCTTCAAGTCACCAGAAGTAATGCCTCAGAAGAGCCACAGGTAGCTACAGGTTACAAAGTAATCATTTGTAAATTTAACATGAAATTATCTACCAAGCACTACTTTGAGAATGTATTATCATAAGTACTGCAACGGTTCAAGGACAACGACCACCTTCTTTGTGCTAATAGAATCCAAGCCGGTTGATGAAGTCAAAACTAGGATACAGAGCTATTCTTTAGAGTGTTCATGGACTTTGTTAGGTCTCCACAGCTCTCCAACCACATACCCAGTACTCCAGCTATCCCCTATTTATTTATTTATTTATTACCCATTAACTGGAACTTTAGTTTTCACAGACATATTTTTGTCCAACAATAAAAATGATGAAAATAATAAATAGAGCTGAATGCCGCTGTTCCTAGGTCTGAACCTGGAGGTAACAATGTGAGCAAGGTGCTCACAGTACAGGGACATACACAGGGTGTTAGGGCCTGGACTCTGCAGCTTCATGGGTAGTTACAATGCACTACAGCTGAAAGGTAAGAGGCTGGTACCAGATCAGACCAAGCAGCAACCACTCGCCAGGCTGCCATCCCCTATTTATAACTCTTTCTGAGTCAAAACAATTAAACCAAATTAACAAAATTGGGATAAATCAGGCACAGCCCCTAATTTAGGTCAGCTGTAAAACCAAGAACAAAGTTTAAAGGAAACTTACAAACTTTAAACCAAAATGTGATTAAAGGGGTCAATAAAACACCCCAGTCCCTGCGGTGCCCACCAAGCACGGAAGGCCTCGAGAGTGCCAGCAGACACTGCGTGCTCCCTTTCCAAAGGCATCCGGCCGCGAACGTAACCGCGGAAGAGGGACAAACAATCGGGCGGGACTCCCCCGTCGATCGCTCGCAGCCTGGACCTGTTAATAGCCAACTTGGCCAGGCCCACCAGCAGGTTTACGAGGAGGTCCTCCTCCTTCCCGACCCCCTTCCGCACCGGGTGTCCATAGATCAGGAGCATCCCCTATTTATATGTGCTCAAAGTACTTAATTAAATAATGCCCTTCACCTGTGTAGCCTAACAATATAATTAACATATCCTTAATTATCCAAAGTGTTAATGGTAAATAATAATTCCAACTTGTTAGTATCACCCAGAGAACAAAATAACCTGTTGCAACGGTGAAAAAGGAGAAACTTCAGACCAATTAGTTAAGTTTCATACAGGCTGCGTGCTTTTAAGGCTTACAATGAACTAGTCAAAACATATTTTCCAAACCATGAAGCCGCATGTGCAATTGTGGGCACTTATGAAAGGAGCATGTCAAACGTCATAGACACAATTGTAGGAAAAATGGAATTAATGTGTTAGACTGGATTCAGAGAGCGGTAACAAGTATTCCAGGTCTGAGGGTTTCAAGTTAATTAATTAGTCATAACACCAAACTTGTCAGCAATATGGTCAACTGAGGAAGGCATCAAATTCAAAGGACATTCCTTCCTTCACTGAAATTTTCCACATTTATTTTCTAGCAAGGGGGGGCTCATTAGCTATTAGGAATAGTAGCACTGGCTATTTTTTAGTCCAGAAGTATCATCATAAACTTGCACGCAACTGAAATTAACTAACTCGACTGAGTTTGAGTGTGATGTGGTTAAGTCAAAATTAGGGTCTTTATTTTAAACAAAGGTAATTACAGAAGCATGATGGGGGAGTTGGTTACAGGGAATTAGATTTAAAAATATGATGGTAAATAATGACAAACATTTCAAGAAATACTTTATAATTCTCAATGAACATTTTTTTGAGAATTAAAACTCTACATGACTAACTAAAGTTAAAGATAGCATTAAACCAAAAGAACTGGGTTACAATGTTGTCAAAAAGAGCAGTAAGCCTGAAGATTGGGAGGGTTTTGAAAATCAGCAACGGCTGACTAAGAAATTGAGAAAGGGGGAGAAACCAGAAAACAAGTATAACCTAGCAAGAAACAGAAACAGATTTTAATTATAAGTATATAAAAAGGAAGAAAATGAAGTAAATGTGTGTCCTTCAGAGACAGGTGAAATTAAGGGGAATACGTGAATGAGTGAAAAGTTGAAAAAAATATCAGTCTTCATAGCAGAAAGCAAAAAGAACATACCAAAAATAGCAGAGAGCCAAAAGTCCAATGAGAGGTGGAACTTAAAATTAATTAAAATGAGTAGAGCAAAGTTCTGGAGAAATTAATGGTACTAAAAGCCAACGAATTCCCTGAACCCAATGAACTAACTCCCAGTGTTTTAAGAGGGTTAACTGCAGAGATAGTGGATGCATTGGTTTTGATCTTCCAGAATTCCTAGATTCTAGAATGACTTTTGTAGGTTGGAAGTGGCAATGTAATCCAATGCAAGGAGAGGGAATCAATAGGGAACTAAAGGCCAGTTAGCCTGCCTTCATTACTGGGAAATCCTAGCATATGTTATTAGGAACATTTAACAAAGCACTTGGAAAACCACAATATGAGGAGGGAGAATCAACAGTTTTATGAAAGTGAAATGATTTTTGTCAAATCTATTAAGAGTTCTTTGCGGGGGGGGGGTTCAATTATCATGGTATATAGATATGGGAAACCAGCAGTTATAGCATATTTGGATTTTCATAAGGCATTCAAAAAGGTTTGACAAGATTATCAAACAAGAGAGTTTACAGGATTGGGGGTAACATATTAGTATATACTCAATATTATTTAAAGGACAGAAAACACTGTAGGTTAAATTGTCATTTTCAGAATGACAGTACCAGCACCTCAACTAAATCTATATCAATAGCTTAGATGAGGGCATCAAGTGTAATCAATCCAAGTTTGTTGACAACTTTTATTTATATAACACCTTGAATGTAATAAAACATCCCAAGGTGTTTCAAAGGATCATTATAAAACAAATGTAACACGGAGCCACATAAGGAGACATTAAAAAAAAACGATTGGTCAAAGGGGTAGGTGTTAAGGAGTGTCTTAAGGAGGAAATTTTATAGAGGAGCAATTCCCAGATCTTAGGGCCCAAGCAACTGAAGGCATGGCATCAATGGTGAAGCAATTAAAATTGGGAATGCAATTAGGGGAGGGTAGATATCTCAGAGGATTGTGGGACTGGAGATTACAAGATACAGAGGGACAAGGCCATGAGGGATTTGAAAACAAGAATGAGAATTTTAAAATCAAAACATTGCTCAACTAGGAGCCATTGTAGGTCAGCGACCATGGGGTTGGTAGCAGAATGGAAATTGGTAGGAGTTAAGACATGGGTGCCAGAGTTTTGGATACAAAGCTAAATGGAAAATTAAGCTGTGAGGGAGACACAAAGCAACTATAAATTAAGTGATTGAACAAGATGTTGGCAGATGAAGTATAGTGTGGGAAAGTGTGAAATTATCCACGTTAGAAGAAAGGAAAACAGATTTATTTTTAAAAAGGTGACAAGCTAGTAAATATTAGTATTCATAGGTATTTGGGTGTCCTCGTACACAAACCACAAAAAGCTAATCTGCAAACACAAGAATAGGAAGCCAATATGTTGGCCTCTATTTCAGGAAGTTGGAACTTAAGACGAAGGAAGTCTTGTTGCAACTGTGTATAGAGCTTTGGTGAAACCACATCTGGAATTGTGTGTACAATTTCAGTCTCCTTATCTAAGGAAGGACATACTTGCCTTTGAGGGGGGTACAATGAAGGTTCACCAGATTGATTCCTGTGATGATGGAGCCATCCTGAGGAGAGATCGAGTAGAATGGACCTATATTCTCTACAATTTAGAAGAATGAATGAGAGGTGATCTCATTGAAACTTAGGGCTGACTAGAAAGTCTAAAATTAGGGGTTGTAGTCTCAGGATAAGACCATTTAAAACTGAGATGAGGAGAAACTTTTTCACTCAGAGGGTTGTGAATTTTTGGAATTCTTTACTCCAGGGGGCTATGAATGCTCGGTCATTAAGTATGTTCAACACTAAGATCCATAGGATCTTGGGACTGAGGGAATCAAGGGATGTGGGGATAAAGCAGGAAAATACAGTTTACTATATAGGATATCCAAACATTTATGTAGAAATTCAGTCACGATCCTATTGAAAGGCAAGTAGGCATGAGGGACCATATGGCCTGCTCTGGCTCCTGTTTCTTATGATCAACACAATTTAGGAATCAAATCTGGGACTTGCTTTATATCACTTACTCCTACACTAATGCCCAGTAGATTTTTAGAACCATTATATTCTGGGCCAACACAGAAATATCGGCAACACGGGGAAAACCCTTATATTTAAGAGGTGCACAAAAAAATTGAGAAGATATGAATCTACCTGCAACCAGAGTGACTTTGCTACATGGAACAATAGAAATGCAGTATAGAGCTGAGCTAAATTTCCACGAGCAATACGTTAGTATACATACTTAAAAAGAATACAGTCCGAACTGAATTCCTTCCCGGAAAAGAAGCTTAGGTTTTGAGCCAGTGCTTAAAACTATTTTGCTCTAATGTTTGCATTCACTAACCTGGCGTGTGGAGACGGGGGGACTTCCTGTTGGGTTGAACTGGACTGGGCTCAGGGTTGTTGCTATTTTGAGAAGATTCTTGAAGCCCAGATGCTCTTTCATGTTCATCCTCTTCTAACGCAGTGATGACAGCACCTACATCACCCAACCTTAGGGCTGAAATTAATAACAATTCAGAAATGGGTCTTGCTTATACTAAGTAAAAGCCCTAATAGTTAAAATTAATTTGAACATTAACATTGATCTAATTTATACAAATGCTATTCTTCAAAAATGACCAGCAAGAAACTACTAATTCATAATTATGTCACTTTCAAAGACACCAGATAAGAATATCCAGCTGCTAATCCACTCAAAATTCTTCATGCTTGGATGCTGTAATTTTTAAATTTATTCGTTCACAGGATATGGGCATCACTGGCTAGGCCGGCATTTATTTCACAACCTTAAATGTCCCCCGAGGTGGTGGTGGTGAGCCAACTTCTTGAACTGCTGCAGTCCAAGTGGTACACCCACAGTGCTGTTAGGGAGTCCCAAGATTTTGATCCAGCAACAGTAAAGCAATGGCAATATAGTTCCAAGTCAGGATGGTGTGTGGGTTGGAGGGGAACTTGCAGGTGGTGGTGTTCCCATGCATCTGCTGTCCTTGACCTTCTAGGTGGCAGAGGTAGCAGGTTTGGATGGAGCCTTAATGAGCTGCTGCAGTACATCTTACGTAAAGTACACGCTGCTGCAACTGTGCAATGGTGGAGGGAGTGAATGTTTAACATACAAACAGGGAGTAGGAGCAGGCCATCTGGCCCCTTAAGCCTGCTCCACTATTCCACAAGATCATGACTGATCTGATTGTGGACTCAACTCTACATTTCGCCTACCTCCAATAATCTTTGATGGTGGTGGATGGGTCACCAATCAAGTGCACTATTTTTGTCCTGGATGGTGTCGAGCTTCCTAGTGTTGTTGGAACTGCACTCATTCAAGCAAGTGTTGAGCATTCCGTCACACTCCTCACTTGTGCCTTGTAAATGATCGACAAGCTTTGGGGAGCCAAGGGGAGGTAACTGCCACAGAATTTGCAGCCTCTGACCCGCCCCTGTAGCCACAATATGGCTGGTCCATTTCAGTTTCTGTTCAATGGTAACCCCTCAGGATGCTGCTAATGGGGGATTCAGAGTGATAATGCCATTGAATGTTAGGAGATGGTTAGATGCTCTCTTGTTGGAGATGGTCATTGCCTGGCACTTGCGTGGCATGAATATTGCTTGCCACTTGTCAGCCCAAACCGGAATGTTGTCCAAATAATGCTGCATATGGACATGGACTGCTTCAGTATCTGGAGGAGTCAGGATTGATGGGCATTGTTCAATCATCACTAAATATTCCGCTTTTAACCTTAGGATGGAGGGAAGGTCACTGATGAAGCAGCTGAAGATGGCTGAGCCAAGGGCACTAACCTGAGGGACTATTGCAGCAACTTCCTGGAACTGAGATGATTGACCTCCAACAACCACAATCATCATCTTTTGTGCTAGGTATGACTCCAACCAGCAGAGAGCTTTCCCCCTGATTCCCATTGATTTCAGTTTTGTTAGGGCTCCTTTATGCCACACTTGGTCAAATGCTGTCCTGATGTCAAAGGCAATTCTCACCTCACCTCTGGAATTCAGCTCTTCTGTCCATGTTTGGACTAGCCATTTAAACACTGTGGCTACAAGAGCGGATCAGAGTCTGAGAATTCTGTGGCAACTATCGCCCCCCTGATTCCCCAAAGATTGTCGACCATCTACAAGGCACAGGTGGGGAGTGTGATGGAATGCTCTCCGCTTGCCTGGATGAGTGCAGTTCCAACAACACTGAGGAAGCTCAACACCATCCGGGACAAAGCAGCGCACTTGACTGGCAAGCCATCCACTGCCAAAGGTTATCAGGGATAGGTAGAATGTGGAGTTGAGTCCACAATCAGATCAGCCACGATCTTACTGAATGGTGGAGCAGGCTTCAGGGGCTGAATGGCCTGCTCCTGCTCCTAATCCCAGGCTGTAATGAGGTCCGGAGCCACTAGAGAACCTAAAGTGAGCATCAGTGAGCAGGTCATTGCTGAACAAGTGCTGTTTGATAGCACTGTCGATGACCCCCTTCCATCACTTTGCTGATGATCAAGAGTAGACTGATAATGCAGTAGTTGGCCAGGTTGGATTTTTCCTGCTTTTTGTGGACAGCTCATACCTGGGCATTTTTCCACATTACCAGGTAGATTCCAGTGTTGTAGCTGTATTGGAACAACTGGTCTAGGGCTGCAGCTAGTTCCGGAACACACACCTTCAACACTATTGCCGGAATATTGTCAGAATCCATAGCCTTTGAAGTATCCAGTGCCTTCAGCTATTTCTTGATGTCAGGTGGAGTGAATTTTACTTTATTCATTCATGGGGTGTGGGCATTGCTGGCTAGGTCAGCATTTACTGCCCATCCCTAAGTGCCCTTGAGAAGGTGGTGGTGAGCTGCCATCTTGAACCGCTGCAGTCCATGTGGTGTAGGTACACCCACAGTGCTGTTAGGAAGGGAGTTCCAGGAGTTTGACCCAGCAGTGAAGGAAATGCAATATATTTCCAAGTCAGGATGGTGAGTGGCTTGGAGTGGACCCTTCTCGGTGGTGGTGTTCCCATGTATCTGCTGCCCTTGTCCTTCTAGATGGTAGTGGTCATGAGTTTGGAAGGTGCTTCCTAAGGAACCTTGGTGAATTGCTGCAGTGCATCTCATAGATGGTACACACCACTACCACTGTACATCAGGGGCAGAGGGAGTGAATGTTTGTGGGTGGGGTGCCAGTGTCTTGTCCTGGATGGTGTCAAGCTTCTTGGGTGTTATTGGTGCTGTACTCATCCAGGCAAGTGAAGAGTATTCCAACACACTCCTGACTTGTGCCTTGAGGATGGTGGACAGGCTTTGGGCAGTCAGGAGGCGAGTTACTTGCTGCAGGATTCCTAACTACTGACCTGCTCTTGTAGCCACAGTATTTATATGGCTAGTCCAGTTCAGTTGCTGGCTAATGGTAACCTCAAGCAGTTGATAGTTGGGGATTCAGCAATGATAATGCAATTAAACATCAAGGGGCGATTGAGTTTGCATCTAGATGCTGGGGACCGGAGGCCGCCAAGATGCAACAACCAACTAAACATTTTATCTAAGCATCGCCACAACTGAAAAGATACATTTTAAATAATGACCAAAAGGAAACACAAAACTGATTTTGAGTCTGATTATTTCTTGGTTATTTCAATTTTGCCTTCCCTCCGCTCATTTTTCAGTCTGAATTTTGAGGAAACAGTTGTTTGCAAAAAATAATCCTCTCGACGCATCACTGAGAAACCCAAGATTTGGGACAAATGCTTATCGAGTTCTAAGTGAAAATGGTCTTTACAATTCTCTCGTATCCCGAATTTCAAACTGTAAAAATATACTTAAGAATCAAGAATCACACTAAACGAGGTTAAAATATATATACATTAGTCCAATGGTCAACAGACCAAAATTAAAAATCGGAAAAAATCTACAACTATTTGATGTCCAGATATAGCCTGAACAAGATTTCAATAACCTAACTAATAATCTTTTTGCTAATATTCTGGCATAAGTCTCCAAATAAATTTTTTCCTTTATGTAAATTCTACACATTTCCTGTCAACAAGTCTGTTTTCCTGTTTTATGGAATGTGAGTTTTAAAATCTTCATTTGGGCAAATTTCAAAACAAACTAATAATAACTGTTGTTTATCTGTTACAAATGGATCAGTTTTTACCTCATTTAACACCACTGTATAACAAGTCCCAGGATTTCTTTTGTTGACTTTCAGGAAGAAAACCAGGTTGCCAAGAGAATATATCTACTTTTCCATTGAAAAAGTCTCACTGTATTACAGTTTGTTTTTCAAAGTGAATTAAACCCTAGCTGGATTATGAATTTCAATTGCTGGCTTCCTCCCGATAAGCCTGCTGTCCACCTCAACCAAGAACCTGGACCTTGGGATGAGATGGTTGTCCAATGATGAGAGGCTGAGTAAATTAGGTCTGTACTCTGTGAATTTTAGAAGAATGATTGACGATCTCATTGAAATATACAATATTTTGAAGGGGCTTGACAGGGTACACACGGAGGTAATTTCCCCTGACTGGAGAATCTAGAACAGGGGATAGTTTCAAAATAAGGGACCAAACATTTCAGACCGAGATGAGAAGTTTCTTCGCTCAAAGAATCTTTGGAATTCTCCATCCCAGAGGATTATGAATCCTCCCACAGTTGAATATATTTAAGGCTGAGAAAGACAAATTTTTGGTGTCTCAGTGAATCAAGGGATATGGGGAGAAGGCAAGAAAAGTGGAGTTGAAGCCAAAGATCATCCATGATTGCATTGAATGATGCAGCAGGCTTGATGGGCTGTGTGGTCTGCTCCTGCTCCTTTTTTTACATTTGTCACTTCAATCTCCAAATTCAGTTTAATAAAAAGAATCTCTCTTGATAAAATGTGTGGACCATTTTTAAGCATAACGATAAATTGTACACTTATTATACACAGACACATCTGCTGTGGTGTTGTTTCTGGTGTTCTGTTGCAGCTAGGTGGGGGCAATGGGGCAAGGGAATGGCAGGTCTAGACAAGGCTGCTAAAAGAAAGGCAGATATATGCCCAAAGTGTTTTTCTGATTGCTTCATGGAAAACTGAACTATTTTCCTTTCCTACTGCAGATAGATATAAAGCAGTTATTCTCACACAGCCATTAACAAAGTTTATTGTGTGGTGGATCACAACAAATTTCAGTAAGTCTTGGAGATTTGTAGCTCCACTTTTCAAAGTCAAGATTTCCAAAGGGAAAGTGATTATTGCAGAGTATGTAAATTATTAGTGTATAGTATAAATATAATTGCATTAAAGCACCCAAAAAAGGAAAAATTTAACGTGATAATACGTCAATTAGATGGCCTCAGGGACTGCCTGGGATCCCCATGTAAATTTATAGGATTTAGGAACCCTGGTTTGAAAAGCTATGCCATCAGCTAAATAAATGCACATACAAAACTTTAGTTGGATAACTAAACTCTTTGAAAACTGATACTTAGATATTCTTGTCAAAGTCACCTCAGGTAAAGTTCCAGATTTATCTTATTTTGAAATTTTTAATGCAATAAAAGCAATTAATTTAAATGCACAGGTGAAATAATGTCAGCCTTCGGGCGTTTTTCTTTCCTCAACCTTAGTGCAGGGGAATAGCTTAGAGTAGAAGAGGTTTCTCTTCTGCCTGCAATTTTTTCCAGTGGATTTGCAGTGGACAGGGACAGAAAACTGCCCTTGCTTGTCTTCTGCCTCCCAAGAACAGGACATAGAGTCAAGAATTATACAGCAGAGAAACAGGTCCTTCGGCCCATCATGTCCATGCTGGCCACCAAGCACCTATCCCGTTTTCCAGCACTAGGCCCATAGCCCGGTATGCTATGGCGTTTCAAGTGCTCATCTAAATACTTCTTAGACAGAATGCTACCTTTTATTATGAGAGGAACTGAACATAAATGTAAGGATGTTAGGCATCAGCTATACAGGCCACTGATGCGGTCACACCCCGAATAGTGTGTAGAGTTTTGGTCTTCCCTGTCTTCCCACCTAAGGAAGGATGTAATTGCACTGAAGGTGGCTCAGAGGAGACCCACCAGATTGATATCTGGAATGAGCGGGCCGCCCCATGAGGAAAGGTTGGAAAGGCCAGGCCCATCTCCACCGGAGCCCAGAGGAGTGAGGAGTGACTTGATTGAGGTATATAATAATCCTGAACAGTATTGGCAAGGTGGACGTAGAAAGGATGTTTCCTCCTGTGGATAAGTCCTTGGCAACCAATGATGCGAACATATGAAACTGGGGCAGAGATGGGCGACTCGGTCCCTCGAGCCTGCTCCGCCATTCATTAAGATCATGGCTGATCTGTTTGTGTTTCGAATTCCATATTCCCATCTACCCCTGATAACCTTTTGATTCCCTTGCCTAACAAGAATCTATCTACCTCCACCTTAAAGATATTTGATGGCCCCGCCTCCATTGCCTTCTGAGGCAGAGTGTTCCTGTGTCATAAAACCCTCAGAGAAAAAAGTTCTCCTCATCTCTGTCCTAAAAGGGCGACCCCTAATTTTGAAACGGTGGCCTCTCCTGACAGGTCAGAAAACAATCACATTAAGTTGTGTTTTCTTCCCCCCACATTTGGTCAGCTGCCAGTTCAGGCAGGGCACCTTGCATTCAAAAATGAGCAGGGGGAGCCTTGGGATATGAGAAGAACAAGTGCAAACACTTGCTTGCATCTACGCAGAGGTCTCAGCATCAGAATTAAACATTCTTAGCATTAAATATTGTGGAATTTGTTACCATAAGGAGCAGTTGTGGTAAATAGCATAGATGTTAATGTCTTAAGAATTGTGAGGTCAGAACTTGAGTATTGCTGAAAAAGAAACATGTATAAGTTTTTCATCTTGCACTCATCAGGATACTTGCAAAGAATACCAATATAAGGGGAAGACAACAATTTATACTGTATGTGAAGTAATGCTGACTGGATGGCGAGCAGGATTGCCATGGAGAATGCACCACTGATGGTGACTGACAGTTAACTGCTATGCATTGTTTGAAATTTAAACCAACCCTGAGGAATGAGTTAACAAATGGCTGTCACTTATTTTGTTTAGCTGAAACAGGCGCAGTGTGTACATGCTCTTTTTGTCTGCAAAGAACAGGGCCCTGTGTATTAACATTTGTGGCTTCCAGTGCACACAAATGTGGCACAGTGAGCCTGACTGACAATCTTAAATTTGTTGTCAGCATAATTCTTAGTGCATGAGGATTATTCAGTTAATGTTGTCCAATTGCTGAATCACATCTAATATTGGACACTGTTTTGAGTTTTGCAAGAACAGGCTGGTTGGGTACAGTCTGTACCTTGCTCGTTGTGAACAGTGGCTGGGACATGCTGTTTGATAAGATCTGCCAGTCTTTAGGGCGTACAGCCTATATACCTAGCATTACACTGGCACTCACTTGTGGGATAGACAGAACATCTTTTTGGCTTGATGGCAGCATCCTGTTAGTGGTGAATACTACTCATGTTGCTACTGTATAGTAGCAGCGTGAAACAGCTAGCTTCATCTGTTGCTCAAATTTTTGAGATACCTTGCCCTTCCAGAGTAGTCTCAGGTAGACTAGGCACTGTTTCACGCTGCTACTATGCAGTAGCAACACGAGTGATATTCGCAACTAACAGGATGCTGCCGTCAAGCCAAAAAGATGTTCTGCCTATCACACAAATGAGTAACGTGGTATATGAATTTCATTCCCAGTGTGATGCTATGTACGTAGGCCATATGTCTAAAAGACTGGCAGATTGTGTCAAACAGCATGTCTGAGCTGCTGTTTGCAACAGGCAAGGAGGTGCAGACTGCACCCAACCAGCCTGTGCTGGCAAAACTCACAAGTGTCTAATATTAGATGTGATTCTGTGATTGGACAACATTTGCTGAATAATGCACAAAGTGCTAAAAATTATGCTGACAACCAATTTAAGATTGTCAGTCAGGCTTGTAGTGTGACATATTTACCTGCATTGAAAAGCTACACATATTAATACATAGGGCTCTGTTCTTTGCAGATAGAAAGAACATGTACATACATTGCAACTGTTTCAGCTAAAGAAAATAAGTGACAGCCATTCACTGACTCATTCCTCAGGGTAATGCCTTGACCAATCAGGGTCAAGCTGCCTGGTTTAAATTTCAAACAATGCTTGGCAGTTAACTGCCAGTCACCATCAGTGGTGCATTCTCCATGGCAATGCCACTTCCCAACCAGTCAGCCCTCTCTTCGCATACAGCATTAACTATCTTCCCCCTTATATTGGTATTCTTAAGAGTGTCCTGATGCGTGCAAGATGACATGTCTCTTTTTTTCAACAACACTTAACTTGTTAATCGCTTTGGTAGGAGAAACTGAAACGCTTTTTTAAAAAAATGGTGTAAAACCTTTAAATGTTAATATGTTAATGCTGAGAAAGAGTTCAGTGTCCCTGAACAAGAAATAGAAAGTTAAGAAGGATGCAGATACAGCAAGCAATTAGGAAGGCAGATGGCATGTTGGTTTTTATTGCAAGGAGTTGGAACACATGGGCAAGTCTTGCTACAAAAGGTGCAGGGCTTTGGTGAAATCACACCTGGAGTACTGTGTGCAGCTTTAATCACCTTATCTAAGGAAGTACATACATGCCTTGGAGGTGGTGCAGTGAAGGTTCACAAGATTGATTACAAGGATGAGAGGGTTGTCCTTGGTTGTCCTATGAGAGGTTGAGCAGATTGGGCCTATACGCTCTGGAGTTTAGAAGAATGAGAGATAATCTCATTGAAACATAAGATTCTGAGGAGGCTTGACAGGGTAATTGGTGAGTGGTTGTTTCGCCCCGCTATAAAGGGTAGAACTAGGGAGTATAGTCTGCGGATAAGGGATCGATCATTTAAGAATGAGATGAGGAGTCATTTCTTCACTCAAAGGTTGGGAATCTTTGGAATTCTCTACACTAGAGGACTGTGGATGCTCCATCATTGAGTATATTCAAGGTTGGGATGGATAGATTTTTGGACTTTAGTGAAATCAAGGGTATGGGAATTTGGCAGGAAAGTAAATTAGAGGTGAAATGTCAGCCAGGATCTCAATGAATAGCAGAGAATGCTAAAGGGGCCATACGGCCCACTCCTCCTCCTATTTCTTATTTACTTGAGGGGAGACTAGATAAGCACAAGGGGGAAATGAGTTGAAATTACATGGGTGAGATTGATAAATGAAGAGTGGGAGGGAGCTCATGTGGAGCATAAACAGCAATATGGACCTGTTAGGCAAAATGCTCTAAACGTTCTGCAACAACGTTAAATTGTTTTCTTCCCACACAGCAATTCCGAGGCCAGGTAGCCAGCTCCTACACAAATACTCCCGGGACTGGAAATTTGGCAAAATCAGTGGACAAGCTCCAAATGAGGTGGCATTTGAGAGGTGGTCCCAGCTGGAAAACCTGGGCTATTAAGCCTGGAATGATATGTGGGCTATCAGGAAATAACGTAAATCATTTGAGCTGCTGGAATCTGGAACACTCCATTTGAAAGGATGGTGGAAGTTGATTCTGTAAATAATTTGAAAAGGGGAGTTAGACATGTACTTAATGAGGAATTACAGGGTTATGGACAAACGATAAGGGCTGAGCACGGCTGCTTTTTCAAAAAGCCACAGGCACAACGGGCCAAATGGCCGCCTTTTGAGCTGTCAGTTTCTATGACTATGAAACATCCTGGCAAGTTATAGGCCCCAGAATCAAAATGAAGTGGTATTTTTTATTAAACTAAATGGGAGGCAGCCTCAAGTTTTTTTTGGGAGTTGCAATGTATAGATTACTTGAGCAGAAATACACTGGTGCTTTTGTTCACAGATTGGTTGCAAAGTGAGATTTATTTTTAAATAATCAAATCTCTTAAGTAAAACTTAATTTTCAAAACACTGAATGCATGCCTTGCTGTAACAAGAACAGAACTGATCCACACATCTCATTATTTTAATAGCCAAATCAATTATGAGCCAAAATAAAAGCAAAAAACTGCGGATGCTGGAAATCGAAAACAAAAACAAAAATACCTGGAAAAACTCAGCAGGTCTGGCAGCATCTGTGGAGAGGAGCACAGTTAACGTTTCAAGTCCGCATGACTCTTCAACCGAACTAAGGAAAATTAGAAAAGGGGTGAAATATAAGGTGGTTTAAGGGGGGGGGGGTTGGGACCTAGTAGTAACCTCACCCCACCCCCACTAGGGCTATCTGTACCTTGCTTGTCCTGCTTTATACCCTTAATTAGCACATTCCTTTAGATAATATCACCACCTTCAACACCTCTTTGTCCTTTTGTCTGTGACATCTTTTGGTTATCTCCACCTATCACTGGCCCTCTATCCAGCTCTCTTGTCTCAAACCGCACCCCCCCCCACCTTAAACCACCTTATATTTCACCCCTTTTCTATTTTTCCTTAGTTTTGTTGAAGAGTCATGCAGACTCGAAATGTTAACTGTGCTCCCTTTCACAGATGCTGCCAGACCTGCTGAGTTTTTCCAGGCATTTTTGTTTTTGTTTTCAATTATGAGCCAAATTGATTAGGCTGGATCATTCCAAGCTTTTTTCAATATATAACAAATTTAGAATACCTTCAGTTGTGTCTGTCTGGCACTGCTCACTACCTTCTGCCTGCAGCTCCAATCTGAATGGTTCACTGGATGATGGCAGCAATGGATCCTTATCGCTCAACATGTTCAATACAGTGTCAATAGCTTGATATGAATTCGTATTACTGATGAAACAGCTTTCTTCGGGAGGGTTTAAATGATCCTGTGACAGAAGTGGACCTACAGGTTCTGGGATGTCCATAAATAGATCCACAATACGTTCTGGTTGCTGTAATGAATAAGAAAATAGGGTACTATAACACAAATGCTATGCATGCTTATTAGGACGCACATACACAGAACAAGGCTATGCTGTACTAATTCAGCAGAAGCTATGTTCCAGATTTCATTCCAATTTTATCAAAACATCCTAAAGTTGCATCACCCTTCTTCACTTCTCTGAAAACAAAATCCAAAATCATGTTAACTTGTAATATTACTCATGATAGTTTTGATTGCAAAAGTAATTAATTACTGACTCCTAATTTTGTCAACCGCAAACCAGGAAATAAAAGTGGCTCTAGCTGTACAAGTATCATGCAGACATGTAAAAGAAATGACTTGCATTTATATTGCGCTTTTCATGATCTCAGGAATCTCCAAAGCCCTCAACAGTTAATGAAGTACATTTGTAGTATAGTCACTTAATGGAGTACTTGTAAAGTGTCATCACTGTTTTAACGTAAGGACACAACAGAGAATGTGCACAAAGCAAGCTCCCACAAACAGCAATATGATACCTGAAGGAACAGTCAGACCTTTATCTCATTTGAAAGATAGCACGTGACATTGCAATACTCCCAAAGCATTGCACTGGTTTCAACCCAAATTTTGTACTCCTGTTCTGACTCAGGTGCAAGAGTGCTGCCCAGTGCACCACAGCTGTCACTTAGTGTATTTTGCCAAGTTTATGAAGCTGAGGATATCAGAAAGTTTCCAACTTATTCTAAAAGTAAGATCAATCCAGTTTGTTTCTGGCCATCTGCTGATTTAATGGCTTCATACAATATACTAACCAAGGAAATCACAAGTGACCAGGTGTTCAGTAACTACAGAGCAATCCACTGAAAAAGTAATGCCATTCTGGCATAATATTTAGTTTTACTGTTGGTGACAATAACTTCACAAGCTGGACTGATATCCTCCTGTCAGAGCTCTAGGAATGCTCATCATTAATTTGATGGTTGATTCTTAACTGCCCTCTGGGATGGCCTAGTTAGCCACTCAGTTACAAGCCCCATCTGCCTCCTTAGGTGGATGAGAAAGATTTGATGGCACTCTTTGAAGAAGAGGGGAACTGAGTAGAGGTTGTAGCTTGACAAGGATTATAGAACAAGCACTTATTGTGAGTAACATGGTAGCAGAGGATGAACTCAGATTGCTGTATATGAAGTTTTTAGTCTCAATTCTCTAAGGGAAAAGAAGCATATTGCTGCTGACAATTTAAGTTACAGAATGGTGGAAGGACATTGCAAAATCTCTAGCTCGGACTATTCAATTTTTTCTGAGCTTTTTTCATCACAAGTCAATAACAATAGCAGTATCTCGCTAGAAACCATATCAGTACTAATGAACAGGCCAATCTCTGCTATCTAACATCCTTCAAAGGGCAGTCTCCCTTGTAAACCTGAAGCAGGTAGAGCTTTCATACTCCTTGACCTTATTGGCAATGGTCCGTTTGTCCTTACTATGGATTATAGCGGATAGGCTAAATCTGGTTACCATATCTATGAAGTGTAGTAACAAAAATACGCCTAACCTTGCCCCAAACTACTAAGTCCATTGCCACTGGGTCATTAAATTCCCTGGCGAGTGGCAAGCTCACAACAGGACACGGTGGTGGTCTTGTAATATTTAATACGAAGTTCACATTGAGCAGTGATTTGCTCAATGGCATCGTATCCTTTACCAACCACTCCAGCATCTTGCAGTAGAGTTTTCAGTTTCTGTGGCACCGGATGTGCAACTGTCTACGTAACGCCCAAATTATCATCTTTTTGTCCACCAAATTCTTAAACTCAGAAGTTAACAAAGTTTCATGAACTTTTTGCTGAGAAATATCTGGCTTCCTTAGTGGCAGGCAGTAATGGCCTGACCAAGTAAAACGTAGATCCATATTTTTTCCCAACGGGAGCTACTGCAGTGTCCTGTTCAATTTGTAGAGGGGCTATAAATTAACAGCAACATTAGATTTGTAAGCCAGAGGTAAAAACGGAAAGTACTGAAAAAGCTCCAGGTCTGGTAACATCTGTTCAGTGAGAAACAGAGTTAATGTTTCGAGTCCAATACGACTCTTCTTCGGAACTGGGTTTTATGCTGTTGGACAAAAAGGAGGTTGGGGAAGGTGGACCAAAAAAAGTCAGGGATAGGTTAGTAGGCAGGAGAGATTAAATAACAAAAATATCATAGAATACAAGGCAAAAGATGTGGCAATGATAGTATTAAAGACAAAGAATTGGTCCAGAGTAGGCGTTAATAGCAGGATAAAGGTCAGCACTGTCTGAAAGCAAAACCAAGATACAGATTGGTGTAAAGAAATTTAAAATGGAGGATAGAGTTCATGGTCTGAAGATTTTAAATTTAATGTTGAGTCCAGAATGCTGTAAAGTGCCCAATCGGAAGGTGTGGTGTTGCTCCTCCAACTTGCATTGGGCTTCACTGGGACATTGTAGCAAGCCGGTGACTGAAATGGGAGTATGAGAGCAAGTGAGCAAGAGGCCTGGACTAATACTCCAGGATCAAAAGTTCAAATTGCACCCTAGCAGCTAGGGAAATTCAAGTTCAGTTAAATAATAAATCTGGAATAAAAAGCTAGTCTCAGTAATGATGATCTATTGGATTGTCATAAAAACCCATCTGGTTCATTAATGCCTTTTTGGGAAGGAAACGTACCGTCCTTTTCTGGTCTGGCCTGTGACACTAGATGCACAGCAATCTGGTTGACTCTTAATTGTCCTCTGAAATAGCCTAGCAAGCCACTCTGTTGTATCAAACTGCTATAGAAAAGTTGTGGCTCACCACCACCTTCTCAAGGGCAATTAGGAATGGGCAATAATGTTGGCTTTGCAGTGACACTCTCAACCCATGAATGATGAATTTTTTAAAAATATATTTTGACTCTTCGGGGTTACTACATACTGAACACAAGAAATAGGAACATTCAGCCATTCAAGCCTGTTCAGCTATTCAATAAAGGCTGGTCTTCTACCTCAACTCAACCTTCCTGCACTTCCCCATATCCTTTGATTCACCGAGTATCCAAAAATGTCTGTCATAAATATATTCAACAACTGAGCATTCACAGCCCTATGTGGTGGGGAATTCTAATACTGATATAGCTTGAGCATGCCAACATCATTTGCCTTCAAATTATTTTGATGGTCAGCCACCCCATCTCTTAACATTAGGAAGCTCTTGTGTCAGAAATTGTTTTTTTGTTCATTCAGAGGATGCGTGCATAGTTGACACTGCCAATATTTATTACCCATCCCTCACTGCCCTCAAGGTGATGGTTACCTTCTTTAACCGCTGCAAAATAAGTCTTGGAAGCAGAACAGTGTTTTTTAAATGGGAGACATTTTTAGCAAAGATGTTTTCTCACTATTTCCAGAAATTGCAAGTTTTCCATTTTACTATTGGGGCTTTCTTCATTCATATTTATACTATTAATATGGTGCCACCTTAGATCAACAAAAGAATGAGTGATTTGAATTTCAGGACCAGTCAAATTGAACTCTCACATACCTTGGTTTACACCAAAATTTATAGTCCAGTGAACAAACCTGTGGTATCAAATATAGAGAAGCTAGCTAGGCCAGCTCTACTGCTATTGCCAGTTGACTTTTCTACACAGATTGAGATGAAACTTTCCAAAATTGCTCCAAATTCCTTTCCTAATTACCGATTTCATTCCCCGCCCTGACAACATTCTTGGTTTACGTTAGTCTGTTCACAACCTCGGTATCACATTTGACCCCAAGGCAAGCTTCTGGCCTCTTATTTGTGCCATCACTAAGACATCTTATTTCCATGTCTATGACATGCCCAACTGCACCCTTGTCTTAGCTCACCTGCTGCTGAAACCCTCATTCATGCCTTCATTACGTGTAGGCTCTACTATTCTAATGTGCTCCTGGCTGGTCTCCAACAATTTACACTCTGTAAACTTGAGGTTATCTAAAACTCTGCTGCCTGGGTCATAATTTGCAGCAAATCCTGTTCGCTTATTGCACCTGTACTCACTAACCTACACTGGCTCCCAGTCAAACAACAATTCGATTTTAAAATTCTCATCTTTATTTTCAAATCATTCCATAGCCTCACCTCTTCCTATCTTTGAAACCTCCAGCACCACAATCCCAGAGATATCTGTACTTCTCTAATTCTGGCTTCTTGTGCATCCCTGATTTAAATCGTTCCACCATTGATGGCTACGCCTTGAGTTGGCTAGGGCCAAAGCTCTGGGACACTCTCCCTACACCTCTCAGCCTCTCTACCTCACTTTCCTTCTTTAACACACTATTTAAAATCTACCTCTTTGACCAAGCATTTGGTCTTGTGACCCAATATCTCCTTTTTTGAGAGTCTGTATCATACATAGTTTATAATACCCCTGTGAAGCACCGCAGGACATCTTATGCCAAAGGTGCTATGTAAATATAAATTGTTGTATAATTTATTTATAGCTCAGTCTTGTGCTTAAAAATTCAAATTACTGGATAATTCAGTTCAACAATTTAGTTAAGAAAACTGGAAGGTTTGTGGTTAGACTTTGTATGACAGCTAATTTGAACTAAACAGCTTTGAATTGAGTAAACTGCATGTGAAAAACACTGAAAACTAAATTGACAAAAAGAAAGATCATACAACATACACAGTACTAGGAAAGCAGAAATCAAAAAAAAGGTACTTTATTGCTCTCAACACCAAGTAATTCGATTTTGATTATATTACAGTATGCTTATAAGTTGACAAACATGTTGCATTCCTGAGAAAACTGGTAAGAATATTCATCTATTAACCATAAGGGGAAAATTGGGAATCCAGATGCTGCTAACTGCATTTGCGATTATAAATTTTAAAATGTGCAAAAGTGTGTCCTCTATCTTCTTGGTTACTGCTTATTGGTTATCTTCGCATATGGCATGTAATACAGGTGAAAAGGCTGGGCTTCAACACCAGAGAAAGACTTGGATTATGCATAGAAAGAAGTCGCCAAATAGTCAATTTGACCAATCCAAATAACCACTCCAGGACAATAAATAATAAGCAGCTCCAACAAAGCATGTGGCAAAGGGCAGAAGCAGCATCCCACCGCATTCTGGAGAGAGATTGGGGCTGGGTCTGGTGCACATTGCTGTGCGAGTCAGCATTCTCAGCAATAAATCTGATGAAGTCAACATACTGTTTGCGCTATGATGTGCCTTGTCTGATAAATTCAAGGCAGAATTACAAACTTTAGCGAAAAGAAAATTTCTACAAACTTTTGCATTGAATGTTTAAGTAAATGTACGCATGAAAAGCATTTTCCTGTCTGGCGTGCAAGGTGTTCTCTACAACAGTACAGCGCTGGCTCAGTGTCACCATAGCCACGCTTGTGGTTCGTCAGTGATTTCTATTCAACAACATCGCTCTAGGACACCAGTCAACAAACAGTGGCAGTGAAAACTCGTGCTGTGTGTCACATTGTGCAATAAACTGAAACTAATTACAGCAATACATCCTCCAGGAAGTATGCCACAACGTACACCAGGACTTAGATGGAACATCAACCAGAAATAAAAATAAAGTGCTGAAAGCAGCAATGAAACTAGCTGATTAACAGTTTGCAATTAGGAGCATGTCACTCAGGATGAATCTAATGTTCATTTAATAGGCAAAAGCAAGTAACGTCCAAGCTGCAAACTGAAGAAAAGAAACATCTCCCAATGGCGGTTTCAAAAATTAATATCTCATTTCCTCATCTGGCACCCACTTGCCCAGTTTATTAATCATGTGTTTATTTATATCAATTTATATTTTATACAATTCAATTATGTTCTTCTACCTTAACCAGCTTTATTCTAGACTCTACTTCAGACCCACAGCGAGGTGGACGACTCTTAAATGGCCTTTGAACAATGGCAATTAGGGATGGATACTAAATGCTGGCTAGCCAGCGACACTCACATTCCATGAATGAATAAAAACACTCCAAGTTTCTCCAATTTTCCTGCATGACAGAACTCTTTTACATTTGGTTATCAGTCCTGATAATGTATTCTTGATTTTTCACATCTTTTTTGATGTGAAACCCAAGATTGAATATATTCTTAAGCAGCATGGTAAAATGCAAAGTTATATAACCTTACATTTTACTTGCTCTTTCAACTATTTTGACATATTGTCTGAACACTGAATCACACTAATACCTAAAAATCCTTCACAGGGAGGGCCAACATGCCACAAATTTCCTTCCCATGGAACTTCACTGAATGGAAGATGGCAAATAACACTGTGGTCAATTCCAGGTACAAAGGAGGCGAGTTATTAAGGGAAGCTCACGAATCTTAGCTCATTGTCCATTATTCCTAAGTTCTTACCCAAAATGGAATATAATTCCATTCACTGTACATCTTGTGACAAATGATTGTTTCCTTTATGCATTACATTTATTATATTCTCTAATTTAGATTACCATTTTCCTGCTCAACTGCATTCGCAGTTAAACCATTTTGTAAATACTCAGCTGCATCTGGTCTCTATTATTTTCTCTTTTGTACTGGCAGTAAGCTTGTGTGTTATTCAGGTAATTTATATAGGTCAGAAAGAGGAGTCCAAACATTCAGCTTAAGGGATTCCATACAGGGCCTTCTCTCCCTCACCAAGTTGCCATCACTCCTCATGTACTTTTACAGAATG
Organism: Carcharodon carcharias; assembly: GCF_017639515.1. Classification (NCBI taxonomy): domain Eukaryota; kingdom Metazoa; phylum Chordata; class Chondrichthyes; order Lamniformes; family Lamnidae; genus Carcharodon; species Carcharodon carcharias. The sequence continues at coordinate 7,724,643 of NC_054480.1, read as the reverse complement.
CTTTTCCGACCTTTCTTTCATCGGCTCCACACAGTAGTACAGTGTTTAAACTACCAAATTGATAATCTAGAGGCCTGGACAAATATTTCAATGACCGGGACCAACAATGGTAGTTTGAAAATTTGAATTCAGTTTTCAAAAAACTGGAAATATAAATTTGGTCCCAGTAAAATTAGCCATGGATTTATCAGCTTGCCGTAAAAACCAACTGGTTCGCTAACATCTATTAGGGAAGGAAGCCTGCCGCCCTAACCCAGTATTGCCAGTGAGAGGTTCTGGTCCCACACAAACATCTTTAAGTCTTAACTCTGAATTAGACAAGAAAGCCAGCTGTATCCAAACTGCTACCCAGCAGTACATGATGGCCCACCACCACTGTCTCAGGACAATGAGGGACAGGCAATAAGTGCCAGCCTTTCCAGCCACACTCACATCCTGAGAATGAAAGGAAAACATTTCACGTGGAACTTTGGGAAAAATTGTCTCAAAGTCAACATAAGTTAAATTGCATACAACATTCTTCCAAGAGGTTTTCAAACATATTTTCCTTCAAAATTCACGCTATCCCTTTAAGCTAATTCAAATCCCTAAACCTGACAAAGCTGAATTCAAAGTCATCTAAGATACTGTGTAGTACATGAAGTCAACAATCTTCAAATATTTCTAGAAAGTATCAATCTAGTACTTTTCAAATGTCTCAATCTTGACTTTCATTGTTACGTTTCCCCTTTCAAAAGTTTAACTTCTTTTAACTACTCTTTTACTGTTCAAATAATGGGAAAATATTTTGGTATTGTCAATACCTTTAGGCACACTCATCTCTAGGGCATTCCCTAGACTTCCAACTCTATACTCATCCTTTGTCCTTTAGAGTTTATATAGTTGGTTTTCCTTTTACAGCTTTAATTGACATTTATCCAATGAGGAAAATTAGTTCAGCTTACATTTTTATTCATTACATATAACTGCATGTTCAAATTATCTTTATACAAGCAATCCACTTTTTTCTCAACAGAGACATTGCTCACTAATACTTCAGTCTGGTTCATCATTGTCTTTTGAAATTCACATTTTAGCTCAGTCCTTAACACTCGATAAGATAATTCAGAATGTAATCAATCAAAAACATCTTGGAGGAAGGGTGCAGTTGATTTCACTGGATAATAATGCAGGATCAGGTAGTTATGCACAGAAAGGAGAGCTTGGGAAATGGTGACCATAATCCAATTAGGTTTTCGCTGAAACTAGAAAAAGGAGGATCCCAGAAAAGGTTGTTCAGTTGGAAGCTAGCCAATTTCAGAGAGATGAAACCCAAATTAGATTATGAGCTATTTTCCACCCAAACAAGAGAAATATTGGATGGATAAGGTAGAGTTAAACTACATTCAGATCAAAAATAAAGGGGCATGTCAAAAACAAGGATTCAATAGCAAACACGAGATCAAAAATTAGATTAAGAGGCATCTGATAAATGTATGGGGATAGTAATGATTCTATAAACAAAAAGAAAGCTATGGTGAATGTAACTGATATAAAAAGAAAACAAAATGAAATTAAGATGCTCAGGAAAGAGTACAAAAGAAAATTTGTGGTAAATTTAAAAGGAACCAGCAGTTTTCAGGTAGTTTCTTAGAACAGCATGTCCTGAAGCCAACCAGTGAGCAGGCCATACTCGACCTGGTATTGAGCAACAAGATAAGATTAATTGATAACCTCCTAGTGATGGCAACCCCTAGGTAGCAGTGATCATTATGTGACTGAATTTTACTTGCATTTTAAGGGAGAAACGAGTGCATCCAAGACCAGTATTTTAAACTTAAATAAGGGCAATTATGAGGGAATGAAAACAGAGTTAGCTGAAGTGAACTGGCAAATGAAGTCAGAGGATAGGTTAAAGGTATGCACTGAAGCTCTATTAAAGGGATATTCCAGAATACACAGAATAGATACATTCCAATGAGAAGGAAAAATTCCAAGGGGAGGGCCCACCATCCCTGATTAACTAAAAAATTAAATACAGTATCAAACTTAAAAAAACATATAATTACGCAAAAACATGTGGCAGGTCAGAAGATTGGAAAGAATATAAAGAACAAAGATTGACAAAAAGGTTAATACGGATGGAAAACTTAAAGAGTGTGAAAGCTAGCTAGTAATATAAGGACAGATAGTAAGAGTTTCTATAGATATTTAAATAAGAGTTAACAAAGTGAGCGTTGGTCCCAGAGGGCACGCCTGGGAAAGTGATAATGGAATTAGGGAGATGGCAGATGATTTAAACAGGTATTTGTCTTCAGTCTTCACTATAGGAAGGCACAAGTAATATCCTGGAAATAGTTGTAAATCAGGAAATGGAAGGAAGGGAGGAACTTGGGAAAATTACAATCACAAGGGAAATCATATTAAGCAAACTGTTAGGGTTGTGGGCTGACAAATCCGAGGACCAGATGGACTTCACCCTAAGATCTTGATAGTTGATGCATTGGTTTTAATTCTCCAAAATTCCCTAGATTTGGGGAAGGTTCCATTAGAGTGGAAAATAGCAAAATTAACTCCTTTATTCAAAAAGGGAGGGAGACAGAAAGCAGGAAACTATAGGTCAGGGAAAATGTTAGAAGCTATTATTAAAGATATTATAGCAGGGCACTTAGAAAAATTCAAGGCAATCAGGCAGAATCAACATGGTTTTGTGTGAGAGAAATTACGTTTAATCAATTTATTGGAGTTCTTTGAAGGAATCACATGTGCTGTGGATAAAGGGGAACTGGTGGATGTACTGTACTTAGATTTCTAGAAGGCATTTGATAAAGTGCCACATCAAAGTTTATTGTACAAAATAAAAGCTCATGGTTGGTGGGCGGGGTGGGGGGGGGGGGGTGTAACATATTGTCATGGATAGAAAATTGGCTAGCTAACAGGGAGCAGAGAGTTGGGCATAAATGGGTCTTTTTCTGGGTGGTAGGTTGTGACAAGTGGTGTGCCATAGGAATCAGTGCTGGAGCCTCATCATTTTATCATTTATATAAATGACTTGGATGAAGGGATCAAAGGAATGGTTGCTAAATTCGCTAACAACGCAAAGATAGGTAGGGAAGTAAATTGCGGAGAGGACGTAAGGAGGCTACAAAGTGATAGATAAAGTGAGTGGGCAAAGATCTGGCAAATGGAGCATAACGTCAGCAAATGTGAAATCATTTATTTTGGCAGGAAGAATAAAAAATTATCTAAATGGTGAGATTGTAGAGCTGAGATTCAGAGGGATCTGGGTGTCCCAGTGCATGAATCACTAAAGGTTATGCAGGTAAAGCAGGTAATTAGAAAGGCTAATAGAACATTACTTGTGAAGGGAATTGATTTCAAAAGTAGGGAGGTTATGCTTCAGTTGTACAGGGCATCAGTGAGACCACATCTGGAGTACTGTGCACAGTACTCCTTATTTAAGGAAAGGAAGGTAAATGCATTAGCAGTTCCGAAAAGATTTACTAGACTAATATCAAGAATGGGCGGGTTGTCTTATGACGAAACATTGGACAGGTTAGGCTTGTATCCACTGGAATTTAGAACAGTAAGAGGCGACTTAATTGAAACCTTGAAGATTCTGAAAGGTTTGACAGGGTGGATGTGGAGAGGTTGTTTCCTCTTGTTGGAGAATCTAAAACTAGGGATCACTCGTTTAAGACAGAGATGAGGAGGATTTTTTTCTGAGGGTTGAGAGTCTTTGGAACTCTTCCTCGAAAGGCAGTGGACACAGAGTCTTGGAATATTTTTAAGGCAGAGCTAGATAGATTCTTGATTAACGAGGGGATGAAAGGTTATCGGGGGTAGGCAGGAATGTGAGGTAGAGGTTACGTTCAGATCAGCCATGATCTTATTGAATGCCGGAGCAGGTTCCAGCAGTCAAGTGGCCTACTGCCGCTTAATTATATGTTGTTCTTTTTATGCACATTGGCAGACCTCTTACTGTCTGATGATATAAATGTACCAAGGTGGGGGGGAGAGGGTGAGTAAAATGGCCAAGGTCTAGTCCTTCAGTATGGGGGGGCGGGGGGAAGAAGAGATATTCAACAAAGGGGAAAGATCAACAATGGGTGGGAATCTGCTGAGCAGGGAAAAAGGGAAGTTCAGGTTCGTGCGCATGAGCTCGTAGCCAGTTGGGTCAAAATCCAGGAACTCCCTCCCTAACAGCACGGTGTGTGTACCTACACCTCATGGACAGCAGTGGTTCATGAAGGAAGCTCACCACCACCTTGTCAAGGGCAATTAGGGATGGGCAGTAAATGCTGGCCTGGCCAATGACACCCACATCCCATGGATGAATTCAAAAAGTATGGTCTTCAATGTTCATCACGAAGAGTGCCTCGGGAGCACTACTACAGGTCAAGCTGGCCGAGTCCCAAAGGGCATGGCTGCTAGACTGGATCTGCAGGTGGTGAGGGAACCAACACGAGGGAATAGCATACTTTATGTCATCCTCACCAACCTGCCTACCACAGATGCATCAGTCCATGACATATCTGTAGAAGTGACCACCACACAGTCCTTGTGGACGTGAAGTCCGATCTTCACATTGAGGATACCCTCCATTGCGTTTTGTGGCATTACTACCATGCTAAATGGGATAGATTTCCTACAGATCTAGCAACTCAGAGCTCAACCATGAGACACTGTGGGCCATCTGCAGAACTGCACTCAATCACAATCTGTAACCTCATGGCCCAGCATATCCCCACTCTACCGTTACCACCAAGCCAGGGGATCAACCCTGGTTCAATGAAGAGTGCAGGAGGGCATGCCATGAGCCACACCTGCAATGGGGTTTCAAACTGGTAAAGCTACAACACTGGACCACTTGCGTGCCAAACAACACAAGCAGCAAGTGATAGACAGAGCGAAGCAATCCCACAACCAATGGATCAGGTCTAAGCTCTGCAGTCCTGCCACATCCAGTCGTGGATGGTGGTGGACAGTTAAACAACTCACTGGAAGAGGCGGCTCCAAAAATATCTCCACCTTTAACTATGGGGGAACCCAGCAAATTAGTGCAAAAGAAAAGGTTGAAGCATTTGCAATAATCTTTAACCAGAACTGCTGAGTGGATGATCTATTTCCACCTCCTCTGGAAATCCACAGATGCCAGTCTTCAGCCAATTCAATACACTCCACATGATATCAAGAAATGGCTGAAAGCACTGGATGCTGCAAAGGTTATGGGCCCTGACAGTGTTCCAGCACGGTACTGAAGACTTGCGCTCCAGAACTTGCTGCGCCTCTAGGTAAGCTATTCGACTACAGCTACAACGCTGGCATTTACCCAGCAATGTAGAAAATTGCCCAGGTATGTCCTGTACAGAACAAATCCAACTAAGCCCAGTTACCAACCCAGCAGTCTACTCTCGATCATCAGTAAAGTGACGTAAGGGGTCAACAACAGTGCTATTAAGTGGCACTTTCTTAAGCAATAACCTGCTCACTGACACTCAGTTTGGGTTCCAGCAGAGTCACTCAACTCCTGACCTCATTATAGCCTTGGTTCAAACATGGACAAAAGAGCTGAACTTCAGAGGCGAGGCGAGAGTGACTGCCCTTGACGTCAAGGCAGCATTTGACCGAGTGTGGCATCAAGGAGCCCTAGCAAAACTGCAGTCAATGGGGATCAGGGGAAAACTCTCTGCTGGTTGGAGTCATATGTAGCACAAAGGAAGATGGTTGTGGTTGTAGAAAGTCAATCATTTCAGTTCCAGAACATCACTGCACGAGTTCCTCGGGGTAGTGTCCTAGGCCCAACCATTTTCAGCTGCTTCATCGATGTCCTTCCTTGCATTATAAGTCAGGAGTGGGGACGTTTGCTGACGGGTTGCGCAATGTTCAGCACCATTTGCACTCCTCAGATACTGAAGCAGTCCACGTCCAAATGCAGCAAGACCTGGATTATATCCAGGCTTGGGCTGTCAAGTGGTAACTAACATTCACGCCACACAAGTGCCAAGCAATAACCATCTCCAACAAGAGAGAATATAACCATCTCCCCTTGACATTCAATGACATTACCATCGCTGAATCCCCGATTATCAATATCCTGAGAGTTACCATTGATCAGAAACTGGAGTAGCCTTATAAATACTTTGGCTACAAGAGCAGGTCAGAGGTTAGGAATCCTGCAGCAAATAGCTCACCTCCTAACTCCCCAAAGCCTGTTCACCATCTGCAAGGCATAGGTCAGGAGTTTGATGGAATACTCTCTACTTGCCTGATGAATGCAGATCCCACAACGCTTAAGACAACCATCCAAGACAAAGCAGCTCGCTTGATTGGCATCCCATCTGCAAACATTCACACCATCCATCACTAACGCACAGTGGCAGCAATATGTACCACCTATAAGATACACTGCATTAACTCACCAAGCCTCCTTAACCAGCACCTTCCAAACCCATGACCGCTACCATCTAGAAGGACAAGAGCAGCAGATGCATGAGAACACCATCATTTGGAAGTTCCTCTCCAAGCCACTCACCATTCTGATTTGGAAATATATCGTTGTTCCTCCACTTTCACAGGGTCAATGGAGTCCTGGAACTCCCTGTGTAACAGCACTGTGGGTGTACCTATACTACATGGACTGCAGTGGTTCAAGAAGGCAGCTCACACCACTTTCTGATTGCCCAGTTGAGGGATGGGCAATAATTGCTGGCCTAGCCAGCGACAACCACATCCTACGAATGGATAAAAAGTACAAGAAGGGAAAGAAAAGTCAGTGCCTCGCCAGATTGGGGAAGGAAGCTGGGGTGGGATTGGGGAAGGAAGCTGGGGCGGGTGGGGAGTGTCTCTTTGCATACAATGGCAATGCACTCGAGAGTGAGAGAAAAGCAAGATTTCCAGTATTTTCTGTGTTTATTTCAGATTCCAGCATCCACAGTACTCTGCTTTTGTGAGAGAGTCTATTCATGAAGTAAGGTTCATAAGTTTGGGTTTATTTTACAAAATTGAGGAAATCTAAACTGTGAATGACTGAGGGGACAAAGAGTGAAAAACAGTTTACATGAATTGGCAAATCGGCAAGAACAAAGGCTCAAGCCTCACTAAAAGAAAGAAAGATAGGATTAGTGTTTTTTCTTTAGCTATTGAACTTGAAATGTTTTAGCACAAGTAACTATTGAAGCAGGTACATAATTTAAAAGGAAATGGGTGGTAACAGAAAGATAATACAAGTCATAGGGAATTGTTATGCAAACAGAATGGATAAGCAGCTTCAGTTGAAGGTCTTGCAACAGTTGTATGTTAAGTGACCTCTTCCTATGCTGTAATTTCTATTCTCTCTCTCATGGAATTGCTCATGATGAGTCTCAAATATAAGTACTGAAAGGGAGAGGGTAGATTGGAGTGATGAACATCTCCATTGAAAGAATTTGGAAGGGGTTTGTTAGACATTTCCCTGGAGAGTGTTGTTTATTGAGCAGCTGTTGGGAATTTTTTAAATCAAGTGCAGGTAAACCAATAGGAGGGAGTGCAAAATAAATAAAACTTATATAAACACAATGGCACATTACCAATTGCAATTCCAGTTATGTCCATTAGTATTATAGAATAAGTTTATGAATGATGTTATCCTGTTTGTGAAAATCAGTCACCCGCATTACTAACAAGAAACTTGAGACTTTAGACTGTGATCTTCCAACTTCTCTACAGTTCACCCAGCATGGGAAGCAAGCCACGAAAATCCACAACTTCTGAACTTTTGGTTCACAGATAAGGCAGCTTTAAGATAGTAGCCTAAGATGCAGTTGAAAGACGATGGCATGTTAGCATTGTGATTAACTGAAGTGGGGTTATCTTCATGTAACTTATTAGACAAACAGTTTTCCTTAATTAACAGAATAAGAACAAGCATTTATATAGGTTTCATTTACTCAGAGCACTCCCTTTTCATAAATTTTTTATTACTTGGCTTATTTAGGCAAATGTAGCAATAAATTTGAATAGAAATGATATGAATGATCAATTAATATTTTTTAGTGACGTAGTTTAAGGTGGACCAGGACATGGGTCTTGATTTAACATCAGCCTTTTGAGCTGGAAATTGGAGGCAGTATGTGTGTATAATTTAAATGCAATCACAACTAAATCATTCACAACAGAATCCCAGCATTTAGTTAATTTTGTTGAGAACGTCGACTTCATTCACTTCTCTCAGTGTGGTCAGATCAGCCAATTCTATTGAATAGCGCAGCTGCCGAGGGGCCAAATGGTCTACCGCTGCTCCTACTTTTTATGGTCTTATGGTCACACCCTAGTACTAAGAGGCTTAAAAAAATGCCAAACACAAAGTCCCAGGCAACACGGCTGAAAAATTACAACATAACTTACACTCCAATCAAGATAAAAACAGTTTGTGTTTAGTTGCACCCTTACAGTCTTGAAACACAAACAGGTCAGCCATGATCGTATTGAATGGCAGAGCAGGCTCGAGGGGACAAATGGCCTACTTCTGCTCTTATTTTGTATGTTTATAATTGTTGTATAGATTAAGCCCTCAGTATTGCTAACATCGCTAGAATACAAATTTCTGTCATTGTAGAAAAGCACCTATCCTTTCTTTCCCATTGTCAGTGAGAAGCAAGATTCAGTGATCTAGCAAACTCAACCATAACAATTTCTAGTCAGTGTAATGCATTTTCATCTTAATAGTCTTGAGTATTTCAACAAGATGTTGTTTCTTCTCTTCCTCAACCACATTCCTTTATTTCCCAACATCAGTCCATTGCTACTACACTGCAGGATCAACAGTTTTCAAAACATGCCCAAGAAATTACGAGACACAAAATTAAAAGTGAACGACACTGCTGTGCAACCAACAGGTCTAAACTAAAATCACAGAGACAATATAAAAATGAGAAGGGAATACAAAAGAAAGTTAGTTTCTATACACGTTCATATTACAAGAGTAACTGCACTGCTGATTTAACTGCAACTCACAAATTGATTCTATAACCAAGGGGCAGAATTTTCTGCATGTTGTTGCATGTAGTTCCGAGATAGCGAGTGATAAAATGGAGGCCATCCTTCTTACCGATAGAAAGAAAGGACTTTGTTCTAGGTGCTAATTAAACTGTGCATCATCACATTAATAGATTATTGGAAATCCCCAGCTGATAACCACTTGCTCATCAAATCCTACGTACTAGTCCACACCTTGTCTTTTTAATCACATGATTGACAGAGCATATTTCTAAGACTTGAGCTGATTAGATACAGAAGATGATCCACAATCTTCAATTCAAACAACCCATACCTTGATTAATTTGGGGTTGAACTGCATTGGGAACTTGACCCAAGCACACCCTCTGAAACAGCTATTAGCACTCCAAGGAAATGCCAGGGCTTCTCTGTGTGAACCACATTTTTTTTAATAAAACAAGTACACAAACACAATAATTTGCATTCATATTGTGCACGTCACAGACAATTACTCAGAAGTGCTTTGCAGGGGGAAAGGAAAAAAGACATACTGAGACAAGGTAGAATTAGACATGGCCACAAAGCTTAATTTAAAATATGTGTTTGAAGATAAAGCAATGATGAGGGGTATCTTAAGAGAGCTGTTGAATGGGCCAAAGCAGCTGCAGACACTGACACCATTACACGGATGAGATGGAGAGAATAGATGCACACAGTGGGCCAGAGCTGAAAGACTAAAGGTTTGAAGGGACTGCAAACTTAGAATGGGACATGGAAGGATTGTAAATGCAATGATTTTGGGGATTTGGGAGTCAGATTTAATTAATGAGATTAAATGGCACTTAGAACAGCACTGAATATAAATGCATAGTTTACTATTAGTTGTATTTTTGGATCCTTGAATTCACAGAAATGTAAGTTAACTAGGTAGATGCTACCATGTAGGTGATAACATTGAAGTGAACTGGTGTTCGACAACTTGGCGGTGGCGCGTCCTTTGGACTGATGTGTCCATTGACGGGGGACTTTGGGGTTTGGCAGAATTGCCACCAGGCATTCTGACATTCAGCAGAACTGGGGTTGGATACAAGGGTTCAACTCACTGGTGGATTCCGATGTCAGAGAGAGAAGACGGAGCATATGGCTGACAGCCATGAGAGAAGGAAGGTGGGTGGGTACCAAGAGAGATGCCCTCGGGTCCGGCTGTGTGTCTTTGAGCAATCCCAACAAGTTTGAATTTGTTGCTGTGCCTGTCAGTATTACTAATTGGAATGTGCACCTTTTCAAACTATCAAAAGACCAATGACAAATAGAGCTTCTTTACTTTCAAAATTGAACTCATTTGTCTTTTTTATTAAAATGAAACTTAAATTAGGATTAAGAAAGACTGATCACCTTAAACACCTTCTGAAACTTGGAGAAGACAAAGGCTACATCTGGTGTACAACTACTACACATGTGCGTGCGCACACTCCCCAAACCAATCATCATCGGAGGGAGAAACAGTTAACTTTTCACGTTGATTTTTCACATCAGATGAAAGGTCATCAACCTGAAATGGTGACACTCACTCTCCCCACAAATGCAGCCTGACCTGCTGAGTATTTCTAGCATTTTGTTTTTTCAGATTCTCAGCCTCCGCCCATTTCTGCTTTTTAATATATTGCCTGAATAATTTTGGAAATTTTACTTCTATTTGTTCTTATAATAATTGTGGGAAAACATCTACACTGAAACTGCTGGGAGCTGAAGAGAAAAAAATCCAGCAATTATCTTCAGCTAATTATCCTAGTTCTGACAAAATACCAAATCTAAGCTTATACTTTTGGAAGAGAATGAAGTTTTCAAATAAAATCTTTAATAAAAAATCTTTCAAACTACAAATCAGTAGATATGTAATTTAATTTTTAAAAATTGTTCAAATTCTTATCCTGGGCTCCAGAGCACAAGTTTAAAAAAGCTCTGTGAGTGAGTGGATTCATTCAGTTTAACAGGCAAAAAAAGTATTGAAAGTGAAATGCTTACAAAACAATTCCCAATATAAACAATTACATGGGCAGTTTCATTATAAATGTTAACAGTGTTACTTGAAATAGTTACACAAGAACAAAGGTTTATTAAATCTCTTGCCCAGTAAATCCTGAAGATAATGGAGAATGCGAAAGAGAAGCCTAAACTCTCATTTGGATGTCAAAAGGCAAATTGGCATTAATAAAATCTCCGATTAAAAAGGCATCCATTGACTGATTCATGTATATCACTATATCCTAAATTGACAACCAAACAGCTAGGCTCAGGTAAAGAACATGTTTTAAAGTATGAACAATCAAAACTGCTACTATGGGAATGGAAAAGTGACTTCAGCCAAATTTCGGTATAAATGTTTCACTTAGGTCAGACATTTCCAACTTGCATTCAATTTTACATTACATAAGGGAAGAAATTTGTAAGATACAAAAAGCACATTTCTTGATCCAGATATTAAACAATGGAAAGCAATGTTTCTAAATAGAAATGGTGTATGCTACTGTTATGTTAATGAGCTGGCCCTCAGTGCCAGTGAGTTGAGCAATAATAAAGATTAGCCAATGGGTATAGCACACCAAAACCACATTCTACTTTGGAGCAAGCTACTGAAAAACTGTAAAATCTCCTCCTCCAAGAAACATAGCTAGTCAGATGACAATCAATAGTTCTGTTCACTTCACTAGTCTTAAGCTGCTGCTCACATTTTTGTACACCAGATACTTAGTCCACATTTTTTAAAATTCTTTTTCATGGGATGTAGGCATCACTGGCTAGGCCAGCATTTATTGCCCATCCCCAATTGCTCTTAAGAAAGTGGTGGTGGTGAGCTACCTTCTTGAACCGCTGCAGTCCATGCAATGTAAGTATACCCACCGTGTTTTTAGGGAGGGAGTTCCAGGATTTTGAGCCAGCGACAGTGAAGAAACGGCCAATCTAGTTCTAAGTCAGCATGGTATGTGGCTTGGAGGGGAACTTGCAGGTGGTGGTGTTCCCATGTACCTGCTGCCCTTGTCCTTCTAGTTGGTAGAGGTTGCGTGCTTGGAAAGTGCTGTCTAAGGAGCCTTGGTGAGTTGCTGCAGTGCATCTTGTAGACACTAGACACGGCTGCCACTGTGCTTCAGCAGTGGAGGAAGTGGATATTGTAGGTGGTAAATGGAGTACCAATCAAGCAAACTCCGTTGTCCTGGATAGTGTCAAGCTTCTTGAGTGCTGTTGGAGCTGCACCCATCCAGACAAGTGGAGAGTATTCCATTACACTCTGGACTTGGGCTTTGTAGATGGTGGACAGGCTTTGGGAAGCCAGGAGGTGAGTTACTTTCCACAGAATTCCCAGCGTCCGACCTGCTCTTGTAGCCACAGTATTTATATGGCTGACCCAGTTCAGTTTCTGGTCAATGGTAACCCACCAGGATGTTGATAGTGGGGGATTTAGCAATGGTAATGCCATTGAATATCAAGGGGCGATGGTTGGATTCGCTCTTGTTGGAGATGGTCATTGCCTGGAATTGGTGTGGCATGAATGTTAGTTGCCACTTGTCAGCCCAGGCCCCAATGTTGTCCAGATATTGCTGCTTACAGGTAGGGAATGCTTTAGCATCTGAGAAGTCGCAAATGGCGAACATTGTGCAATCAGCAGCTAACATCCCCACTTCTGATCGGATGGAGGGAATGTCATTGATGAAGCAACTGAAGGTAGTTGGGCCTAGGACACTACCCTGAGGAACTGATGTCCTAGGCTGAGATAATTGACCTCCAAAACCACAACTGCTTTCCTTTGTGCTAGGCATGACTCCAACTAGTGGAGCATTTTTCCCATTGACTCCAGTTTTGCTGGGGCTCCTTGATGCCACATGCGGTCAAATGCTGCCTTGATGTCAAGGGCAGTCACATGATTAAAGAATTTGATAGGGTAAGTATGGAAACGGTTTCTTTTAATGGGAGATTCCAGAGTAAGGGGCATAAATCCTTAAAATTAGAGCTTGGGACTTCAGGGGTGAACAATGCCAGAAACTGCCCTTTCCACACAAATCAGTGGAAATCTGGAAACACTCTCTCGTAAAAAGCTGTTGCAATTGGATGTCAACTGGAAATTTAAAACTAAGATTGATGGGTTTGTTAGGCAAGGGTTATGGATCCAAGGTGGGTACAGTAGATTGCAGCATATAAGCCAGCCCCCAGTTCTGGAGATTTTTCGATGCTTCAAAGTACACTGGCCTCTACTGTAAATGGGGTTAAGATGTAGATCAGTCATGATCTAACTGAATGCACCAAAGTCCTTTCTATGCTTTTGCCTCATGACTTAATTTCTTCATTGTCCTCCATGCTGAACTCCCATTCTCCACAAACTTTAACTTGTCCAAAACTTAATGCTGCACAGGTTGTAGGCAGTTAAGTCTCAGTCACTCATCCTTACACATAGACTGGCTTTCTAGTACAAAACGTTTAAAATCGCCACATTTAAATCCATCCATAGCTTCATCCCACCCTGTCTCTGCAATCTCAGGCTTGAGGGGCTGAATGGGCCCTGTTCCTAAACATCAACTGACTGGTGTTTTTTCAACACATATTGCAAGTCCTAGATTCTCACAATCCTTAGCGTTGACAAGTCTTGCAATTTCCAATGCAGAATTATTCTTGCAAATGCATTGCAATATTTAAGCCATGAGTTGTTGCTAAAAAGTTACCTTCCTTCATGGGCTTGCATCACTAATTTGATACAATTTGGAATCAAACATGAGGGATGCACTTCCAGCTCTCTAAAGACAGGCACTAGCATCACCATCATGCTGTTCTGAAATATTACCATAATGAGACTTTTCCACCAGTAACTGACGCGCTGCTAATATAATATTACATACAAAAGCGCAGTGATCCATAAAAGACATTTTGTTAAAAGGGGAAATATGAATTAACATTTGAATATATAACATTCACTGGAATAATTAGATCTGGAAATAAATTACTTGTTTTTCAAACCTCAGCTATCCAAGATCCTAGGATTGAATCCTTTAAAAAATACAAGTGCGCCAGCCATAATATATATCCTACACCCAGATGGGAGTATTCAAATCAAAACAAAGCTTACAAAACTCAAGGGTCCCTGGTAAAATTTCCTTTCCTTGATGAGTGGGATTTCTTTTTAGTTTGCACTGTGGGTAGAAGTTGATTTTCTCCAGCAACCATTCCTCAACTGGTGGGTTTCTCTACCTGCCTTTTCTGAATCCTCCAAGGATTTATCCTGGACCGTCCCTGATCATCCACATGCTGTCCCTCAATGACATCATTCACAAGAATGGTGTTCAGTGTTTGTTTGTACACCGATGACATAAAGCTCTACTTCTTTGCCACTTCCCACAAACCCCTGGTGCCTTCAGAATTAAAGTCATGGATGAGTCACAATCTTAACACAACTGAACACAGAAAGCCAAGTTTTCAATCCCAGCCATAAACACTACTACCTTGGCAGGCAGACTACTGACCTTCCCAGCCACTTACTCAGCCTAAGCCAACGGGAAGCCTTAGTGTCTTGTTCATCCCAAAACTGAGCTTGCAATCCCAAAGCTACCATCACCAAAACTATGCATGCCCACCTCAGCAACACTATCTGCCTCAGCCCCTCCACCAAAATCCTTTCTATGCTTTTGCCTCATGACTTAATTTCTTCATTGTCCTCCATGCTGAACTCCCATTCTCCACAAACTTTAACTTGTCCAAAACTTAATGCTGCACAGGTTGTAGGCAGTTAAGTCTCAGTCACTCATCCTTACACATATACTGACTTTCTAGTACAATACGTTTAAAATCGCCACATTTAAATCCATCCATAGCTTCATCCCACCCTGTCTCTGCAATCTCCTGCTGGGTTCTTTACCTACTTGTACTCATCAGTTCTGACTTTCCACCTTTTGTGCAACTTCTATAATCCCAAAACTTCCCAAAGTCTTTACACCTTTAACAGCCTTAAAGTAATTTACACGGACTTACAGACATCTTCTGATCTCAGACCCCCTCCAATGATTAACCATTTATTTATCTCTTTAACCATTTCTAGCTATTTTTCTCTAACCTCTGTAAGTACCAGAGGCATTTGCTACACTGAAGGTCCTTTATAAAAGCAAGTTGTTGTTCAGCATCACACACTTATTTACCCCTGACTGAAGAATCTAGAACAAGAGGTTAGAGTCTCAAGATAAGGTGTCACAGTGTGTGACGAGGAGAAATCTTTAGAGGGTTGCAAATCTTTGGAGTTCTCTACTTGAGAACGCTGTGAGTCTTCTGTTGTTGAGTATATTCAAGACTAAAATCAATGGATATTGGGACACCAGGAGAATAAGAAGAAATAGGGTACAGTTGACGTTGAGTCCTGATGACCCTTCAACACAACTAAGTAAGTTCTGCTGAAGGGTCATGAGGACTCAAAACGTCAACTGTGCTCTTCTCCGCCGATGCTGCCAGACCTGCTGAGTTTTTCCAGGTATTTCTCTTTCTGTTTTTGTTTTGGATTTCCAGCATCCGCAGTTTTTTGTTTTTATAAAAAGAAATAGGGATAAGGCGAGGAAGTGGAGTTGAGGTGAAGGTGTGCTATGACCATGCTGAACAACAGAGAAGGCATGAGGAGCCAAATGGCCTACACCTGTTCCTATTTCTTATGGTTGAAACCGGGTTCTAAATGCAGACAATTTCACAACTAACATTTATTGCATTCCAGGATGTCAATGTCCAATTAAATTGAGAACATGCTCTATCAAATTTCAAAGCTGGCATTTCCAATTACTGTGTGGCGCTTTCTAAGTCACACCAAATGAGCCAACATAGATATACTTCACTAACCATCTAATCAGTCAAAAATTCACAAGCGGCCACGCTTCTGTCCACTTACTAACGAGAAGTACTTCATCAATTCTCTTGTTCAGTTTGTATGGGAGACAACAGAATGATGGAACAGTTACAATACCAGTTAAAGCAGAAAGTTGATGTGAAAAGTCCGATCAATGCTCTATTCTTGTGCAACGTTAGGTAAGAACAGTAACTCCACTCGGTCAAAAGACTTCTTAGCTAGCAAGTATGATTAGCTTCCCGGTCAAGAGATCTCAGGAGTTCACAAAGACAAACGGAGAACTTCAGATAATGTTCTGATGCACGAGTTACTGGCTCAAGGAGAATTTATCTTTTCATCACCCTGCATAGGTTTAAGCATTTGCCAATTCTCCTTACTGAACCTCTGCCATGAGAAAATTAAAGGTAGATAACAAGGTTTGATTGGGAAATGTACTGCAAGATTTTTCTGAGATATACAAACCCATGTTTGGATCCGTGTCAACCTCTGGTCTATTATGGAATGACAGAAGGCCCGTCCTGTCTATGCTGGCTCTCTGATGGACTAATTCCCCTGGAACCACTCCCTACCTTCTCCACATAGTCCTGCACATTCTTCCTTTTCAGATAATAATCCAATTCTCTTTTGAACATGCCTTCACCACACCCTCAGGCAGTGCATTCTAGATCCTAACCACTCACTTAGTGGAAGAGTTTTTCATGTCTCCATTGCTTCTTTTGCCAATTACCTTACATACGTGCCTCTGGTTCTCAATCCTTCCACTAATGGGAACAGTTTCCCCTGATCTACTCTGTCCAGGCTCTCATGAATTTGAATACCTCTATCAAATCTCCTCTCAGCCTCCTTTTCTCCGAAGAGAACAGTCCCAACATCTCAAGCTATGTAAATGAAGTTTCCTATTCCTGGAAACATTCTTGTGAATCTTTTCTGCACCCTCTCTAAAGCCTTCACATCCTTCCTAAAGTGTGGTGTACAGAATAGTGTGTGATACTCCAGTTGAGACCAAGCTAATGTTTAATACAGGTTTGATATAACTTCCATGTTTTTGTATTCTATGCCCCTACTAATAAAGCCTAGGATACTTTATGCTTTATTAACCATGCTCTCAACCTGTCCATCTGTGGCTGCACCCCCTTTAGAATTGGACCCTTTATTTCACATTACCTCTCTGTATTCTTCCTACCAAAATGAATCACTTCACACTTCTCTGCAAGAAATTTCATCTGCCACTTGTCAACCCATTCCAGCAACTTGTCTATGTCCTTCGAAGTTCTATACCATCCTCCTCACAGTTTACAATGCTTCCAAGTTTTGTATCATCCGCAAATTGAAATTCTGCATGTACACAAAGGTCAGAAGAGCAGGCGCCCTAACACTGATCCCTGGGGAATTCCACTGATAAATCTTCCTCCAGTCGGAAAAACAACTGTTAACCACTAACCTGTTACCTGCCACTCGGTCAATTTCATATCCATGTTGATACTGCCCCTTTTATTTCATGAGCTCCAGCTTTGCTCACAAGTCTGTTGTGTGGCACTTTACTAATGCTTTTTGGAAGTCCACATACACCAACCCTCTCTGTTACCTCATCAAAAAACTCAAGCAAGTTACTTAAAAACGATTTTCCCTTAACAAGTATATGCTGGCTTTCTTTAACTAACTCAGGTTTGCCCAAGTGACTTTTAATTTTGCCTCAAATTATAATTTCTAGAAACTTTCCCATCACAGAGGTTAAACAGACTGGCCTGCAGTTGCTCGGCTTATCTTTTTTTGGAACAAGGGTGTAACATTTGCAATTTTCCAGTCCTCTGGCACCACCCCTGAGCCTAAGGAAGATTGGAAAATTATGGCCAGTGCCTCTGCAATTTCCGTTCTTCTCTCAGCTTCCTTGGATGCATTTCATCCAGTCTTGGTGCCTTATAGACTTTAAGTACAGACAGCTTGTTTAATACCACTTCCTTATCAATTTTAAACCCTTCAAGTGCCTGAACTACGTCCTCCTCCATCATTCAGGGCAGATGGTGGCATAGAGGTAATGTCACTGGACTAGTAATCCAGACCCAGGCTAAGCTCTGGGGTGCAAAGGTTTAATTCCACCATACCAGCTGGTGAAATTTAAATTAAATTAATAAACCTGGAGTAGTCTCAGTGGTGACCATGAAACTACTGTCAATTGTGGTAGAAACCCACCTGGTTCACTAACGCCCTTCAGGGAAGGAAATTTACCATCCTTACCTGGCCTACATGTGACTCTTATCTGCCCTCTGAAATGGTCTAGCAAGAGCAATTAGGGATGAGCAAAAACACTGACTTTGCCAGTGAGCACATCCCATGCAAGAATAAAATGACATCTTCTACAAAGTATTCATTTAACACCTCAGCCATGCTCCCTGCCCCATTTCCCCCAATTGGCCCCACTCCTCCTTTGACCATCCTTTTACTATATATACACCTATAGAAGGATTTCCTTTTATGTTAGCTGCCAATCTCTTTTCATAGTCTTTCCTTGCTTCTCAATTGCTTTTGCTCCTTGCTTTTTCAATTCCCCTTTGACCTTCTATATACATTCAGCCTAGTTCCACTTGACATCTGTCAGAAGCATACCTTTTTCTTCATCTTTCTCTCCTTTAAAGACAGCCCACTGTTCAATTACAGTTTTGCATGCTAATCTTTGATTCCAATTCATCTAGGTCAGATCTATTCTTACCCCCATGAAGTTGGCAGTCCCCCAATTAGTTATTCTTATTCTGGATTACATACAAACATACAAATTAGGAAAAGTAGGCCTTTCAGCCCTTCGAGCCTGCTCCACATTCGCTAAGATCATGGCCTCAGCTCCACATTCCACCTATCCCTGATCCCTTTGACTCCTTGTTGGTAAAGGATCTATCTACCTCTGCCTTAAAAATATTCAATGACCCTGCCTCCACCACTCTCTGGGGAACAATGTTTCAAAGATTCATGACCCTCAGAGAAAATAAATTCTTCTCATCTCCATCTTAAATGGGAGACCCCTTATTTTTAAATTTCGTCCCCCAGTTCTAATCTCTCCCACAAGGGGAAACATCCTTTCAGCATCTACCCTGTTAAGTCCCCTCATGATCTTATATGTTTCAGTAAAACACCTCTCAATCTTCTAAACTCCAGTGGATACAGGCCCAGCCTGTCCAACCTTTCCTCGTAAAATAACACCCCTCATCCCAGGTTATCAGCTGAGTGAACCTTCTCTGGACTGTTTCTAATGCATTGTTAACAGATGTTCCATGTCCTTTTCCATAGCCAACCTAAACCTTATGATACAATGATCACTGTCCCCTAAATGTTCTCCTGCTGACACTTGATCCACTTGGCCCACCTCATTCTCAAGAACCAGATCTAGCAGTGCCTCCTTTCTCGTTGGGTTGGAAGCATCCTGTAGAAAATTCTCCTGAACACAATCAAGGAACTCTTGCCCCTCTCTGCCCTTTACATTAATTATCTGAGAATAGACTGGGATAATAGTCAAGTCCTCCATTATAACAGTCAAGTACTCCATTATAACTACTCTATAATTCTTGCACCTCTCTAATTTCCTTGCAAATTTGTTCCTGTACATCTTTCCTATTATTTGGTGGTCTATAGGCTACACTGACCAATGTAATTGCACCTTTTTTGTTTTTTAGCTCTAGCCAAATAGATTCTGTCCTTGACCCCTCTGGGACATCCTCTCTCTCCAAAGCTGCAATATTCTCCTTAATCAATACCGCCACCCCGCCCTCTTTTCTGAATACCTTGTGTATCCAGGAATATTTAATACCCAGTCCTGCCCTTCTTTGAGCCAGGTCTCCATTATTGCCACAACACATTTCCTGAGTGCCTGCAACTCACCAATTCTATTCGCAATACTTTGTGCATTCACATACATGCACTGTATTTATTATTTCATGGGATGCGGGCATCGCTAGCAAGGCCAGCATTTGTTGCTCATCCCCAATTTCCCTTGAACTGAGTGGCTTGGTAGGGCCATTTCAGAGGGCAGTTAAGAGTCCAGCACATTGCGTGTGTCTGGAGTCACATGTAGGCCAGGCCAGCTAAGGACAACAGATTTCCTTCCCTAAAAGGCATTCCCTAAAAGGGAACCAGATGGATTTTCACAAAAATCAACAATGGTTTCATGGTCATCATTACTGGGACTAGCTTTCAATTCCTGTATATAAATTCCACCAGCTGCTGTGGTGGAATTTGAACCTGTGTCCACACAGCTTTAACCTGGGTCTCTGGATTACTAGGCCAGTGACATTACCACAAGGCCACCATCTCCCCATTTCTGCTATTCTGAGTTAAGGAAGCTTAGGATTCCAAATCTTGCCACTATTTGTATCAAACTGACAATTTCTATTACTGGATGTCAGGTTAAAAAACTAGGCTCTCTGTTGCCCCCATCCCAATCCATCTAGCAGATCCAATATATCTACTCATGAAGAATAGAGGCACCTGGATGAATTGCTGGATGGCTGCTTGAGTGGGAAGCATTGTGGGAGCCATATTCCACAAAACACCATTACCTTCAAGACCAACAGGAAGAGATAGCAGGTATAAGTTTTAAATGTAGCCTGGTAGACAATGAAGTAATCAGTCCCCTGATCATATATGAGCAAAATCTTTTACACTGCATTTCAGTTATGGTTTCCTGAATTCCATAAAGGTATCCATTTCCACATGAACGGATATTTTTAATAAATCTACTGCTTAATAGGCTCTTGGCTATGCGATACAACTTACTACAATCTATGTGAGTGTCATCATCACTTTAATGGAGTTAATGCTATGTTTATACCTTGCAGCCTTTAGTAATTCTGTAATTTCCTATTGCTCTACCATGTAAATGGGCCTACCTCTAGGTAGGGCAAAATTCCACAGCACCGTTTTCAATTCATTTGACTAGTTGAGGCAATGCTAATTATTCACAATAAATAAATACTAGGGTTGAAATGTATCTTGTGTAACAATTAGCGAAGAACATATACTCCACAGCCCCATGAGGTCTCAGGTTTGAATTAGGGTGATTAATTTCAGGGAAGGAAAATTGAAGAATTATTTTAAAATATACAGACCCTTTTAGTCATGTTACATCACTTATCCCCTACACCCTCTCAATGATATTGTAACAGGCACATGTAGACAATAGGAAGATGCAAAATATTATGATGCTGAATTACTTTCTCTTCCTTTCCATGGTTGTGCTGGTTTTCAATGTTGCCCTTCTCTTCATTAGCCATTTTTACCCAATATGAAGAAACCTGAGCTCTGATCCAGATGACATCAGGCCAATACAAAATTGCAACAAGAATCAAGACAAGCGTTTCAGGGATCTATAAAGTGCCATACGCCTAAAAACGTCAGTGAATTACTGAACAGTTATGAAATTGAGCCCAATGGTGGAATATCATCCATTTCCTCCTAATGTAGGATGGCCTAACCCAAGATCTACTGTTGGGTTCTCCTTAGTAATGATGGAACTTCACTAACACAATAAAAATACTGCCTGATACTTGAATTGTTGGACACTGTTTAAACATCCCCATTTTCCATGTGACTTGAACGAATTTAAATATTCCAAAATCTGGGAACAGAAAGTGTTGAAAAGTCTAGTCAGAATGTACAGATATACAAACTGTTTAACATGCTGCTAAATCTCCAGAGGTGACTGATCCTTTCGCCAACCCATTTAAATAGGTTGGATACTTGGGTGGGTGGTGGTGGTGGTGAAAATGAAAGTGAAAATGTTGAGAAAATATTTGCAGAGCAACTACTCTTTCTTCACCACTGTGAAGTATAATAATAGATAGCAACTTTATGAAATGCATGGAATAAACAGGCCATTGTTACCTGTCCTGAAGATTTTAAAATAAATTAAAAGGCGCTTGGAATTTGTTGCCCATGTATTGAAGATGTTAATAACAGAGACTTCTGCAGGTTCACCCTTACCTGCTGTGTGTGCCAGTTGTATGCTCCCTTCTCAAATGTTTTGACTAATCAGAGCTCCTGAGAAAGACCAACACAGGACCGGTTTAAAACTGCACACGTCAAAGCCGTCAACTAACTACAGAACACTGACCGTTCTGATGGATAAGAGCATAATATACAACCAGTATGGTTGGCCTCTTTCTTGTGTTCATTATATGAAAGCATTGTGAATAACGATGAAACAGTTGTACTCAGTGCTTTCTGGCAGATTTCCTCCAGTGGAAAAGACAGGAATTTAAAATGATGACAAAAAATATCTTGCATTCTGAAGCAGGAAAGGCAAATCAGTTGCAACACATACAAAAGTTAAAAACACAGTGGGTGATCAGTAGCATTAAATTCTTTGTGCAGCTAGTGAGATGCTTTGGACAGTATAAGTATCACAAACTGCCAAAAAGAAAACAGATTAAACAGAATGTACTAAAAGCCAAAACTCATTTCACATACAATAAAGAAAATAACAGAGAAATTGCACCAGTGCAAATTTTCAATTTTAAAGAAGCATGTATGCATAGTATAGCTGTATTAGGAGGACGATATCTCTTGGTTTACACCATCAATCTGAATTTGTCAATAAGTACAAGACTGGCTGCTAGCTGAGCTTCCCTGTTTCCTAGCAGGAACCAAATATCTGTTCAGCAACTTCATGTTGGCACACTAAAAAACAGAAATATCCTACAAGGTGAAGAATCACAGACACCAGCCAGAATACTATTAATTGTCATAACCAAACAATTACATCACCTGACAACTGTGTGCATTTTCCCCACTTATTACACAAATGCAATTTTATCTAATATAACATTGGGGCTCACAGTCCCTGGATAATAGTTAGAGCAGAACGATGCTAACAATATTATTGCAGATCACTATCATAGCCACATTAAGCAATCTCAATTTTGTCCCATATTAGATCAGGATACAACAGAGTTTTCTGGCAATAGTGGACATCAGCAATTACACTGCCACCACATCTCCATAGTACCTCTCTGAAGCATATATTTCAAAAACAAGCTTCAGGAATTTTGGCTCTCCCAACCCTGCCACTATCTCTAAACTATCAGACTGCTTGTTAACGTCGAGTACTGGATGATGAGCAGAAATTTTCTCCAATTAAATACTGGGAAAGCCAAAGCCCATTTTGGTGTCATATTTGATCCTGAGATGAGCTTCCAACCACATATCTTTGCCATCACTAACACTACCTATTTCTACCTCTGTAACATCAAGCAACTATGCCCCTGCTTCAGCTTGCCTGATGTTCAAACACTCATCCATGTCTTTGTTACCTCCAGACTTGACCATTTCAATGCTCTCCTGGCTGGCGTTCCACATTCTACCCTCTAAACTTGAGGTCATCCAATATTTTGCTGTTTCCAACTCACACTAAGTCCCGTTCAGGCAGAAGGGTTTTAGATGGACTCAAATCTGAAGAGGGAACAAGGTGGGAGGCTGGCGAGGAGTGCATCGGAATAGTCTGTTCAAGATGTCTAGAGATAACAACGTTAAGGATGAAAATTTCAGTAGATCAGCTGAAGCAGGGCAGAGATGGGCGATGTTATGGGGGTTGAAATAGATACCTCCAGGATATGGGAATGTCGGGTCGAATGTTCAGCCCAGGTTCAAATGGGTTGCCTAAGTTAAAAACAGTCTGTTCCAGCATCAGTCGTCAGGGTGAGGCTTAGAGGTGTTAGCTCAGGATCAGAGTTTGTGGAGAGAATGAAGACAGTGGCTTCAGTCTTTCCAATATTTAATTTGATGAGATTTTATCCACTTCTGAATGTCAGACAAGGAACATAACAAATGAGGTGGTGGAGAGGTCAAGTGAGTTGGTTTTGAGGTAGAGCTGGATATCTGTATTCTTGTGAAACTTGACGAGAGAGCAAAAGCACACTATACAACTAGTCACAGGAGTCAAGTCATGCTGCTGCAGTTTTGCCACACAGCAGCACATCTGTTAGTGGTCGCTGTACTAGCTTCCTGAAATTTAGAATACTCAAAATGATTTCTGTTGACAGATTAGGTGACATATCAGTGTGATACGCTCTGATGTTTGGTGGTGTGGATGAAATAAATAAACTCAGTTTAAGCCCTTAAACAACTGCTGTTTTCCAGATATTGTCAGCTGGACTAAATACAGTTGCTATGATATATAAATGTGTGAATATTTTATCTGCATATGTATACTTGTATCAAGTTATTCAGGGACAAGTAGTATAGCTTTAACATATACACCCAAAAACATTAAACTGAACAAACCGTCTCCCATGTGTGCAGAATTACTATACAAAACTACTGTACACTTCACATGTCTACCAGTCCTAGAAAATACTTCCATAGCTAAAATATTTTAGCTCCTACAACTACAATTCAAGTATAAACATACCATATTTCTTTAAGAATGCAAATGTTAATCACATGATAGTATTGCAATATCCAATTAGAATTATGAAAAGGTCATATCATAGAATGGTTACAGCACAGGAGGCCATGCAGCCCATCATGTTCACACCAGCTCTCTAAGAGCAACTCAATTTTTCCCATTCCCCAGTCCTTTCAGTATAGCCCTGCAAATTTTCTCCCTTCAGGTGTTTATCCGATTCCCTTTTGAAAGCTACAATTGATTCTCTCTCTATTACACTCTCGATCCTAATCACTCACTGCATAAAAAAGGATTTTCCTCATATGGCAGTTGCTTCTTTTGCCATTCACCTTAAAATGGGTGCTTTCTAGTTCTCAATCCTTCTGCCAATTGAACAATTTCTCCCATCTACTCTGTCTGGAGACCTCAATTTTAAATTCCTCTAAAAATCTTCTCTAAGAGGTAACAACACAGTTTCTCCAATCTTTCCCATGGAACTGAAGTCCCTCATTCCTGGAATCATTCTTGAAAATCTTTTTTCCAACCTCTCTAAATATTTGTATCATTCCTCAAGTGTGATGCTTAGAATTGGACACAATACTCCAGTTGAGTCTGAACCAGTGTGTAATAAAGGCTACTCATGTTTCCCTTGCTTTTGTACTCAATGCCTCTATTTATCAAACCTAGGATCCTCTATTTATCCTTTAATCACCTCAAGCTGTCATGCCACCTTCAACATGTGCACATATAGCTTCGCATCTCAGCCTGAAACGTTTTTCTCTCCACAGGTAATCTCTGAGCTGAGTATTTTTGCTGTTTAGAATCCTATTTGACTACTATTTTCCTATTCATGAACTGGTTCACCAAACTCGTTATGCCAAATTCTTTTTTTTTGCTTTTTTTTTGGGGGGGGGTGGGGGTGGGGGGGGGGGGGGGGGGTGGAGGAAGCAACAATCTTCGCCACTTGTTCGTGCAAAACTCAAAAGATATTCTCCTGACTGCTCACGCCAAACTCCGGCGAGTACGTATGCCCCTTGACAGCTTCCTACTGGTGTAAAATGAACCAAATCTACGTTAAACTCACATCCAATAGTGCCCAGCGCAAACTAAAACTCCTTCATCACATCTGTAAATAGGATATCTCTAATCCGATTCACTCTCGGATTAAGCGCCACAGATTAACCCGAAATAAGTAAAATACAAGGACCACCAAAACGAGCTACCATTTCAAACGCGGGGGGGGGGGGGGGGGGCGGCGGCGTGCAGGGGCGGTTTAACCGAACCGCGATTTAAAGCCCCGGCCAGCCTTCGGCCTAAACACGCCCGGCTACCGATATAACGAAACTCGCCTCTGCTCATCCAGGGCCGGACAAACAAGCATCCCAGTTCCGGAAACAAAGCGCCTGGGGCCGCAATAGCACCCAACCTAACCGCGGCCTACACTGCACCCGGGGGCCTGAATCGCAGCTCGCTGGCCCCCGCCACCAACCCGTGCAGCGCTACTCACTGAATTTCAACAGGCGTCTGTCTTTCTGATCCGCGATACTCCGGGGCAACGGCGGCTTTGGCTGGCTCCAGGCTGGGTGCCGACACGCGGCTGGGAGCTCTGTCTCAGTCCGAGCACAGCCTCCGCCACAGACTCGGCGCCATTACACACGGCACACGTGACCCACAGCCCCGCCCCCACGTGACCTGGAGAGGGGGGGCTGGCATGGGGATGGGGTGAGGGGAGGGGAGGGTAGAAGCTGATAGCCGCGCTGGACAACTACCGAAAAGCCCAAAGTCACCTCGCGGCAACCAAGGTCAAACGCACCCGGACTCTTCGCTCTGCATCCACTAGGCACTGGAAATGCAAAACAAAAACAGCCGTGGCCCTAAGTGCCTTACCTGGTCCTCGCAAACCTGTGTACACGCATTACTTAAAACTACCAAAAGTTGTCCAACAGCTTCTTAAAGAACTGCCACAACATTCTTGGGAACAAGTTATTACAAGGAAATAGATTAGAATTTTTAAAATTCATTCACGGGATGTGGGCCAGCATTTATTGCCCATCCCTAGTTGCCCTTGAAAAGGTGGTGGTGAGCTGCCTTTTTGAAACGCTGCAGTGTAGGTACACCCACATTGCTATCAGGGAGTTCCAGGCTTTTGACACAGCGACAGTGAAGGAACGGTGATATATTTCCAAGTCAGGATGGTGAGTGACTTGGAGGGGAACTTCTAGGTGGTGGTGTTCCCATCTATCTGCTGCCCTTGTCCTTCTAGATGGTAGTGGTCGTGGGTTTGGGAAGTGTTGACAGAGGACCCTTGGTGAGTTCCTGCAGTACATCTTGTTGATGGTACACACTGCTGCTACTGTGCATTGGTGGTGGAGGGAGTGAATGTTTGTGGATGTGGTGCCAATCAAGTGGGCTGCTTTGTCCTGGATGGTGTCAAGCTGCATTCATCCAGGCAAGTGAGGAATATTCTATCACACTCCTGACTTGTGCCTTGTAGAAGGTGGATAGGCTTTGGGGAGTCAGGAGGTGAGTTACTCGTCGCACGATTCCTAGCCTCTGACCTACTCTTGTAGCCACAGTATTTATATGGCTAGTCCAGTTCAGTTCTGGTCAATGGTAGCCCCACAGGATGTTGATAGTGGGGGATTCAGTGATGGTATTGCCATTGAACATCAAGGGGCAATGGTTGGATTCTCTCGTGTTGGAGATGGCCATTGCCTGACATTTGTGTGGAATGAATGTTACTTACCACTTGTCAACCCAAGAGGGAGAGATTTCCCCCTGATTCCCATTGACTCATTTTGCTACTATTCCTTGATGGCACACTCGGTCAAATGAGGCCTTAATCTTAAGCACAGTCACTCTCAACTCACCTCGGGAGTTCAGCTCTTTTGTCCATGTTTGAACCATGGCTTTAATGAGGTCAGTAGCTGAGTGGCCCTGGCAGAACCCAAACCAGCAGGTTACTGCTAAGCAATTGTCACTTGATAGCACTGTTCATGACCCCTTGCATTACTTTACTGATGATGGAGAGTAGACTAATGGGGCGAAACTTGGCCTGGTTGGATTTGTCCTGTATTTTGTGTACAAGACATTCCTGGGCAATTTTCCACATAGCTGGCTAGATGCCAATGTTATAGCTGTACTGGAATAGCTTGGCTAGGGGTGCGGCAAGTTCTGCAGCACAAGTCTTCATAACTGAAGTTTCTCATCCTTGAAATCATTCTCATAAACCTCTTCTGCACTCTCTTCAATGCTTCACATCCTTCCTAAAATGTGGTGGCCAGAACTGTACACAGTACTCCAGCTGAAGTCTAGCTAGTGTTTTATACCCCCTTTAGAAGTGTACCTTTTATTTTATACTGTCTCTCCATGTTCTTCCTACCAAAATGTATCACCCCACATTTCTCCGCATTGAATTTCATCTGCCACCTAACTGCCCATTGCACCAACTTGTCTATATCCTTTTTAAGTTCTACAAAACCGTTTATAATGCTTCCAAGTCTTGTATCACCTGCAAATTTTGAAATTGTTCCCTGCACATCAAGGTCCAGATCATTAATATATATCAGGAAAAGCAAGGGTCCTAATACCAATCCCTGGGGAACTCTACTACAAACCTTCCTCCAGCCTGTAAAACACCCATTAACCATTACTCTGTTTCTTACTCAGTCAATTTGCATCCATGTTGCCATTGTACCTTTTATTCCATCAGCTATAACTTTTCTCACAAGTCTGTTGTGCGGCACTATATCAAATGCCTTTTGGAAGTCCATGTACACGTCAACAGCACTGTCCCAACGACCCTCTCTTTTCAAAAACTCCAAGTTAAACATGATTTTCCCTTAAGAAATCCATGCTGGGTCTCCTTAATTAACCCACATTTTTCAATCTATTAATTCTGTCCCAAATTATAGTTGCTAGAAGTTTCCCCACCACTGCAGTTAAGCTGACTGATCTGTAGTTGCTGGGCTTATCCTTATCCCTACCCCTTTTGAACAAGGGTGTAACGTTTACAATTTTCCAGTCCTCTGGCACAACTCCTGAGTCTGAGGAGGACTGACACGTTATGGCCAGTGCCTCTGCAATTTCTACTCTCGCTTCCTCCAGTATCTTTGGATGCATTTCATCTGTCCTGGTGCCTTGTCAACTTCAAGTACAGATGGCCTATCCAATATCTCCTCCTTATCTATTTTAAACTTCTAGTGATTGAATTACCTCCTCTTTCACTATGGCCTGAGTAGCATCTTCTTCCTTGGTAAAGACAAATGCAAAGTATTCATTTAATACCTCAACCCCCTACCTCCATGTGTCTTTTCCTTATTTGGTCCCTAAATCAGTCCTGCACACCTTTTCTTCTTTATCTTAATTTCTACCTCCTTTGTCATCCTGGGAGCTTTGGATTTGTTTGTCCTACCTTTCCTTTTTGAGGAAAAATACCTTGAAACTGACTTTTAAAAGCCAAAATCTAATTTAAAGATTTTTGTCTAAAAGTTTGTATTCAAGGATCAAAATAATGGTAGACTAAAATCCATCCACCAAACAATCTTGTTTTAGCAGGCTCTTATCCCACCTTCCGAATGATTCAAATGGTTGATATTGGCAACTTCCATTTATACAAACACATGGGTATAAATCTTAAGGCTATACAATGGTGAAGTGTTTATGTTGACTTCCACAGAACTTTCCCAATTGTCAAAGCAGGTACCAGCACTACCAAAATGGTTTTTACAGATTCTTTTACTCATACCAACAGACCCTAGAAGACAAGTCCTGGAACAACTTGCATGCGCCACTCAGGTTTATATTGGCATTTGATACTCTCACTTGAGAACTGTTACAACTTGAGCATATATTTTGAGCCTTCAAAGTCATGATCACTGCTGGGAAATATCAGGAGTGCGATGCTGCAAATTGTTGTGTGAGTGCATAGGCCTGCAAATATGGTGTCATAACACAACTGCACGTTACACTGTAAGTTGGAAATTGCTAAGTTATTGTCTCATTATGATCTCGGTGAAGACCATTAACTTTTAAAAAGAAATTCAAACTCCCAGTTATTAACTGAAAAGAAAATTAAGCCACAAGGTTCTACATTTTAAACGAAAACCTTTACTGCATAAGAGTTAAACAAAGCAGCCACTAACTTAACACTACAATCCTTAAACACTTATTCTTTAAACCTGAAAATCTCAACAGACCATTTTCTGGTCTACCTTTATTTCCACCCAAGAGTTCCCCTATACTTTACAGGATCTTGAGGATTCAGTTCTCCTGGAACCAAATCAAGGTGTGCCACAGCTCTCAGAAATTCACTTTGATTCTCCTCAGTGTTCCCGCTTGTCTCCAAGGTATGAGATTTCTTGGGGTCCTCCCAATAGTAATCGGCTAGGCAACCCTCCAACTCTCCTTAAGCATCATACGATTGTTGATACCCCAGCTCAAACATGGGCCTCACTACATTCATCCCCACGGACTCCACATCAGAAAATACCCTTGGTTTCTGACAGCCCTCTGTCACTGGTGCACAGCTTCTTTACAGCTTCTGACTCAGTCTACAACTGACTTCAAAGTTGCATCCAAGCTGACTAGCTGTCTCTATGAGAAAATACACACACAAACCCAAGACAAAGGCTAACCTGCATAACCTATTTCCATAGAGGAGCGGCATGCATACCTGTGATGCTCGACAGAGATCGAACCTAATTAATTTTACCTACAAAACACCCATTTGATTCTAGGACCCACATGAATAATTGAAACCTCTTATTGAGACAGCTGGACACATCTCATTTCCACCATCAGAAAGGGGTAAGTTGGATTGTCTAGAAACAATAATTAGGATCAAAATTAATAGTCACATGGACTAATGCAGGTTAAGGAAAGCCAGCATGGATTTCATAAGGGAAAATCATGTTTAACTAACTTGGAGTTTATTTGAAGAAGTATCAGAGAGGGTTGTTGGAGCCATGCTATTGATGTGGTATGCATGGACTTCCAAAAGGCATTTGATGCAGTGGCACACATCAGACTTGTAAGCAAAGTTATAGCTCATGGAATAAAAGGGACAGTAGTAATATGGATACAGAATTGGCTGAGCAACCGAAACAGATAATATTGGTTAATGGATGTTTTTTGTGCTGGAGGAAGGTTTGTAGTGGAGTTCCCCAGGGTCAGTGTTGGGACCCTTGCTTTTACTGGTGTATATCTGGTGATCTACACCTTGAATTTCTAAGTTTGCGAATGATACAAAACTTGGAAGCATTGTGAACTGTGAGGGTGGTGCAGAATTTCAAAGGGATATAGACAAGTTGGTGGAATAGGAGGACAGGTGACAGATGATGTTCAATGCAGAGAAACATGACCTGATTCATTTTGGTAGGAATAAAATGGAGAGACAATGTAAAACAAAGGGCACAACTCTAAAGGGTGTGCAGGAGCAGAGGGACCTGGGTGTATATGTACATAAATCATTGAAGGTGGCAGAATAGGTTGAGAGAGCAGTTAATAAAGCATACAATATCCTGGGCTTTATTAGTAGTGGCACAGAGTACACAAGCAAGGAGGTTATGTTGAATTCGTATAAGTCACTGGTTTAGACTCAGCTGGAGTATTGTGTTCAGTTCTGGGTGTGGCACTTTAGGAAGGATGTGAAGAGAGAATGCAGAAAAGATTAATGAGAATGATTCCAGGAATGAGGAACTTCAGTTATGAAGATAGATTGGAGAAGTTAGGACTGCTTTCCATTAAAAAAAAATTGAGAGAAGATTTAATAAGGGTACCCAAACTCATGAGGGGTCTGGATAGAGTAGATAGGAAGAAACTGTTCCCACTCATGAAAGGATCGAGAACAAGAGGGCACAGATTTAAAGTAATTAGTAAAAGAAGCAAAAGTGATTTAAGGAGAATTTTTTTTAACTCAGCAAGTTGTCAAGGTTTGAATGCCTGGCCTGACAGTGTGGTGGAAGCAGGTTCAATTGAAGCATTCAAAAGGAAACTAGACTGTTATCTGAAAAGGAAGAATGTGCAGGGTTATGGGGAAAAGGCAGGGCAATGGCAGTAGGTGAAGAGCTTATTCTGAGAGCTGGTGCAGACACGATGGGCCAAATAGCCTCCTTCTGCGCTGCAACAATTCTGTGAGGAGGAACAGTATTCATGTCAGACAATGTAATTCATGACTTTAGTTAAGGTCATTTCAATGTTATGAAATGGGCAGTTTAGAATGATTTGAACAGGGAATTTGAGCAAAGGAGTGGGCACAGAACTAAGAGGCAATGACACATTGAATTATGAATGATTGATTAGGGGTTAGGCATTTGTTGGAGGCTGCATAGTCAAAATTTAAATAGGGAACAATGACAGCAGTTTTGAAGGAAGAGAAATGGTGCTAAAAAAAGTGATGTCATTAACAATATTGGCTGCCCTTTGGAGTAATTAATTGTATGGTTGAGAGGGGATCAGTAAGAGGATGTCATAGAAAATGAGTTTGGATAGGTAAGAAGATAATTGAAAAGTGAGAGGATTACAGCTGGAGCAATTGGGAAACTGGAAAGGTTTGTATACTGGAGAATGGAAATAAAGTTCTATAGAGGTGAGGAAGGAGATGTAGCGGGGCAACTGCACATATGATTTTGGTTTTAGAGACATTACTTGGAATTAAAGGTAAGGATGGAGAGGGAAGGACAAAGAATCTTAATGGAACAGTGAAGAAAAGAAAGCAAGTTTTGTCCTTCCCTCCATGATAGCTGTGGATTAGTATTGGTGAAGGAGAACGAGGCATTGTCAAACCAAAACAATTGATTGATGGCTAGACCAGTTATGAGTCAGATGCACAGTTGACTTTGTGGCCCTCTCATTGGGGGTTGCAATCAGGGAAATGATAAAAGTGGAAAACAGTGAGGGATTTTCTGCGAACGAGAGCATCAAAGATGGAAGCTATAATTTTATAATTAACAGCAGCAAAGGCATCATGCCAGGTGGAGACTGAGAAGACGGAGCTAGTGGGGAGTTCCCCGGCCCAGGACAAATGGTAAAAATAATGCACTCAGAAAGGATGAGAAAATGAGTGGCAATAGAGACAAGGAATTGGTCAAGAACCATCATTTCAATCATCAGTATGCAGAGAGGTCAATAAAGGTGGGGTTTGGGAAAGAAGTCATGGGTATAAGTGAGGAGTTTATATTGAAGGATGAATATGATTTGAGGGCAACAAAGTTGGAGGCTGAAAAAGTTTAAATATAAATTATAGTTAGAGTAAGAGATTAGTGAACTAGAGAAGGTAGGTAATCTGATGGCAGATCCAAAAAAAAACCGATTGACCTGCGTTGCTGTTGATTCCCTAGCACAGTCCACCGGAGTTGGTGTGATGGAAGCAGGGCTCAGGTTTCACAAAATTTCTGCATTTTATTATATTTTCTTTATTTGAATTATTTTGATGGAGCAAAATATTATGTATTAAACATGCCTCTTCCATTCCCTGTGTTCTTAAAAGTTATTTTGTAGTAGGAAATAATTTATAAATATTGATTACTGATAACTAAATTGCTGTGACAGGCTAGCTGGGTCAGATGATTACCTAGAGGGAATTTATTACATGTACACACGTTAATTACATCAGAAATAACCTAATCTTTTTGAAATGCTAAATGTTTGCAAATTTTGGAGCTGCAGTTATTTTTAATGAAATCACCGAGCCTCCTTAGACAGGGTAATGGCGCAGCGGATGGAAAATGCTGAGCTGCTCAAATCCCAAAGGGAAACTTGAAACAGCTACCACAACTGTAACTGTTTGTAACTTGTACTTTATTCTGAGATGCGTGCCTTGAATTCAGTAGTGATGAACCAAGACTTAGAGAGGGTTTTTACAAAACTAAATTAAACATTTATTAATAGAAGAAAAAGGTTTTTAAGCACATACATTTGTCTATAAATTACTATGATAATAACTCCTAAATCCACTAATTAATCTAGTTCCCAGTTACGCCTCGATTTAAAAGGCAAAGTAAAACAACATGGGTTTCAAAGGACCCAGGCAAAACACAGAATACCCTGGACAGTGATACTCAAAGTGAATTCTCTCAGTTTTGATTTTTTTTATCCATTCATGGGATGTGGGCTTCACTGGCTGGGCCAACATTTATTGCCCATCCCTGGTTGTCCTTGAGAAGGTGGTAGTGAGCTGCCTTCTTGAACCACTGCAGTCCATGTGGTGTAGGTACACCCACAGTGCTGTTAGGGAGGAAGTTCTAGGATTTTGGCACAGCGACAGTGAAGGAACGGTGATATTTCCAAGTCCGGATGGTGAGTTACTCGGAGGGGAACTTCCAGGTGGTGGTGTTCCCATCTATCTACTGCCCTTGTCCTTCTTAGGTGGTAATGGTCGTGGGTTTGGAAGGTGCTTTCGAAGGAGCCTTGGTGAATTCCTGCAGTGCATCTTGTAGATGGTACACGCTGCTGCTACTGTGCAATGGTGATGGAGGGGGTGAATGTTTTTGGATGTAATGCCAATCAAGCGGGCTGCTTTGTCAAGCTTCTTCAGTGTTCTGAGAGCTGCACTCAGCCAGGCAAGTGGGGAGTATTCAATCACACTCCTGACTTGTGCCTTGTAGATGGTGGACAGGCTTTGGGGAAACAGGAGGTGAGTTACTTGTCACACGATTCCTAGCCTCTGACCTGCTCTTGTAGCCTCAATATTTATATGGCTTATCCAGTTCAGTTTCTGGTCAATGGTAACCCCCAGGATGTTCATAGCAGGGGATTCAGTGATGGTAATGCCATTGAACATCAAGGGGCGATAGTTGGATTCTCTTTTGTTGGAGATAGTCATTGACTGACATTTGCGTGGCGCGAATGTTACTTGCCACTTGTCAGCCCAAGCTTGGATATAGTCCAGGTCTTGCTGCATTTGGACATGGACTACTTCAGTACCTAAGGAGTCGTGAATGGTGCTGAACATTGTGGAATCATCAGCGAACATCCCCACTTCTGACCTTCTGATGGAAGGAATGTCATTGATGAAGCAGTTGGGCCTAAGACACTATCCTGAGGAACTCCTGCAGTGATGTCCTGGAGTTGAGATGACTGACCTCCAACAACCAAAACAATCTTCCTTTGTGCTAGGTACGGCTCCAACCAGTGGAGAGTTTTCCTCCTGATCCCCATTGACTCCAGTTTTGCTAGGGCTCCTTGATGCCACACTCGGTCAAATGTTGCCTTGATGTCAAGGGCAGTCACTCTTGGGAGTTCAACTCTTTTGTCCATGTTTAAACTAAGGCTGCAATGAGGGCAGGAGCTGATTGGCCTTGGTGGAACCCAAGCTGGGCATCAGCGAGTAGGGTATTGCTAAGCAAGTGCCACTTGATAGTAAAGTAATGGAAGGGGTCATCAACAGTGCTAATGATTGAAAATAGACTGATGGGGCAGTAATTGGGCTTGTTCCTTTAGACAGCAGCTTGGTACATGGAGGATGGAGGCTTTTCACACTTGTTAGATCTTAGAATTCCTTCTGTCTACATGTAATCTCAGCTCCTTTATACATGTTTCTCTCTTTTTAATGTAAATCCCATTGTTCCGATATGTCTTTGCAACTTTACATTTTCCATAATATAAATCTTTCATAGAACTTATATTATGAGTAACCTTTGTGAAAATAAACACACTGTTTGGCTCAGCTTCTTATGGCTAGATGTGACACCTTACCATCTCTTTGAAATGCAGTACCCCGGTTTATCTAAAAATACAAATATTCTTCAGACTTTACATTCTAAAACTTCAGCCATGTTTACATATTTAGCATTTCAAACCTAGCTTCTCTTTTGATAACTCAAAGGCTCTAGACCAGTTGTCTGCAATTCAGTTAAAATCCCACACATAACCTCACACAGAGAAACGAATCTAAACCCCACTATTAATCTACCTTTACAATAAGTCACAAGTGTTATGAAAATTATTATATTTTCATGACAACAGCACCATCCAAACCCACGGCTATGATCATATACAAGGACAGAGTCAGCAGACAGATGGGAACACCACTGCCTGGAAGTTCCCCTCCAAGCCAGTCACCATCCTGATTTGGAAATATATCTCCGTTCCTTCACTGTTGCTCGGTCAAAATCGTGGAACTCCCTCCTTAACAGAATTGTGGGTGTATCTGCAGTACATGGACTGAAGCAGTTCAAAAAGGGAGCTCACCACTACCTTCTCAAGGGCAATTAGGGTTGGGCAATAAATGCTAGCCTAGCCAGCAATGCCTACATCCCGTGAACAAATGTTTTAAAAAGGTGGTCAATAGGGAAAGTAATGATGATGAGGGAATTCATTTATCCACTAAGAATGGGAACTGGTGCAGAACTAGGGACAACCACTATAAGAGGTCCCAAAAAAGCATTTATCAATGCAAAGATTAGTATCAGCAATGAGCTAGATTTGGCATACCTAGGAGTGAGGAAGTTGCTTAGTAATTTGGGCCACTCCATTATACAATTTAAAGTATAGGGCTCTGGTTAGTTTAGGATTAATAGTATGCTGCCGCCACATTTTGAAAAGGCTCCATTTTATGAAGTGACCAAGTGGAGATCAAATCAAAGGGAATTGGATATAATTTTAATACATTTGGTCTTTGGATTGTATGGTGCAAGCAAGATCACATTTGCTGTCTGTTCTTAACTGCCTTGAAAAGTTAGCAGTAAAGTTTCTCATTGAAGTATCCAACAACTATGAATGAATTAAAATATGTGCCTAAGTCTGGCAGCTATGACTTGGAGGTGATGGTATTCTCAATTTGTTGCTCATTTCTTTCTCAGTAGATCAGGCCTCAGGAGACACAGGTACCATCACCTCCTCTCTCCGTACCATTCAAGGCCCCAAACACTCCTTCCAGAC
Organism: Carcharodon carcharias; assembly: GCF_017639515.1. Classification (NCBI taxonomy): domain Eukaryota; kingdom Metazoa; phylum Chordata; class Chondrichthyes; order Lamniformes; family Lamnidae; genus Carcharodon; species Carcharodon carcharias. Next base: position 7,688,575 of record NC_054480.1, on the reverse strand, counting down.
GATGAAGCAATTACAAGTACTTCTTTTAATATAGTGTACTGTATTTGCGGTTCACAATGTGGTTTGCTCTATATTAGGGAGACCAAACGCAGATTGGGTGAACGCTTTGCAGAACAACTCCATTCAGTCCATCAGCGTGATCCTGACCTTCCAGTGGCTTGCCATTTTCATTTTCCACTTTGCTCTCATGCTGACCTCTCTCTGTCCTTGGCCTACTGCAACGTTTCAATGAAGCTGAACACAAGCTCAAGGAACAGCACTTCATCCTTCAATTCGGCAGTCTGCAACCTTTGGGGAGGTGATAGCATAGTGGTATTGTTGCTAGACTAATAATCCAGTAACCCAGGGTAATGCTCTGGGGTCCCAGGTTCAAATCCTGCCACAGCAGATGGTGGAATTTGAATTGAATAAAAATCTGGAATTAAAAGTTTAATGATGACCATGAAACTGTCAATTGTTGTAAAAACACATTTGATTCACTAATGCCCTTTAGGGAAGGAAATTGGCAAATCTGCTGTCCTTACCTGGTCTGGCCTACATGTGATTCCAGACCCACAGCAATGTGGTTGACTCTTAAATGCCCTAAATGCTGGCCTTGCCAGTGATGCCCACATCCCATGAACTAAAAAAAAATTCAACATGGAGCTCAACAATGTTCATCAAACTGCAATTTCTGCCCCCCATTTTGTTTCTTTTTCTTTGCATGTTTTGGTCTTAATCTTGTTTTTGCTTTTGAATGGCAGCTGTTCAATGTTCTGGCAGTCACACCTATCACACATATAATTCATTTCTTTACTTGTTCCATTACCAACCTCTTTGGCCCTGCACAACCAACTCTTTTTTAAAATGTAATATTTCTCACCTTCTGCCCTTTCACAAACCTTCCCTCTTGTTCTTTTTCACCCTCTTCCAATGCACCTACTTAAAACCCATTACATTTCTAATTTTTCCAGTTCTTGATGAAAGATCATCGATCTGAAACGTTAATTCTGTTTCTCTCTCCACAGATGTTGCTTGACCTGTCCAGCATTTTTGTTTTCATTTCAGGATTTCCAGCACCCACTGTATTTTGCTTTTGTGTTGTTGAAGCAACCTTGGTGAGTTTCTGCAGTGTATCCTGTAAATCATATGTGTAAAGCCTAAGTGCCTTGTAGTGAAGGGCTGAATACTAATTTGAGGGACAGCAGCACTGATCAATTAAGTTACTCTATGCTGAATCGTGTTGAGTTTCTTGCGCTGTTGCCAATGCACTCATCTATATGAGTAGGGGATATTCCATCACACTTTTGACTTGAGCCTTGTGAATGCTGAAGAGGCTTTGAGTCAGGAAGCCATCCAGTGCAGATTTTTGAGCCTTTGCGTAGTCATACTGTTGATATGGCTAGTCCAGTTAAGTTCTCGGTCAACAATCGCTCCAAAATGTTGATAGTGACAGACATGATGGGGGCAGAGGGGCTGGGCTTTATCTTGTCCAAGTTGATAAATTCTTGGAACTTCTATGGCGCAAATCTTAACTGTAACTTGTCAATCTAAGCCTGGATGTTTTCCAAGTCCTGCTGTAGGATTGCATCGACTGCTTCATTATCGGAAGATTGTGAATAGAGCTGAGCACTGGAGAAAGTCTGCAAACAGTCCCTCTCTTGATGTTACAATGAAATGAAACTCAATGATGATCAGCTGAAAATGTTTGGGCCGGTATTTTCCTGAATAACTAACTTATGCAGCGATGCTCTAGGGCTGTGATGGTTTGCCTCCCACAACAACTTTCCTTGGCATCAGTCTGGTGTCGCTAGTGCCAATGTAAGTCGGGCCTTTGACAGCTAGCCCACTACACCTTGTACCAAGAGGTTAAAGGGAGGACTGTATTAATCTCATTATAACATATTATATAATACTGATGTGTCACATACAGATTAGGAGAAATGGTGGCATAGTGGTAATGTCACTGTTAATCCAGAGGCTCAGGCTAATGATCTGGGGACAAGTTCAAATCCCATCAAGGCAGCTAGTGGAATTTAAATGCAAATAATAAATCAGGAATATAAAGCTTGTTTCAGTAACCATGACAACTATGATCCTTACCTGGTCTGAGCTACATGTGACACCAGACCCACACAATGCAGTTGATTCTCAACTGCCCTCCAAAATGGCCTTGCAAGTTACTCATTTCAAAGCCAATTAGGGATGGGTAACAAATGCTAGTATTGCCAGCGACACCCACATCCCATGAAAGAATAAAGGAATCCAAATTCCCTTCTTGACCTCACCCCTCACTATCTCTGTAACCTCTTCTGGCCTTACAATTCTCCAAGATCTTTTCACTCCTGCAATTCAGGCCTCTTGTTCATGCCCCATTTTAATCATTGGTATGCTGTGCCTTCAGCTGCAAAGGCCCTAAATTTTGGAATTCCCTCCTTACACATTGTCATTTTGTTTAAAACTCCTGTGAAGTGTCTTGGAATATGCTACTACATTAAACGCATATTTTAAATGCAGCTTGTTGCCACATATGACTCTAACTCAAAGATTAACTCTTTAAATTCACAATTTTCCATTTTACTAGGACTCCTTGGTGCCTCGCCTGGTTGAATGCTGCCTTAATATTGAGGTCAGCTATTCTTTCGAACGAAGTGATTGAGACACATCCAAAAACAAAAATCTGAAAAGTATGAAGTCTTATATTTTACTGAGAGGGAGAGACTTGGATAGCTTTGCTCAAGGCTGGTAAAATGAACAGTCTTTCTGATACTGAAAGAATGACACAAAGAGCAATTAATGTGAACTAAAATATAAGGCAAGTTAAATAAAATTCAGATTCACAGAATTAGTACAATACAGGAGGTGGCCATTTTGCCTATCGTGTCTGCACTGGCTCTCCGAAGAAGCAACTCACCTAGTTCCATTCTCCCACCTCCACATAATTGAGAGAGGGTAGTTTAAAACAGCCACAATAATGTAACATTTTTTTTGCTCATGGCAGGAGTCAGGTACAGAACAAGTCAGGCCTTTGCAGGGTGTCTCGGGCAGGATTATAGAGGACAACAATGGATGGCAGAAAAATTGAAGAGATACTTTTTAAGTGCTTTTACCTGCCTCTTGTACAATAGGCAAAAATAAAGCTCAAATGGGTTGTATACAGATGGAAATGGTTCAGGCTATGTTAAAGAGACTCAGGTGGCAAAATCAAAAGATCAAATTTACACTCAGTACTGAAGGAAATGGCTGAAGTTGTGGCAAAGGCCCTGGTAAATATTTTCAATATTCCACTGGGAACGAGGGAAATGAAGGTGCCTGTTGAGCCCTTACAAAAAACACAAGCTGGTAACAATAGAACTACAAGGTAACATCAATGAATGTCTCAATAAAACTTTATCAAGGCATGCAACTAAAGTCCCTCATAAGAGGGCTAAAGATGAAGCTCATAGAATTGAGGACAAATTGGTGACTTGGTTAGAAAATTAGCTGAGCAGCAAGAGACCATGTGTAGGAATAATAGGAGGTACTCTAAACGACAGGATATGATTAATGGTGGCACACAGGGATCTGTGTTGGGGCCTTAACTGTTCACTGTATTTATTGATGACTTAGATGACAGGGTAGAAAGCCACATATCCAAATTTTCCAAAGACACAAAGATGGACAGCATTGTAAGCAGTGCATATGGAAACATAAAATTACAAAGACAGATTAATAGATTAAGTGGATGGGCAAAAATGTGGCAAATGGATTTCAGTATAGGCAAGTGTGCAATCATCTATTTTGAACCTATAAGGGAATATATCAGAGTATTTCCTAAATGGTAAAAAGCTAGAAACTGTGGCAGCCCAAAGAAACTTAGGGGTGCATCTACATAGATCATTAAGTTGTCATGGACAGGTACACAAAATAATCAAAACATTAATGGAATTCTGCCCTTTATAACTAGAGGAGTAGTATGTAAGTGTTTGAAGTCATGCTACAGCTAAACAAATCCCTGATTAGACCACACCTGGAGTATTGTATTCACTTCTGGGCACCACACCTTAGAAAGGATATACCATCCTTGGAGAGAGTCCAACGTAGATTTACTGCTATGATACCTGGACTCCAAGGGTTAAATTACGAGACGCGATTACACAAAATATGGTTGTATTCCTGAAATGAAGAAGATTATGGGGTGATTTGATCCAAGGTATTAAGGAGAGCTAATATGGAAAATAGAAACAATTCTTGCTGGTTGCGGAATCTAGGACTCGGGACATAGCCCAAAAATTAGAGCCAGGCCTTTCAGGAATGAAGTAAGGAAACAGGTTTTTTCTTACAGAAAGGGTCGTAGAAATTTGGAACTCTCTTTCACAAATAGCAGCTGAGTCAATTATTAATTTTAAATCTGAAATTGATAGATTTCTGATAACTAAGGTATTAAGGGATATGTGAAAATATCCTTTTTTGACATCTGTATATGTGATTTTCCTTTCTTTATGCTAGCTGCCAAGTAAGTAATATAGAAAAGAAAATCTCTTTTTATTTTTTCATATTAGAACATTTACCTTGTTAAAAATTATCTGCAGCAAGCATTGAAGTGCTTGACTTTTGCTCACAGTCCCTTGCCAATCATACAGCTTGTTGAACTTCTTTTTGCTCCTGATGAGAAAACATTTGAAACCTTTTCTGTGAAAAGTGATATGAAAGACGTGTTTAACAAATAAGTTGAAAACTGCAAATTCTGGAAATCTGAAACAAAAACAAAAAGTGCTGGAAATAAACAGATCAGTCTGCACCTATGAAGAGAAAAAACAAGTTACTGTGATAGAATCACATTGTGATGCTAACTTAGAAGCTGCTGATTAAGCATTATTGAGAATAGTTTGATAAAATGGTGAAATCATTCAATTTATAATGAACAGTGAAATAAACTTGAAATGAATACAAACATTAACTTCTGATAAAGAATCTGCCATATTCTCTATTTACAAATTGAACCAAATAGAAACAATCACAGATAAATATTTTAAATAATATTATGACTGAGACATCCGTACAGAACACAAATAGCGGGACAAAAACAGAAAATGCTGGAAAAACTCAGCAGGTCTAACAGCATCTGTGGAGAGAAAGAAAAAGCAGTTGACGTTTCAAGTCCGTATGATTTTTCTTTCGAGCTCTGAAGATGATTCATACGGACTCGAAACGTTAACTGTTTTGCTCTCCACAGATGCTGTTAGATCTGGTGAGCTTTTCCAGCATTTTCTGTTTTTGTTTCAGATTTCCAGCATCCACAGTATTTTGCTTTTACAGAAATAGTGGGGTTGATTTTCCTGGTCCTCCTGTGCCTCATGCACAGACATATAGCAGTTCTCAGGTACAATAGCAATTGTGATGGCAAATGGTATGTGGCAAAGGGTTGGAATATAATGGTAATTGCTGGAGTTGTATAGAGCTTTGGTGAGACAACACATTGAGAACTTTTTACGAGAGGGAGTGCAACAAAGGTGCACTAGATAGAATACAGGGATGTCCTATGATGAAATTTTGAATAGAATGCCAGCATTTATTGCCCTTCCCCAATTGCCCTTGAGAAGGTGGTGGTGAGCTGCCTTCTTGAACCGCTGCAGTCCCTGTGCTGTAAGTACACCCACAGTGATGTTAGGGAGGGAGTTCCAGGATTTAGACCCAGCGATAGTGAAGAAACAGCGATATATTTCCAAGTCAGGATGGTGAGTTACTTGGAGGGGAACTTCCAAGTAGTGATGTTCCCATGTATCTGCCCTCATCCTTCTGGATGATAGTGGTCATGGGTTTGGAAGGTGCTGCCTAAGGAGACTGGGTGAATTCCTGCAGTGCATCTAGTAGATAGTACACACTGTGCGTCGGTTGTGGAGAGTGAATGTTTGTGGGTGGGGTGCCAATCAAGTGGGCTGCTTTGTCCTAGATGGTGTCAAGCTTCTTGAGCGTGGTGGGAGCTGCTCTCATCCGGGCAAATGGAGAGTATTCCATCACACTCCTGACTTGTGTCTTGTAGATGGTGAACAGGCTTTGGGGAGTCAGGAGGTGAGTTACATGCCACAGGATTCGTAGCCTCTGATCTGCTCTTGTAGCTGCAGTTTTTATGTGGCTAATCCAGTTCAGGTTCTGATCAATGGTAACCCCTAGGATGCTGATAGTGGTGGAGTCAGTGATGGTAATACCTTTGAATGTCATGGGGCAATGGTTAGATTCTCTCTTGTTGGAGATGGTCATTGCCTGGCATTTGTGTGGCATGAATTACTTGCCACTTGTCAGCCCAAGCCTGGATATTGTCCAGGTCTTGCTGCATTTGGAAATGGACTGTTTCAGTATCTGAGGAGTTGCGCGTGGTGCTGAACATTGTGCAATCATCAACAAACATCCCTGCTTTTGACCTTATGATGGAAGGAAGGTCATTGATGAAGCAACTAAAGATGGTTGAGCCTAGGACACTACCCTGAGGAATTCCTGCAGTGATGTCCTGGAACTGAGATGATTGACCTCCAACAACCACAACTATCTTCCTTTGCGCTAGGTATGACTCCAACCAGCAAAGATTTTTGCCCTATGATTCTCATTGACCCGTTTTGCTAGGGCTCCTTGATGGTACTCTCGGTCAAATGCTGCCTCACTGTCAAAGACAGTCACTCTCATCTCACCTCTGGAGTTCTGCTCTTTTGTCCATGTTTGAAACAAGGCTGTAACGTGGTCAGGATCTGACTGACCCTGGCAAAACCCAAACTGAGCATCAGTGAGCAGATTATTATTGAGTGCCACTTGATAGCACTGTTGGTGGCCCCTTCCATCACTTTCCTGATGATCGAGAGATTGAAATGTATAAAATTCTTAGCAAGCTTCAATGGGTAGATGTTGAGACGCTGTTTGCTCTGTCTGGACAGTATAGAACTAGTGATTCAAGTCTCAGAGAAGAGGTCAGCGATTTAGAACTAAGAAAATGATCTCAGGCACAAAGTCATCCCTTCACAAGGCTTGTTCTAAAGAACTGAGGCATGAGAAAGAAACAAGCTTGCTCTGCTGGTCTCTGGGCCTTCTGGCTTTGGTAGAAGAATCATCCTCTATTTAAAAGAGCAAAATATTCACTGATCTACAGGTCTATCTGGCTTGCTATTAAGACCCCAGAAATTCCACTATCTGCTTTATGACCTCTGCATGGATGATGCAGCAACAAATAGAATCAGATGGTCAGGAATGCCCCATTTGGTCGTTTTTGTGAGGAATTCCTAAACCTTGTACAAATCAGGAATTCTGTTTTTCATTTATGCAAATATTTGTTATTTTAACATTTGTATTTTATTCCGATTTTTTAATTTCTAATATGAGCTCAATTTCCTATCGATTCACTGCATATTTCTTGCAGTTCCCTACATTTTCTTTTACTATATTCTAGACACTATATATAATCTAGTTTCCTCTCAAAATATACCACCTGTGTTGTAATTGATGGCTCTTCCTCCCATTAACTCCATGGTTCTTCAGAGCCCTTCCACTCTCTCATGTTCAATATCCAAACCTATTTATTCCTATAATGATGATTCCACATTATAAAGCATTAATACAATTGTACTGCATAAATCTAGTCTCTACGCATTCTTTTGTGTCGATCTGCTAGACAACTTTACTTTTTAACAACTGCACCCTCAGACATTTTTGAACTCACTTCTTTCGGCTTCTCCCATTTTACTTGGTGTCACCACAATGTTGTTTGATCACCTTTCCTGACCTCCTCCCATCAATCGCCCATTCCTCTTCCAATCCCACTATGTTTAAGTCTTTTGCCATCACGCCTTTCCATCTGGTCTTAGGCCTCCCTCTTCTTCTTGGCAGTCCTATCTCCATCACTCACCTCACCACATTTCCTCTCTCTTTCCAACAGATGACCACACCATTTCAATCTCTTCTCAGGTACTTTCTTCAATGTTCCCACAATCTTCACCAATACACTGACCTACCAGTTCCTGAACTTGTCCTTTCTCATTACTGCACACATCCATCTTAGCATCTGCATCTCATTAGTATCCAGTCATTGTTCCTCTCCTCTTTTGTATTGCCCAAGTTTCTACACCATATAACAAAGTCGGTCTCACAACTGTCTTATGGATCCTCCTTTTCAGTGTCAGCGATAATTGTCTATTGCATAATACTCCACTGCACATCTTCCAATTACTCCAACCAGAGCCAATCCGTCTTCCAGTGCCTTTCTCCAGGTAGTCATTCATGTTCCCATCACCCCCACTACATAGCTCAATGTCATCTGCAGACATCATTGACCATGGCACTTCTCGTCTCACTTGCTCAGTTAGAACATCCATGACGATCAGGAAAAGGAAGGAAGGGGCTCAGTGCTGATCCTTACTGCAATTCAGTTTTGGCTTTGAATGTCTCACTGTCCCCCACACTGCTTCTTACTGTTGTCTAATACACCTTGTAAATGTTCTGTAATAGTCGTATGTACCTCTCATAGACTTCAAAAATTCTAGCACATCTCCAGACCTACCCCCAGGCACCCGGTCATAAGCCTTCCCGAGATCAATGAATACAATCTTCATGTTACATTGGCCTTCCAGATTTTTCTCCATCACTTGTCTCAAAACAGAAATGGTATCAGTGGTGTTTCTTCCAGGCATGAATCCGAACTGACCTTCATGGATTTCAACTATTTTTCTCAGTCTCTAGTCCATGACACTCTCCCATATCTTAAAGGTATGCTGTAGCTGTTGAAATTAAAATCTCCTCAGATCTCAAATGTCCTCTTTTATTCCAAACTCTCAACACTCGTAAAACCACATCCAATTGCGACTGTTGGCGCTAGAAAGCCCATCAGTAATCACAATATCCTGGGCTTAGAAAGGAGAAAAAAAATCAACACAGGTTCTTTATCAATATCCGGTGGCCATGGCTGGATAGTATGGTTGTATCTGTGGTACAACGACAAAGCTCAGCTCCACCTGACACTCACTAGAAACAGTCAAAACGCAGAAGAAAACCGTCTTGGTGTGAGATACCAGAAGACTAATGGTACCTGCAGGAACCACAAGAATCCTTTGTGACACTGAGTTCCCTATAATCCCACCATGTTACATCGGAATGGCGATGAACAACTTGTGGTTCAAAGTGACAGCTGCATTTCAGGATATTAAGGGGAACTAAAAACAAAAAAACTGCGGATGCTGGAAATCCAAAGCAAAAATAGAATTACCTGGAAAAACTCAGCAGGTCTGGCAGCATCGGCGGAGAAGAAAAGAGTTGACGTTTCGAGTCCTCATGACCCTTCAACAGAACGGAGTGAATCTTAGGAAAGGGGTGAAATATAAGCTGGTTTAAGGTGGGGTGTGGTGGGGCGGGGGGGGGGGGGGGGGGCGGGGTGGTTGGTGTGGTTGTAGGGACAAGCAAGCAGTGACAGGAGCAGCTAATCAAAAGATGTCACAGAATGTCTTTTGTCTGTGACATCTTTTGATTATCTGCTCCTATCACTGCTTGCTTGTCCCTACAACCACACCAACCTCGCACCCCCACCCCCACCCCCCCCCCCCCCCACTTCTCTCACCCCCGCCACCCCACCTTAAACCAGCTTGTATTTCACCCCTTTCCTAAGACTCACCCAGTTCTGCCGCAGGGTCATGAGGACTCAAAACGTCAACTCTTTCCTTCTCCGCCGATGCTGCCAGACCTGCTGAGTTTTTCCAGGTAATTCTGCTATCATGAAGGGGAACTGGTTGGATGGAGAGAAACCATTTCTGCCGGCTGGGGTGTCCAGGGTTAGGGGGGGTCATAGTCCAAACAGCAGATCCAAACCTTTTGAGTAATATTAGGGGGCGGTAGAGCTGTGGCACCCTGGATCACCTGACCCTGTGGTTGGAGGAACCCAAAGGTATTTGGGGATCTGGGGTAAAGGCGCTCACTTATGGAGCTAGGCCGCAGGTCGGCCAGGACCTCCATGAAGGGCCGAGTGGCCTCCTCCTGTTCCTTCGTGCTTTTGCTGGGTCAGGGTTGGCCAGAGCGGCAGAACGGCAAGGCCCACCGACCACCCAGGCCGATCGCACATTGCACCGACAATATATTTATGTGCATTACACACGCTGGTTCAAATCCCTCAGCCACACTCGGGCCGACTGACCCCCCGACATTCCCGGGCAGGTCGGAACCGATCCCGCCCCCCCCCCCCCCCCGCGGGGTTTTTAAAACGGAGCCGGGAAGCACAGAGGGGGGCAGGCCCCACGCCACCACCTGAGTTTCAAACAACTCTGCCTCTCTTCCAGTCTCCTTACCCGATATCTGAATATTTTTACCTCATATATATATATATATATATATATATAATTATGTCTATATTGTGTTTGATTTTGGACAGCACCAACCGCCGCAAGACGACAGCTTCAGCGCTCGAGCACCCGGCAGGGGGTTTTAGCGCATGCGCCAGTTGGGTGGGTGGGTGGAGGGGGGGCGGGGCGGGGCGAGTAGGATTGGTATGAGGGGAAGGGAGCGAGGCCGTGGGGATTAGCCTCCGAACCCGGGAGATTGGGGGTGGGGGAGGAGGAGGAGGAGGGAGAGGGAGGCGTGACCAGAAGAAGAGGGCGTGGCCAGAAGGGAAATGGGAGGTGGGGGGGTGGGAAAGAAGGGAGGAAATGGGCGTGGCCAGAAGGGGGAAGGGGCGGGGCCGACCGGGGGTTTGTCGGCGGTGGGCGGTGGGGGGTGGGGGAGGGGGCGCTATTGAACGTTCGGCACGCGAGCCTCGCCGGCCGTTGGGCGCCTTTTCAAACGGCGTGAGGGCGGCGCGGGGGCGGGGCGAAGGGGGGCGGTGCGCGCGAGCGAGCGGGCGAGCGGCGTGGCGGATCGGCAGCTCGCGGCTTGCGGGAGCGGGGCCGGCGGAGGAGCTTTTGAGAGAACGCGGCGAAAAGAAAAGTGGGGGGGTGGCAAAAGCCAAAAAAAAAACTGGGCGTGCGGTAAACAACACACACCCCACCCCACCCCCCCCCCCCCCCTTGTATAGGATTGTTTGCCTGGTTGTTGTTGTTGTTGTTGTTTCCCCCCACCCCCACCCCCACCCTCCCTCTCTCTGGTGGTGATCAGCTTGTAAATATTGTATTTGCTGTGGAGGCGGGCCGGAGGAGGGAGGAGAGGGTTTTGTAGTTTTAAACAGCTCGCGGTTATGTAGGTGTGAACTCGTGCTGTGCTGTGGGGCTCATTCCCTTCAGGCTCGTGGACCGTTTGGACCCCCTCCCCCCCCCCCACCAACCACCATCCCACCTCACCCCCCCCTCCCCCCCCCCAACCACCATCCCACCTCCCCCCCTCCCCCCCCAACCACCATCCCACCTCACCCCCCAACCACCATCCCACCTCACCCCCCACTCCTCCCCCCACCACCATCCCACCTTCCCCCCCCTTCCCCCCCAACCACCATCCCACCTCCCCCCCCCTCCCCCCCCCCCAACCACCATCCCACCTCACCCCCCCCTCCCCCCCAAACCACCATCCCACCTCCCCCCCCAACCACCATCCCACCTCCCCCCCCCCTCCTCCCCAACCACCATCCCACCTTCCCCCCCAACCACCATCCCACCTCCCCCCCCCTCCCCCCCACAACCACCATCCCACCTCACCCCCAAACCACCATCCCACCTCCCCCCCCTCCCCCCCAACCACCATCCCACCTCCCCCCCAAACCACCATCCCACCTCCCCCACCCCTTCCCCCCCAAACCACCATCCCACCTCCCCCCCCCTCCTACACCAACAACCATCCCACCTCCCCCCCCTTCCCCCCCAACCATCATCCCCCCCTCCCCCCCAACCACCATCCCACCTCCCCCCCCAACCACCATCCCACCTCCCCCCCCAACCACCATCCCACCTCCCCCCCCAACCACCATCCCACCTCCCCCCCCAACCACCATCCCACCTCCCCCCCCAACCACCATCCCACCTCCTCCCACAACCACCATCCCACCTCCCCCCCCAACCACCATCCCACCTCCCCCCCCCAACCACCATCCCACCTCCCCCCCCAACCACCATCCCAACTCACCCCCACCACCATCCAACCTCACCCCCACCACCATCCCACCTCACCCCCCTCCCCCCCAGCCACCATCCCACCTCCCCCCCAACCACCATCCCAACTCACCCCCACCACCATCCCACCTCACCCCCCTCCCCCCCCAACCACCATCCCACCTCACCCCCCCTCCCCCCCAGCCACCATCCCACCTCCCCCCCAACCACCATCCCAACTCACCCCCACCACCATCCCACCTCACCCCCCTCCCCCCCCCCAACCACCATCCCACCTCACCCCCCTCCCCTGCCAACCACCATCCCACCTCACCCCCCCACCACCATCCCACCTCACCCCCCCCCAACCACCATCCCACCTCACCCCCCCTCCCCACCACCATCCCACCTCACCCCCACCCCCACCATCCCACCTCACCCCCCCTCCCCCCCCAACCACCATCCCACCTCACCCCCCCCTCCCCACCCCCACCACCATCCCACCTCACCCCCCCCACCCCCTCACCTCCTGAAGAGATTGATCACTTTAAAAAAATTAAGTGCCTCGAAGTTAAAGAACCATTGAGTAGGGGTTGAGATCTCAGTTTGGTCACCACTGTTGCACGCCGTTTGTGAGTTCACCATTGCCTTGGAAGGAGGGGCTCTTAAACCTTAAGATTTGTGTGTGTTGCGGGGAGGGGGGGTTAGAGTTGTTTTTTTTTGAAGTGATTTTTAAAAAGCTTGGGTTTCAGAACACCAGTTTAAAACAGCAAGGGGAGTGGATAGCATGTGAGTTTTTTTTCTAAAGTTCCCCCTTTCCCCCCTCAGTGAAAATTTTGGTTCACGTTGTGAGGAGAATATCTCTTCGCTTAGATGGGTCAAGGTAGCATGGCCAAAGTGTAGGGCTCCTTTTATTTTTTTTTTCTCTCTGCCCTAAATTATTGTAGATGTGAGGACGTTAATTTTTATATTTTTTTACTTCTAACTTGATGATGCTTTCTTCTGAGGCCACACCAGAGCCGCCCCCTTCCCCATCTCATGATTCCAGGTCCACGGAGCCGACCCCCACCACTTGTACCTCCGAGTGCCCCTTTACGGAGCCAGGACTGAACTTTACTAACTCTGATCTTAGCCTCGTGGACATGAGTGAGGTTGAATACACCCAATTACAGCACATCCTTTACTCACACATGGAGTCCCAGCCAGGGGAAGGTGAACTGGAGACTCGTTTGAATCCTTCTTTGTACCCGTCTGCCAATTCTACCAGCCAGGCTTCATTTCCAACAACCAGCTCGGTTAACCAAGTTCCTTATTCAACAGCTAGCTCTGCCAACCAAAACCTGTACCCAGTTACCAGTTCAACGAACCCAACCTCAGATTCTCACTACATGGGCAGCAGTCAATGTTTAGGGCACATTGATTTCCAAGAGTTAAAAATGATGCTTCTGAATGACCCTCCGTTACCCGTTAACAGCAGTAGTAGTTTGCAAAGTGTGGATAAATTCTCACAAAATTCTTCTGCGGAAAACACCCGACCTAATGGAATAACACTGAAAAATAGGGACACAGCGGCTAATTCAGACAAAGAGAAGAACTCAGGGGATAACTCGATGACCGGACAAGAGTCGAGATGCAAAACTGGACCCAGAGTTCGCCTGGAAGACAGATTTAATGCAGTCCAAAATGAAAACCAGGACCGACAGGAGTTACAAGATTCTGGAGTTACATTTAACAAGTGTGTTTCTCAACTAATCATCATAGAGCTTTTCCATCTACATGGAATTCAGAAAATAGTTAAGAATTAAACAGTGAAACCCATCCATAAGCTCCTTTTGATTTGGTTTCATTAAAGATTTAGGTCTGATGAATTAGAATTAACATTGACTTATTATTGGAAACAGGTAGTCTCCATAAAACTGGTTTCAACTATATAGCTCTCTGACTGGTATGGTACCATGCCAAGCAGGGGCACAATAAATTTTAATCTGCAATAACAATAAACCTCATTGCTTTATTTTATTGGGTATTTTTTCTGCATTTGCAGAACTCCATACCCTTATCAAACATTTACAGATGAAACTTTTTAGAAATGGAAGTTCTTAAATTTTTCAACACTTTTATTGAACGAGGCATGCACTGACCAGGGTTTAATATCACGTGCAGAATTTGTCAAGTTAGACAAATTAGATCCGCTCCAATAAATGTACCACCAATGCAATATTTGCATAAATAAAATTAATGTTTCAGAAAAAAAACAATGTATTCACTTCCTTTTGAAACTTGATAAAATCTAAACAGCTGATTCAATATAAATTTAACTATCCAAGTACCCAGTGCATTTCTACTAACTAAAGCAAGGTTTTGGTGCCTTAGGAATTGCAGGAAACCATTTTTTAAAATTTTGTTGTACATTAAATTTATACTTCTAACCAACAACAGTAATGCATCTTAATTTAATTAAATACTGATGTCTTAAATATTTGCAAAAAAAAGTTTATAGCATTTATAGTAATAGGTTGCCCTTTGTATAAGAGTTCTGCCCTTAGCTTTGGTTTCCTTTCTTTAGGATCTTGGTTTTTTGGAAAATTCTTGGAGTTGTAGGCGCAGAATCGAGTTCAGCTGTATTCCAAGACTCCTGGCAAATATTTGTACACTATTGTCATCTGTAGCTTTAATCAAGTTGGTGGAATACTACAGTTTTTAGCTTTTACTTGTCACAAACGACACAAATAAACATATCTCATGAATATTTTTTCATATCACTAACAAGTTTTGCACTGTTTAATTGAAGATATTGTCTTGGTTTGTTAATATTGTTCAAAAAATTTACAGATTTAAAATTGTGAGAACCATAGGCATAAGATAACTTGTACTTTTGCTTACATAGGCAACACAAACAGTTACACATGATAGAAGTATACAGATGTATTTATGATCTGTTTTCCCTTCGTTGATCTGTAGTTTGGTTGCTTTGATCCGGCATCCTTCAGAGCTGATGGGGATACCTCTCCATCCACAGCAAAACAAATGTGCTACTTTAGTCAAGAGCAAGGCTGGGGCTCCTTCTGCTCTACAGTTTGCATACCCTTTGTACACACCGAATTCATGTACACCAACTGGCAGTACTAGCTCCAGTCAAACTCAGGTAAGAAAGTTGCCTAATTATGTAGGTAAGATAAAGTTCACCACCAGTAGAAGTTAGGTCCATTCACATAAAACATTAAATATAGTATTCTTCAAAATACTGCCTTTGCAGGATCAGTAGTTATATTTATTGGTTCTCTTTGAATGGGCAGTACAAAGCATCTTATTGCAAGCAATCGTATTTCTTATATAAACCTGGTAAAATGTGTTCTATGCAAATCCTCAGCAAAAATTCAGGCTAAATATATATAAAAGTTGGTTCAAAATAGCCTCTAATGAATTTGTAAACATGACATTCTCTGCTGT
Source organism: Carcharodon carcharias (assembly GCF_017639515.1). Lineage (NCBI taxonomy): Eukaryota > Metazoa > Chordata > Chondrichthyes > Lamniformes > Lamnidae > Carcharodon > Carcharodon carcharias. Next base: position 7,673,129 of record NC_054480.1, on the reverse strand, counting down.
GGAGCAGATGCCTCAGAAAGAACTTTACCTGCCTGATAAGAGACCATTTTGCTTGCCCCACATACTGGGGGGATTTTTATGGAGCCCACAAGAGTGGGAAATGTGGCGTGAGGTGTGACTTAATTAGACAAGATGCAAAATTTTGATTTCCTGATGGTGGGTTGAGATGCAGCAATAAAGTCAGCAGCGTGTCGAAAATCTTTACAGGGCTTTCACTTCACCTTCAATATTTCAATTACTCCCACTGAGAGTGCTGCCAAACTTTGCAATGTGTAAAAAGGAGGGCCAGCTGAGCCTGCAAGTTCAGCCATACCTCACAGTGGTGAGTGTAACACTGGACACTAGCATGAACATTCAATAAAGAGAGAATGAAAAAAAGCACAACATTGTTTCTTCCAGGTTAAAGGAAATAACTCCTTTGTAACTCCTATGTAACTATAATGCGTGCCAGCCATGAGGCGTCCCTGTATGTTTAACTCTGAGTAAGCTAATCTCAACAAATAACGATGATGCACACATGAATACAGTGAAACCAAAGTAACATGGAATATTAACAAGTGAAACTTAATTTTGAAAAACCCTGTGCCATCTTTGTGCTCTCAAACCTTATGTTAATGCCAATGGAGTTGGGCAGGACAGTTGTGGCTGTGATGCCGAGCCTGTAATAGCCTGCCTGTAAATTTAGCGTTGTCAGTTGGTGGGTTTTACCACTGAAAAGCTTCCCCTGCCACTAGATCACACATGTTTTGCATGCATGCCACTGGCTAGAATTTTAACTATAATCGCATGGGAAAAGGTAAAAAGAGAGAAAGCGGAAGTGGCGCTCAGTTACAACGTCGGGAATGACACACTATTGACAAAATCATAGCCAGTTGTTTACTTAATGGATGTTTACAATGCTCCATGGCTGATCTTGTTAAGTGAATTTTAACTTTTTTTTTAAATCAAAGACCAAGGAGAACTTTAATGAGATACAGCATTTCCACATAGAGTTACATTCCTCTTTAATTTATACATATATATGATTAAAATTCTTACATTGCTTACACAGTCAATTGAAAGCTTCAATGTAAACTATGCCGATCTCCATATTATTATGTCCACATATTTTTTTAATTCATAGGATGTGAACTCACTGCCAAAACCAATATTTATTGCCCATCCCTAATGACCCTTGAGAAGGTGTTGGTGAGCTGCCTTCTTGAACCGCTGCAATCCATGTTTTGGTATACCCAAATGCTGTTAGGGAATTCCAGCTTTTTAATCTAGCGACAGTGAAGGAAAAGGGATATAGTTTCAAATCAGGATGGTATGTGACTTAGAGAAGAACTTGCAGGTGGTGATGTTCCCAAGCTTGCTGCCTTTGTCCTAGGTGGTCAAGGTTGGCGGTTTGAAAAGTGTTGTTGAAAGTACTTTAGTGAGTTGCTGCACTTCATCTTATGCATGGTACACATTGCAGCCCCTGTGTGCTGCTGGTGGTAGAAGTGAATGTTTAAGGTGGTAGATGGCGTGCTGATCAAGGAGGCTGCTTTGTCTTGGATAGTGTCAAGCTTCTTGAGTGTTAGTGGAGGTGCATTCATCCACACAAATGGAGAGCATTCTAGCACACTCCTGACGTGCTTGTAGATGGTGGACAGACTTTGGGGTGTCAGGAGGTAAATTATTCGCCTAGAATTTCCAGCTTCTAACCTGCTCTTATAGCCCTAGTATCTTTATGGTTTGTCCAGTTAAGATTCTGGTCGATGATAATCCTTAGGATATTGATAGTGGAGGACTCGGTGATGGTAATGCCATTGAACATCAATGGGAGACGGTTATGTTCTTTCTTGCTGGAGATAGTCATTGCCCAGCACTTGCAAGTCAACAGCTCAAGCTTGAATGTTGTCCAGGTCTTGCTGCATATGGACATAGAGTGCTCAGCAGCTGAAGGGTTGTGAATGGTACTGAATACTGTGAATCATCAGTGAACATCCCCACTTCTGACCTTATGATGAAGGGATGGTCATTGATGAAGCAGCTGAAGATTGTTGGGCCTTGGACACATTAATTATTACATTGGCAGCCAGAAATATTAAGCTGTCTTACTCTTTCAGATGCTGCCTGATAAAATTTCCATACGGCTTACTTGATTGAAGTCATGCTTTTGTGTCAACATTGACCATTATAAATTGCTATGTCAGCATTTCCCTTTTGAATTTGACTGTTAATTATCATCTATACTGGCCACTAGATGACTATGTGTAGCATGTATGGGAATTCTCCCAACTCCATCACCATTTTGTTTTTTGAAAAAGGATCCTTCAGTTGATTATGGTCACCTTCATAGATGTTTGCTAATTCATTATAAACTCAATGCTATCTATGTTTATTTTTACTTTGTAATGTTACATACAGTCTTAAAATTCAGGCATTTAAAAATTGAAAGGTGCTTATAAGTACTATTTGAATTCTAATGCTATGACTTCAGATTAACCATGTGTTGTGGCTTACAGTAAACTATATATGCTAAAGCACTGTATTAATTGGTAATGCATTATTGGCTATTAGTTTAATGTGTAGACACTTAACTGTTTCCTCTGATTGGCTTTAATAGGGTACAGGAAACCAGGCACATATGCTAGAATCTGCCAGCCCTCAAGAGCTTGCCCTGCCAAGAGCATTCTCTTTATGTTTCCAGCAAGAACTCCAATCCGCCAGACAGGCACTGAGTAACTGCAACAGAAACAAACCTTTGCCTGAGCAAGTCTGGATTAAGGTAGAAGGTAAAGATAATATTTTATCGATATTTAGCGGTTACAGATATAAATAAGCTGGGACCGTTTTCTTTCTATTGATGGTAGATGTTAAGGAAAAACAACTATTTCCCACTAAATTCCATGATGGCTCAGCTGGTAATTGTATTGCTGCATGAAGCTGAGAAGAGAAGACGCTTCCTGGTTCAATCCCTACTTTTCATGAGTTGGGTCCTCTCAGCTGCAGCATCATTATATTTGGCCCTGGGGCCATTGGAAGGACACATCCAGTTCCTGTTGTTGGAAAGGATGCATGCTTTTTCATTGGATGACAATATCATCTGCTTTGGCCAATACCACCAAAATTGAATGATCTGATGACAGTCATTGTTCAGGATCACACAAGAAAATTGGGCGCTTATATAAGGTACTTGAGGGCTGGGCACATCTGTGGACCAAAGCTAGCTTCAGTGTCTTCAAGAGAGGAAAGGAGAAAATTAACTAAGTGGGATTAAACTTATTCTTCATAATTCATCTGAATAAGAATATAAATAGGAACAGGAGTAGATCATATGGCCCTTCAAGCCTACTCTGGCACTCAATGTAATCATGACTGATCATCAGCCTTAACTCCATTTTCCCACCCTCTCCCCAAATGCTTTGATTTCCTGAGAGAACAAAAATCTGTATATCTCAGCCTTAAATATATGGAGCAGCCACAACCTTCTGGGGTAGAGAATTCCAAAAACTCACAACCTTTTGAGTGAAGAAATTTCTCCTCACCTCAGTCCTAAATGATCGGCCCCTCATCCTGCAACTGTGCCCTCCAGTTCTAGATTCCCCAGCCAAGGGGAATCATAGTGTCTGCTCTATCAAACCCCTTTAGAATCTTGTATGTTTCAATGAGATCACCTCTCATGTTCTAAACTCCAGAAAGTATAGAACCAATTTACTCAGCCTCTTATCATAGGACAACCCTTTCATCCCAGGTACTAATCGAATGAACATTTGCTGCACTGCCTCCAATGCAAATATATCCTTCCTTAAATATTGAAACCAAAATTGCGCACAGTACGTCAGGTATTTTTATTCATTCACATGATGTGGGAGTCGTTGGCTAGGTGAGCATTTATTGCCCATCCCTAACTGACCTTGAGAAGGTGGTAGTGATCTGTCTTGAATTGCTGCAGTCAGTCCATGTGGTGTAGGTACACCCACAGTGCTGTTAGGGAAGGAGTTCCAGGATTTTGACCCAGTGACAGTACCTGCTGCCCTTGTCCTTCTGGATGGTAGCAGTCGTGGGCTTGGAAGGTACTGCCTAGGAAGCCTTGGTGAGTTTCTGCTGTTATCTTGTAGATGGTACACACTGCTGCCATTGTCAGTGGTGGAAAGAATGAATGTTTGTGGAAGAGGTTAGGGTTAGGCTGCTTTTTCTTGGATGGTGTCAAGCTTCTTGAGTGTTGTTGGAGCTGCACTCATCCAGGCAAGTGGGGAGTATTTCATCACACTCCTGACTTGTGCTTTGTAGATGGTGGACAGGCTGTGGGGAGTCAGGAGGTGAGTTACTTGCCACAGGATTCGTAGCCCCTGACCTGCTCTTGTAACCACAGTATTTATATGGCTAGTCCAGTTCAGTTTCTGATCAATGGTAACCCCCAGGATGTTGATAGCAGGGGATTCAGAAATGGTAATGCCATTGAATGTGATGTGACAATGGTTAGATTCTCTCATGTTGGAGATGCTCATTGCCTGGCATGTGTGTGTTGCGAATTTGGACATGGACAGCTTCAGTATATGAGGAGCCGCAAATGGTGCTGAACATTGTGCAATCATCAATGAACATCCCCACTTCTGACCTTATGATGGAAGGAAGTTCATTGAAGATGCAGCCGAAGATGGTTGGGCCTAGCACACAACCCAGAGGAACTCCTGCATTGATGCTCTGAAACTGAGATTATTGACCTCCAACAACCACAACCATCTTCCTTTATGCTAGCTTTGACTCCAATCTGCGAAGAGTTTTCCCTCTGATTCCCATTGACTCCAGTTTTGCGAGGGCTCCATGACCCCACACTGGGTCGAATGCTACCTTGATGTCAAGGGCAATCACTCTAACCTCATGGTAAGGCCTGGATAAAGCCCTGTATAACTGCAGCAAGAGTTCCTTATTCTTGTACTCGAACCCCATTGCAATAAAGTCAACATGCCATTTGTCTTCCAAAATGTTCATTGTTCCTGCATGCTACCTTTCTGTGTTCCTTGTACTAGTACATCCTAGTCCCTCTGAAAATTAAATTTTACAATTCTGACGCCTTTTAAAAAATATTCTGCTTTCTATTCTACATCCAAAGTGAATCATCTCATACAAAATATTTCTTCAAGGTCCCTGCATTTCCTCATTTCCCATGATAATTTCTCCTTTCTAAGCCTTTAAGGGACCAATGTTTACTTTAACTACTCTTCTTTTTATATATGGAATATCAAAACCTGGACTGTATTTACTGTACTTATCCTGACAGACAAGTTCTGCTAGATTTAGGTAAAATTAGCTATTTAACCAAGGTGTGTGTTTTTGCCAATGATATATCAACTTTTTACTGCAATAGCAGTGGTTAATTTAATAGCTTAACTAAATTCCATCTTCTCATGAAGTAACTTTACTATTTGCAAAAAATCGTTTCATATCCTTATAAAAACAAAAAAACTGCGGATGCTGGAAATCCAAAACAAAAACAGAATTACCTGGAAAAACTCAGCAGGTCTGGCAGCATCGGCGGAGAAGAAGAGAGTTGACATTTCAAGTCCTCATGACCCTTCGACAGAACTTGAGTTCGAGTCCAAGAAAGAGTTGAAATATAAGCTGGTTTAAGGTGTGTGTGGGGGGGGCGGAGAGAGAGAGAAGTGGAGGGGGGGGTGTGGTTATAGGGACAAACAAGCAGTGATAGACGCAGATCATCAAAAGATGTCAACAACAATAGAACAAAAGAACACATAGGTGTTAAAGTTGGTGATATTATCTAAACAAATGTGCTAATTAAGAATGGATGGTAGGGCACTCAAGGTATAGCTCTAGTGGGGGTGGGAAGAGCATAAAAGATTTTAAAATATTTAAAAATAATGGAAATAGGTGGGAAAAGAAAAATCTATATAATTTATTGGGAAAAAAAAGGAAGGGGGAAACAGAAAGGGGGTGGGGATGGAGGAGGGAGCTCACGACCTAAAGTTGTTGAATTCAATATTCAGTCTGGAAGGCTGTAAAGTGCCTAGTCGGAAGATGAGGTGTTGTTCCTCCAGTTTGCGTTGGGCTTCACTGGAACAATGCAGCAAGCCAAGGACAGATGTGGGCAAGAGAGCAGGGTGGAGTGTTAAAATGGCAAGCGACAGGGAGGTTTGGGTCATTCTTGCGGACAGACCGCAGGTGTTCTGCAAAGCGGTCGCCCAGTTTACGTTTGGTCTCTCCAATGTAGAGGAGACCACATTGGAAGCAACGAATGCAGTAGACTAAGTTGGGGGAAATGCAAGTGAAATGCTGCTTCACTTGAAAGGAGTATTTGGGCCCTTGGACGGTGACGAGAGAGGAAGTGAAGGGGCAGGTGTTGCATCTTTTGCGTGGGCATGGGGTGGTGCCATAGGAGGGGGTTGAGGAGTAGGGGCTGATGGAGGAGTGGACTAGGGTGTCCCGGAGGGAGCAATCCCTACGGAATGCCGATAGGGGAGGTGAAGGGAAGATGTGTTTGGTGGTGGCATCATGCTGGAGTTGGCGGAAATGGCGGAGGATGATCCTTTGAATGCGGAGGCTGGTGGGGTAATAAGTGAGGACAAGGGGGACCCTATCATGTTTCTGGGAGGGAGGAGAAGGCGTGAGGGCGGATGCGCGGGAGATGGGCCGGACACAGTTGAGGGCCCTGTCAACGACCGTGGGTGGAAAACCTCGGTTAAGGAAGAAGGAGGACATGTCAGAGGAACTGTTTTTGAAGGTAGCATCATCGGAACAGATGCGACGGAGGCGAAGGAACTGAGAGAATGGGATGGAGTCCTTACAGGAAGCGGGGTGTGAGGAGCTGTAGTCGAGGTAGCTGTGGGAGTCGTTGGGTTTGTAATGGATATTGGTGGACAGTCTATCACCAGAGATTGAGACAGAGAGGTCAAGGAAGGGAAGGGAAGTGTCAGAGATGGACCACGTGAAAATGATGGAGGGGTGGAGATTGGAAGCAAAATTAATAAATTTTTCCAAGTCCCGACGAGAGCATGAAGCGGCACCGAAGTAATCATCGATGTACCGGAGAAAGAGTTGTGGAAGGGGGCCGGAGTAGGACTGAAACAAGGAACGTTCCACATACCCCATAAAGAGACAGGCATAGCTGGGGCCCATGCGGGTACCCATAGCCACACCTTTTATTTGGAGGAAGTGAGAGGAGTTGAAGGAGAAATTGTTCAGCGTGAGAACAAGTTCAGCCAGACAGAGGAGAATAGTGGTGGATGGGGATTGTTCGGGCCTCTGTTCGAGGAAGAAGCTAAGGGCCCTCAGACCATCCTGGTGGGGGATGGAGGTGTAAAGGGATTGGACGTCCATGGTGAAGAGGAAGCGGTTGGGGCCAGGGAACTGGAAATTGTTGATGTGACGTAAGGGGTCAGAGGAATCACGGATGTAGGTGGGAAGGGACTGGACAAGGGGAGAGAGAAGGGAGTCAAGATAACGAGAAATGAGTTCTGTGGGGCAGGAGCAAGCTGAGACGATCGGTCTGCCGGGGCAGTTTCTCGAACAGAGGCCTGAACAATCCCCATCCACCACTATTCTCCTCCGTCTGGCTGAACTTGTTCTCACGCTGAACAATTTCTCCTTCAACTCCTCTCACTTCCTCCAAATAAAAGGTGTGGCTATGGGTACCTGCATGGGCCCCAGCTATGCCTGTCTCTTTATGGGGTATGTGGAACGTTCCTTGTTTCAGTCCTACTCCGGCCCCCTTCCACAACTCTTTCTCCGGTACATCGATGATTATTTCGGTGCCGCTTCATGCTCTCGTCGGGACTTGGAAAAATTTATTAATTTTGCTTCCAATCTCCACCCCTCCATCATTTTCACATGGTCCATCTCTGACACTTCCCTTCCCTTCCTTGACCTCTCTGTCTCAATCTCTGATGATAGACTGTCCACCAATATCCATTACAAACCCACCGACTCTCACAGCTACCTCGACTACAGCTCCTCACACCCCGCTTCCTGTAAGGACTCCATCCCATTCTCTCAGTTCCTTCGCCTCCGTCGCATCTGTTCCGATGATGCTACCTTCAAAAACAGTTCCTCTGACATGTCCTCCTTCTTCCTTAACCGAGGTTTTCCACCCACGGTCGTTGACAGGGCCCTCAACTGTGTTCGGCCCATCTCCCGCGCATCCGCCCTCACGCCTTCTCCTCCCTCCCAGAGACATGATAGGGTCCCCCTTGTCCTCACTTATCACCCCACCAGCCTCCGCATTCAAAGGATCATCCTCCACCATTTCCGCCAACTCCAGCATGATGCCACTACCAAACACATCTTCCCTTCACCCCCCCTATTGGCATTCCGTAGGGATCGCTCCCTCCAGGACACCCTGGTCCACTCCTCCATCAGCCCCTACTCCTCAACCCCCTCCTATGGCACCACCCCATGCCCACGCAAAAGATGCAACACCTGCCCCTTCACTTCCTCTCTCCTCACCGTCCAAGGGCCCAAACACTCCTTTCAAGTGAAGCAGCATTTCACTTGCATTTCCCCCAACTTAGTCTACTGCATTCATTGCTCCCAATGTGGTCTCCTCTACATTGGAGAGACCAAACGTAATCTGGGCGACCGCTTTGCAGAACACCTGCGGTCTGTCCGCAAGAATGACCCAAACCTCCCTGTCGCTTGCCATTTTAACACTCCACCCTGCTCTCTTGCCCATATGTCTGTCCTTGGCTTGCTGCATTGTTCCAGTGAAGCCCAACGCAAACTGGAGGAACAACACCTCATCTTCCGACTAGGCACTTTACAGCCTTCCGGACTGAGTATTGAATTCAACAACTTTAGGTCGTGAGCTCCCTCCCCCATCCCCACCCCCTTTCTGTTTCCCCCTTCCTTTTTTTCCAATAAATTATATAGATTTTTCTTTTCCCACCTATTTCCATTATTTTTAAATATTTTAAAATCTTTTATGCTCTCCCCACCCCCACTTGAGCTATACCTTGAGTGCCCTACCATCCATTCTTAATTAGCACATTTGTTTAGATAATATCACCAACTTTAACACCTATGTGTTCTTTTGTTCTATTGTTGTTGACATCTTTTGATGATCTGCTTCTATCACTGCTTGTTTTTCCCTACAACCACACCACGCCCCTCCACTTCTCTCTCTCTCTCTCTCTCTCCACCCCCCACACACACACCTTAAACCAGCTTATATTTCAACTCTTTCTTGGACTCGAACTCAAGTTCTGTCGAAGGGTCATGAGGACTTGAAACGTCAACTCTTTTCTTCTCCGCCGATGCTGCCAGACCTGCTGAGTTTTTCCGTTTCATATCCTTGTTCCCTTAAGGTTGCATTGAGGCTCTAACATTATTTATGAGCTTTATAAGGGGGAAGCTATCATTTGGATTCTGTTCATTTGTTTTGCTAAATTCAAATACTGGTGTTGATGCAGAGTACACTATACAGAAGTATCAGGGTATTTGATATACAAATGTTTACAATGGACAAATGTTTCTTATAGCCAAGATGCATAGGTTTCTTTGGTAACCTCAACCAAATTCTGCAGCATGACAATGTAGCTTCTGCAACAAAGCTATTCAAATTGAGAGACATTTTGTTATCAATAAATATAAAAAGAGCTGTGGGCGTAAACCAAAAGATAAAGTAGCCAAAATTACTTGCTTTGAGCCAAAGGCCTAGATCTTCCAAAGTAGGAAAATGTTTTGTTCCTCATTTCCTATATGGGTGCAATGACATTTGAATGATTTACAAGAGGTCTTACAGTGACTCAAACCTTTTATGCTTTTTGATGTTTGTTGAAGTAGAGGTTGTGCTGCACCAGGTAGTTGTGGACAAGTTACCCTCTCTGATGCCAGTGCATCATTTCCATAAAATAATGTTGCAGCATGCTTGCAAGGAGTACATGTCAAGTTGTAGGCCACATAAAACCATTCCTGTCACTGGGTGTACCAACCTAAATCTGCACTGTAGCCTAAATTGTGCTTGTTGTAGATGGGATAACTCAATATCTGGCTCTCTGATGATGCAGGTCCTGTGAAGACATTGTCAAGTAGGTCTGCAGAGATCTACAGACATGGATGTGGTAACTTGATGGATGAAGTCAGTCCATTTGATTAGCCTGCCATGATTTCTTTCATCAATGGCACAGAAAACAAAACACACTGCATTTTCAAAGAAGCAGTAGTCCATTATAGTTAGCCATTTATTTACTTACCTTAGTTGTACATTGGGTTTCCTATCTTGACTATTTTTGGGAGTAGGAGTCTTTACATGTACTAAATAGTTACCAAAGTAAAGTATTTTATCCCTGATCACAGACGCTGATGTGTAACCTGAATTGCCTGAGATCAGTCCATTAGTCACCACTAGTCACCCATTTCATCTTGCAAAATCCTGATGACAGGCAAATTCTCATTGGTGCCAGCAATGATGCTGGTGGCACTTTTTGTTTTAGATTAATTGTACAATTTATAGTTCAACTAATAGCTAAAGAATGATGAAATATCATTGTGCCCATTCAATCACCTATTCCAAGAAGATGTGAAATTCTAACCAATTTTCTGATCAGAATTACATGATTTGCACTGACAAACCGGGCAATCCTGCTCTGAAAATCTAGGCTAAAAATGTATTTGTTTGTGGTGACTTTGTTTTCACCAAAAATGAACAACTGGTAGTTATGCAGTCAGCATGGACTTTTTAATTTGAGTCATTCTATCAAATGAAAATAATGGGAAACCCTACCATTTTTTACCCTTGAGCAATATATTTGTATAAGAAGACAGTGGCTTTACTTTACTTTGGCATTCAGCATCAGAGAAGTGTAATTTCCATTATATTTTTTAAAAATTTAAATTTATTCATTCACGGGATGTGGACTTCGTTGGGTGGGCCAGCATTTATTGCCCATCCCTAATTGCCCTTGAGAAGGTGGTGGTGAGCTGCCTTCTTGAACTGCTGCAGTCCACGTGGTGTAGGTACACCCACACTGCTGTTAGTAAGGGAGTTCCAGGATTTTGACCCAGCGACAGTGAAAGAACAGAGATATATCTTCAAGTCAAGATGGTGAGTGGCTTGGAGGGGAACTTCACCGTTTTACTAATAATTAGTATTTGAAGAGAATAGTATGAAAGAAAACAAGTTCCATAATTGTTTTTTTCAACACAGATGAAACTTTACGCAAGCAAGTAGCAAACAAACGCTGTCGCAGTCGCTCACGGCAAGCTAGCATAGAAACAGAACACAAAGTTCTTAGTGATCTCACTAACATGGCAGAGAATCAAAATGCAAATGTTGCTCAAGGTGGGCAATGGCAACCAACACATCCAACTCCCCCTGGCCCTACACATGGGAACCAGCAGGAACTAAACTGCCAGCGAAGAGAGAGACATAACCGAATGGAGAGAGACCGCAGGTAAGTCTTGAATGGGATAAGAGGAATAGCGGTTTTGATAGATGTCTAATTTAAAATTCAGACTAAATTGTACTGAGCAAATTATGTTCTGCTCAACTAGTTGCATTTCATCTTTGCTTCATGTCTCAGTCTCCATATGAGTAATGGAAACCTAGGGAAAAAGGCCAAAGAATTTAAATCAGCCTGTTTATAAGCTTCAAACTGCTTTTAAATTGTACTTAGGATGTGTATAATTTTACTTCCTGCTACTTATAGAATTTGGAATTCTATCATTGTGAACTGTCCAGTGCACTGTCAAGTCTCAGTATAAGCTTTGTGTACTTGTATAATTCTGAATATATCTTCGCACCCATTATCTTTTTATCTGCTTGCCACTATCTGTGAACTTTGGAAGTCATAGGTCTGCTATTACTCCCATGTCTATATCTAAGTTTTCCTGTGCTACTTCAGTTTCATTTGTTGTACTTATGATCCATATTTTTCTCAAGGAGTATTTTACATTTCTCAATGCAAACATTCATTTGCAATTTGTCTGCCCAGTTGTTTGCTTAAAGCTTTAGCTTCATCCTCTGTGTATTGCTCTCCATATTTATTCCGATCAGAAAATTTAATAAGATGAAGGAAGAATGAACAAACTTACAATTGGGTTTGTATTGTTACATAACATGTCCTTCTTAATGCCACACAACATTTAAGTTAATTGGAGCTAAGTGCAACTTTGAAATTTAATTCAAAAATTACAGCTGTTATTTAAGCTAGGCTAAGGAGGCTTAATGATAAAAAAAATTTGAAATAAACAAAAAATTGGAGTTGGCAGTGTGTAAACTTTTCGGATGTAGACACTGAAGGGTCCAACATGACTTATTCTTTCCCTGCTTAAGGAGGCTCACAAAAAGGATTTGTGCCAGAATTCCACCCATTGTTAATCAATGGCCAAAAATCTAGTTCGTGATTCAGTGACATTGTGTACAGGCCGCAATTGGAAAGAAAAGTTATTTGTACCCCATACTGGTTACATCACCAGAGTATTAATAGATCAATGAAAAAAGTGATTGCATTAGTGAAGTGAGTTGATTTTGATTCAATTTAAATTTTAGGTTCCTAGGCCTAAATTTTCAGCTTGGCAGGTGGGCCTGGGTGTGGTTAGGAAATGCAGAAAGCTACCTCAGGGAGCTGCAGACCCGAAAACCATGAAATAAAGATTTAAAATCAGGAAACAAATGTCCAAACATCACAGTCAGGCATCTGAACATATGGATGATAAAAATGCTGTGCATAGGATTTTATTTTATTTGATAATGGAAACTTCATTCCACCCTTGGATCGGGTTTCATGAAAAATGCGAAGTCCGCCTGGCCGATTCGCCCGTCCATCAACTGTAAGGTTGGGCGGACAACGAAAAATCGGAGTCAATTGCTCCATTAATGGATTTAATTGCCCTCTTAATTGTCAGTGGGCGCACTTCCGATTCTTGCACGCACCTGCTGACCAAAATATCATGCAAACACGGGATGATGTAGAGATGCTCGCCCAACGCCATCACATGCCATTTCACGTCTGATTGGGTCGGGTGCATGCCCGCCCAATCAGTTTAAAATTCTGCCCATAATGTATTATTGATCGATTAAAATGCTCAGTATTTTGATCAGTATCCGATAGCTTTGAAATGTGTTTGTCATAGTAAATAATTAGCTGTCACAAAAAAGTAGTATATTCAATGAATAATAGAGGAGAGATGCAATGCATCAAGTACTTGATAGTTGTATTTTTTTGTAATTATAGTTAGGATTTACTGAAACGTGAATGTATTTGCAGGCGCAGAATCCGTATTTGCTGTGATGAGCTGAATTATCTTGTTCCATTCTGCAATTCTGAGACTGATAAAGCTACAACTTTACAGTGGACCACTGCCTTTCTCAAATATATTCAGGAAAAACACGGTGATACACTAAAAAAGGTAGGTTACATTTTATCTAAGTATTTGTTCCTCTTCTGAAGACTGCCTCTACAGGATACAGGACACTAGGATGTAGTTCCATGGGTATTGACAGAACCACAGTCCCCCACCACAGTCCCCCACCATTGTTCATGTTTGAACCTCGGCAATGATTGTAGCATCACAAATGAGCCTGATCCTGTCCTTGCCTCCAGTATACATTTTCAGTATCAAGCGTGGTTTAATTCTGGGATTCCCTCATCTATGTGGCAAAGTACTGTGCCACAAGGTGTTTAACTACTAAAGTATAAAGTTGACCAGACTGCTTAATTAAGAAAAAAAATCCAGAATTAGATATTGTGTTAGAATATTGAATTCTTACAAAATTTTATGAGTTAAAATCTAAGATGCATTCTCAGGCTTTTCTCTAAACGACAAGTCAGTCATATCTTCTTTGATAGGAAAACTTGGGCGTGTGCTGTACTGAGTTTACTCTACACATTGGGAAGTCATTTTGATAGGTTTGTTAGAGGATACACAAAATAAACTGTTACGATGCAATACAGAGAACACAGTGGATATTAAGACTACCTTAAATTTAAAAGGCCACCAATGAAGCTATATTTAATCAATATATTTTTCTGAAAAGTTGCCAATTCTTAGAATTATTTTTGGTGATGTGTTTTGCAAAGTTTATTTACAAGACTGTTAAACCAATGACTTTGATAATCAAATATTTCTGTTATTCTGTATGATCAAGTAGTGGGATCCAGAGTGCAGGATTTGCTTCATTTTCTTTCCTTTCATGCTGCCGCTGTGCCTCATCAGTTAGACATTGTGACGCAAAACGTGGGTGCAGCTTGATGGATAAGTTGTCGCCATTTTGAATGGTTGGTAACAAGTTTCTTCCAATCATTAATGTCAATGCTGCTGCGCTTCAAGGAGAGCTTCAGAGTATCAGCATTTTCTTTGCAACCCCCCTCCCAGAACATTGACCATTTCAGAGTTGAGGAAACAGGATCTGGCGAGGAGACGCTTTGCGGCCATCTGGACATTGCCCAATTTTATTTTACAGGAATTTTGCTGGAATGTTTGCGGAACTGGCTTCAAGAAGAACACTAGCACTTGTTCGACTATCTTCCCTTTGAATCCAGAGGATGCGATGGAGGCATTGCTGATGGAATTTCTCTAGCACTCTTGTGGAAGTATACCCACAATACCGTTAGGGAGGGAATTCCAGATATTTCACCCAACATGAAGGAATGGTGATATAGTTCCTTGTCAGGATGTTGAGTGATTCAGAGGGGAACTTACAGGAGATGGTGTCCCCATGTGTCTGCTGTTTTTATTCATCTAGTTCAGTGTAGTCCAAAACATTTGGCACATGTGGTGAATTGATGTTGTCCCTTTTTAGAGCCACACAATATTGAGTTTGGTTAAGGTTGCAGAAGTGGGTATGAGTTTGGGTGTTTCTCACGAGATCGCTATTTGACGTCCAGCTATAATTGAACAAGGAAGAATCAAATTTTTGCTGTTAGACAGAGTCACATATCAGTCAGATTGCGACTATGTTTATCAGAATTGTCATGAAAACATGCTTTATATCATATAATGATTTCAAATCTACCGGCTGGAAACCCAAATTGAACTATTTAAAAAAGAGGCTAAAGTGTGACTTGAGCTCACAGCCAAAGATGGTGTCAAGAAATCCGGACTTACCTTATTGTCGGAAGGCTCAGAACTACAACTCCCAGCATAAACTCGGGAGTTTCCGCGCAGGCGTGGACTGGGAGCTGGCTGTGCATGGGCAACCCAGCATTTGGAGTTCTTAGGCCTGTGTGAAGAAAAAGTAAACAACGCAAAAACATGGCCATGTGACCCCGGGAACAGACGCCAAAATTAAAAAGTGTCCCAGGCAGGGTTTGGAGGAGGGGACAGGGAAAGACCCCAAAAGAAGTCCCAGGCAGGGGACAAGGCAAGGTCCCAAAGGCAGCCCCAGACAAGGGACAAGGAGAGGTCCCAGTTAAGAAGAAAGAGAACAGAGCTGAGTAAGAGGCTCCAAGCAGAAAAAGGGCTTTGGTTTGCAAACTTTAAGTAGCGAGGGCTCAGGAAAAACTCTGGTGATTGAAGAAGGCAGCAGAAGATTGGTGATTTCATGTTGTGAGCCGTTAGCAAGAAAGGTGCCTCTTTGGAGCAGTAGCATTCTTCTCGGTGTGGTCAAAAGACTGAAGTTCTGCGTGTGAGTTGGTGCTGGAGTACAGATTTGGGAATCCAGCAGGATGGAGTCTTGGAAGACAAGATTGAAACCTTGCAAGGTAGGCCATCTTTGAGGCCGTCTGAGCTAAAGCAACATTTGGAGAGAATTCCAATTTAGATCTCTGAAGATGAAGACTGGAATCCCTTGTGAGAGAGACAAAGCTTCGACAAGATTGGCTGACTCAGTGTTTACTGATGCCTGGGTGGATTGTGAAGAGATCTGTTGAATCTGTCTTAATTGCACCTGCCATTTATTGTGCAGTATGGTGTGTTTGACCGCAGTTTGCCTCTTAATTCACATGTATCTCATATTAACCCTGAATATTAGAGTATAAGATAGATTTTAGAAATTGATCTATCTTTCAGACCTAATACGATAAAGTTTATTTCTGTTTGTTCAAAGTCCGTGGAATCTTGTGGCTTTATTCTCTTAGCAAAGTGTCTTGAAACTCAAACTTTGCCTAGTTTAAACAAAAAGTTATTGGTTCTGTTTATGTCATGGCAGGTGATATGTGCCCTCACACGTCACAAGGGAAACTTGGTCACGCTATCACAACGATTTTGCAATTTGTATTTATTATAAGAAGATGTGTGTACTGAATTCAGAAGTAATGAGTCCACCAAGACCTTTAGAGATTTTAAAAATTAAATTAAAATATTTATTAACAAAATAAAAGATTTCAAGTACATACATGAGACTCGAATTACTTAATACTATAACAAATCCTAAAATTCCTAATTAACCTGACTCCCAGTTACACCCCCTTTAAAGCAACAGTCCAAAATAGGTTTTAAATTTAAATAAGAACCAGCAGTTAACACAGTACCCACTTGAGAGTGGAATTCCAAATGGCTTTCTCCAACTTTAGTTACTGGGCGCAGCAATCTTATGCACAAATGGCTGGAGGCCTCTTCAAGGCTGTTACACATAGTCCTGTTAGATCTTACATGGCCTTCACCCAACATACCCTATCATTCTCCGTATATGTTTCTCTCTCTTCAATATGTAAATCTCATTGTTCCATATGTCTTTGGAACTGTATCTCTCCCATAATATAAAAACTTTCATGTTACCAATATTATCATTAACCTTTGGGAAAAATAACCACACTCCTTAGGCTTGCTTATCTGGCTAGTTGTAAACACACTAACATCCCATTGAAATCCAAACAATCCCTTCACTTATCTAAAAATGCAAATTCTCTTCACACCTTACATGCTAAGAGAGCATCAATGTTTACACATTAACATTTTAAGTACATTTCTACACCTAGTTTCTTTTGATAATTTCAAGCAAGCAGTTTACCTGGCTCCAAATGTAATTAAGTCATACAAACAGAACCGTCTGCACTCACCATAAGATGTAGAAGTAGAAGTAGACCATTTGGCCCATCGAGTCTGCTCCGCCATTCAATGAGATCATGGCTGATCTGATAATTTTCAGTTCCACTTTCCTGCCTTTTCCCCATATCCCTTGCAGCTCAGACTCCAGCTCCTCAACTCGGACCCGAAGTTCTTTGAGCTGCAAACATTTACTACAGATGTGTTCGCTTTGGATAATCTTGGTGTACAGTAGGACCCACGTGCTGCAGCAGCAATACATCCCCCATCCTGCCATTGCTATCGTATTTTATTTAATTTATTAGTTAATTACTCTAGTATCCCTGCTCTTTACATTTGAAGAATCACCCGCTCTTTACACTTCATTGTAATTATTTTTTTACACCAATATCGATCCTATACTTAACAAGCTATTTTTAAGATAAAGAGAAAGAAAACACTAGAGACCTAAGTACAAACTAAAGACCTTACTTTTTACTTTATAGTCTAGAAATATTCACGAATCCTACTCACCAATCAGCTGCTCTCTGCATTCTTTTCCCTCTCGTGCTCTTTAATGGTCTCTCTCTCTCCACTCTTTTTAATGGCTTTTCATCTCTCTCTCTCTCCGCGCACTTTAATGGTCTCTCACATCTTTCTCTCTCCGTGCTCTTTAATAGTCTTTCCTCTCTCTCTCTCTCTCTCTCTCCCCGTGCTCTTTAATGATCTCTTTCCTCTCTCTCTCTCTACTCTTTAATGGCTTCTCACACCCATAAACCTACTTTACAACAAACCAGAAAAGTATTACGAAAGTTATTATACTTTAGTAACAGTTCCTAAGCAGATTGTACCAAGAACCTAGGCATCTGGTTAAGGATCATAATATAAATTCGGGTCTCTTGCGGGATTTCAAAATCCACAGACAAATACGAGTGATGGTATTTGCTGGGATTAAGGTTGATAAGAGTTTCATGGTAATTTTTACTATATTGTTTGAAAACCAGAATGACTTTTTCAATTCCTACGACTTTTCTGGTGAGGGAAGATTTATCTCTGAGTGATTTGCAACAGTTAACCAAGGATAGGTAAATTTCATTAGCAGAGTTAGAGCTAAGAACAGGGTGTTATGACCAATGCAGTTGGTAAGGCTGAGTTATTTAAAAATCCCAGAGGGAAACTTTAAACAACTGTCATAACCTATATTTTTAAGTGTTATGTTTGAGATGTGACACCAAATTCAGGAATCAGACCACCAGTTCTCAAGGTTTTACATTAAACTAAATGAAACATTTTATTAATTTACACAGGTTAAAGATATATATACACATGGCTATAAATTACTACTATCATAACTTTTGACAAATTCCCAAACTAATCTCCATTAAGGCAACAGCAACCCACAGACTTAACCAGACACCAGAAAAGCATTTTCACCTTATGAATTCAAAATGAGGTTCTTTTCACTTTGGTTCCTGTGGAGCCAGTTGGAGGCTTACAGCTGCCTTTTGATCTCACATTGCCTCTGCTCTGCACACCCAAAAACTACTGTAGTTATACCTACCACTGCCCATTGAATGTAAATTCTCAGTCTCTTCTAACAATAGTACCAATTTTATTAGTAATATAAACATATGTCATGGTATCTGCTGGATAGGTGTCAGTTTTCACCCCACTTCTTGAAAGCTCTATTTAAAAAATGCAAATGCATGCTATCTCCCTTACATACAAAACTAGTACACATCAAAGCACCCAGATGAGCTGGATTTAATCCATTAAAGACACACCCACAGACTAAATTTCTATTTTAAAAGAAAAACATTTTCCAATAATATATACATTAATAGCTTCATGACACAGGGGCTAAGAAAACTCACAAAATTGGTATAATAGCACAGCATTTGGAATTAGAAGATGATCCTGATCCAGGTAGAACCCAACTTGAGTTGGCTAGAATTCAATTGCAGATGAAAAAACTCGAACTGGAAAAAGAAGAAAAAGAAAAATCAAAAGAAATGGAAATGCAAAAGCTTGAACTTGAGTTTCAGAGCGAGAAAGAAATCAAGACAGCTTGAACTGGTTAGAGGAAAAACTTAGATTACAAAGTGAAAGAGAGTCTAGAAATTTGGATGAGGAATCAAGTCCCATCCAAGATTTGATATAACAAAAGGTGCCTAAGTTCACTGAATTAAGAGATATAATTTTATTTGAAAAGGTGGCTACAAAACTGAAGTGGCTAAAGGACACATGGACTATCACTTTGCAAAGCGTTTTGGCCGGGAGGACTATGGATGTGTATTCCAGCCTTTCAGAAGAACAATCCTCAGATTATGAGTTAGCTAAAATTGTGGTTCTTAATGTTTTCGAGCTTCTTCCTGAAGCATATCGGTTAAGATTTCAGGCTTTAAAGAAAAAGACCGAATAAAACATTAGTAAAATTTGCTAGGGGGAAAGAAATGTTGTTTGACAAGTGGATTTGATCACCCGAAGTAAGAACAAACTTTTGAGAATGTGAGAGAGTTTTTCTTATTCATTCAGGGGATGTGGGCTTTGCTGGCTGGGCCAGCATTTTTGCCCATCCCTAGTTGCCCTTGAGTAGGTGGTGGTGAGCTGCCTTCTTGAACTGCTGCAGTCCATGTGGTGTAGGCACACCCAAAGTGCTGTTAGGAAGGGAGTTCCAGGATTTTGAGCCAGCGACAGTGAAGGAAAGGAGATATATTTCCAAGTCAGGATGGTGAGTGACTTGGACGGGAACTTGCAGGTGGTGGTGTTCCCATTATCTGCTACCTTTGCCCTTCTAGGTGGTAGTGGTCGTGGGTTTGGAAGATGCTGTCTAAGGAGGCTTGGTGAATTCCTGCAGTGAATCTTGCAGATGGTACACACTGCTGCTCCTGTTTGTTGTTGGTGGAGGGAGTGAATGTTTGTGGATGTAGCACCAATCAAGCAGACTGCTTTGTCCTGGATGGTGTCAAGCTTCTTGAGTGTCGTGGGAATTGCAATCATCCAGACAAGTCGGGAGTATTCCATCACATGAATGTAGATGGTAGGCAGGCTTTGGAGAGTCAGGAGGTGAGTTACATGTCGCTCGATTCCTAGCCTCTGACCTGTTCTTGTAGCCACAGTATTTATATAGCTAAAACAAAAACAGAATTACCTGGAAAATCTCAGCAGGTCTGGCAGCATCGGCGGAGAAGAAAAGAGTTGACGTTTCGAGTCCACATGACCCTTCGACAGAACTTGCGTTCGAGTCCAAGAAAGAGTTGAAATATAAACTGGTTTAAGGTGTGTGTGTGGGGGGCGGAGAGATAGAGAGACAAAGAGGTGGAGGGGGGGCCGGGGGTGTGGTTGTAGGGACAAACAAGCAGTGATAGAAGCAGATCATCAAAAGATGTCAACAACAATAGTACAATAGAACACATAGGTGTTAAAATTAAAGTTGGTGATATTATCTAAACGAATGTGCTAATTAAGAATGGATGGTAGGGCACTCAAGGTATAGCTCTAGTGGGGTTTTTTTTTATTTATATAATGGAAATAGGTGGGAAAAGGAAAATCTTTATAATTTATTGGAAAAAAAAGGGAAGGGGGAAACAGAAAGGGGGTGGGGATGGGGGAGGGAGCTTACGACCTAAAGTTGTTGAATTCAATATTCAGTCCGGAAGGCTGTAAAGTCCCTAGTCGGAAGATGAGGTGTTGTTCCTCCAGTTTGCGTTGGGCTTCACTGGAACAATGCAGCAAGCCAAGGACAGACATGTGGGCAAGAGAGCAGGGTGGAGTGTTGAAATGGCAAGCGACAGGGAGGTTTGGGTCATTCTTGCGGACAGACCGCAGGTGTTCTGCAAAGCGGTCGCCCAGTTTACGTTTGGTCTCTCCAATGTAGAGGAGACCACATTGGGAGCAACGAATGCAGTAGACTAAGTTGGGGGAAATGCAAGTGAAATGCTGCTTCACTTGAAAGGAGTGTTTGGGTCCTTGGACGGTGAGGAGAGAGGAAGTGAAGGGGCAGGTGTTGCATCTTTTGCGTGGGCATGGGGTGGTGCCATAGGAGGGGGCTGAGGAGTAGGGGGTGATGGAGGAGTGGACCAGGGTGTCACGGAGGGAGCGATCCCTACGGAATGCCGATAAGGGGGGTGAAGGGAAGATGTGTTTGGTGGTGGCATCATGCTGGAGTTGGCGGAAATGGCGGAGGATGATCCTTTGAATGCGGAGGCTGGTGGGGTGATAAGTGAGGACAAGGGGGACCCTATCATGTTTCTGGGAGGGAGGAGAAGGCGTGAGGGCGGATGCGCGGGAGATGGGCCGGACACGGTTGAGGGCCCTGTCAACGACCGTGGGTGGAAAACCTCGGTTAAGGAAGAAGGAGGACATGTCGGAGGAACTGTTTTTGAATGTAGCATCATCGGAACAGATGCGACGGAGGCGAAGGAACTGAGAGAATGGGATGGAGTCCTTACAGGAAGCGGGGTGTGAGGAGCTGTAGTCGAGATAGCTGTGGGAGTCGGTGGGTTTGTAATGGATATTGGTGGACAGTCTATCACCAGAGATTGAGACAGAGAGGTCAAGGAAGGGAAGGGAAGTGTCAGAGATGGACCACGTGAAAATGATGGAGGGGTGGAGATTGGAAGCAAAATTAATAAATTTTTCCAAGTCCTGACGAGAGCATGAAGCGGCACCGAAGTAATCATCGATGTACCGGAGAAAGAGTTGTGGAAGGGGGCCGGAGTAGGACTGTAACAAGGAATGTTCCACATACCCCATAAAGAGACAGGCATAGCTGGGGCCCATGCAGGTACCCATAGCCACACCTTTTATTTGGAGGAAGTGAGAGGAGTTGAAGGAGAAGTTGTTCAGTGTGAGAACAAGTTCAGCCAGACGGAGGAGAGTAGTGGTGGATGGGGATTGTTCGGGCCTCTGTTCGAGGAAGAAGCTAAGGGCCCTCAGACCATCCTGGTGGGGGATGGAGGTGTAGAGGGATTGGACGTCCATGGTGAAGAGGAAGCGGTTGGGGCCAGGGAACTGGAAATTGTTGATGTGACGTAAGGTGTCAGAGGAATCACTGATGTAGGTGGGAAGGGACTGGACAAGGGGAGAGAGAAGGGAGTCAAGATAACGAGAAATGAGTTCTGTGGGGCAGGAACAAGCTGAGACGATCGGTCTACCGGGGCAGTTCTGTTTGTGGATTTTGGGTAGGAGATAGAAGCGGGCCGTCCGAGGTTGGGAGACTATCAGGTTGGAAGCTGTGGGAGGGAGATCCCCAGAGGTGATGAGGTCAGTGACAGTCCTGGAAACAATGGCTTGATGTTCAGTGGTGGGGTCATGGTCCAGGGAGAGGTAGGAGGAAGTGTCTGCGAGTTGACGCTCAGCCTCCGCGAGGTAGAGGTCAGTGCGCCAGACAACAACAGCACCACCCTTGTCAGCGGGTTTGATGACAATGTCAGGGTTGGACCTGAGAGAATGGAGTGCAGTAAGTTTATATAGCTAGTCAGTTCAGTTTCTGGTCAATGGTAACCTCCAGGATATTGATAGTGGGGAATTCAGCGATAGTTGGATTCTCTCTTGTCAGAGATGGTCATTGCCTGACACTTGTGTAGTGCAAATATTACTTGCCACTTGTCAGCCCAAGCTTGGATATTGTCCAGGTCTTGCTGCATTTGGACATGGACTACTTCAGTATCTGAGGAGTCGCGAAAGGTGCTGAACATTGTGCAGTCATCAATAAACATCCCCACTTCTGACCTTATGATGGAAAGAAGGTCATTGATGAAGCAGCTGAAGGTATTTGGGCTGAGGACACTACCCTGAGGAGCTTCTGCAATGATGTCCTGGAGCTGAGATGACTGACCTCCAACAATCACAATCACCCCCCTTTGTGCTAGGTATGACTCCAACCAGCCGAGAGTTTTCCTACTCCTGCTCCTTGTTCGTATGCTCTGCGCTGGTGGAGGTTGTGGGTGAGCTATGTGATAGGTCTTAAGGGAGGATTTCAGCGGATTTCTCTTCTGTATTTCCCTCGGGGCTTGATTGGAGGCCCTAGGCCATGGACTCCTTGGCTGTTTCCCAGATCTGCCTGCGAAAGCAAGGAGAGAGAATTAGTGCATGGCAGTAGCCTGTGAAACAGGACCTCACTCACAGCATGGTTGTCTGTGAATGTTGCACTGCTGGATTCTCACTTGGTAGAGCATCGCCAGCCTCACCGTCAGCCCAGGAACAGTCCAGATCCTTGCCGGCCAGCTGGATGGCTGTTTTCAAAGTCCATGAGGACCTTGATTTCAGGCAATACTCCACCTGTCTGCAAATCTTCCCTCTTTTGTGTGCCAGCTTGTCCTGCATGAATAGAGATGGAGAGAGTGTAAGCAGGATGCCTGCCAGGCCAGGTGATAAGTATGCCTGGCAAGTGTGGCTGGTGAGTTGTCCCATGGACAGGATGAGGACAATGAAGGTGTGTATGAGAGAGTGAATGGTGATGTCCCTTGAACTGGCAGTGAGTGAGAGCCCTGTGGATGTGTAATGGGTTTGTGAGTGTTTGAGTTGAGAGTGATGAGAAGAGTGACACCCTGGTGGAACGGAGATCATTCATCCTCTTGCAGCAGTGGGTGACTGTCCTCTTCAGAAGGGCATTTGGTGCTGATTACCACTGCCACCGCCTCCCAAGCTGGATTGGTCACATTCCGCCCACCCTGCAGCCAAAGCGGGGGTAGAGGACATCACGATGAGCCTCCACTGCACCCAAAAGGTGCTTGAGGACGCGTCATTGAACCTAGGCTGCAGTCTTCTTGCCTTTTGGGGCCTTATCTTCCATGCAGCAGTCCTGGGCTGGAAACAGTGTGTGTGCACGCGACTGGACTTCAAATATGGCTCCCAGTGTGGTGAAGCAGCAAGGTGATGGCGTGGCGGGCAAATGAGAGCCCGCCCGCTATGGCGTGTTTCCCAGGAATGCATAATTAATATGGCAGGTTTGGGACAATATGGTGTGAGAAGCCGCCATTGTGGCTGATGGGTAAAATATCGTTTTACCTGCCCACTATTGCACTTAGTACAAACCTGGGATAATTCCGCCCCTCATGTCTACAAAAACTCATCAAAGACAATAACCTCAGGGGAATATGAGTGAACCACATATCTTATCCCCAGTAGCAAAGCATGAAGGCAATCACCTGGGTTACTTAACTGTGAAAGGCGAACCATTAAACCTATTGACTTGGACAGTGAGATCCTGGCTGAGAGGGTGATTCTCAGACATGACCTAATCAAGTTATAATGGAATACAGTAGCCACAACCATGTTTGAATCATTGGGTGATGTTGTGACAAGCCCACCTTTGTGTATTTAGGCATCTGCTTTCTCTAGTCGAGAACAAGCACCAAGACACTGAAAGAAGACCGAGTGGTGTCCCTCCTTCCTCTCTCTCTCCAACCCAACTTGCAGCTTTCAACCCCTGTTTCCTTCTTGTAACTACCCAGCTGCTGCAGATAGAGACTTCTTTAAGAAACTCAACCCCGCACTACTGTCTCCAGAAGAATCAACAAATCGTCCGTCTACATCTTCAAATCACCTTGATGAGCAGCAGGACCACCAAATTCAGCCTGAAGCCAGTCAAGTCACTAACCTTCACAAATGTATACCCCTTTAATTTTTATTGTACTATAACTTTCTTAGTCTATCCTTCCTCACTCTGTAATCTATTTGCATATGTGAACTTGGAGCGTTGGTGTGTGTGACAATCAAAGTGTATTTTATTATTTTTACTCAGACCAGGTTAATTACAATAAAAGCTATCCTCTTTTCTTTGTTAAAACTCAAGAAAACCTCTCTGTCTTTAATGATCACAGTATGTAAACCATTAAAAACTTACTGAACTGGCAAGTATAACCCTTTCAAAAAAATCTGTTGTGGTCAAACGAGGAGTGGGAAAAGAGAGGGGAGCTATCCTACCCTTCCTCACCTAGTTATAACAGAATATAGTTCAGTTGTCAGGTTTCTAGAGTCTTGGAAGCTAAAGGACCACATACTCAATGAAACAAGAAAAATAGTCCATCGTTTGTTACCTTCTCTGTTCCTGTTCACTCTGGGTGCCTCTAAATCTGTGGGACTGCTCCATGAAGCACCTTGAAAGGAGGGCTGGCCTTCGTAAGGACAGTGGTCCGATTGCTCTTGAAATTTCCTCTGGGAATCGAGTGACACAGGAGATGCGAACTGAAAAACTTGGTTTCTTGGGCTGGTAGTTGGTGATGTTCGCCAAATAGTTGAGGTGCCTGAGCATTGGCTCGTGCTTTATGGCTGCCAATGAGAGTTGAAATATGCAATTTCCACAAGCTGGGGCGGCACAACAACAGATGTGTGCAGCTTCAATCTTAATAGGCCTGTTGAAATGAGAGATTGAAAGAATAGGGCACTATTGGTGTAAAAGGAGAGATTACAGGAGGTCAGCCATGAACAAAAGATCTATTAAATGTCCAGGCGCTGTGTTCAGACATAGCAGATGACAGAGTGCAGTAGCCAATACATAGAAATTTGTTGATTCTTTCTTGTCCCTGAGTCTCCTAATATATTAATTCTGATAAAATAGGGACAGTTTACACTGGAAAAAATTTGTTTTTTTTTAAACTGGAGCACCCTGCCAGAACAGAACACTTCAGTTAACAGATTGTCACCACCCTTTGAGAGTGTATATAGCAAGCTCGCTTAGCGAAACAGTTGGATTGCAAAACCCTTTGAAACTGTTCTGCTGGCTCTGGCAGTGAGCGTATCAGTCTTGACTATTGATGGTTTAAAGCCTCAAAAGAATTTTTTAAAGATTGTACATTTATTTTATTAGTACTGCATACATTTTATATTACGTGGTGAATGTGGTGGCCTGATTGTCACAAGTTTAGCAAGAATCCAAATCCTATAGGACCATGTTGTTTTAGATGGAAGAGGTCACGGGTTTGGAAGATACTCTCGAAGGAGGCTTGGCAAGTTGCTGTAGTGCATCTTGTAGATGGTACACACTGCTGCAACTGTGCACCGGTGGTGGAGGGAGTGAATGTTTAAGATGGTGGATGGGGTGTCAATCAAGTAGGCTGCTTTTCTTGCATGCTATTGAGCTTCTTGAGTGCTGCTGGAGCTGCACACATCCAGGCAAGTGGAGAGTATTCTATTACACTCCTGATATGTGCTTTGTAGATGACAGGCTTTGAGGAGTCAGGAGGTAAGTTATTCACTGCAGATTTTCTAGCTTCTGACCTGCTCTTGCAGCTCTATATTTATAGTTTCTGGTCATTGGTGGGGGATTCAGTGATAATAATGCCATTGAATGTCAAAAGGAGATGGTTGGATTCTCTCTTGATGGAGATGGTCTTTGCCTGGCATTTGCGTGGCATGAATGTCATGTCCACTTGTCAGCCCGAGCCTCATTGTTGTTCAAGTTTTGTTAATGTGCTGCACTCTTGTGGACTGCTTCAGTATCTATGGAGTGGCGAATGGTACTGAACACCATGCAATTGTTAGCAAGCATCCCCACTTCTGACCTTATGTTGGAGGGAAGGTCATTGAGGAAGCAGCTGAAGATGGTTTGGCTTAGGGAACAACCTAGTGGAATTCCTACAATTATGTCCTGGGACTGAGATGATTGGCCGCCAACAACAACAACTATCATCCTTGGTGCTAAAACAAAAATACCTGGAAAAACTCAGCAGGTCTGACAGTATCTGCATAGAGGAAATAGAGAAATGGGGTGAAATATAAGCTGGTAAAGAGGGGTGGGGCAGGTAGAGCTCGATAGGGGGCCAGTATTAGGTGAAGGCAAAGAAGAGATTGCCAAAGATGTCATAGACAAAAGGACAAAGGGGTGTTGACGGTGGTGATATTATCTAAGGAATGTGCTAATGGGGACATTAAGGGTAGCAAGTAGGACAAGCTAGTGGCAGATGGCCCTAGTCAGGGTGGTGTTGGGGGGGAAGGGATCGAAATGGACTAAAAAGTGGAGATGAAACAATAGATCGAAATAAATTTTAAAATAGGTGGGAAAAGAAAAATATATTTTTTTAAAAATTATAAATTAATGGAAAAAGGGGAATGGAAATTGCGTGGGGATGGAGGAGAGTGTTCATGATCTGAAGTTGTTGAACTCAATATTCAGTCCGGAAGGCTGTAAAGTGCCTAGTCGGAAGATGGGATGCTGTTCCTCCAGTTTACATTGAGCATCACTAGAACATTGCAGCAGGCCAAGGACGGACATGTGGGCATGAGCGCAGGGTGGTGTGTTCAACACCTTCCGGACGTAATATTGAGTTCAAAAATTTTGGATCATGAACTCACTCCTCCATCCCCAACCCCTTTCTGATCCCCCTTTTTCCAATAATTTATAATTTTTTACAAATATATTTTTCTTTTCCCACCTATTTTTAAATTTATTTTGATCTATTGTTTTATCTCCACCTTTTAGCCCATTTTGATCCCTTCCCCCCTTCCCCCAACCCCACCCCGACTAGGGCCATCTGCCACTAGCTTGTCCTACTTGCTACCCTTAATGTCCCCATTAGCACATTCCTTAGATAATATCACCACCGTCAACACCCCTTTGTCCTTTTGTCTATGACATCTTTGGCAATCTCTTCTTTGCCTTCACCTATCACTGGCCCCCTATTGAGCTCTACCTGTCCCACCCCCTCTACCAGCTTATATTTCACCCCATTTCCCTACTTCCTTAGTTCTGATGAAGGGTCATACGGATTCGAAACGTCAACTGTATTCCTCTCCACAGATGCTGTCAGACCTGCTGAGTTTTTCCAGGTATTTTTGTTTTTGTTCTAGATTTCCAGCATCCGCAGTATTTTGCTTTTATCTTTTTTTCCTTTCTGCTAAGTTTGGCTCCAATCAGTGGAGAGTTTTCCTCCCAGTTCCCATTGACTTCAGTTTTGCTAGGCCTCCTTGATGTCACATTTGGTCAATGTTGCCTTGATATCAATGGCATTCACTCTTTTCTCATCTCTGATTTCAGTTCTTCTGCCCATTTGGACCAAGGCTTTAATGAGGTCTGGAGCTAAATGGCTCTGGTGGTACCCAAATTGAACATTGGTGCATAGGTTGTTGCTGAGTAAGTGTCGTTGCATAGCACTGTCAGTGACTCCTTCCATCACTTTGCTGGTGATTGAGAAAAACTGATAGGGCAGTAATTGGCCGGATTGAACTTGTACTGCTTTTTGTGGATGTAGGAAAGGATTTTTCCATTGTGCTGGGAAGAAATAAAAACGTGTATCTGAAAGAAATGCTTCATGCAGTTTATACTTTGCACCTATGGAACTGGAATAGTCGCAGTGCACTACAACACATCACATGACATGAATAAAGGGTTGAGGAGGGAAAAACAAATTTACATGCCTCTTAAGTAAGTTATTATTAGGTAAGTATTAGAAGTATTGGGGGAGATTTTCTACTACTGGCTGCAAGTTTCTTGCCTGAAAAATAAACAAAAGACGGCTGATAATCTAGTGCTAACCTTGTGCACCCATTCCTAAATCAATTTTCAGGCAAGCCTTTAAATGGACCCAGATTGTACAGTTAAACAAATCGAGCACATGCATCTGTGGTAGGATTGCAATTTCAACAAAATGGCAGAGGTACATGGTGCATGCCAGTCCCATTACTCCAGGCATTGAGGGGCCTAACCAGAAATCCTGAAGAGACTTCCCCAAGAGGTAAGGAAGATTTTCTGGACCCATGAGAAGCAGTTGTGCTCCTGCAAGCCTCACTTAATCTTCTAGTCTTTCCACCTTCACTCACATTCATCATTTTGCACCATCATGTTTAAACCTCACTCATGAGAAATACTGGAGCCTTAGTTTCTAGCTCGCCTTCTGACTTTGTTTGGCTCACATCTCTTCTGACTCTAATCGTGATGTTCTTGGCCAATAACCTTCCCTTAATGCTTCATTCTGTTTAACCACAATGACCACGATCAAATTTTATCCACATTATCTTTGGTGGTTTCAGAGGAGTCTGTTCTTTAGTCTCCAATATTAATAGTAGTCCTGATGATAACTCTGCTATTGTGTAGCTCTGATTTTTACCATTTCGTATGCTGCCTCTTATAATTCTATTACTCCTTTTCACCTTCTTGAAAATGTTTATATTCATCTAGTCCTCAAGAAAGGAGACCTCGACTACCCTTCCAGCTATCTGCCTCTTGTATTTACATCTTTAATTTCTACATGAATGGAAGTTATTATTAACCTACAAACTACCATTGAGGATCATAATTATAGTTTGCCATCATATGTAATATGAGAAGGAATTTGAGATACTGAGATTATCTCCAGTGGAAAGGAGCAGGTTAAGAGAATATTTAATAGAAGTTCTCAAAATTAAAACATGGGTAGAATGAAAAAGAAAAGATTATTTTCCCTTGTTAGGGAATCAATGATGAAGGATCATCACTTTAAAATTGCAAATGTGGTTCAGAGAAATTTCTTTACCCAAGGAGTTGCTAGAACTTGGAATGCTTCGCAACAGGAAGCAGTTGAAGAAAACTATTCAAGAGAAGAGTAGGTAAACACTTGAATCAGACGAAGATAAGGAGTTAAGGAGAGCAAGTTAAGATGCGGGATTAGTATTGCATTGCTCCAGCAAAGAACCAGCACAGACATAATGAATTGAATGACCTCCTGTTGTACCTGATCCATACTTATCAGTATTGTTTTCAGTATGGGCTTCCACAGATGATCTGACCTATGCTCTTCTCCTCTGAAACTCTTCTTTTGAATGCCAGGTGAAACTTCCTTCACAATGTTCTCTCTCACATTGCTACAATCTCATCTAGTCATTATCCAACCACATCTATTCACTTACTTGTAATTTAATGCTGCATTGATCATATGGCCCATCCTCAACGTGCAACCATATTTTATTTGTACTGCAATGGTTGAAATATTACACTGCAGGTCACAATGTATTAAGATTCCCAAAAGAAGAACATTGCAGATTTGGAGCCTAATTCCAGCATAGAAGTGACTTTTTCAGTTGCTGTGATGCTATAGTTGCTTTGAGCTTTTATCTAGGCAAGTGTAGAAAACTTCTGCTACATCCAACCTTTGGTTCAAAACAATTAAGCAGGTAACAGGCACATTGCTGTCCAGGACCAGGAATTTCATCACAATTTTTTGTGGAAAGCAAAAATCAACAAAAAATGGATTCCCTCATGTTATGATCCTGGACCAGACCCCCAAGTTCTTGGTCCGATCTGGTTAGGGACCAATAACTTTTTAACTGTTTAAGGTAGAAAAAGTTTAAGATACAAGATACTTGGTAAGAGAATAGAGCCACAAGATTCCACAGGTTCCAAACAAACAAAACTAAATTTTACTATACAAGGTCAGAAAGTTAAAGCAATTTACCTTATCTATCTTATACCCTAACATTCAGGGTTAACCATAGAAAAGTTACAGCAAATAAAGAGGCCATTTAGCCCATTATGTCTGCACTGGCAGTTAATAGGAGGTACATGTGAACTAACAAGCGAACTGTGATCAAACACACCACACTGCACAATAAATGTCAGATGCAACCAAGACAAATTACATGAATTTCTCAACAACCCACCCAGAAGTCAGTGAACCCTGTGGAATCGCCTACTCCCATTGCGGCAGGCATTATGGCAGGTGGGGTGGGGGAAGAATTTGGCGGGAGGGTCAGAAATAGGTTTCATGCTCATAGCGGGATCATCTGGTGGCCTTCACCATGGCACATCACGAATCCTGCTGGAGGCTGGCTTGGACTTGATTTGCATCCTGCTAATTGGATGCAAAGTAAGGTCCAACCGGATTCGTTCCCAAACCTGGTTTATTGTTACATCGGCAGGCAAACACACTGGCCCAGAATATGTCTGGACAAGCATGATGTGCAGAAGTCGGGATTTACCTTTAGGGCCTTGGTCAGATCGCGGACCTCCGAGGAGATGATGATGCTGGAGCTCTACAGCTACCGAACCCTGGAGGGACACATGCATCACATGCTGGGTAGATCCTCATGCACATGGCTTCTCCGCGAAGCACTTCTCAGAAGATGTGAGCTCTCCATGCAGCAGCTTCGACTTCGCTAAGGCTTCAGACCTTCACGGACTTTGCCATAGGCTTGCACCATTGTCTATGATCTCCATTGATGCTTTAGGCCTGCTTTGGAACTTCATGGACTTCGCCATGGGCTGGCATGGATGACCGGTGAGGGGTGGGTTGGAGGCAGAAAAGGTCTATGTGTGATTGGAAGAGGAAGGTGCACTGGTCAGGGGTGAGTGTTGAGGTAGGAAGTGGGAGGGTAGAGGTGTCAGCGGGGGGTGGGGTGAGATTGCAGAGGTAACAAAAGTGTCAGGGAGGCGTGGTTGGGAGGGGTGGACAAAAGTGTCGGAGGGTGAGTTTGGGAGGGAGAAGGATGGAGGAAGGAGGGTGTAATTGGGGAAAATGTTGCAACTGGGAAGGTAGGTGTATGGGGGGAGGAAGTTATAAGGGAAGGAGTTCAGAGGGGGGAAGTTGTCCGGTGGAGGGGGAGGAGAGAGTTCGGAGGAGGGGAAGGTATCCAGGTGGAGGAGGGATTGAGGGTGGTGGAAGGAGTAAGGGGAGGGTGGAATGTCCAGGTGAGCATGCAAGGGAGGTATCTGTGGAGCCTATGACTGCCTCCTGGGAGCGAAGTAAGGGTGGGCATGGTAGGAGGGAATGGTGAGTGTGAAATCGGGCAATGGGAGGGTGAGGGTGCGTCGGTACTGGTAGAAGGGGTGGCTAGTGCAGTTGGTGGGGACACAGAGGCAAACACAGACCCTGGGAGTGGGAAGGAGGAGGTCAGTATGGATGGGGGGTGGGATTTTCAAGAAGGTAGGGATCGTGCACATTCACCTGGACATCCTGGAATGACAAGAGTTTGGGCTGTAGGGTAACGTTGAGGAGGTCGAAGGTGATGCCACGGGGATCGACTGTGATGGGAGAAAGAACATGGGTGACTGGGGGAGGGGAAAGGGCAGGGGTGCTTATGAAAAACTTGACTACAACCATGTTTTTCGAAGTGAGCGGAGCCTCGTATTTGACGGGCACAGATGCTGCACGTGAGTGCGATTATTGGATGGGCAGTGATGCAGGTCAGTTCAGTTGGACAACTGAAAGAGAACAACAGCAGGCAGCATTGAAAATGCTCAGGACATTGAGATGACTGTGTTGGATGAAGGCTCCACATGCATGGGACAGTGCTTGAATGAGGCTCCGGAAGGCCTTGCCACACGCATACTTCTCCCTTCAGAATCTTCCTGATCTGGCTGTGTGCAGCTGAACTACAAGTGTGGGGGAATGCAGGGGGAGGACTTGCAAATTCTGTAAACGAAGCTAAAAGACAGTGTTACACATTATTCATGAAAAGTTGATATATTTTTAGATTATAAAGTGGCAAAATGTGTTCAACGATGCAGCCACATGAGCAAAATTTCATATCTTTTCTAGGCCTACCACTTCTAGGTACTGCCCTGACAGCCTGTGCAATGGTTGGCCCTGTTGCCTCTGATGGCTTCGACTTCGGCATATGCCTTCTGGAGAGCCAAGGCCTTGAGGGCCCCGGCTTGCTTTGGCTGTCCTCTTGTGGGCCAGCTGCTCGCTCTAAGGTGACAGAGGGCGAAGTTGAGAGGGTCACAGGCAAAGGGGACTCAGACAGCCTCTGAGATTCCTGAGTGGATGACCCAGGAGTGTCCAGCTGCCCCTCCTCCACCTTTCGGGTGCCCTAGGACTCTGGCTTGACTCTTGAGGGGAAGGAGTACCTGGAGGGTCATCAAGGTGCCCCATTTCCCCCTCACGTTGGCACTGCAGGAATTCATTCATGGCAATGGAGTGTAGGTCTGCATACATCTCCGAGTTCTGGTGGACCAGGGTCTTCATGGTGTCTACCATCGTACCCATGGAGAGCTCCATGTACACACCTGTGGGCACCGCTTCATTATAGACCAGGTGGACGCACTCCTCCGATTTCTTGAGGGCTTCCAACAGCTCTGCTTGATGTTCCCCAGAAGGCTGACTCTCCACGATGATTTGGAAGGCTGAATCCAGAGTCTCGTCATCTGACTTGGGCCTCACAGATGCCTCTTCCCCAGCAGTCCTCCGAGTAATAGGGGAGCTCTGCTGAAGTTGCTTCCTGCTGCGGACACGTGTCCATGCGGTGACCACCAGATTGAACCCAAGCCTGCTCTAGATGTAGGTCCCACCTAAGTGCCTGTCTCTGCATTGGTGGAGGATGTGGGTAAACATTGTGATGGGTCTTCCAGGCTGCTTATTTCCAGCTCTTCAATGAAGGGAGGAGTCCTCTTGGCTGATGGTGAGGACCTGGATGGGGCTGAGGGACTGGCTGGCTGGGGGCAACCGTTGCTTGGCAGAGCTCCCTGTGAACCAAAGTAGAGATAATTAGATAAGAACAAAAAACTGCGGATGCTGGAAATCCAGAAAAAAAACAGAATTACCTGGAAAAACTCGGCAGGTCTGGCAGCATCGGCGGAGAAGAAAAGAGTTGACGTTTCGAGTCCTCATGACCCTTCAGCAGAACTAGGTGAATCCAAGGAAGGGGTAAAATATAAGCTGGTTTAAGATGTTTGGGGGGGGGGGGGGGGGGGGGGGTGTTGGGTGGGAGGAGAGAAGTGGAGGGGGGGTGTGGTTGTAGGGACAAGCAAGCAGTGATAGGAGCAGATCATCAAAAGATGTCACAGACAACAGAACAAAAGAACACATGTGTTGAAGTTGGTGATATTATCTAAACGAATGTGCTAATTAAGAATGGATGGTAAGGCACTCAAGGTATAGCTCTAGTGGGGGTGGGGGGAGCATAAAAGATTTTAAAATATTTAAAAATAATGGAAATAGGTGGGAAAAAACAAATCTGTATAATTTATTGGAAAAAACAAAAGGAAGGGGGAAGAAAAAGAAAGGGGGTGGGAATGGAGGAGGGAGTTCAAGATCTAAAGTTGTTGAATTCAATATTCAGTCCGGAAGGCTGTAAAGTGCCTAGTCGGAAGATGAGGTGTTGTTCCTCCAATTTGCGTTGGGCTTCACTGGAACAATGCAGCAAGCCAAGGACAGACATGTGGGCAAGAGAGCAGGGTGGAATGTTAAAATGGCAAGCGACAGGGAGGTTTGGGTCATTCTTGCGGACCGACCGCAGGTGTTCTGCAAAGCGGTCGCCCAGTTTACGTTTGGTTTCTCCAACGTAGAGGAGACCACATTGGGAGCAACGAATACAGTACACTAAGTTGGGGGAAATGCAAGTGAAATGCTTCACTTGAAATGAGTGTTTGGGCCCTTGGACGGTGAGGAGAGAGGAAGTGAAGGGGCAGGTGTTACACCTTTTGCGTGGGCATAGGGTGGTGCCATAGGTGGGGGTTGAGGAGTAGGGGGTGATGGAGGAGTGGACCAGGGTGTCCCGGAGGGAATGATCCCTACGGAATGCCG
Source organism: Carcharodon carcharias (assembly GCF_017639515.1). Taxonomy (NCBI): domain Eukaryota; kingdom Metazoa; phylum Chordata; class Chondrichthyes; order Lamniformes; family Lamnidae; genus Carcharodon; species Carcharodon carcharias. Next base: position 7,638,804 of record NC_054480.1, on the reverse strand, counting down.
ACAGTGGGGGGGGTGAAGGGAAGATGTGTTTGGTGGTGGCATCATGCTGGAGTTGGTGGAAATGGCGGAGGATGATCCTTTGAATGCGGAGGCTGGTGGGGTGATAAGTGAGGACAAGGGGGACCCTATCATGTTTCTGGGAGGGAGGAGAAGGCGTGAGGGCAGATGCGTGGGAGATGGGCCGGACACGGTTGAGGGCCCTGTCAACGACCGTGGGTGGAAAACCTCGGTTAAGGAAGAAGGAGGACATGTCAGAGGAACTGTTTTTGAAGGTAGCATCATCGGAGCAGATGCGACGGAGGCGAAGGAACTGAGAGAATGGGATGTAGTCCTTACAGGAAGCGGGGTGTGAGGAGCTGTAGTCGAGGTAGCTGTGGGAGTCGGTAGGCTTGTAATGGATATTGGTGGACAGTCTATCACCAGAGATTGAGACAAAGAGGTCAGAGATAATTAGTGCATGGCAGCAGAGTCAATAACAGGAGATAGAGCACTCATGGTTGCGTTGAGAGAAGGATAATCTGGTGCAGGATCCTTATATGGGTGTTCGCAGCCAACCTCATCATCGCCGCAGGCACGGTCCACATCCTCACCAGTCAGTGTGATAGCACACTCCTCAATGTGAGTGAGGAGCCTAATGTCAGCCGTTTCACCCCCGGTCCGGGATCTCTCCCTCCTGTTGTGTGCCAGCTTCTGCTGCATGAAAATAGATAGAGACAGTATGCGCAGAATGTATGGCACTGCGTGGAATGTTTGTGTGCTGAGCAGAGCCATGGACAGGATGAGGACGTGAGCTCCACAGGATATGAGCCTGATGGAGATGTGAGGGTGTATGTGAGAGGAGTCACTAAATTTGGGGGCTGCCATCACCTTTGTTTTTGGGGCCATCTGTTGCCTGGTGCAGTCCTGGTCTGTAGAATGTCGTAGGTTATGCTCTGGTGTATTTTAAATGTGACGCCTGGAGCGAGGAAGTGCTGAGGTCATGACGTGGCGGGCAAAAACGAGCCCGCCCACCAGTGATCCAGCGTGTTTCTCATGAATGCATTATTAATGAAGCTGGGAAGGGAATATTACAGCACAAAGATCCGCCTTTGTGGCCAGCAGGTAAAAATCTTTTATCACATCAACCACCGCACATAGTGCAAATCTGGGACGATTCCACCCTGAGTCAACCAATCTCCATGAAACTCTGTCTTTCTCCTGTGGGATTCCAGTCTTCATCTTCGAAGATCTTTCCTTGGAATTTTCTCCATAGGTAGCTCCAACTCGGGCAGCCTTAATGACAGCCCACCTCACAAAGTTTCAATCTCCTCTCCCTCAACTCCGTTCCCCTGAATTCCCAAGTCTGCATTCCAGCTCCAACTCACAAGCACAAGTTCAGCTCTTCCTCTGAGCCGAGCAGAATACGACTGCTCCAAAGGGTTACCTACACCTATGTTTGTATGTGTGAAGCAGCTGAAGATGTTTGGGACTAGGACATTATCCTGAGGAATTCCTGCAGTGATGTCCTGAGACTGAGATAATTGACTCCCAACAACCACAGCCAACTTCCTCTACATTGGGGAGACTAAACACACACGGATGACCGCTTTGCAGAACACCTTGGCTCAGTCTGCAAGCATAACCCAGACCTTCCTTTTGCTTGCCATTTCAACACACCATCCAGCTCTCGTGCCCACATGTCTGTCTTTGGCCTGCTGCAATGTTCCAGTGAAGGCCAACACAAACTGGGGGAACAGCATCTCATCTGAGATTACAGACTTCCAGATTTAACATTGTGTTCAACAACTTCAGAGCATGCACTCTGCCCTCCATCTCAACTCCTTTTTGAATCCAATGTTTTGGTTTTTTTATTTTAATTTTTATTCTTATTTTTATTTTTTTATTTATTTTTATTTATTTATCCATTTTTTATCCTTTTTCCCCAACGCCCCCCTGCCCCCCAACAGCACCATCTGTCACTTGTTTCTATGTCGTACTTTCGAAGGGCACTCGCCCTTGTTCTGCTATCAACACATTCTGCCACTATCAGCACCTTCTTTAGTCCTTGCCACTACCATTAACACTCTCTTTGTCCTGTGTCCATGACACCCTTGTCAAATTTCTCTTTAGCTCCCATCTATCCCTGACCTTCTATCCTCCTTCACCTGCTCCAACCCATCTTAAACAGTATAAAATTCATCACATTTATATTTCTATTTAGCTCTGAAGAAGAGTCATGCAGACTCAAAATGTTTCTCTGTCCACAGATGATGCCAGACCTGCTGAGTTTTTCCAGCATTTTCTGTTTTTATTTCAGATTTCCAGCTTCTGCAGTATTTTGCTTTTATCTTCCTTTGTGCTAGATCTGACTTCAACCAGTGGGGAGTTTCCCCCCTGATTCCCATTGACTCCAATTTTGCTAGGGCTCCTTGATGCCACACTAAGTGCCACTTGACAGCACTGACGATAGCACCTTCCATCACCTTGCTGATGATCAAGAGTAGACTGATGGGGCGTTAACTGGCCTGGTTGGATTTGTCCAGCTTTTTGTAGACAAGACATACCTGGGTGATTTTCCACATTGCCAGGTAGATGCCAGTGTTGTAGCTGTACTGGAACAGCTGGGCTAAGGGCGCAACAAGTTCTGGAGCACAAGTCTTCAGTGCCATTTTTGGAATGTTGTCATGTCCCATAACCTTTGCAGTATCCAATGCTTTCAGCCTTTTCTTGATATCATGTGGAGTGAATCGAATTGGCTGAAGACTGGCATCCATGATGCTAGGGACCTGAGGAGGTGGCTGCGACGGATCATCCATCTGGTACTTCTGGCTGAATGTTGGATTCAGATGCTTCAGTCTAATCTTTTACACTGATGTGCTGGGCTCCCCCATCATTGACATTGGGGATGTTTGTGGGTTGTTTAATTGTCGAATACTATTCATAACTGGATGTGGCAGGACTGCACAACTTAGATCTGATCTGCTAGTTTTGAGATTGCTTAGCTTTATCTATCGTGTACTGCTTCCGCTGTTTGGCACGCAAGTAACCCTGTGTTGTAGCTTCACCAGGTTGACACCTCATTTTTACATCTGCCTGGTGCTGCTCCTGGCATGCCCTCCTTCACTCTTCATTGAACCAGAGTTGATCTCCCAGCTTGATGGTAATGATAGAATGTGGCTGTGCTGAGCCATGAAATTAGAGATTGTGGTTGAATACAATTCTGCTGCTGCAGATGGCCCACAGCACTTCCTGGATGCCCAGTTTTGAGTTGCTAGATCTGTTCGAAGTCTATCCCATTTTACACAGTGGGCTTGCCACACAACACGATGGAGGGTATCCTCAATATGAAGGTGGGACTTTGTCTGTGATAAGTAGATTGATGAAGACAAGGTCAAGAAGGCTTTACCCTCTTGTTGGTTCCCTGACCACCTGCTGCAGACAAAGTCTAGCAGCTACGTCCTTTAGGACTCAGCTAGCTCAATCAGCAGTAGTGTTACCTAGCCACTCTTGGTGATGGACATTGAAGTTCCCACCCAGAGTACGTTCCAAGCCCTTGCCAACGTCAGTGCTTCTTCCATGTGGTGTTCAACATGGTGGAGTACTGATTCATCAGCTATGGGGAGGTGGGAGGTGGTAATCAGCAGCAGGTTTCCTTGCCCATGTTTGATCTGATGCCATGAAAATTCATGGGATCGGACTCAATGTTGAGGACAACTCCTTCTCAACTGTATATCACTGTTCTGGCAGCTGTGGTGAGCCTGTCCAGTCAGTTATACCCAGGGATGGTGATAGTGGTGTCGGGGGACATTGTCTGTAAGGCAGGATTCAGTGAGTATGACTGTGTCAGGCTGTTGCTTGACTAATCTGTAGGACAGCTCTCCCAATTTTGGCACAATCCCCCAGATGTTAATAAAGAGGACTTTGCAGGGTAGACAGGGCTACAATTGCCATTGTTGTTTCTAGTGCCTGGGTCGATGCCTGGTCTGTCCAGTTTCATTCCTTTTAGGCTTTGTAGTGGTTTGACATAATTAAGTGGCGTGCTCGGTCTTTTCAGAGAGCAGTTAAGAGTCAACTACGTTGCTGTGGGTCTGGAGTCACATGTAGGTAAGGACAGCAGATTTCCTTCCCTAAAGGGCATTAATGAACCTGATTGGTTTTTATGACAATCAACAATGGTTTCATGGTCATCATTACTGAGACTAGCTTTTAATTCCAGATTTATTAATTGAATTTAAATTCCACCAGCTGTCATGGTGGGATGTGAAGCTGTTTCCTTCAATCATTAGCCTGGGCCTCTGGATTACTAGTCCAGTGACATTACCACTGTGCTACCACCTCCCCGAAAGTAGGTGGTCAGCAGTTTAGTGGAACTGGGATCTACATGGTATGAGGTGGATTTCATCAGAAGGGTGATCTCAGAAGGAGTGAAACACTTGAGATTAGAGCTAGGATAAAGGGGAACCTGAGGGAAATGTTTGGCTCGATGAATAAGATGGGGGCGCAGCTGCAGAGGAAGCTGAGCAAATAATTCAATCAACTTGTAGGTTGATGAGTTATAAAAGATAGTTGATAGTGGAGAAAAAAAAAGCCAGTGATTATCTTTACTCTCCAGTTTGATCTCGTAGCGAGGGATTTTGGAAGAGGGGATTGTGGCCCGAGATTGCTTGATGTGTTCCAGCCTGTGCTTTAGGTACACTCATCTGCAGTGTTTGGATTGAGAGAGTGAAAAATAAGGGCCATATTGGAAGGAATACTTATGTTTTGTTCCATGTTCAACAATTCAATAACAAAATTGTAGGAATACATGGCTTTGAGACTTGATTTCTGAGGATGCAATGTTGTTTGGTTATCATTAAGTTAGGGTGCTTCCATTTCAGCTTTCTGTTTTCTAATCCAGCATCGAAACATCTTTGGAGTCCAGTCCCCTTTCAGCATTTGGGTCAGTAATTACTAAAAGGCATTCAACTTAACAACAAAAGCCATTCCTCCTAGATGATGTGATAACATTATAATGAATACTGTTACATGTTATAATGAATTGTAAAACATCAGAAATAATAACTTACAGGATACTGGTTATTTCTGTTCATTTTTTATTGATTAGTTTTCAAAAGGTGCCTGATAGTGAGTCTTTCTCAGCACTGTTCTAATTGAATTTTCATTGGCAGCTTCTGAAAGCATGTAAAGCTACCATGACACCTGCATTTAGTCTGTGTTCTGCCCTTATTTTCTGATGCCTTTCCTTAAATAAAGCCTGTAGATATTTGAAGTGATGGGGAAAGAGGAGAACAATGTTTCTACAATTCTCCAGTTATTTAGTAATGGTTTCAAGCTATGGGAAAACATTCCTGTTAAAGATCAACAGACTGTATAATTCCTATATAAAGTCTATAATTTTTAATTTTAAAAGATGTTGCTTTATTTATTGAAATCTTTATTTGTCTGCCATTTTAGTATAATAAATTCATATACTTGAATGTTAAACTTATTAAACAACTATCACTTTGTAATTGAAGAGAAAATTAAATTTTTCATTTGATTAAGGTTTACAAACCATGAAAAGAGAAGATATGTATAAGGAAAAGTAAAAATCTTGAGGACATGATTTCTTTAAGAGAACTTTCATCCAAAACCAAAGGGATAGCTATTTTCCCGATCTATACTCCCATGTCTTCATGTATCCATTTCAACTCACATTATTTTACAAATAGTATCATGCATAATGCAAACTGCTCAGCCACATGAGAGTATATATGAAGCCTGTACCAGATAAATTCTTGCCTGAATTTCCAAAGGTATTATAGGTACAGTAGGAATACCAGTGTACGCATATAGATCCAGATACTCATTATAAGCAAGGTTCAAAAGATTAAGAGTCCAGTCTTGGCCTCAACAAATAGAAAAGAGGAACAGTATAGGCTTGATCACTTCACAACCTGAGCCATGTAAAGAAGAAAACCTTCAAGCAAAGGCTGAAATGCTTCTTTGTGGAAGATTCACATCTCGTCAAGTCTTAGCGCCTCGTAATGACTGTCTACAGGGTTAATTGTAGTAGTCTGGGATTTCTACAAATGAGGTAGATCAGCCAGACGAATTAAAGATGAGCACGATTTACAAGAAATGTAGAACTTAGGAGCAGGAGTAGAAAGAAAGTTATATAAAATAAGACTTAAAAATTCATTGCTTTTAGTAGCAAGTTACATATATACACAAGTAATTTTGATGGAGTAAATGGCAAATAGTTGAATATTCTTTATCTTCAAGGAATTTGAGAGTGTTTTCTGTGGAAAAACTGGCAGACGACTGAAACAACCAAGAGTAGAAGCACCAGTAGATCACTCAGTAACTACCAGCCTACACAATCATGGTGTGATGGAAAGTAAATGAACTCCAGTGTGAGTGAAGCTGCAGCACCGAGAAGCACAAGGTTAGATATTTCTGCCTGATTCATAATATCAAAACTCAGGGTCAGGAGATGGAAAAGTGTAGCCAAGCACAGAACTATAAACCCTTGGTTATCCCTGCATAATGGCTAGGTAGTACTTATCTCTGACAATGTTCAGAACTATGAGCTTGTACTGTAAAATCAAAGATGGTGGCAGAAAAGTTGAATCCACTAGGATTTGTGCCATATAACTACTGTAACTGTTTGTGCTTCCCCCAATCCCTAAAAGAAGTTCTGTATTATTTATTATTATTTATTTCTGTAATCTTTTATTTGTACTTTATTTTACTCTCCTTCAGTTTTTCTGTTGAAGGGAATGAGCAGTCCATGTAGAAAACCAGGGTTATGAATGCTTGTGGTAGAAAGGTATGTCTCCCATGCTCAGATTTCCTGCTTTTCTGGTGGAAACTGACAAGGATGCCCACTAGAGAAAACCCAAATGTGAATATCGATCAACAACAACATTTAAGGTTTGCTTAATTGAAGTTCCAACACCCTTATCGTCACAACTAGGCCACCCATATAAAACCGTTCAAAATATTTTAATGCACATTACACAAAATATATAAATGTTTTAATATACAATATATGAAAATCACAAGAGAGTCACATTTTCCCTACCTATATTTGGCATTTAAGTTGAATGCAGTTGGAGCAGAGGTGTTGGATAATCTCAGCAATGGTATGGTGTCTGAACTTTGTGTAAATAGATTTTTGGCTTGTTAGCTGGAAACTGTTACCAGTAGTAACTAACACTGAAAACTCCACACCTAAATGCTGCTATTAAAGCAAAAGCACAGTTAAAGAGACAGTATCCGTTTAACAATAAACAATCAAACATACGGAACCAAAAAGTTACTTGGTGAAAACTAATAAGACTAATAGCAGAAGTACTGTACCAAAAGGTTTCGTATCAACGTATGAAACAATAGTTTGGGGGAAAAAATATAAAACACTTTTTCACAAGACTGAAGCACTTTAATAAAGCATGCTAAGGGGGCTGTTAAGTTTTGCCATTCTGGGTGGCAAAAAAATCAAAAGGATGCTCTACTTTTGGTGAAAACTGATAGTTAACTTCTATATAAGCTTTAAAATTTATGCAATATATTTAAAGTACAAAATATTTATAAACTTTAACAGCAACACAAATGATTCCTTACTCGAAAGAGGTTTTATTCATTAAGTGAAATCTGTTTGCAGTTTTATCTCAATGACCAGTTAATTGTTGGAGGTGCTATTGATCTGTAAAATAAAGGATGACCAAATCATTTAAAATGAACTTATTTCCTAAATTAAACCATACAATGTACACTGCTATATCATTTCAGTATATTTAATATTTATTTAGGTTATACTGCATAGCTTTTAGTAAATATGTTCAAAATAAATATAAACAGTAAACCCTTGAAGGGTTTTCTGTCAACTTAAGCCATGTGTAAATAACAAAGCAGATGTATTAATGGGATGTTTCACTGTATATTAAATTTAGATATACAAAAGATCTATCATTTACATTAAGTTTTAAATCAAATTATTTGTATTTTATCTTTTTGAGCTAATAAAGGTATTCATCCAACAATCTTGTTTTTAATTGAGTTTGTCTTTTAACTGTAATATAGACAAATGTGAAACAAGCTTTTTAAGATTTCACACACTTGTTGAGGCATTTTTGTTGGTGTAAAAAAGAAATTGTTTAATTCTTACTGCATTATTAAAGTAGATTTAAGCCTCACTATAATTAACAGATAGGTGTAAAAATATCTATCTTTACTAATTCCAATCTTCACAGAAAGGGCATAACTTGTTAAAAGCTAATTTAATATGCCCAAATTTATTGTAGCGCCCAATCCGAGTATTTACGTGGTTTGTCCACGTTGTGACTTAACTCCAGGAGTGACCACAACCAAGGGAAGTGACTCAGGTGAAAGTGGAAGCAGGAATAATTGAAGCAAAAACAAAAATACCTGGAAAAACTCAGCAGGTCTGACAGCATCTGCGGAGAGAAACATATTTGACGTTTCGAGTCCATATGACTCTTCATCAGAACTAAGGAAATAGAGAAATGAGGTGAAATATAAGCTGGTAAAGGGGGGTGGGACATGTAGAGCTGGATAGAGGGCCAATGATAGGTGGAGGCAAAAAAGAGATTGCCAAAGATGTCATAGACAAAAGGACAAAGGGGTGTTGAAGGTGGTGATATTATCTAAGGAATGTGCTAATGGGGACATTAAGGGTAGCAAGTAGGACAAGCAAGTGGCAGATGGCCCTAGACGGGGTGGGGTTGGGGGAAGGGATCGAAATGGGCTAAAAGGTGGAGATAAAACAATAGATCAAAATAAATTAAAAATAGGTGGGAAAAGAAAATTTTTTTTTTTAAATTATAAATTATTGGAAAAAGGGGGATCTGAAAGGGGGTGGGGATGGAGGAGAGAGTTCATGATCTGAAGTTGTTGAACTCAATATTAAATCCGGAAGGCTGTAAGATGCCTAGTCGGAAGATGAGGTGCTGTTTCTCCAGTTTGTGTTGAGCTTCACTGGAACATTGCAGCAGGCCAAGGACGGACATGTGGGCATGAGAGCAGGGTGGTGTGTTGAAATGGCAAGCGACAGGGAGGCCTGGGTCATGCTTGCGGACAGACCAAACGTGTTCCGCAAAGCAGTCACCCAGTCCGCGTTTGGTCTCTCCAATGTAGAGGAATAATTCACCTTGATCGTCGATGTCGACCAAGCTTGAATGTTCATCACAAAGGTACTGATGATGACTAAGTAGCCAACACATAATTAGTGGTCTGAAGACCTATCCTGAATTACATCATATGAGTGTATTGTCATCTTTATTAACTAATTACATTAATATAGGAAAAGCCACTTTAGTTAACATATTTATAATTAATATCATGTACCCACCACCAAAATAATGACCAAGGTAACTGCCAAAACCATTATGCTAGAATAACATGATCACTGCACATATATAAACAAATTATCCACCCTACCCACCCACCAGGGATCAGGAGCTGGACTTCTCACTCTGCAGATATACAATACCCTTCTCGTAGCACCTTCCCGTCCTTCATCTTGGGTCTTGCGATATCGAACCAGGTGAGCTCTGTTGAACGATTCTCTGATTACTGGTCTCCAAATATTTGCAAAAGTTCCATGGTCAGAGAGATCGTCAATCTTGAGATAATTTGGGCGAAGGACTTGTATTTCTGGATCTTCAGGAATCGCATGAGGCTGTTGTTCAAATCGAGCCACTTTCCTCTTGCTCCCACGACGAATCCGAAGAAGTTAACAGACATACCCTTGGTGAGCTCTCTTATTTCATCAATTAGGTGTTGATATTTCTGTTCTTTCTCTGCCCAAGCTTTCTCCAACAAATTGTTATTGTCTTCAAACCACACTGTGACATTGCCAACTGCTACTACTCCATCCTTGACGAGTACCAGGTCTGGCTTCCAGAGGGTCCCGTCTTTTCCGAAGATTCTCGGTTTCAAGTAGGATGCCCAGCCGTACTTCGAGATAAACTGTTGCAAGTGGTCCAGGAGTTTATTATTTTGATCCGGGCGTTTTTAACGAACGGACAGTTAGCAGAGATGTGAGCCAGTGATTCGAAAGGGGCCTCACATTGTCTGCAGGACTTGTTTGCGTGGTGTATTCCCCTGTTTAAGGTGGATCTCATTGGATAGAGATTACACCATAATAAAATACTATTCATGAGTCTGGATTGTTTGAGATTAAAACAAGTTCTGAGCCAGGAATTTGAAGTATAGTCATTGCTGTAGTATTTGATGCCCGTTCCTTGGCATTGGAGTTCGGTCCACTTTAAATATTCAGCCTCCCTCCAAGCCGCATATCCGTTGACAGGTTTTGGTCTGAATGTTTGGGTAATATCCATCCATCCCAAATTGATGATTTCATCAGTGCCATTTCCTTCATGCGTTCCTCTTGTACCCCCCTTCTCCTTGAGGGATTTTTCGATTTACTTGAGCACTTTAAGATTCCTCAGAGAGTCGATTGTCTCTTTGTTCTTGATACCACTGTACTCAAACGAGGCCTGAATTACCAGGTCTTTGGATTTCAAGCCTCGGCATGGCTAGACCACCATTTCGGTTACTTCTAAAGAGTTTTCCATCTGTAATGTGCGGTGGAAGGTGGAGGATTTATTTTGTTGCATTTCTAATGGAGTGATCAAGTTTCACCAATGTGTTCTGTGACACCTCTGCGAGGATTAAATGAAAGTAGGTTCTTGGAATCATGTGGGTTTTAAGGATTTCAATCCTTTGTGGATAGGTCGAAGTGCTGCCTTCTTCAAACTCGCTATCCATCCATCGATTTTGGATCCGCTTTGCTCCTCAGTTACCCCTGTCCAGGGGTTGATTCTGGCTCCCAGATATTTCTCCGTCTCTCCTGGTGTTACGTATGATATTGGAACTCCTCTCAACTGCCAGTTCGCCATACTATCGTTACAGGAACGTCTTCCGTCTTCCTCTTGTGGATGAAGTGGAAGCCCTTGGTCTTCCAACCCCATGTCCTAACAGAAGTCCTGTACGATGGCTAAGTTCTTGGTCATGCCTGCATGAGAGTCACTGAGTAAAGCAATGTCGTCAGCGAACGCCAGAGCTGAGCAACTAATCTGTGTTCCCCAGAAGGGCAAGTGGATGCCCAACTGTGCTTCCTGTAGGGAACAGATCAGAGGGTCCATCGCAATGTTAAACAGGATTGGTGATAAAGGGCTACCTTGCTTAACCCCTCTCATGATATTGATAGGTTCAGTTTGCCCATCTTCACATTTGATAAATGTGCTAGTTTCTGAGCACAGATCTGTGATCATTGTTATGAATCTTTTTGGCAGCCCCACTCTTTGAAGTGCCTTGATGAGCATTTTATGCCCAATGGAATCAAACGCCATAGCCTAATCCACAAAGACACCGGCCAGCTCTTTCCTGTTGCATTTGGCCCTTTTTATGATGTTACTTAGAACTGTGATGTTCTCATTACAACCAGGAGTCGCCAACAGAAACCTTTTCTGTCTTGGGTTGATCTGGACTGCTTCACTTAAGCGTTAGAAGATGATTTCAGTGAAGAGCTGTAATAAAATCGGGCCAATCATTATTGGTCGCCAGTTATCTATGCTTTTTAGTTTCTCAACGTCATCTGTCTTAGGAATGAGAACTGTGCAACTCTTTTTCAAGACCCTTGGGATGGAACCAGAGGGAGAAGAGATGTGGGAGCCTTTCTTCCAATCTGCCTGGATGTCCATGATGTCTTCCAACTTCATCCCATCAAGTCCTGCTGCCATACTCTTATCAATGCCTTTAATTGCCCTCTCAACCTCTTCCCTCTGTATGAGCTCTCTCAAAGAGTCGTAATCTCTCCTTCCATTATATAATGAAAACTTTTGGAGGTTTGCTTTGTTGTTTGGTTTTGAGAGCTTATCGGTAAAACTCTCTTCGAGTTCAGCTTTGCTGAATGGACATTGTAGGGTGGAGAGTGCACCCATGATTTGCTGTGCTATCTTTCTCCTGTCTGTTTTGTATGCCAACTGAGCTGCTTTGAAATTTGCTTTTTTAGCTGCCCATTTTTTCTTAGATTTTGTGTTTTGGCTTCCGCCCTTGGGACAAGCTTCTGTCTTCCTGGACCTCCTGCCAGTTTCCCCTCCCTTTCCTTCAGTTACTATAACATCTGTGATGCTTGATGCTTTCAAAGAGGCCGATGGCCATGGCTCTCGTTTCTAGGTCATTCCCTACCGCCATTAGTTCTTCAGGTGATCATCCAGATCCATATGCCTAGGGAAACTGGCTGGGGGTCGCACATTCCTCATCCTTTGGGGACTGTTCCCCGTCACCACTTCTGCGTCATCCCCCTCTTGTGGAGCTTCTGTTTCCGAAGCACCTTCAGTCTGGCTGCTTTGCAGTGATGGTACGCTCGTTATGCTGTGCTCTGCTTTCAGGAGTGATCCTTTCTTGGATACAATCTGCCTGCTGGTTTTTGATGTTAGATGGACTTCTCTTTGCTTGCTGACATCTGTGGCCTTCGTACCGTTTCATTAATCCTCTGAGGAGGTCCATTTCCTCTTTTGTCCATTTATAATCTCTCCGGCCAGGCTTTGCTTGTGATAGGTGAGCTGCTAATCGTTTTGCGTTGTGTACTTTGGCATGTCTATGATGCTCATGCTGGCTGAGCCCAATTTGCGATGTGAACTGCATTTCACGGTGTTCACATGCATAGATCGTACCAATGAGAGGTGGCCTTACCCCTTTACATTTGCTATAATGACAAGCAATTGAATGGTACTCACCAGATTTCCTGCATTCGGAGCAAATCGTATGTACGCGTTTAATCTGATGTCTCACAGCCATGTGTTTGCAGAACTCACCCACCCCAGGGAGTAGCAGATTGCACTGATTGCAGAGCAGCCCATCAACAGTGTATTGGATCTCCATTTCGCTCTGTACAGTTCTGTCGTCACTGTGCCACAGCACCACAGGCTCGATGTAGGTTGGTGGAACACCTGTCTCGTGGGCCTCAACCCCATTATTGTCCAAAGTTAACATCCCCTTGAACTTTTTATAAAAGATAGGTGTAAAAATGTCTATCGTTGCTAATTCCAATATAGAAAGGGTGTAACTTGTTAAAAGCTACAATAAATGTGTTGTATTTATTCCTTCGCTTAAGAGAAATGTGTATGTTGCTACACCTTAGCATGATCTCAGAAAATATCAGACATCCTGTATGCTTTAATTATGTAAAATAATGCAATCCCACAACCTGTACAGCTTTTAACTAGATTATTTGTGTAAAATACAAAGAATTTTGTTCGGAATCCTATGATGCCCACTAGTCCTCAGGTATAACAAATAGGGCAGGATTTTCTATGCCTGCTGGTGTCGGGCGTGTTTGGCAACGTGAGCGGACAATATGACGAGAAGGCCAAAAATCAGTTGCACATCGAAACCAGTTTTCAGTCATCCACTCTGCCTGTCAATGGTGGTCCAAATTTCATGCCGTCGGACATCAGGAACCTCGTTGTAATACATCTGCGTATCATTATAAGCCCAGCCCGCCAGAATCATCCCCTCATGCTGGATCATCCGCACACATTGGCAGAAAATCACGCCGGTGCAGAACATGTCTTGACAAGTATGACGTGCAGAAATCGGGACTTACTGTCAGGGCCTTGCTCACATCGTGGACCTCCGAGGAGCAGAAGATACTGGCACCTGACAGCAACAGAACCCAGGAGGAATGTCCATGGCATGCTGGGTGGATTCTCATGGACATGGCTTCGCTACGAAGCAGCTCACAGAAGGGAGAAAATCATCTCTGAGGGCCTGCTCATAACGGATGATCGTTGGGGTGGAGAGGAAGGTGCAGCTGTATTTGGGAGAGGAAGATGTACTGACGGTGGGAGAGGAAGGTCTAAGCATGACTGGGAGAGGAAAGTATCGGGCTGAGGTTGGGAGCGGGGAACGAAGGTGTCGGGGAGTGAAGTTGGGTGGGGGGAGCGAAAGTGTCAGTGGGGATGAGGTTGGGAGGGGGGAACAAAGGCATCAGTGGGGGTGAGGTTGGGAGAGGGAGTTCGGAGAAGGAGGGGGTAATGGGAGAGAAGACGGCAACTGGGGACGTAGGTATAAGGGAAGGAGTCCCGGTAGAGGGGGGACGGAGTCCAGAGAGGGGAATGATTCCGGGGGAGAAGGGAGTCTGGATAGGGGAAGGAGTAAGTGGGAAAGAAGTAAGGGAGGAGAAAGGAGTCAGGAAGGGGTAAGACTGGAGGAAGTGATAAGGGTGGAGGAAGGAGTCCAGAGAGGGGAAGGAGTAGGAGTGGCAGAAGAAGGGGAAAAGACTAAGGGGGAGTCTGGGGGAAGAAGGAATTCCAAGGGGGGAAGGAGTCTGGCGGTGGGGTGGGTGCAGTGCATGTAAACTCTGTGAGTCCACAGCTGCCTCCTGGGGAGTGAACTGAGCGTGGGCGTGGTAGGACGGAATGGTGAGAATGAGCGAGGGTAGAGTGAGGTGGGAGGGTGAGGGTGTGACGGTATCGGTAGGAGGGACAGCGAGGGTGGTTGGTGAGGACTCGGAGGAAGACACAGACCCTGAGGGTGGGAAGGAAACGGTTAGAGAGGTTAATATGGGTGGGGGGTGGGATTTCGAGAAGGAAGGGAAAGTGCATGTTCACCTGGACATCCCTGAAAGAAAAGGGTTGCGGCTGGTAGGTCACTGTGGGGAGGTGGAAGGTGATGCCAGTGGGGGTCGACAGTGATGGGGGAGAGGAAATGAATGAGTGCGGGAGTGGAAAGGATGGGGAACTTGAAGAAAAATGTTGGGATGCACCGTACTTGCTAAATTGAAAGTGAAACGAGATTCGTGTTGGGCGAGAACAGGTGCTACACGGGAGTGTGGTCAGTGGGTGGAGGTGCAGGTCAAGCTCAGATGGACAACTGAAAACAAACCCCAGCAGGCAGCATTGAAAGTGCTCAGGACCTTGAGGTGAATGTGATGCGGGAAGCATCCGCAGGATTGGGAGAGTGTTTGCCTGAGGGTCCGAAAGGCCCTGCCACACACACACACACACACACACACACATACACACCTCTCTCTCCAGAATCACTGGTGGGCCAGATGTGTGCAGCTGAACTGCTAGTGGGGGCGGAGGGTGGGAGGATCGAGTGGGAGGACTCACAAAGCCTGTGAATGAAGCTGAAAGACACCATTGTACATTATTCAGTGAAAGAGAATATATTTTCAGATTATAAAGTGACAAAATTGTGTTCACCTGTGCAACCAACAATGATCAAAATTCCTTAACTTTTGAACGCCTTAGACTTCTAATTGCTGCCCTGACATCTGGAGCAGGATGGAGACAGCCTGTGCAATGGGTGACCCTATTGTCTGTGATGATTTCAGCCCGGCTCCTCTGGAGAGTTGAGGCCCTGGCTTGCTTTGGCTGTCTTCCTGTGGGCCCTCTGCAGCGACAGGGAACGAGGTTAAGGGGGAGTCACAGGTCAAGAGGACTTGGGAGAGAGAGATCAGCCTCTGAGATCCCTGAGTGAATGACCCAGGGGTGTCCAGCTGCCGCTCAGCCTCCCTTCGGGTACCTGAGGGCCCCTGCCTGACTCCTTGAGGGGAAGGAGCACCGGGGGGGCCGTCAAGGTGCCCCGTTTTCCTCTCACGTTACCACTGCAGGAACTCTCCCACGATGGAGTGCAGGTCTGCGCGCATCTCCGCTTTCTGCTGGACCAGGGTCTCCATGGCATCCGCCATCCTCCCCATGAAGACCTCCATATGCGCACATGTGGGCACTACTTCATCAGCGAGCAGGCAGACGCATTCCTCTGGCTCACACGGCACTCTGCTGAGGGCTTCCAACAGCTCTGCATGATGTTCCCCAGCTTTCTGCTGACTCTCCACAATGCCTTGGAAGGCCGAATCCAGAGGCTCGTCATCTGACTCTGACCTCACAGATGCCTCTTCCCCAATGGTCCTCTGAGTACCAGGGAACTCAATTGAACCAGCCTTCTCCTGCTGTGGACATGTGTCCGCCAGATTGTGAACCTAAGCCTGCTCTAGATCTAGGTTCCACCAAGGTATGTGTCTCTGCGCTGGTGGAGGGTGTGGGTAAGCGCTGTGACAGGTCTTCCAGGCTGCTTATTTCCAGCTCTTCAAAGAAGCTGGAGGTGAGGACCTGGATGGAGCTGAGGGACTGGCTGGCTGAGGGTGTCGGTCGCTTGGCAGAGCTCCCTGTGAACCAAAGTAGAGATAATGAGTGCATGGCAGCAGAGTCAAAAGCAGGAGAGAGAGAGCACTCACATATGCGTCGAGAGAGGGATGATCTGGTGCAGGATCCTCATGAGGGTGTTCGCCACCAACCTTACCGTCACCACAGACACGGTCCACACCCTCACCAGTCAGCACAATGGCATGCTCCTCAAAGTGAGTTAGAGTCCTAATGTGCGCCACTGCACCCCTGGCCTGGGACCTTTCTCTGTTGTTGTGAGCCAGCTTCTCCTGCATGAAGACAGATGGAGAGAGTGTGGGCAGGACACATGGCATTGCATGCAATGTTTGTTTAGTGAACGGAGACATGGACGAGATGAGGAATCGAGCTGCAGAGGATATGATCCTGACGGAGATGTGAGGGAATTGGCGACATTGTCCCTTGAGATGTGAGGACTACCCTGTTGCTAAGTTTTGGTTTAACAAGGTTTCCAACTACTTACTCAGCATATTATGGATTTGTTGCTGCCTTCCAAATCTATGCCCATCTTTCTCCACAGATCTGTTCGAGTTTCTTCAGTAATCTTTCCAGTTCTGCCACAGCACCAAACCGGCACATAGTAATAAATTACATCCTTTTGGAGCTGTGATCAATGTGCACTATCTTCTGACTGCTCTGCAGGCTTTGGCAGGTCTACTGACCAGACATCAATTATAACAGAAAACAAAAACAGAATTACCTGGAAAAACTCAGCAGGTCTGGCAGCATCGGCGGAGAAGAAAAGAGTTGACGTTTCGAGTCCTCATGACCCTTCGACAGAACTTGAGTTCGAGTCCAAGAAAGAGTTGAAATATAAGCTGGTTTAAGGTGTGTGTGTGGGGGGCAGAGAGAGAGAGAGAGAGAGAGAAGTGGAGGGGGTTGGTGTGGTTGTAGGGACAAACAAGCAGTGATAGAAGCAGATCATCAAAAGATGTCAACAACAATAGAACAAAAGAACACATAGGTGTTAAAGTTGGTGATATTATCTAAACGAATGTGCTAATTAAGAATGGATGGAAGGGCACTCAAGGTATAGCTCTAGTGGGGGTGGGGAGAGCATAAAAGATTTTAAGATATTTAAAAATAATGGAAATAGGTGGGAAAAGAAAAATCTATATAATTTATTGGAAAAAAAAGGAAGGGGGAAACAGAAAGGGGGTGGGGATGGGGGAGGGAGCTCACGACCTAAAGTTGTTGAATTCAATATAACAGAGTATTTTGTTCACCAAATCAATCCTATTGAGGCAGACTCAGCAATGACCCAAGCCAGGCAGATCCGCAGTGCATCAAGGCACTATTTATGGCTGACTAGGTAGCTTCGCTCATCAATGGGACTGAGAGGGTTAAACTTATCACAAGGGATTGGGATTCATGCCAATCATCCAATAACCCTGCATGCCAGTGTCTTGACTAAAGAATCAGTGGGAAGCATATCACCAACCTGTGCTGGCAAGATAAGCGATTTTAACTGGTTAAATTCCAACAGCACCCCTACGCAAACCTGTAATCCCTAAGCCTCAGTTCTTGACAACTGGTGCCTATACTCTATTTTAGGTGTGTGCCTATGGGAAGAGAACATGCACTCCACATCATGCAAACACTACCTGCATTGATTGTTTCGTAGCTTGGTTTGGAGACCTCAGCTTAGTGGTTGGTTTCCACACAGATCATGAAGGGAAAACCAACCTCATTTTTTGTGATAAGGAGAAAACTGTAACAGTAATTTCAAAATGGAATTGGATAAATACTTGAAGCCAACAGTTCAGCACAATGGGAAAGAGCAGGGAAATGGGGAAATTGGATAGCTCTTTCAAAGACCAAGCAAAGGTCTGATGGACTGAATGGCCATATTCAGTGCTCTATGATTCTGTGATAATTCTGAAAGCAATTAGCCGACAGATAATTAAGCAGATTATTCCTGTATCTGATTTCTCCAACTATTAAAGACAGTTAATCCTCAACCTACCATCACATGTAATGATGGACAGAGATGAGGCATTCCAACTTAGGGTTAAAAATTCATTGGGCAGAATTTTCCGTCTGGCGGAGTGGGAGTGGGTCCATGCCACTATTTTACGCAGGCGGGCCAATTCGCGACTCCTGGGGACAGCGGGAGTAGGCAATCGCCAATGGTGACCTGGCAGCGGGGTAAGGATACACTGGACCCCTGCAATAGCCAACTGTGCTTGGGGTGGGCCGGCCACGAGGAGATTCACGGTACAAGTATCACTTATCAATGCTCTTTTCTCATTTCCAGGAGAAGAATTATCGCAACACCGCCGAGCAGGTGAGGACTGGCGTTGGGCCAGCCCAGGTAGTGCTGCTTAGCTGCTTTGAGCAGTAGGCTCTCGGTCTGGAGAGGCGCCATGCGCCCAGGTGCACCGGAGCCAGAGAGGCTGGGGTTCCACAGGCAGGTATGTGTGGCCAGCACTCACGTCACCAGTAGTCTCCCAACAGCCATGGCAGTGCTGATTGTTGAGTGAGTGACATTACCAACATGGCTTGCCCATTGCGTGTGGAATGATGAGCGCTTGATGATCCGCAGGATAGGCATGTACATTAGCATTGTCCGCACGCTAACTGATCGAATTTCCTTACTCTTCTTTCCAGCATCAGTGGCACAGGGCTGGGACCCAGAGCAGCAGGAGCCTCCTCTGACACCTGAGGGCCATGAAGTTCCAACGTCACAAGCATCACATCATCTCTGCCAGGCAGGCACCAGCACAGATACTGGCACCTCGGTGGGGATCAGATCTTCGGCTAGTGCCCCAGGGCACAGCGGTGAGGGCACTTCACAATTACTGGAGGAGCTGGTGGAGCCAGAGAGTTCCCATGGTGCCAGCAGTCGGAGGACTGCAGGGTCCCTGGCACATGCTCAGTCCGTGGCTGATGATGAGCCTCTGGAGTCGTCTGCGATGCAGCCAACTCATGAGAAGTGGCCGGATGTGTGGGACCATCTGGTGGAGATACATGAGGCTCTGCTTGGCTTGGTGTCAGTGGTGGAGGAGTCCACATGGACCATGGCCAATGCATTGAGCCTCATGGATGAGCACTAAGCTTCCTCCATGGAGAGAGTGGCAACTCTCATGGAGAGGCAGCTCCAGGGACAGGATCAGGGGTTTCTGGGGTTGCGCTCGGACCTGCAATCCCTCACAGCGGCATTGACCTCAGGTGGTCAGTGCCCGTGTGGGCGGTGGTTTGGGCACCAGATACCCCACCTCGGTGCCCATCCATCCACGGTGAGCAGGGAGGGCCGAACGGACCTGTCGTCTCTGCTGGCGCTTTCAGGGCGCTCCGGATGAGGCCGGCAGCTCCTCCGCCCCTCTGCCAGTGACCGCGGCACCCAATGAGGCTGTGACAACTGGGGAGATGCCAGCTGTGGCTGCTCGGTCCCGGGCAGGGCCAGCACAGGCTGCATGGACCAGACGACGTCCGCCAAGGTCATCAAGGCCAACATCAGGGAGAGCAGGCTGTCTCAGATGCCAGTGCCAGCGAGGGGACAGCACAAAGACACAGCACTCGCAAATGTCAAGTTAAGGCACTTTAGGCACACCCCGGGTTCATCACTGGTGGCATTTTGTTGGCCCCCCTATGAGTTCCTTCTGATTGTGTTTGCAGTGCGACACCATTTTATTTGTGTTATGTTAAGAGACTTTTGTGAAAGCATTAATTTAAGATTGCCTAACATGGCTGGGGGTATGGGGGTGCCTCTTTTCTTGGGCAGGGGGATGGATTCCTGAGCTGTTATGAATGATTTGTGTGTCATTGACATTTATTGACTGGGCCCATTGTCAATGCTCCTATCCTGAAAGATTTTGCACTAAGGTCTCCAGTATGGAGGCTGCAGCCCAGGCTTGTGTTGGAGGTTCATATGTGCTGTGCTAGCTGAAGGTTCCTTGGATTAGAGCTTCCCGGGTGTCCCTGCCTCCTTGGAGTATGCCCGGGTCAGCGTCTGCCCCCTCAGCATTTCCCTGTGCCTGCTCATCCTTGGACTCACTGCTGGACTCATTGTGTGCAGCCGCAGCCACTGCATCTACATCTTCTTCGCCCACAGCGTCCCCCCTTTCCAGCGCAAGATTGTGGAGAGCGCAGCATGCAACCACTATCACCGACCCTCAATTTGGGGGGTCCTGGAATGTGCCCTGGAACGGCCGAGGCATCGGAAGTGCATTTTGAGAAGCCTGATGATTCTCTCCATCGCAGCCCTTGTGAAGACGTGGCTCCTATTGTACCGCCGCTCAGCTTCTGTTCTTGGATGGTGGAGAGGCATCATGAGCCACCTTCTGAGGGGATAGCCCTTGTCACCCAGCAGCCATCCATCCAGCCAGTCTGAAGCACTGAAGAGCCCCGGCACCTGGGAGTGTCTGAGGATGTAGGCGTCATGGGAGCTGCCAGGGTACCTTGCACGGACTTCTACAACCTGCATCCTGTGGTCACACACGATCTGCACGTTCATGGAGTGGAATCCCTTCCTGTTGACGAAGGCACCGGGCTCACCAGCTGACACCTTGATGCCCACATGTGTACAGTCTATAGCACTCTGAACACGGGGGAAGCCAGCAATGGCCACGAAGCCTCTGGATCACTGTGTCTGACTTGCCTCGTCCCAGCGGTAGCGGATAAAGGTCAATATATGCCTGAAGAGTGTTTGTGATCTGTTTGACACAAGTGTGGACAGTTGATTGGGAGACACCACAAAGATCACCCACCGACCTCTAGAAAGAGCCGGCGGCATAGAAGTTGAGGGCAGCTGTGACCTTTAGAGCCGCTGGCATGGTGTGTCCACCCAGTTAGCTGAGATCTCAGGCCTAATCACTTGACAGATAGAGTTGACTATCTCCCTTGACAGACAGAGCTTCCGTCGGCATTGCACCTCAGACATATTGAGGTAGCTGCTTCACCACCTGTATACCCTGGCAGCAGGGTAGTGGCATCCTCTGCGGCCTCTTCCGCCTTGGACTTCCTCTTGGCCCTGCACCCCTTGTGCCTGCGCCACTCCTCTCCTGGAGGCTGAATGTGCACTCCTGGCCTCCTCTCCCTTCTAGCCCTCCCATCCTCCTCAGAGGAGGTGCCTCCAGTGGAGAGATCACCTCCCATTTCCAGGCTCAGGGAGGCTTCCTGAAACCTACAGGCCCCAGAACAAGTCCTCACTGCAAAGTGCGGACCTGAAGGTTATGAGTCCAGTCCAAGCAGCTGGTGTGCGTTTTGAAGTTCTCCAGCTCACACGAGCAAGTTTCAGTAACTTTTGTACAATAACTTTTAAATCTGTAGAATCGCAACCCCGCTGAGCCCTCTTCTCCTGCTCGTGGATGAGATTTATGCAAATTTCTGTCACCCACCTGCCCGTTGCCCCCATGCGACGAGCCAAAGATTGCACGGGCGCCACAAAATCCCCACCAATTGGAGCCTCAAGGGCCTTAAGTGGCCCGTTGATTGATGGCGGGCGCGCAACGGACATTATCGCACGCCCGCCCACCGAAATATCGCGATGGCACGCAGTGATGTCGGGACACTCGTCCAACTTCACCGCGCATCATTTTACATGTTGGCGTGTGGGTCCCGCACCCCCCCCGCATGTCAAATGGAAAATTCTGCCCGTTGTCCCCACAGTTGACCATTCTGAGCCTTGACCATGATGATGATCTATCACAGTAGATATGGATAACCAAGACCATCCTGCCTACCTGGAAAGGGATTGCACCATGACTTGTGGCTCAATTAGTCAAAAATTAAATGTGACGTGGGAATAAAAGATACTCAAATCAGTTTGTCCAGTTTCCCCTGGGCATAAAACGATGGTAATTAATTTTACACATAGTACTTACTCAGCTGTGGCAATAACAGAACTGTGTTAATCTGTGTACAAGGCAGCTAGAAAAATATTGCAGAGTTTGTATCCTGGAACAATCTTAATTTTGTTGACTACTTTAGTTAAAGCTTGGTTAGTGTCGTCTACTCCTAATTCAAAGTTGTTTCGTTGAAATATTTTTAAAAAAAAATAAGTCACTAAATTCTTATTTCCTTACATTATTTTCATCACAAGCTATTAGATCTTTTGCATTTTTTAATGAAAAATGCAACTTTGAAATATGGGAAGACTGTATTGGTATGAATGCTATGCCTATCTCCAGTGTACTTCACTGCTGTCTGCTTGTGTAAGCAGCATTATTCGTGTTCTAATCAGGTTTATATCTACTATACTATTGTAATCTGATTTGTATGCACTACCTTTTCTGTAATTCCTTCTTGGAATGTGAACCCCATTGACTAGACAGGCGTTTGTTGCCCATTCCTGGTTGCCTGAGAAGATCCTGATACAGCTAAGTGGCTTGCTCGTCCACTTCAGAGCATGGTTAAAAGTTATCCATGTTGGTGTGAAATAGGTGTCATATACATAGCAAAAACAGAATTACCTGGAAAAACTCAGCAGGTCTGGCAGCATCGGCGGAGAAGAAAAGAGTTGACGCTTCGAGTCCTCATGACCCTTCGACAGAACTTTTCCAGCATCCGCAGTTTTTTTGTTTTTATGTCATATACATAGGCCCAGATCAAGTCAAGTCAGTAAGTTTTCTTCCTTAAAGTGAACTACTTGGGTAGTAAGACAATCAGACAGTTTCAGGGTCACTTTTACTGTTACCAGATTTGTTTAAAAAAAAACTTAATTCAAATACCCAAACAGCCTTGGTGTGATTTGACTTTGCATTCTCTGAATTACCAGTCACTGTATATTTTATTTATTCTTTCATGGGATGTGGGCATCGCTGGCTGGGCCAGCATTTATTGTCCACCCCTCATTGCATTTGAGAAGGTGGTGGTGAGCTGCCTTTCTGACATGCTGCAGTCCATGTGGTGTTGGTACACCCACAGTGCTATTAGGAAGGGAGTTCCAGGATTTTGACCCAGTGACAGTGAAGGAACAGCTATTTAGTTCCAAGTTAGGATGGTGATTGGCTTGGAGGAGAACTTGCAGGTGGTGGTGTTCCCATATGTCTGCTGCCCTTGTCCAAGGTGGTACAGGTCATGAGTTTGGAAGGTGCTGTCAAAGGAGCACTGGTGAGTTCCTGTAGTGCATCTTGTTAATCGTACACACTGCTGCCACTGTGCATCAGTGGTGGAGGGAATGAATATTTAAGATGGTGGATGGGTGCTAATTTTATCACCAATTATATAACCACAATCCTACCATATCCATGGACATGTCTGCCTCAGTTTTCTAACTCATGGCACACTGGCATTGAAGTCTTATGGGGACAAAGTTAACCAAACCTACCTGGCAGAAAGTGGATGGGTGGACATTTAAAATCACCCATGTTACTTACCTGCCCTCAAGCTGCTTGGATTTCTCTGAGCATAATTTTTAGTTAGGCTTCTGAATGGACAACTAAGCCACCCGCCCAAACCCAGCAGGGTCCTTAAATGCACAGGTCTGGTGATGATGGTTTATCATCTGCTCATGTGATTGGGCCCTGATTGCAATTTTAACTCTGGTCTGAGTGGGAAAGTCACTTCAACTTTTCAGTCAGGCTAAACCAGATCAGAATCAGGAATGGAACATGAGGTGACCCTGAAAGGTAAGTTCTCACCTTTCTTTGTTGGTGCAGCAGGGCTTCTCTGATTCCCACAAAGAGGATTTAGACCTCATCTGCCCTGGAATTCCCTCCTCCACCTCCTGCCCCTCTCTAGGCAGGAAGTGGATCAGCAGTACGTTAGTGAGACCTGAGAACTAAAATAGCCTAGACTTGACTTCCGCAGTAGATGGTTAGTTTCCAGTGAAAGATTAGAGAGTTGACACGTTAACTCTCTCTATAGATGCTGCCAGACCTGCTATGTATTCCTAGCATTTGCTGTTTTTATTTCATGTTCCCAGCGTTTGCAGTATTTCGCTTTTGTATTAGTTTCCAACTCACCTTGTTGCCCAGAGTTAAAATCGGGACAGAGAATGCATCTTGAACCTATAATCCTCTGCCTCAGGATGGGTTGTACCAATTTAGCCAAGACAACTAACCTGTTTGATGGCACCTGTTGGAACCATATCTCTCAAGACTGAGTTTTTCTTTTACAAAATGGATGGGCATGGTGTGAGCTGGACATTTGGGTGTTAACCTGGGATTTTTTTGAAAAAGGTCATAAGTTCACCTTGGAACTGTCAGCAAGCAGGCCTCTTCCAAGAAATCAACCAACCTTTTTGGTACTTAAGGAAGATCTGTTTGTTTGTTTTGAACAGCGATCTTTTTAATTGATGGAGGAAAAACACTGAAAAGGAAGGTTGATAACTTGCTGGAAATCACACGGGAGAGAGGGAAAAAAAAAACTTAAGTTGTGACCTGCTTATTTTGGAGGCAATCTTGTTGGAGAACAAGCTGAGAAAGGAAGGCTCCTTCTCTCTACATTGTCTAAAACTGTGTGTGGTTATCAACCTGTAGCCAGAGAGCCCTCATCTGAGTGTATCTGGTCTGCATTTGGACCTGCAAAGCTGGACAGTTGGTGGGAATTTCCAGCCATCTACTGGAACCACTTTTCACACGAGAGAACTCCAGGTCAACAGCATCGAGACCCTGTGGACTTCATCCTTCATTTTACAACGCCCATCCTCCAAAACCCATCTCTGCAGAGAGACTCTATCTGTTTATCTGTGTGTGTGTGTGTGTGTGTGTGTGTGTGCGCGCGCTGGGGGAATTCCTTAGTAAGGGATAGATAGGTATACTTCTGATTACAACTGTGTGTTAACCAACACTTGCAACTTGTTAAAAGAAGTTTTGCTTAAAAAGTAAATTAATCATTTTGAGTTTTTGAAAGAAGCCTGGTCAGAGTCTCTTTTCATCTGGATGCTAGAGGTATAGGTACACAATTGGGCATTTTGGTGAGAAAATTAAACATTTAAATTAATGGTACAGCCTGTGGAGTAGTGGGGCTTGATAGTTTGCACACTCCTCTCATCCCATTCATAACACACCCACCGAGAGTGCATTGAAAACTCAAGCCTGGGTTTAGACATCACAGGCGACTTAACCATTTTTTCAGTAGACAGGTTCCATTTAACGGTCTGTTGTATCCCAGTATAAAATGACAGAAATTTGTCCTCTGTTGCTTGCCACCTTGCTGTCAAAGATCAGTCCGATAGGTGTATATGCAACATAACCACCTTCCTGAAAATGTATGCAGGAGCTAACAATAAGAGCTGTACAACACAATACTTGACATCAGTGACTTTTTTTTAGCCAGCACACAGTCTCAGGATATCTTTTTAACTGTGTGCTGTGCTAGTATTCCTTCAATAGTTCACAGAAATGAAAAAAAGTATGGCTTTTTCCCGTTTAAAATCACAGCACAGAAGGAGGCCATTTGGCCCATGGCCTGTGCTGGCTCTTTGAAAAAGTTCTCCAATTAATTCCACTCCTCTGTCTTTTTCCCACATACTACACATTCCAGGTCATAACTTGGTGCATTTAAAAAAAAATCTCATCTTACCCTTTACTTACTCTCTTTACATACTACACAAGCTGATGTTTGTATTTACATAGCACTGCCTCCTTGTCTGAGCTGGAACTTACGTTCAGATTGGCAATTGCTGGGACTGAGTTAAGTGTTCCTTTTTTTCTGAAAAGTGGCTTTATTCATTATCTTACAACAGATGGTGGCAACAGCTTTATTTTACAGACAACAGGCACCCACAAATAATAAATACTATTTTAAGTCAAGGATACTGACTGGTTACAGTTCATAGTGGATGCAGGAGTTTTGACAGGGATTTATTAATTTATGGAAAATGTTACAAGATGGGACGGAATATAGTAACAACAAGCCACAAATTGTTACTCAGAATTCACAAAAACTTGCAATTTCCACACAAAACTTGTTAAACTAGGATAAGCGCACATTCAGGGGAGGGAAAAAGAACACACACGGGCACAAAATGGTGTAAATCTTTGCTTGTAACCATTGGTTATGTTAATGTCTGAAATTGGGAGTTTGTTAATGTTTCTGAATTTAGGGTACTATACAAAACGTTATGACCATTAAATTTATATCATATGTACAGTGTAACCCCTCACAGTTCAGATACTGTAAAGTCAATAATTACAATGGGGTGCTTCTTATTGAGGTAAGCATTAATAATTGAGAGTATTAAGAGGCAATGAGAAGAAATGGAGTAGAAAAACTAAAGAAATAAGTGTTTAAAAAATGGAACATTCTAACCAGACAAGACTAAGGGCAGATAATCTTTACAGATCTCAAACAGAACTGAAAAATGATGAAGAAACATGTGATTAAAAGCGAAGTGTCTGTTTTTAGCACCTTCTCATGAACATATTTATAAGACACTTTGGTACCAGGAGCCAAAACATTGATCAGTTGTCCTTGTTTTTTGTTGTCTCTTTCTATTCACTCAATCTCAGGAGGAACTGGGCTTTGTTTCAAGTTATCTTCTTACTTGCTTCTGTGATCACACCTTTCACGATTTTTTGGGACTTCCTGATTTTACTGCTGCGACAGCTCCCTGGCAAGCAGAGGTGTCGCAGATTCCTGGTGTTCCCATAGCGCCATTTCTTCCAGCTCGTCCCGGCTCTCCTGGAGGGCCTGGGTCACCTTGTGCTCCATCTCGTCCATTCTTACTAAGTCCCATGGTTCCTGGGGGCCCTACAGACGGGAGACATACAGAAAGTGACAGAGAAAGGGACTGTGGCAACTAAGACCTTACGTAAGGCAATAGAGTAGAGAGAGACTTTTGTGTTCAGATTTACAAGTTGAGAAGATGGTGACACAAATAGGTAATAACAACAAAAAAAAACAGCTCCTTTCCAATAGAAAACACCCCTAGGAACTTCACACGGACAAAATCAGCCAAAAATGGACACCCAAGACTAGGAAGGGTGACCAAAGGCTTGATGAAAGAGATGGGTTTTAAGGACAATCTTAAGTGGTGGAAAGGGATTTAGAGAGAAGGGATTCGTGGAGAGAATCCAGGACGTGAGATCTAGGCAGAGTCATCATTGATGCATGAGACAAAGCAACAGAGCTTTCTGGTAAGGAGGGATGGTTTATAAGGCTGGAAAACAGTAAAGAGATGGAGGGGCAAGGGCATTAAAGCAATATAAACACAAGGGTGCAATTTGAGGTGTTGGGTGACAGGGAGCAAATGTAAGCCAGTCAGGGTGTGGAGGTGGAAAGTGGGCAGGACTTTGCGTGGGATAAGATATAAGTAGCAGAACTTACAGTGAAGTTTATGGACAATTGAAGAAGAAAAGCCAGGAAGACACTGGAATAACCACATCCGGAGGTGCTAACAACATAAGTCAGAGTTTCAGCAGCAGGTAGGTTAAAGCAGGCTCTGTAAGAGCTCTATGTCACAAAGGGATTCTTGGCTGGAAACTCAGTCTGGTTCAGGCCAGGACAATGGCCAGGGAGGGGGAATGGAATTGGTATCAAGGAAATGGAGTTTGTGACAGCAATCAAAGACAATGGGGTGAATTTTACAGTCCTCCACAGGCATATTTGAAGGCAGGGGAGCACATAAAATAGAGTGGGTGGCCAGCTCACAGCCTTCCTGACCTCCCCCGACATGACCTCATATTATGGGGTTGCGGATAAGGCACCAGGCAGCCTGCCCTGCCCCTTCCCCCACCCCCAACCTTAGGCCTATTAAGGCCCTTAGGTGGCCAATTAACAGCCGCTTAAGGGCCTCAATCTGCTTCTGCCACTATGTTATGTTATGCCAACTTGGCAGCTTTGACAGCTTGG
This sequence comes from Carcharodon carcharias, assembly GCF_017639515.1. NCBI lineage: Eukaryota > Metazoa > Chordata > Chondrichthyes > Lamniformes > Lamnidae > Carcharodon > Carcharodon carcharias. Next base: position 7,610,887 of record NC_054480.1, on the reverse strand, counting down.
GCCAAAGGCAGGCAGGAAGGGGCTGTACCTCCTTTTGTGGGTGAGGGGGGTGTCTCCTGTGCCCATTGGAGGCAGCCCCCAAGATAGTACTTCCTCTTTGTGCCTCCCCCCCCCCCCCCACCTCTCTAAAATGACCACCCACTCCCCTAACCCACTCTTGCTGGGGTCCCGAAAATGTGCCTGCCCCAAATCCTCAGGCTTACCTTAAGTCCGGGAGACACCTTCAGTTCTTCTCAGGCCTCCTTGTAGTTTCAGCAATGGCCACTGGGGGTGTTCTGGCACTGCTGCGACTACAGAGCTGCCAGCCAATCAGATTGGCCAGTAGCTCTCTCCAATGGTGCTTCCTTTCCCTAAGTGGCAGAAGTTTCATTATCAAGTAACTAAGGCCACCCCCAGCCTACTAGCACTGCAGGGCAGTTAACCTTCTGGTTGGAGAGGTGCCGATGGACTTTTCAGCCTCGGAGGTGCAGGTAATCCATCCCTCCCCCCAATAAAATTCATCCCAATGTCTTCAATCTTTCCAACATTTAGCTGGAGGAAGCTGTGGCTTATTCAAGAGTGGACGTTGGTCAAACATTCTGACAACATTCTGTCAAGCCATAAACAAAGTCCTTGGTTTTGTAATGAGGGCTGTAGAATAGGAAAGCAAGAAGTGATGTTCACCTAGTACCTTAGTTAGACTGGAGCTGGAATAGATTTTGGTACCACATCATAGGTAAAATGTATTATGCAATAATAAAATGTGTAGCATTGATTTACAGCAATGACACCAAATTGAGAAGTTGGATCTTTTTCAGTAGAACTGGACCTGATTAAGGGGTTTAATTTTGCCAAGATCGTTGACAAGGTTTCTGCTGATAGTTTTCACTGATGGCTTTCGTGAGTCACCTGCTCTCATCGGCAAGGCAGCGGCAGGCCCTGACATGGCTACCACCTATCTTTGCCACTGGCACCATACAGGCAGCTCCCACCTCCTGGAGGAAGTTGGTCCCTCGAATTGGGCCCCAAGCTTGCCTCCTGCTCAATCAGCCCATTTACATTTAAAAATAGCCAAAGATGTCCTATAGTCACTTAATCATGTGCCCTATTAATGTACTTTGCATTGGAGGTATGTAAATAGTGGTGCTCTATTTTACACTCTTTAATTATTCATCAATGCTGCCATATTCCTTTCAATATTGTGCACCTTAATTTTATCAACAAGCCCTCCTGTGAGGCACGTTATCAGACTACTTTTCAAAATCTATACACACAAAATCAACTGCATTTCCATTTTCAATACATTCCATTATTTCCTCAAAGCTTTACATTTATCAAATATGACTTGCCTATTACAAATCCATGTTGTTTATCCATAATTTACCTTCCAACTTGTAACTTCATCCCCTATTAAGACTTCTGGAAGCTTGCCCTTTTCTTTAATTACTTAGATTCAGTTTTATTAAACATAAGCATTAAAGATTTAGAATCCTGCAGCTCTCTTACAGTTGAGTCATCATCTAAATTAGGACATTGAAAGTAGCTTTACATCAAAGCTGAGGTTTTACTAATTTGCTGTTTTTGAGCAGTTTGACATATCATTTGTTGGTCTTCTACAGGTCCAGCAAATTCAAGCAAGAGAGCCTGACTGTTGTCAGAGTCGCAATTAGCTTCATCTACAGTAAGAGGCCATTGCTTTTCTCTCTTCTGATTTCTGGGCTTGGGCACTAGGTTGTGAAATGCATCTGTCCACATTACAGATCCAACCCCAAGCAGGACAGATTGGGGAGAATTGTCTGAATGTCCTAGGCAGGCCAGTCAGGTGTGGGCACAGGTGGGAGCAGAGCCAATCGCCGCCATTTTAGGCGGGCGGGCCAATTAAAGCCTGCCCAGCGTGACCCACTGCCGGTAGCGTTCGGCGCTAACTGTGTGGGTGGGGTGGGGGGGGAGGGAGAATCGGGGCCTGCGCTCTTTCACGCGTGTGCTTGAAAGAGCGCAGAAATCTCCCTGAGGCATGGAGCTGCCTCAAGGAGATCAAGTACATAATAAAAGTCATAAATAATAAAATTAAAAATTATTTAGACATGTCTCCTCATGTGACAGTGTCACACGAACTGGGACATGTTTATGAATTGGGCAAAAATTATCATCCCGCCTGTGGATGAGGTTTCCTGAAAAACACGAAGGCCGCTTGGGCTCTTCCCCTGGCCGCTAAGCTTAAGCTTGGACGGGCAGCGTTGACAACCAATTTGGTTTTTTTAATGGCCTTAATGGGCCTTTGACAGTTTGGCGGGTGCGCACCTGCTGAACATAATATCTAAATGATGTGCGTTGACATCGTTCCGCACACCCAACGTCACCATGCGTCATTTTAGGCATCAGTGTGCCAGGCCCATCCCCACACGCCGACGTCAAAATTCTGGCCATTATTTTCCTTTCTGACCCAATGGCCCAGATCGTCAGGTCTCTGGATGGTCAGGGACTGGACGTACCACAGAAGATGTGCTAAGAAATCCCAACACAAAGAATCTGTGGAAATTACCTGGGAAGTTTGAACTTCCGATGAACAATTCCCTGCTCCCCAAGACCCTCCAAAAATGTCTCCAACTCCGAGTAACAGCTGGAGACTTCGGACAGTTCCCACCTACCCAACTAATGTTAGACTGAAAAAAACCCAGTCTAATTCCTGGGTAACTATACAACTGACCACCCAATCACGCACACTGACCACACCCCCCCCCCCCCCCCCCCCCCCCCCCCCCAAATTAACCCTTGACCCCCCCGGCACCCGACCTAATTCCCTGACTCCCTCCAACCCCCCCATCTCCTCCCTTAACCCCCCCAACCTAACCTGACTAGCCCCCACTACCTCACTCCCTCCAAATCCAACCTGACTTGACCTCAGCACCTGGCTACCCACTTGACTCCATCAACTACCTCCCGAATCCCCCCGACTCCCCCCAGATCCAACTTGACTTACCCCCTTGACCCCATCAACTACCTCCTAACTCCCCGCCGGTCCTATCTGACTAGACCCTGACCTGACAACTCCTCCCGAACTGACCCATCTACCCCCCCCCCCCGAACCACCTGCCACCTTACCCATCCGCCACCCTACCCAACTGTTACCCTATCCCCTCAACCACTTACCTTCTCTACGTAGCTTTTCAAAGAAGTTTTGGGACATTTAAACTCTTTATTTAACAGAATGTGGCAGCTAGTGCTGTAAAAGTGAGACTTCTGCATGGATTCTCTCTGCTGTTCTCCCTGAGGTTTCCTGCACTGAGTCAGTTCTGCTGGATCCTCCATTGAAAGATTGCCCAGAAAAATCAAAGGAAGGGAAATGTGCATTTCTTTTTGTCTGATCAGGGTCGAAAATAGGGGTTCCAACCCCAAAGGGAATATTTGGGCCAATGTTTACCACAATGCTTACATTCTGAGGAGCTTTGCAATATTTCTTGAGCTTCACATCTGGATTGGCTTCCTCCTGTCTCATTGAACAGTGCACATCTTTCTAGACTTATTTCCTTCAGCTGGTTCACTACCTTTGTATGTGTCAATGATTCTGATCAAAGCCTCTTTATTTTGTACACCAATAGCTATTTAATTTCAAATCAGATTATTTTAAAGATCTATCGGAGTCTCAAGAACCTCCACAGACCCACATTCATTTGACTGTATTATTTTGTCACAACCTTAGTCCCGGTTCATGGAATGAATTAGGCATTCCAACACAAAGGTGTTCGATGCAACTTTCATAGGTTTCAATGGTCTATCCATAATCAAATGGTTCCATCTTGCAATATCAGTTTTAAGACTCGCAAGTATTTTCTGTGTTTCTCTCTCCGCACTCCTAAGTAGCGCAGCAGTTCTGACACCTTCATAAAAGCAAAAAAACTGCGGATGCCGGAAATCCAAAGCAAAAACAGAATTACCTGGAAAAACTCAGCAGGTCTGGCAGCATCGGCGGAGAAGAAAAGAGTTGACGTTTCGAGTCCTCATGACCCTTCAACAGCAACCCCCACTAGAGCTATACCTTGAGTGCCCTACCATCCATTCTTAATTAGCACGTTCGTTTAGATAATATCACCATCTTCAACACCTCTTTGTTCTTTTGTCTGTGACATTTTTTGATGATCTGCTTCTATCACTGCTTGCTTGTCCCTACAACCACACCACCCCCCCCAACTTCTCCACCCCCCCCCCACCCCACCCCAACCCCCCTCCACCTTAAACCAGCTTATATTTCACCCCTCTCCTTGGATTCACCCAGTTCTGTTGAAGGGTCATGAGGACTCGAAACGTCAACTCTTTTCTTCTCCGCCGATGCTGCCAGACCTGCTGAGTTTTTCCAGGTAATTTTGACACCTTCATGTTGTTTTATGAGAAATGATTTAATCTGATTCCCTTAAAACTTTTCAAATAGCTGATAAATGAATTTTTTGACAGTGGGTCATTAAATGTTTGACAAGTGTTAAAGGACCATTATTGCAGGAGTTTGATCACTGGTTATTTAATTCTCATTCCTGTCAAAGAGTAAGGGGGAGAATTTTCAGCTTGGCGAGTGGGGGTGGGGCCTGCTCGCCAAGGCGTAAAATAACGTGGGGTGACATCACCGCGGGTCATTTAGATTTTCAGTTTGGCGGGCATGCAGCCAACCCGGCTGTGCTCCCACTAAACTGTCAAAGGCCTGCTAAGGCCATTAATTAACTAATTAAGGCTATTGAGAAAGCAGCCTATCCAACCTTAAGGTTGTCGGTGGTGGGGGGCAGGCGAAGATCCCAGGCGGCCTTCATATTTTTCATGGAACCTCATCCACGGGCGGGATGGAGTTTCATGAAGGGTTTATAAATTAAATACATCTTTTCATTATAATTCATTGACCATGTCCCAGCTCATGTGACACTGTCACATGAGGGGACGTCTTAAATACTTTTCTCTTTATTAAAACTTAAAGCTAACCTCCCTGAGGCATCGGCAAAAGGGCACACTCCTGACTTAGGGAGCCCCCCCCCCCCCCCCACCCCCCACCCACACAGGGAGCCCTCAGCACTTCCGGGTGTGCGTCACGCTGGGTGGGCCTTAATCTGGTGGCGCGGACCCGATCGGGGGCACCAATCAGGTCCACGCCCACCCCTGCACAACCCCCACAATGGGGGGATATTCTCTCCTAAAAGTTTAGGACTCGGGCAGCTGAAGGCACAAGCCACCAATGGTGCGTGGAAGAAAATTGAGGATATATATATATACAAGAGGCCAGTCTTGGAGGATCACAGAGACCTTGGAGGGTTTTAAGACTGGAGGACATTACAGAGACAGGCAGTAACATTTATCTAAACCTCAAACATAATAAATTGCATATTTCACATCACAGTAAACACATTTTTTAAATTATCCTGGAGCAGAATGATTAATGTATAACATCCTTTGAAGCAAAATTTAAAGCAGTCAATGAACAAAAAAATGAAGGAGACTCCACATATAAAACTCCGAGTCTATATTCCAGCAGGGCAAAGATTCTCGGTAGGAGCTCAAGTTTGCAAAGTTAGTATCCCTAGTACTTAGCAACATACCTGCAGGCCCTTGAGGTCCTACTAAACCATCAATGGCTTTGCCAATAACGCCCTTGTCTCCCTTGATACCACGGTCACCTTGAGTTGAACAAAGGGGAAAGTTTCAGAATGGACACAGCATTATTCAACAGAGCTGTTAAGGGCTGAGGACAATTACAGCAGCTTTCAGTAATATGCTCTTTATTTTCATACTAATCTACACTACCTTCAATAAATTAGTCTTCAGTAATTTAGATTTATTTAACCTCCGCCAACTTCCTTCACAACATACAATGCAGATAATTGGAACTAAATAATGATTTTCAGCCCTAGATTTTTCACCAATCTGTTTTATACCTACCTGATTATGGAATAATTATATTTTGCTCATTTTCCACTACAGTGGAAATGACTGAAGTCCTGCAGATTGCGGAGCTCTCTGTCTGCTCTCACAGCTCATCTAAAGTTAATGACTATAAGGTACAATTCTAGCAGAATATTCCAACATGTATATGTTTTCTACAAAACAGAGCAGGGTGGGGTTCTTTTCTCTAGAAAAGTGAAGGCTAAGGAATGACCTGATTAAGGTCTTTAAAATTATGAAGGGGTTTAATAAGATGAACGTAGAGAATTGTTTCTACTTTTGGGAGAGACCAAAAGTAGAGGCCATAACTATAAGACAGTTACTAATAAATCCAATAAAGAATTCAAGAGAAAATGTTACTTCGTGCTACCACGAAGTGGTTGAGGTGAATAGCACAGATGTATTTAAAGGGAAGCTGGATAAGTACATGAGGGAGAAAGAAATAGAAGGATATGATGATCAGGTGAGATGAAGTGGGGTTATGGAGCATAAACAGCAGCACAGACCAGGGCTGAATGTTCGCTAGCACTGAGCCAAGGCTGACACCTACAATGATCTGTATAAGTTGTATACAGAGCCTTTTTGGGATCAGAGAGGTGTAGTTGATACCTGAGGTGGTGTACCAGGGGACTGTTGATGATCAGCTGACCAACTTGGCTCACTGATGGAACCTGGTAGACTTGTCACTGGAGGACTTCTCACCTGGCTCCAGATAACTTTACAATGTGCAAACCAATGCTCTTGCCATTCTCTCAAAAAGAGATTTTTTTTTTGCTTCTGTTTATAATTTCCATAAAAAATAAACTGAAAGCAGCAGCCACCGTCACTTTGAACAGGAAACATGTGGCTTGTGGAAAGGGGGAGAAAATAAAAAAAAGGTTGGTGTTATGATCAGAAAGGGCAGTTGAAACAGATTCGATAGTAACTTTCAAAAGCAAATTGAAGAGAAAAGAGATACAGGTGCATAGGAAAAGGGCAGAGGAATGGGATTAATTGGACACCTCCACCAAAGAGCTAGCAGAGGAACATTGGGCCAAATGGCCATCCTTTTGTACAGTATATGAAAACCTTCATCAGCATCAGCTCAAACAACCAAACTCGGAGGCAGGCTTCATGGATGTCTAAAGTTGGATTCATCAAAAATGTGTCTCTCTTCAAGACATTAAATATGGCCAACCCTTTCCTGATCCCTTTGACTTTTCCTTACCAACTTGCTGGTATGAAGTGTGCACACTAAATGCTGGTTGAAAAATCATTGTATTATCTTTGATCCAACTGGCCATCAACACAACCAGTCACATGGTAGTTGGACGCTTCTCTACCACTTTCAAACACAACAGGACAATGGACTCAGTTCTTCAGCGATGAGCAACTTTGGAATTTAAACCCTGAGCATCTGGATGGTGGAAAGCAGTTGATTTGATTGAACTCAATATCCACCCTCCTCCATTACAGCCCTGTGGGTACAGCGAGTGCACTGCAGTAACTCACCAGATTTTCACCACAGCACCTCCGTGCCCTATAACCTTTGTCACCAAGAAACATAAGATTCTAACAGGTCTTGACAGGGTAGACACTGAGAGGTTGTTTCCCCTGGCTGGGGAATCTAGAACATGAGGACACAGTCTCAGGATAAAGGGACGATCATTTAGGATTGAGATGAGGAGAAATTTCTTCACTCAAAGGGTTGTGAGTATTTGGAATTCTCTACCCCAGGGGATTGTGGATGCTCCATCATTGAATATATTTAAGGCTGAAGCAGACAGATTTTTGGTTTCTCGGGGAATTAGAGTCTGTCCGAAAGCATGACCCAGACCTCCCTGTTGCTTGCCATTTCAACACTCCACCCTGGTCTCTTGCCCACATGTCCATCCTTGGCCTGTTGCATTGTTCCAGTGAAGCTCAACACAAACTGGAGGAACAGCACCTCATCTTCCGACTAGGCACTTTACAGCTTTCCGGACTGAATATTGAGTTCAATAATTTTAGATCATGAACTCTCTCCTCCATCCCCACCCCCTTTCCGATCCCCTCCCCTTTCTTCCCAATAATTTATATAGATTTTTCTTTTCCCACCTATTTCCATTATTTTTAAATGTATTTCCATCCATTGTTTTATCTCTACCTTTTAGCCTTTTTTGATTTAAATTCCAAAGTTGCTCATCGGTGAAGAACTGAGTCCTTTGTCCTGTTGCGTACCTTGTTCATCCTGCTTTCTACCCTTAATTAGCACATTCCTTAGATAATATCACCAACTTCAACACCTCTTTGTCCTTTTGTCTGTAACATCGTTTGGTTATCTCCACCTATGACTTTTCCCTCCCTTAAACCAGCTTATATTTCACCCCTTTTCTATTTTTACTTAGTTCTGTTGAAGAGTCATGCAGACTTGAAACGTTAACTGTGTCCCTCTCCGCAGATGCGGCCAGACCTGCTGAGTTTTTCCAGGTATTTTTGTTTTTGTCAAGGAATTTGGGAAATAGGCAGGAAAGTGGAGTTGAAGCTGAAGGTCAGCCATGACTGTATTGAATAGCAGAGCAGGCTCGATGGGCTGCCTGGTTTACTCCTGCTCCTATTTCTTATGTTCTTATGATCTTACAAGGGCAGCAATGTCATGGGATCACCATCACCACCAAGTGACTTTCTAAAGTCACAGACCATCCTGGATTTGACATATACCACTGTTCCTTAAATTCTTGAAATTAATATCCAAGAATTCCTTACCCAACACAATTCTGGGAGCACCAACACTATAGGGACTGCAGTGGTTCAAAAGAGAAGGGTCACCACGACCTTCTCAAGGTGACCAAGACTGAGCAATGAACACTGGCCTTGCCAGCGATGCCCGCAACCCCAAAGCAAATTCAAACTAAAACGACTACAGCACAAATAGCCAGCTCAGCTTTTTAAAAAATTATCACACATGAAGGTTCAGAGTACTCTCAAGTGGCTAAGTATTAGCTCACGGGACAAATCCTGTGTGGAGTTAACCCCTTCCAACTCGTTCTTACCTCGAGGGCCTGTATCGCCAAGTTCTCCCGATGGTCCAGTTAATCCTGTTGGGCCTCGTCTGCCCGGGTGGCCAACTCCGCCCTTTGGCCCTGGTGGGCCTGGAGGTCCAGCGACACCACGCCGCCCTGTCATTCCAGGGGCCATTGGCCTCCTCAGATTATTTGCTAACAATGCGATTTGATCTGGAAAAAGAAATGAACAAGAAAATTCAACTCGTTATTAAATACTTATTCTTGTTAGAGATTTAAGCCAATTCCCCATTACCACATGATTTCAGGCATTGGTACACTACAGGCACCTTTTAGTATTTGGACTCTTCACCTCTGTTACAAAGCAAGACGGAAAAACTTGCATTTATACAGCACCTTTTACATCCTCAGATGTCTTAAATACTTCACAGCCAATGCAGTCTAGGTCTGCTATTTTTCCCAATTCAGCATCACACAACATCCCACCAAAAAGGAATCAGATGAATGACCGTGAATATTCTGTTGCTGATGGTGTTCATTGGTGAATAAATGTTCACCAAGGCACCAGGAGCACTGCCCTGCTCTTCTTTAAGTAGCACCATGGGATCTTTTATATCTATCTGAGAGGGAAGATGGGCATTTGCATCGCATCAAAAAAAGATGGTTTCTCCGACAATCCTTTAGTACTGCACTGGGATGTGTCCCCAGGACTTGTCCTGCTCAACAACGCATTATATTCTTGAGTTCATTCTAATCCGGTGTTTTGTTTAAATTGGAAATACTGGGTTAAAGGCCAAGGCTGGACACCATCAAGGTAGAAAAGGGTAGGAGAGAAGATGAAATCAATCAACTTGGCTTAGATGGTTTAAAGATTTTAGGAGGAATAAGGACCAAGAGAGGCAACAGAACCCAGTTTTGAAGTCCTGGATATTAACACTTTATATTAAGGGGCGATGAGTTAATGCTTAATCTCAGGGTGTTGCGTATTCAATGAATAGAACACATTGTATATTTCAATTTTAAGAGAAACAAGAAGGAAAGTTTCAGTGAAGGGTAGCAGTTTCAATAACACCGAGATTGACATGGAAGATTGTGGAGGTGAAAGTTAGAGGCTGGATACCCTTTCTCTTAAACCCTGTCTCAGAATGTGGGAGAAGTGTTGCAGCATCCATCCTAGATATGGGCATAATTTTCAGGTCCTGGCTGGTCTTGGGCTTTTAAGAGTTAAGAGCCACTGAGCAGGAAGGAAGGATCAGCAAAGCAGGATCCTCTCGGAACCATGAAGAATGGGATGTGCAATTTCATTATCTCATGTTGGATATAACTGCAACACAAGAATTTAATTCAGTGGGAAAGACTCAGAATTATGTAAATTTGTCAATTAAATTCAAAATTTTTGTAAAATCAGTACAACAAAAAGTTTAAAATCCATTTTTAGTTCTAAATTGGAACCAAATTATGTACCTTGGGTTTCTCATTGACTTAATTTTGACGTTCCCAAGTACTGGAGAATAGTTTTTCGAATTCATCAAGAAGAGACATACTCCCATTTTGTGATTCACCTATGCATCATTATATCAGTTTTAACAAGGAAGTAGAATGCAACATGGATAAAGGGGAACCTGTAGATGTGATGTACTTAGATTTACAAAAGGAATTTGACCAGGTGCCACATCAAAGGTTACTACACAAAATAAGATCTCATGGTGTAGGGATAACATATTAGCATGGATAGTGGATCAATCCAGCCAACAGGAAACAGAGCGTAGGGATAAATAGATCATTATCAGGTTGGAAAGATGTAACAAGTGGATTGCCACAGGGATCATTGCTGGGGCTTCAACTATTTATGACCTATATCAATGACTTGGATGAAGGGACCAAATGTATGGTTGCTATATTTACTGATGACACAAAGGTAGGAAAGTATGTTGTGAAGTGGATATACAGAGTCTGCAAAGGATATAGATAGGTTAAATGAGTGGGCAAAGATTTGGCACATACGAACATATGAATTAGGACCAGTGGACTACTCAGCCCCTCGGGCCTACTCCACCATTCAAAACTATTATGGCTGATCTGATTTTAACCTCAATAACCCCAGTCTTACATTCCCGCCTACCTCCTATAACCTTTCACTCCCCTGCTTATCAAGAGTCTATCTACCTCTGCCTTAAAAGACTCTGCTTCCACCGCCCTTTGAAGAAGAGAGTTCCAAAGACTCATAACCCTCCGAGGGTAATGTGTTTCTCCTCATCGCTGTCTTAAATTGGCAACCCATAGGGCAGGGTTTTCCAGTCAGCGAGTGGCCGCGATCGGCAGGCCCGGGTGCAGCTGTGGAATGGACCGCCACCCGTGATATGCCCCTCCCCTACTGCGTTTCACGCTGGCTGGCCAATTAACGGCCTGCCAGCGTGAAGCGGGCACTGGAAGGCCCAGCACTGCCAGGGCGGGAGCAGGAGGAGGACAAGTGCTGAAGTCAGTGCGGACGCGGGGGGGGAGGAGGGTGGAATGAAAGCTCCCTGAAGGCAGAGAGCTGCCTCAGGGAGCTGAAGAATTTAAATTCAATAAAAACAGATTTAAAAATCCAGGAGAAAAAAATGCCCACACATCAGAATGAGTCACCTAAACGTATGGATGCTGAAGTTTGTGTCAAAACATGCTACTCTTTTTTTTTCTCCAAATTAATCTCGGAAACCCCATCCCACCCTTGGATGAGGTTTCCTCAAAAATGCAAAAGGCCGCCTGGCCGATTCACCCAGCCGTAAGGTCGGACAGGCAACCAGAAAATCCCCGCTGATTGAAACTTTAATGGCCTTAATAAGCCTCTTAATTGTGGCAGAGGCGCGTGCCTGCTGACCGAAATATCGCGCGAGCGTGCGATGGCGTCAGGACGCTCACCTGATGTCATCGTCACCACGCGCTACTTTACGCCCAACTGGGTTGGGTGCGCACCCAGGGGACGTAAAATTCTGCCCATTCATTTTAAACAGCGACCCCGAGTTCTAAATGGAGAATAATGTGGGAAACTGTGAACCTGCCCACTTTGGCGGGAAGAATAGAAAAGCAGAATGTTATTTAAACAGAGAGAGATTGCCGAACTCGATGGTACAGAGGGATTTTGGTGTCCTGGTACCTGAATCACAAATCGTCAGTATTGTGTCAGTGAGTAGGAAGGCAAATGGGATGTTATTGTTTATTGCAAAGGAAATGGAACTTAAAAGTAGCGAAGTTTTGCTACGGTTGATGAGACCACATCTGGAGTATTGTGTACAGTTTTGGTCTCTATTTAAGAAAGAATATAATTGCATTAGAAGCGGTACAGGGTCGGTTCACTTGGCTGATTCCTGGGATTAAGGGGCCTATCTTCTGCGGAGAGGTTGGACAGGTTGTGCCTATACCCACTGGAGTTTAGAAAAATGACGGGTGATCTTACTGAAACAGATGAGATGTTAAGGGGACTTGACAGGGTGGATGCTGAAAGAATATTTTGCCTTATGGGAGAGACTATAACTGGGGGATACAGTTTGAAATCAAGGGGTCTCCCAATTAAGACAGAGATGAGGAGAAATTTTTTCTCTCAGAGCATCATTAGTCTGTGGAATTCTCTTCCTGAGAGAACCATGGAGGCTGGATCATTGAATATTTTTGAGGCTGAATTAGACAGATTCTTGACTGACAAGGGGGTCAAAAGTTAAAGGAGGTAGGCAGGAATCTAGAAGCCACAGTCAGATCAGGCATGATCTTATCAAATGGCAGAGCATGCTTGACGGGCTGAATGGCCTACTCCTGCTCCAAATTCATATGTTCGTATGTAATCATAACGGTGCCTGGAGACAAACTGCCCATGAGAAATAATATTTTCATTTCAATATTGCCCTACTCTACATAGAAAATTAAAATCTGCATGGGGTACACACAAACCTTACTAACGTTCCCTACATCCCATTGTCATGATTTCAGTCACAGTGGACATTTCAACATTTACTGTGGTAAACTGCTAACCTTTTCAATGCAATTTCACCAAATTAACACGCACAATGAAGTTGCAAGTGGAGTTACTGTGGCTGGTAGCCATCTCTGCGCAGTCAGAATTTTAAGATTTTATGTAGAATTTACAGCACAATAACAGACCATTTGGCCCAACAGATCCATGCTGGTGTTTATGCACCACACAAGCCTCCTCCCACCCCCAAAATTATATACAATTTGGTGAGGGTTCCGAAGTCTTTCTCTGAACTCTGTCACCAAATTACCTAGAAAAGAAATAACATATTTGACAGCTGATCATGGGCAATATTATCAGAAAATAACAAATAGAAACAGGAATAGGTCATATGGCCCCTTGATCCTGCCCCGCGATTCAATAAGATCTTGGTTGATCATTTACATCAACCCCAAACAGACATGGGCAGGGACTCGATTGGCCAAATGGCCTCCTTCAGTGCCATAATGACTCAACGACTTTCCCAAACTGTCCCCCATGTCCCTTGATTCCCTTAATGTCCAAAACTCTGTCGATCTCCGTATCGAATACACTCAGTGGTTGAGCGTCGACAGCCACCTGGGGTATAGAATTCTAAAGATTCTGGATTCTTGATAAGAAGGAGATAGCTACATCCCTTTTATAACCCGTGAAACGCTTCCATGACACAGGGCAGGATCTTGCGCTTGGCGGGGGTGGTTGGAAAGCAGCCTGCGATCGGCTCCGCACCGTGATTTCACGCGGGTGGGGCCAATTAAGGCCCACCCTGCGTGGATCACAAGCGGCAATGCTGAGCGCTGCCTGCGCGGGCAGGGGGGCTGGGGGGGGGGGGGGGGGGGGGGGGGGGGGGGGGGTCGTGGGGGGGAGGGGGGGGTGGGAGGAGGGAGAGCAGGGCCTGGAGCGTAGTTCGCACACGCTCAAGAAAGAGCGCGTCAAACTCCCTGAGGGACGGATCTGCACGTGTTTTAAATTCCAAAATAAAGATTTCATTTAATGTTTGTTTGCTTTAGGAAAACCCATTCCGCTCGTGGATAAGGTTTCCTAAAAAAGGTAAAGGCCGCTTGGCCTTTTTGCCGGCTCACCGACTGTAAGGTTGAACGGGCAGCGTAGATCTGAATTTAATTCGATTGTTGATGGCCTTAATGGGTCTTTTAGTTATCGGCCGGCACGCAGCCGCTGAATGAAATATTGCGTGAGTGCGAGATGAAGTCAGGACGTGCGCCCAACGTTATCATGCGTCATTTTACACTGGGGTGTATCAGGCGCGCACCTGCATGCCGAGCGTAATATTCTGCCCACAGAAACATAGAAAAAAGAAGCAGGAGTAGGTCATTCAGCCCTTCGAGCCTGCTCCGCTATTCAATATGATCATGGCTGATCCTCTATCTCAACGCCGTACTCCTGCTCTCTCCCCATGCCCCTTGATGCCTTTAGAGTCCAGAAATCTGTCTATTTCCTTCTTAAATATATTCAGTAACTTGGTCTCCACAACCCTCTGTGGTAGAGAATTCCACAGGGTCACCACCCTCTGGGTGAGGATTTTTCGCCTCCTCTCAGTCCTAAATGGTTTACCTGATATCCTGAGACTGTGACCCCTTGTTCTAGACACCCCCAGCCAGAGGAAACATCATCCCTGCGTCCAGTCTGTCCATCCCATCCTGTCAGAATTTTATACGTTTCAGTGAGATCCCCTCTCATTCTTCTAAACTCCAGTGAATACAGGCCTAGTGGACCCAATATGACAACCCAGGAATCAGTCTGGTGAACCTTCGCTGCACTCCCTCTATGGCAAGTATACCCTTTCTTAGGTAGGGAGACCAAAACTGCTTATGATATTCAAGGTGTGGTCTCACCAAGACCCTGTACAGCTGCAGTAAGACATCCTTGCTCCTGTGCTCAAGACCTCTCACAATGACGGCGAACATACCATTTGCCTTCTTAACTGCTTGCTGCACCTGCATGCTGGCTTTCAGTGATTGGTGTAGAAGGACACCCAGGTCCCTTTGTACATCAACATTTCACCATTTAAATAATACTTTGCCATTCTGTTTTTCCTACCAAAGTGGATAACTTCACACTTATTCATGTTACACTGCATCTGCCATGATAACAGAGCACCTAGAAAATCATAACATGATTAGGCAGGAGTTCTTTGATGAAGTAACAGAGAAGGTTGACGAAGATAGTGCATTTTGTGTATGTAGACTTTCAAAAGGCATTTGGTAATAGAATTATTAGCAATGTTTTAATAGAGCAAATAAGGAGAAACTATTTCTGGGGGAAAAAGTGTTGGAGAACACAATTTGAGGTATTTAACAAAAGAATCAGAGGTGATAGAAAAAAATGTCATACTCAGAAAAAAATGTTATACTCAGCGAGTTGTTATAATCTAACATGCACTCCCTGAAAGGGCAATGGAAAGAGATTCATACATAGGATATACAGCAAAGAAACAGGCCCATTTGGCCCAACCAGTCCATGCTGGTGTTTACGCTCCAGTCAAGCCTCTTTCCATCTTATCTCATCTGAATCAACCATCGTAACCATTTATTCCCATCTCCCTCAAATGCTTGTCTAGCTTCCCCTTAAATGCATCTATAATATTCACTTCAATCACTCCCTGTGGTAGTGATTTCCACATTCTCACCAATAGTTAAGAAGTTCCTTCTGAATCCCCTATTGGATTCTTTGTGACAACAATAACTTTCAAAGAGTTAATACTCGAAGGGGAAATATTTACAGGGATATCGAGAAAGAGGTGAGACTGGTTGGATAATGCTTTCAAAGAGCTGGCACAGGCAAGGTGAGCCAAATGACCTCCTGTGCAGTATAATTTCTATGAACATGGTTTTATGAAAGGGAAATCATGTTTGACAACTCTATTAGAATTCTTTGAGGATGCAACCAGCAGGGTAGATAAAGGGGAACAATGGATGCAATCTATTTGGACTTTTAGAAAACATTTGATAAAGATCCACACAAGAGATGATTACACAAAATTATGACTCATGGGATTGGGGGTCATTGCACAAAGGGTGATGGTTTTAGTTGTTGGAGGTCAATCATCTCAGTCTTAGGATATCGCTGCAAGAGTTGCCTAGGCCCAACCATCTTCAGCTGCTTCATTAATGACCGGCTTTCCATCATATGATCAGAAGTGAAGATGTTCAATGATAATTGCACAATGTTCACCACCATTCGCGACTCCTCAGATAATCCATATCCATATACAGAAAGATCTAGACAATATTCAGTTTTGGGCTGATAAGTGGCAAGTGATATTCACACCACACAAGTGTCAGGCAATGACCATCTCCAACAAGAAAGAATCTTACTATCTCCCCTTGACATTCAATGGCTATACTATTGCTGAATTCCCCATTACCTACATCCTAGGGGTTATCATTGACCAGAAACTGAACTGGACCAGCCATATAAATACTATGGCTATGAGAGCAGGCCTGAGGCTAGGAATTTTGCAGTAAGTAACTCACCTCCTGACTCCCCAAAGCCTGTCAACCATCTACAAGGCACATGTCAGGAGTGGAATGGAATACTTTCCACTTGTCTGGATGAGTTCAGCTCCAACAACACTCAAGGAGCTTGACACCATCCTGGTCAAAGCAGCCTGCTTGACTGGCACCCCATCCACCACCTTAAGCATTCGCTCCATCCTCCACCGATGCACAGTAGCAGCAGTGTATACCATCTACAAGATGCACTGCAACAACTCACCGAGGCTCCCTTGACAGCACCTTCCAAACCCATGACTTCTACCACCTCGAAGGACAAAGGGAGCAAATGCATGGGAATACCACCACCTGCAAGTTCCCCTCCAAGCCACTCACCATCCTGACTTGGAAATATATCGCCATTTCTTCACTGTTGCTGGGTCAGAACCTGGAACCCCCTCCCTAACAGCACTGGGGGTGCACCTACACCACATGGACTTTTTTTTCATTCATAAGTGGGATGTGGGTGTCACTGGCTAGGCCAGCATTTATATTGCCCATCCCTAATTGCCCTTGAGAAGGTGGTGGTGAGCTGCCTCCTTGAACCGCTGCAGTCCATGTGGGTAGGTTCACCTACAGTGCTGTTAGGGAGGGAGTTCCAGGATTTTGACCTAGCGACAGTGAAGGAATGGCGATATATTTCTGAGTCAGGTGAGTGGCTTGGAGGGGAACTTCCAGGTGGCGATGTGCCCATGTCTCTGCTGCCCTTGTCCTTCCAGATGGCAGCAGCTGTCTAAGGAGCCTTGGCGAGTTCCTGCAGTGCATCTTGTAGAGGTCACTGCATGTCGGTGGTAGAGGGAGTGAATATTTGTAGATGGGGTGCCAATCAAGCAGATAGTGTCAGACCTCTTGAGTGTTTTGGAGCCACATTCATCCAGGCAAGTGGGGAGTATTCCATCACACTCCTGTCTTGTGCCTTGTTGATGGTGGACGAGCTTTGGGGAGTCAGGAGGTGAGTTACTCGCCACAGGATTCCTAGCCTCTGACCTGCTCTTGTAGATTCGTTCATCCCTAAATGCCCTCCGAACAAGGGCAATTAAGACTCACCACAGTGCTGTGGGTCTGGAGTCTCATGTGGGTCAGCATTGTCCTTCTCTTACCCATACCAGGTAAGGATGGCAGATTTCCTTCCCTAAAGAGAAGGACAATGGTTGCATGGTCATCGTCAGACCTTTAATTCCAGACTTTTATTGGATTCAAATTTCACCATCTGCCGTGGTTGGATTTGAACTCGGGTGCCCAGAGCATTACCCCGGGTCTCTGGAATACTAGTCTCCCATTTATATAGCAGTATTTATATGACTGCAGCAGCTCAAGAAGGTGGCTCCCCACCACCTTCTCACGGGCAATTAGGGATTGGTAATAAATGCAAGGCCCAGCCAGCGAAGACCACAAACTGTGAATGAATAAAATAAAAAAAAGATTAGCATGAATAGAGAGTTAGTAACTGGCCATAAAGTAGAGAGTAGAAATAAGTGGGTCATTTTCAGGCTGTTACTAGTGGAGAGCTGCAAGGATCAGTACTGGGGCTCAGCTATTTACAATCTATGCTAATGACTTAGATGAAAGGACAGAGAGTTTGCTGACAAATCTAAGTTTGCTGACCATACAAAGACTACCTGGGATGGTAGGCTGTGAGGGTGACACAGGGCCTACTGAGAGATACAGTAAAAACAGGTGAAGTGAGCAGGCAAGAAAGTGGCAGATGGAGTTTAATGCAGGGAAATGAGGTTATTCACTTTGATAGGAAGAATAGAAAAACCGAATATATTTTAACTTGTGAGAAAGTATTATATCTTAGAGTTTGGTGAGCTTTGGATGCTTCATACAAGACATACAGAGAGTTAGCATGCAGGTATAGCAAGCCATTAGGAAAGCAAATGGTACATTGGCCATTATTGCAAGGGGCTTTTTGACATGGACTTTTTTTCATTCATAAATGGAATGTGGGCTTCGCTGGCTGGGCCAGCATTTATATTGCCCATCCCTAATTGTCCTTGAGAAGGTGATGGTGAGCTGCCTTCTTGAACCGCTGCAGTCCATGTGGTGTAGGTTCACCCGAAGTGCTGTTAGGGAGGGAGTTCCAGGATTTTGACCCAGCAACAGTGAAGGACGGCGATATATTTCTGAGTCAGGTGAGCGGCTTGTAGCCATAGTAGTTATATGGCTGGTCCAGTTCAGTTTCTGGTCAATGATAACCCGTAGGATGTAGGTAATGGGGAATTCAGCAATAGTATAGCCATTGAATGTCAAGGGGAGATAGTAAGATCTTTTCTTGTTGGAGATGGTCATTGCCTGACACTTGTGTGGTGTGACTGTTACTTGCCACTTATCAACCCAAAACTGAATATTGTCCAGGTCTTTCTGCATATGGACATGGACTGCTTCAGTGTCTGAGGAGTCGCGAATGGTGCTGAACATTGTGCAATTATCATTGAACATCTTCACTTCTGATCATATGATGGAAGGCCGGTCATTAATGAAGCAGCTGAAGATGGTTGGGCCTAGGCAACTCTTGCAGCGATATCCTAGGGCAGAGAAGATTGACCTCCATGTCAAGAATAAACAAATCTTGCTTGCAATTGTACAGGGCTTTGGTGAGACCACACCTAGAGTGCTGTGTACCATTTTGGTTTCCTCAAGCAAGATCTAGCAAAAGGATGATAGGTTTGTCCTGTGAGGAGAGATTGAATAGAATCCGTCTAAATTCACTGGAGTTTAGAAGAATGAGAGGGGGACGCGTTGAAGCATATTAGATTCTGAGAGGGTGTGACAGAGTAAATACTGAGAGGTTGTTTCCCTGGCTGGAGAGTTTAGAACTTGGGGCATAGTCAGAAGATAAGGGTGACAGCCATTTCAGCCAGAGATGAGGAGAAATCTATTCACTCAGAGGGTCGTGGATCTTCAGAATTCTCTGTCCCAGACAGCTGTGAATGCTGAGAATATTCAAGACTGAGACCAACAGGTTTTTGGGGAATCAAGGGATCTGGGGATTGGGCAGGAGAGTGACATTGAAGTGATCTTATTGAATGGTGGAGAAGGCTCGAAGGACCATAAGGGCCTATTGCAGCTCCTATTTCTTCTGTTCTTATGTCTTGACGCCCAGTGTGTGACACCCTGGAAAATGGACTCATCATAAAGACCATTGGGAGTGAAACTGATTTCCTGGCCACTGGCGGAAATCAATTTCACATACCCATGCAGCCCCCCCCCCCCCCCCCCCCCGTTGTATTCTAGTAAGTGTTCCAAGCAATTATCCATCCAAGGATAAGATGACTAATAAACAGCTTAAAAGGGTAACTCCTTTAGATGTTACATATGACATTGAATTTACAGGACAGAAACAGGCCATTCAACTGTTCTGTGGTGGCATTTATTCCCTATTCAAACTTCCTCCCAGATTATTACATCTCACACTATAAGCATAACTGGTATTCCTTTCTCCCTCAAGTGTTTATCTTGCTATTGACTTCAACCACCCCATGTGATAGAGAGTTCCTCCCACATTCTAACCACTCTCTAGGTAAAGAGGAGTCTCTCACATGAGAGGTAATGTACCCCACTCTATTTTTATTTATACCCTTCTTGCAGTCTTGAGTTGGCACAGCTTTCAGTGAAACATTAATTAATGCATAGTAACTGAATAAAGAATGATGAATGTTCATCGTGCAAGGTGAAACTCACCATTGATCAGGCCGTGACAGAGTTCCCGGATTCGCTGCTCACTTGCATGTTTTCCCTGTGGGTGAGTGAGAGAAAGATGTATAATTTAATCAGTTGACATAAATAAAGGGTATGTGGAATAGACAGCACACAGGGCTAAGGAGAAACTGGATAAACCAGCAACATAGAATAGGTGTGATGCGATTTAAACATCTGGTAAGAAATAATGAAAAATAGTTCAACAATACAGACATCCATATTAATATCCTTCCATGTTATGAATTTATTCTGTGTATTATACAAGGTTTAGATCAGGTCATTAGGATTCTGCATGCCGAAGCTAAACATGCAGGACATGTTGTCAGCTTAGTACAATTTAAAAAGCACCAAAGGATCTGCTTGTAAAGATTAATGAACTAGTTTGGAGAGGACACATCAGGGTTAGCTTGCTATTAACCTGGAAAGAATGTGAATATTAAAAACCATGCAAAAATCATCTTAATTTTACGAGACCATCTAAATTCAGCTGGGATGCAGAGTCCATGCTATTTCTCATTCTAATGCTTTCAGGCCATGAATCCCTGGAAATTGCATCATGTGATTTGCCCAGATACTTGTCATTCTCATGTGACCAGCAAACGGTTACATTTTCTTTGGCAGTTGAAGCCACTAACGACCTGCAGTTGCTGTGCATCAGTGTTGTCTGCTAGTCCATGTTACAATGAAATAGATTTTGATGCAGACTGTCCACTTTAAGTGTAAATTAGCATTTTTAGAAATGCTTAAAAGTTGCTGGTGTTCCAAATTATCCTGAATGTCTATCTTGGATGCTATAATGTAAATCTTTTTGTTCTTTCCATTTACAAAACTTTTCTTCTCCTTATGTTGCTGAACTATTTTGTTGGCAGTTCCAGAGCAGTTTTGGTTTTGTAAAAATACTGGCCTGCATCTGAATGAAAACTGGTGCTGTAAATATTCTCCAAAGTATCTGCTTCTGATGTCTCATGTGAGCACTGTATATAGCTCAAATTTTTTGACTTGTGATAAAGGCTCTTGTTATATATATATCTTGATATATTCTGGGGTAGAAGCATTTGACACATGAAACGATAATCTTAGAATCAATGGGTTTAGAGCAAGTCACCCAGGTTGCTTACATACTCTTCCTTAAGATGGTCCTCCAACTTGCAAATAAATCAGCGGGTGAATTTTTACCTAGATGCTCTGGAATGCATTGCTTGAAAGAGTGGTGGAAGTACTTTCAATTGTAACATTTAAAAGAGAATTGGATAAATACTTGGAGCGCTATCAAAAAAAAACTTGGCACCAAGCCACATGCGGAGATATTAGGAAAGGTGAAAAGAGGTATGGTTTAAAAAGTAACTCAAAAGAGGAGAATTTGAGAAGTAGAGAGGCTCCGGGTCTAAGCAGCTGAAGGCATAGCCGCTAATGGCAGAGGGCTTAAAATTGGAAATGCGCAAGAGGCCAGAATTGGAGGAGCACAGAGATTTCAGAGGGTTGGAACATGAGGGTAGAATTTGGAAACAAGATGAGAGAATTTTGAATCGAAGTGAAAAGGAGAAATTTGCAGGGCTACGGGGGGAAGAGGGAGAGCAGGACTAATTGAATAGCTCTTTCAAAGGGCCTGTCACAATGTCATGATGGGCTGAATGGCCTCTTTCTGTTCTGTATGATTTTATGGAATTAGCAGCTTCCATGTATAAGGGATCTGTGCTCATGCCAGGCAAGTGTGGCGCTGAGTTATTGGGAAACCTACCGCATGAAATGGCTCAGGTTCATTAGCCGCTCTGTAAAGACCAGAAAGAAAGTTCAAGCCAAACAGTCCCTCCCCCCACAATATTTTTGAAGAAGTTACTTACAGGAGCACCTGTTTTTCCAGTAATGCCAGGGACTCCACGCTCTCCGGCCACACCCATTGACCCAGGAGGACCAGGAACACCATCTGTTCCGGGAACGCCGGCTGGACCAGGGTTACCTTTGGGTCCCACCTCACCACGACCTCCTGCCTGAAAACATCAGAAAGGCCAAAGAGAATTAATATCAGATCAACTAGCGTTCCACAACATCATTGCTAATTCAGAAATTGAGGTAGTGTGAAATAGCTTTCAGCTGCAAACTGAATTAGACAACAGTATATATAATAATAAAGACTTCATTGCCTTTGCATTATCGGATTTATTCTTTCCTGCTCCTTCTCTCTCTCTCTCCCTCTCTCTCCTCCCTCCCAGGATGCACCACCTTTTCATTGAGTCTTGTACAAGGCCATGGGCTGCCATGGATTTGACAACTCCCAGCTGCCTGATCCCCACCTGGGAAAATTGTCAATAACAATAGGGACAGTGGCAACTTGGCCCTTCCATTGCCACTCAATGCAACTGCTGAGTGGGTCTGTAAATGTGCGAGGAGCTCGTCCAACTAATACTTCATTCCAAAAATAACATTTTTTGGGATACAGTATCTGCATCAGTGGTTGTGTAGTGATCCTCGGCAGGTAAAAAGTGAATATGAACCTATGGTTCCCAAAACCTTCCATCGATGGTATTTCTCTGATGACACTTACCTCTCCCTTCTGCCCCTGTGGTCCTGGCTGGCCCTAATGGAGACAAAACAAAGGTGGTTAAAGATTTATTCAGGACAAGTCTTACTTCTTCGTAGCCTCTGTCTGTGCACAAAATGGAGGGTTTTTAAAAAATATTTTTAGGGAACATTGTGTTATTCTGTGAAGAGAGGTGTGTGTGTGTGGGGTGTGTGTGTGTGTGTGTGTGTGTGTGTGTGTGGTATGTGTGTGTGTGGGGTATGTGTGTGTGTGTGGGGTATGTGTGTGTGTGGGGTGTGTGTGTGTGGGGGGTGTGTGTGTGTGGGGTGTGTGTGTGTGTGGGGGGTGTGTGTGTGTGGGGGGTGTGTGTGTGTGGGGTGTGTGGGTGTGTGGGGTGTGTGTGTGGGGGGGGTGTGGGTGTGTGGGGTGTGTGGGTGTGTGGGGTGTGTGTGTGTGTGTGGGGTGTGTGTGTGTGGGGTGTGTGTGTGTGTGGGATGTGTGTGTGTGGGATGTGTGTGTGTGGGGTGTGTGTGTGGGGGGGATGTGTGTGTGTGGGGTGTGTGTGTGTGGGGGGGGTGTGTGTGTGGGGGGGGTGTGTGTGTGTGGGTGTGTGTGTGTGTGTGGGAGGGGGTGTGTGTGTGTGTGGGGTGTGTGTGTGTGTGGGGTGTGTGTGTGTGTGGGGTGTGTGTGTGTGTGTGTGTGGGGTGTGTGGGATGTGTGTGGGGTGTGTGTCTGGGGTGTGTGTGTGGGATGTGTGTGTGTGTGTGGGGTGTGTGTGTGTGTGTGGGGTGTGTGTGTGTGTGGGGTGTGTGTGTGTGTGGGGTGTGTGTGTGTGTGTGTGTGTGGGGTGTGTGTGTGTGTGTTTGTGTTTTTGTGTGTGTGTGTGTTTGTGTTTTTGTGTGTGTGTGTGAGTGTGTGTGTGTATGTGTGTGTGTTGGGGGGTGTGTGTATGTGTGTGTGTGGGGGGTGTGTGTATATGTGTGTGTGTGGGGGGTGTGTGTATGTGTGTATGTGTGTGTGTGTGTGTGGGGGGGGATGTGTGTGTGGGGGGGGATGTGTGGGATGTGTGTGTGGGATGTGTGTGTGGGGTGTGTGTGTGGGGTGTGTGTGTGTGTGTGTGTGGGGTGTGTGTGTGGGGTGTGTGTGTGTGTGTTTGTGTTTTTGTGTGTATGTGTGTGTGTTGGGGGGTGTGTGTATGTGTGTGTGTGGGGGGGGTGTGTGTATGTGTGTATGTGTGTGTGTGTGTGTATGTGTGTGTGTGTGGGGGGGGGGATGTGTGTGTGTGTGGGGTGTGTGTGTGTGTGGTGTGTGTGTGTATATATGATTTAGTTAAGCTGGGGAAAGATTATTAGAAGGCAGATTGTCTGGTGGGGGAGTTAAATGTGAAAGGATAGAGGTGTTAGGTTTGAGGTACAAGTGAATTGGTTGGATCTAACATTTGGATCTTTAGATAAGTTGAGAATTTGAATATCAAAGGGAAGTCAGAGATAACAAGAAACATGTTTGCATCTTGAGGAGTTCCATAGGTAAACAGAAGAGGGTATATTACAATTTATTGACCCGAAAGCAGAGGTAAAGATGGAAACATTAAAGATTTTATATTTGGAAGGATTTAAGTTTCAAAGAGGTGTGAGAACAGTGCAACATGAGATGAAAGGGGCAAAAGATATTCTAGAGTTACTGTGGAAAGCTTAAGAGGGCTGTGAGATGGAACTGGAGCTGAGCTGAGCTGGGAGCTGTTAGCTATAGCTCTAGGCTGGGAGAAGATGCAGTTTGAAATAGCCATCCGTCAAGCCAGAAGAAGCTTGCAACAATTAGTCATGATCTGAAGTTTTGGATTTCCACGGCAGAGTGGAAGAGAGTTAGAGGTCATGTGGGATTTGGTTTGTGCAGCAATTAACATCAGTTGTGGTCATAACAGTCTGCTGGTGCCCAAGTTCGCAATCTTCTTTTGTAAGTTCAGTAACACAGGTCATGCTGACTGCCTGAAGCTGACGGGGAAACAGGTACCACAATTCCACACCAGCTGAATGTTGAGACAACTAAATCCGAGGGAGGTACCAATAAGGATCTCAGGTTCCATCCTTGAACCAGAGAGAATCCCACCATGTGCCAGCAGCTCACAATAGGTTCTTGCTCTTGCCCACTGCTGACTTGCATGGTGGGAGTGCAAAGAAAGTTCACTAGACTGGTCCTGGAATGAGGGGATTGTCCTGTGAGGAAACATTGAGCAGACTGGACCAATATTCCTGGAATTAAGAAAAATGAGAAGAAATCTCACTGAAATATATAAAATTCTTAAGGGACGTGACGGGGTAAATGGTGAGAAAATGTTGCCCCTGGCTGGGGAATCCAGAACACAGGGACACAGTCTCAGGTTAAGGCGGTAGCCATTTAGGACTGAGATGAGGAGAAACATTTTCACTCATAGGGTTGTGAATCTTCGGAATTCGCTAC
Organism: Carcharodon carcharias; assembly: GCF_017639515.1. Taxonomy (NCBI): domain Eukaryota; kingdom Metazoa; phylum Chordata; class Chondrichthyes; order Lamniformes; family Lamnidae; genus Carcharodon; species Carcharodon carcharias. The sequence goes on along the minus strand of NC_054480.1, from coordinate 7,585,837 downwards.
CTCAGAGAGCTGTGGATGCTCAGTCATTGAGTGTATTCAAGACTGAAATCAATAGAGTTTGGGGCACTAAAGGAATTAAGGGATAAGGTTGGAAACTGGAATTGAGGTATGGTTTTGTTGAATAGCAGAGTTGGCTTGAAGGACCAAAAAACCTACTCCAGCTCCCAATTCTTATGCTCTTAAGTTCTTAATTATCTTTGGGTGAGGATGAGAGAATTATATTGCTGGCAGGTCCCCTGCATATGCTCCTGATAATCATGTCCACATAATAATGAACTACATAGGCATGAGATGCCCAGAAATATATTAGTAATTGCTGGCCATGCAGATGAGCACGCTGGTTCTCTCTGTATCCTTCGGCCACCCCTCTGCAGATGGTGCCTGGCAGCCCAATTGGTCGCTAATGTGGCGGAGTCTGTAGCTGGGCCATCTGAATGCTCATCTCTGCTGGCACTGGGTGTCTGCATGAAACACAATACTACCTCTCCCCATGTCCTCAAGTACAGCCTCTCAATACATTGACTCAGTGACTTGGAGGCAGTAGGAGGTAATGGCAAAGGAGCCAGCAGCACAACCTGAACTCCGAACCTTCGCTCAACTTCCAGGGAACAGTGGGATTTCCATGCTGGTGCTTTCAAAGCAAGAGCACAGAAATAGGGGCAAACTACAAACTCATTCCCACTAAGATTCCTGAAAAGCTACCAAATGGAATACCTCTGCCCAAAACCTCTTCCTAAATTGGACTGTTCAGATTTGTTTAGTGCAACTTTAAGGCAAGTCTGCACTTCACTCATACTCTCCATTTGGACTAGGGTCTGTTTGATGTTGTTTGTACCGACATTATGGATTCTGCCCTCAGTAACTCATTATCATATTACAACAGCAGCTCATTATCATATTACAACAGCAGCTCATTATCATATTACAACCATGCCTCATTATTTATAACAGCACGTTATCATATCATAGCCAGCACCTATTGGAGGCTAATGGAGGTGTGGTTGTAATGTCATTGGACCAGTAACCAGGGGTCCGTGCTAATACTCTGGGGACATGGGTTCAAATCCCAAGGTAGCTGGTAGAATTCGAATTCAATTAATAGATCTGGAATATAAAGTTATTCTTAGTAATGGCGACCAAGGGAACTATCATTGATTGTAAAAACCCATCTGGTTCACTAATGTCCTTTAGGGAAAGAAATCTGCCATCCTTACCTTATCAGCCCTAGAAGCAACTCCAGACCAAAAGCAATGTGGTTCATTTTTAACTACTCACTAAAAGTGGACTTTATTGTTGCAATCAGGAGCTCATTATCATATCACAATTAGCATCTTATTGTCATAATACAAACAGTATATTACAACCATCTTTATATTGCAATCAACATCTCATTACCATATTGAAAGCAGCATTACATCATATTACACCCAACAGCTTATCATATAACAACCTGTCTACAAGATTTTTATGTGATTGATGTGACTGATGATTGTTATGGTTGTTTTTTTTGTTGAGTATGTCATATGCAGTTAGTTGTGATCAATATCTATGAATAACAGTGATTGATAGACCAGTGTTTGGATAATATTGATCTCATGGTAGATTTTAACTCACCAAATCTCCTTTTTCTCCTGGGAGCCCATCAGACCCTGCGAGTCCCTATAAAACAGTAAATACAATAGGAGTTAACATATTGTGAAGATGGATTTTTAAAAATATTTTGGGAATATGGTGATATTCTGTAATTCAGATTGTGTGACCATGATTAATTACACTGGGGGAAAAGTTTATGGAGATAGCTTGCCTGTGAGGGTTGAGAGGTAAAAGGATAAAAGGATAAAGGCAGATTTAAAGTAATATACACTTGGGAGAAGTCAGAAGATCCAAGGGGACAGCCGAAAGTCTGTCTCTTTACTATGGGCAGGTGATGCAGTAGCGTTCTGTTGGCATGGCTGAGTCAGTGAGAGAGAGAACACATGGAAAGAAACATTGGATAGGCTGGAGTTGTTTTTAAATGCATGTGGCGATATAGGGGAGAGGAAGATCAGATGGAGAGCTCAAAACCCTGGAGGTGGACCCTTGTGGAGAGCATCTATGAGAAAGCATCAGTTTGGGAGAAGATTCCAAAGCGAGTTCTTAGAGTGGAGAATGGAAACCCTTGTGTGAAAGACGGAGTTTAGTGAGACTAGTTGGTTCACAGTGTGACAAGCATCTGGGGAGTTGAGGAGAGATCCATAGCATCTGTTTGGGGTGGCAACTGTCACTTAGTTTCAGAGTGTGGTGTGCCTGACCACAGGTCACCTACTGGTTTACATGGACTGTGTACTTATTGTGAACATGAGTATAAGGTTGCTTTTGTAACTTGTGTTATCCTTACAAATCTGTATATATCTGTAAAGATATAGTTGTGGGTGAAGGAGCATTGTAATATAGTTCATCTTTTCTTGTTTAATAAATGTTTTATTCTTTTGTTAAAAGTTCATCAGCTGATTCCTGTGACTCTGTTCAGTAGCCACTCTCCACGTATCTAAAGAAAATATAAAAGTTAGGATCTATCAAGCCGATTCCACCCTGGGATGTGGCTTGTTCAGTAGTAACATCAACTGGGATTACAATCTGTGTAGCTTTAATCTGGTGTGCTTAAGTACTTTTTCTTCTTGTTAATAAATCTTTTAATTTTAAAATCCTAAAAGTGTTACTGAGATTCTATGCTTCTAGGATTAGTAATTTTTTCCCTCGTTTTCAAAATAGGAGAAATAAAGATTATGATCAGTAAGATGAGTTTTCCTCTGGGATTTAGCTTGCTCAAATAACGTCAGCTGTGGTCATAACAATAATTGAACAACAAAGTGTGCCTCATTCACAAGAGTACAATAAGAGGAATTTTGCCTGGGCTGAAGAGACTGAGCTATGAGGAAAGATTGGATAGGCTGGAGTTGGTTTCCTTTGAGCAGGTAAGGTTGAAAGGGGACATGATAGAGGTGTATAAGTTTATGAGGGGCATAGATGGGATGGATAGAAAGGTACTTTTTCCATTAGTAGAGGGGTCAATAATGAGGGGGCATAGATTTAAGGTAAGAGTTAGAAAGCTAAGAAGGGAGTTGGAGAGAAATTCTTTTCACCCAGAGGGTGGTGGGAGTCTGGAACTCACGGCCGGAAAGGGTGGTTGAGTATGAAACTCTTGTAACATTTAATAAGTATTTAGATATTCACTTGCGTTACCATAACCTTCAGGGCTATGGGCCAAGTGCTGGAAAATGGGATTAGTGTCGTCAGATCTTTGTTGAACGGCGCAGACATAATGGGCCGAATGGCCTCCTTCTGTGCTGTAAACGTCCATGAGTCTATAAGGAAGTTTCTTTTTTTATTTGTTCATGGGATGTGGGCATCACTGGCTGGGCCAACATTTATTGCCCATCCCTAATTGCTCTTGAGAAGGTGATGGTGAGCTGCCTTCTTGAACCGCTGCAGTCCACGTGGTGTAGGTACACTCACAGCGCTGTTAGGAAGGGAGTTCCAGGATTTTGACCCAGTGACAGTGAAGGAACAGTGATATAATTCCAAGTCAGGATGGTGAGTGGTTTGGAGGGAAACTTGCAGGTGGTGGTGTTCCCATGTGTCTGCTGCCCCTGTCCTTCTAGGTGGTAGAGGTCACGGATTTGGAAGGTGCTGCCTAAGGAACCTTGGTGAGTGCATCTTGTAGATGGTACACACTGCTGCCACTATGCGTCGAGGTGGAGGGAGTGAATGTTAAAGTGGTGGATGGGGTGCCAATCAAGCGGGGCTGCTTTGTCCTGTATGGTGTTGATCTTGTGTAGTGAACTGATGGAGCAGATTCCTTCCCTCCCAATTGCTGTCAAAGATGTGGTGGAACCCATCCCCACTTGCAGAGGAGGTTGCGGGATTCCCACAGGTCACTAAACAACACAGATTGACAATGTTCAATAAGCACAGAATCCACATAGATCTTATACCTGAATTTTGTAGCAGGGCTTTTAGAAAGGGCCTTTGCCCCAGAAAGCTTGTGAATAGAATGCTCACGCGAATTTAAAAAAAATAATCCCAATATTTTCCATGCAGCAACCTGGAAACAGGAAGAGGCCATTCAGCCCCTCAAAGACATTCTGCCATTTAATTAGATCAAGGCATATCAATATCTAATTTTAATGATAGATGTTAAAGGTTAGCAAAGCTTATTATTTGAACTTTTCTGACTGATTCTCTAACTTGGTTTTATTCTTGGTGGTAATTTAATTCTAACCTGAGAATCAAAGTTAAATGTGGTCCAGGTCATCGTGACTTGAATATGCCCCAAGTAAGTGAAACACTGGATTTACAAATATAGTGACAGGAAAATATTCAGCACCATCAGCTTGTTCTGCCATTCAATTAAATCATAACTGACCTGTGCTAATTGTGTAAGTAAGGGTTAAGTATAAATAGTTGGAGGGCATTAATTGGATGATTGCTTGAGCGCATATAAAGAAACACATTGACACTGGTGGGGGAGTAGAGTTAGGAGCTATACACTTGTAATGTTTCGCTCTGTGAATAAATCTAAGACTGAGTAAAGATTGGCTCCTGGCCTCCTGCTTCACCAACTGTCTGTCAGGGGTTTAACAAAGTGTATCTTAATTCCAGCTATCTGCCTTGGTTTCATAATTCTTAACACTCCTATCTAGAAAAAAACCTATTAATCTCAGTTTTAAAATTTTCAATTGACCGCCAGTCTCAAAAGCAGCTTTTGGCAGGGTGAGAGTTCCAAATTTCCATTATTCTTTGTGTGAAGAAGCACTTTCTGACATCTCCCTGGCTCTAATTTTAAGGTTATGACCCCTAAGGCCATTCCTCAGGTCAGGAACAGTCTGGGATGCCATCATGGTTATTCCCTAACTCCGTTCTCGATTTTCCCACAGATGGATATTGGATCTTGCGACATTAGGAAAATAATTTTTATGTACTATCTTTCCTTCTATTTTCACTCCTTGTTCTGATGGTGATATGCTCCCAGGCAGTGATGTTTCATTATTTTGAGCAAGCAAGTTTACCTCTTTAAGTTTTAAGTAGGTTTTTGCCTTTCCAGTCAACTTCACAATGCTGTTGCTGAATCCTCTGCACCTTGCTGCTGACCCCCCTCCCAACTGCTTTGTTGAATCCTCTGCTAGACTTGACGGCATTCCCACTGGCTTTACTTGCAGTCTTGGTCTCTCTAGCCTACCAGTTCCCCTTAATATCTTGAAAATGTTAATCAAATCACTCCTTAACCTTATAAGTTCCAGGAAATACAGCTTTTGTGAAATCTCTTCATCACAATTTAACCCTTGGAGTCCAGGTGCCATCCTGGTAAAGCTACTAGAATTGTATAAATAAATTAAATCACAGAGCTCAAACTAATAGTGAACAGAGACCTTAACCTTTAAAATTATTAATACATACAACTGAGCCTCTCTCGGAGAAGGTTTGGAAGCTTTGGCTCAAATACAGAGAACGTGTTCCCACAACGGACCCACTGAGGACATTCGGAGATTGAAGCCCTGTTGCCAATCCTCCAGGATTATCCTGGAGTATCCAGGAAATTAGGATACTGTTGAGAACAGTCCAAACAGCCCAGCAGAATAACCACATTAAAAAAAAATACTTCTTTCAACACTTTATAACCTGTTAGCTATAAAACTGTTGGAGATTGGAAATAAAAGGTTGTTTGACTGAAATGCCCTTGGTATGTTGGATGCCAGTAAGATGGACATGTTGGTTGACCAATGGTGTCAGTATGGGGGTGGGGTGGTTGGAAATCATGTGTTGAATCCTCCAGGAATACATCCAGTCAGAGTTGGCAACAATGCTTGCAACCAGGGGCTCAACCGTTGAAAAGAATCTCACAGTAGGAATTGTAATGGAGGCAAACATTTTCTTACCTGGTTACCTTTGGGACCAGAAACTCCAACAGGACCCTAAGGAAGGAAATAAATTAATAATTAGGGTGGCCATGAAAAATAAAATTCTTTTGACTGTACAGAAAAACGGAGGAAGCATTACCCAACTTTACAATCACCAGTGAAGGTGAGAAAACTGACTGTCAGCATGTAAAACGGAGGTGGAGGTGCATCTCTGCACGCCCGCTCTTAAACATCCCCCCCAACGGGGGGAAAATTCTGCCCTGAGTGTGGTGCATGAAATCCTCTTCTGACAAAGATGCACGTAAATTTGAGGCAGCAAAAATAAAGGAGGACATTTATTTCTTTAGCCAGAGTCAGTGAAAAGAAAAAGAATTGGGGCTGAAAATTAAACGTTTAACTCAAAGCGCAAGAATGGAAAATTCATCCAGTTCATCAAGCATGTCTCCCGTTGTCTTAGCAAGTACAACTGAAAATGTCTTTCTCTTCAAGAGGATCAAATCTACAAGGGAATCAAACCTCTGGTCTCACTGAGATACTGTGTTAAATTGAGCACCATGGATTAAAACGATGGTGGGATCCACCCTTACTGCTGCTCCAGTTTGACTCAAGGCACATTACAGGTATAAACAAGGTGGCTCCAAGAATAAAAAAACAGGAGATAGAAGGTTGGCAGACAGAGTCCCACAGCTTCAACCCAGAACTTCCCACACAACTGGGAATCTTGTAACAGTCTAGCAAAGGATTTGTAACATTCAGACAGAGAGTTTGTAATGTTCCCATGATTGACTCAGGAGTAGAAGCAGTGAAAAGCTAACTCCGCTCCATGGTGTTATGTGACCTTGGGGGTTGCCAATTAGCTTTGGTACCCCTGGTTTTGGGATAGCAATCCATAGACCCTTCCAGTAAAGTTTTTTTTATTCGTTCGTGGGGGATAAACATCACTGGCAAGAACAACATATGTTTCCCATCTCTAATTGCCCTTGAGAAGGCTTGCTAGACCACATCAGGGGGAGTTAATCATCAGCCGCATTGCTTTGGGTTTGGAGTCACATATAGGTCAGACCGGGTAAGGATGGCAAATGACCTTCCTTCAAGGATCTGAGTGAACCAGATGGGCATTTATGACAATCTAATAGTTTCATGGTCACCATTACTCATATTAACTGCTCTTTCAAAATCCAGATTCATTCATTAATTAAATTTAAATTCCACCAGTGGCATGTGAAATGTGAAACTCACTTTTCAGAGCATTAGTCTAGGCATCTGAATTACTAGCCTAGTAATATTGCCACTGTCCCACCCATTCCCACTAGGAGTGTGGATAACTGGAGAAGGACAGGATTGCTTTTGGTTCTGATACCCTCCGCAGTTCAATAATCACTGACATTCACGTCAAGGTTCAGACATGAATGATCCATTTGGATGAGGAATACTGGACACCCACACCCATGGATTCATACCTTGAGCAATAGTCACAGTATTCAGGAGAGAGAGAGAGAGAAGAAAAACAAACTGTAAAAACCTTAATGTAAGTTTTCTTTTCCAACTGGGGCTCTGGGGGAAAACAATGGTGTGTCTATACTCTGAGACAGAGTCTGAGACTCAGACCCAACGGAGATCACAACTTAAAACCTCTCAAGCAGCAAGGCAGGAAACAGAGAGGCTGTCTGAGCACAGAGGACAGTTGTAGCAATCAGTAACCCACCGCTGTAAGCCAAACTGAGTCTGACCTGGAGAGAGGGATTTGCAGGAACACATTCTGAAAACAATTATAAAAGGGCCAGAGGTTAAACTATGGCTCACCAAAATAGAGCTGGATCAAACCTGAGAGAGGTTATTGGAAACTGCTTCTGAACATAAGTATGTGAGGCGGAGAATAAGGGTACTGTATCAGGATTAGCGTTTAAAAGTCCAGTAGAGTTAGTTAATAACCTTGCACTAAGTGAAAGTAGAGGCTGTAGGGCTGCCAACCCTCCAGGGTTGCCCTGGAGTCTCCAGGAATTAAAGCTTAACCTCCAGGGCACTTCCATGAGCAATCGAGAATCGTCCAATTGGGTAATGCGAAGTTCACTCGCTTTCAAATCAGAGTGGAAAAGGTGGAGTGTCCCCAGGATGGACATGTGAGGTGACCAAGGGCATGTGTGCGACGGTGAGACAGTTTCAGGAAGATGCCATGTGATGAAACCTCCTTGAATATGTCCAGAGTTGGCAACTCTAGGCTGTAGTGATTGTTGTATTGAAGGCTCAAGCTAATTGGATAGCTCTTTCAAGGAGCCAGTTTGGGCATAATGGGCCAAGTGGCCTCCTTCTTCACTCAATCATTCGATGATGACTCGCCATCATTTTCTCAGGACAACCAAGGGTGCGTAATTAATATCGCTCTTGTCAATGATGTCCACATCCCGAGAATGAATGATAAAAATAATTATGCTTTTCATATATTTTGAAACTTCTCTGTTCTGTTCATGTAACAAATAATTTATTCCTGGGGGGAAAAAAGTTAACGTAAACTTTCCTTTTTGAAAGAAAACCTCCTCCCCACTCCAGCCAGTTATTGCCAGATCTCTCCTTTTATCATTAGTAAAGTTCAAAAGGGAACTGGATAAATACTTGGAATGGGAAATATTGTGAGGCTCTGCGGAATGAACTGGGGAGTGGGACCAATGGATTAGCTCTTCCAAAGAGCTGGCACAGGCGTGATGGGTCAAATTCCTCCTTCTGCATTGTAAGAATCTATGATGCTTAAATGGCGTTGAACAGTCAAGGGTGAAGATGAACAAAATCTAGGGGCAGCATCTCCCCCCAACCCCCGCACCTCCCCCCCCAACCCCCCACCCCACCCCACCACCACTCCACTGTCGAAGGGGTTGTGCGGACGTGCCGCCATTTTACGTGGGTGGGCCAATTAAGGCCTGTCCAGTGTGACGCGTACCCGGAAGCGCTGTGTGCTCCCAGTGCGGGCCGGTGGGGGAGGTGATTCCCAGAACCGGGAGTGTGCTCTTTCACGCATGCGTGTGGAAGAGTGCGCTGATCTCCCTCAGGCAAAGTGCTGCCTCAGGGAGATCAGCTCAAGTTTGAAAACTTTAATCAAGGGAGAAAAAAATATTCTTGACACGTCCCCTCATGTGACACTGTCACATGAGCAGGGCCAAGTCAATTAATTTCATTTAAATAATTATATAAACGTTTTAAATCCCTCACGAAACCTCATCCCGCCCGTGGATGAGGTTTTCATGTTTTGTCTGAAGGCCACCAGGCTACCTTGAGGCTGGACGGGCAGGTCCATTAATTGGGTTAATTACTTTTTTAAAGGCCTTAAGTGGCCGTTGACAGTTTGACGGGCACACAGCCAACTCGGCTGCACGCCTGCCGAACTGAAAATCTAAATGACGTGCGGTGACATCAGGACACACGCCTGACATCACCCCGCATCATTTTACCACCCCCCCCTGCTCACCAATGGGAAAATGCTGCCCCAGGAGCATCAATAGGCTCAACGTAGCCAATCACTGACAGAGCCACAATTGACACAGCCAATGGACATCAGGATGGTTTTGTAACAGGCAGCCATCTTAATGACTAACTTCATTTCTTCACTGACAATGATCATAACAACACTCACCCTCTCCCCAAAAGTCCCACGGATTCCTGTAGGTCCCGGAACACCTGGCTCGCCGCTCTCACCTTTCCGACCCTGTAGAGAAAATACACGGCTGAGTTACTCTTAATGTGGAGATGGGAAAGCAGGAGGGTGGGAATGGGAGGGAGACAGGGAGAAGGGAAGGAGGAGAGGAAGGTGGGAGGGTTGGGGGTGGAGAGAGAGGTGAGGAGAGTGAGAAGAGGTGAAAGAAGAGAGAAGTGGAAGAAGAATTAGAAGAGGAAGAAAGAGGAAGAGAGAGGGAGAAAGAGGAAGAGAGAGGGAGAAAGGGGAGATAAGGAGAAAGAGGGAGAAAGGGGAGATAAGGAGAAAGAGGGAGAGCAACAGGGGTGGAAGGGGAAGAAGGAAAAGATGAGGTTGAGAGATGGAGGGAGAAATAAAGCCGGATGGACAACAAAGTGTGAAGTGTAATGGGGACAAGAAGAAGGGGAGATGGGGAAAGAGGAGGAAAGCAGACAGGAGACAAGGAAGAGGCTGGGGAAGGGCCAGCGAAAAGGAGGGGAAATGAACAGAGGAAGAAGAAAATGAGATGTAGAAAGAAGAGCCAATGGTGGAAAAAGATGGACATGGGGGGAAAGGGGGGAGATGGCGGAAGGAGAGAAACATTTGAAGGAGGAGGAGAGGCAGAGAAGGCAGCTAATGATAGAAATGGTACGAGTGAGGTGAGAGGAGGAGAGTGGATGGAGCAGGGGGGAAAGATGGGAAAGGAGATGATTGGAATGACAGGGACGGGGATGGAAGGAGGGAGGTGAGGTGAAAACCAGTCCGTAGATGGCAGAGTTGGATGCGGGGAAGGGGAGAGGAGGTAGAGGGGATGAGATGAAGAGGTGGCAGAAGGATAGGAAAGAGGGAGGAAGGATGGGGAAAGGATCCAGTGGAATAAGAGGTGCCGGAAGAGGAGGAGAACAGGAATGAGGGATGAGTGTGAGAAAATATTTTAAGGCACTGGGAAAGACGATTTGCAAAATCTTTAGAAATTGTTTTAAAGGGAATTTCCTTTTATCTCAACCAATGATGAGTTACAATTACATTTAACTAAGAACAGACATGTGATTACTGTTAGCATTCCTGCACCTTGTCAACAAACTGCGAGCTCTCTGGGGCTGGCAGGGCTTGTAGCAGGGATTCATGGGAAAGAAACCCATCACCACAGGAACAGGGGCCATTTACCTGATGAGGAGCTCCCCCTGTCTGTATACCATGGTAATGCAGCTTCCTGGGGAGGAGTGCCCCCTGTCTGTACATCATGGTAATGAAGCTTCCTGGGGAGGGCAACAATGCAGCTCACTAGGGAGGAATGCCTCCTTTCTTTTTTTCTTATTCTTTCACTGGATGTGAGTGTTGCTGAGAGACCAGCATTTATTGCTCATCCCTCATTCCGCTTGAGAAGGTGGTGATGAGCTGCCTTGTAATGCTGCAGTCCATCTGTAGCTTCCAAAGAAAACAACTCCAACTTATCCAAACCATCCTTATAGATAAAAGCCTCCAGTATTTCAATATCCTCACAAAACTCCTTGATACTCTCGCTAGTGCAATAACTTTGTTCCTGTAATGCTGTAAACACAGATCTCTATGCAGTACTTAGCTAACCTGTCTACATCATCATTATCCTAACTCTTGACTCCTTCCTATTATCTGCGATTTATTTCATATTTCCCAATTACTGCCAGGATTTTTACCTACCCTATTTTTTTATGTAAACAGGCCTCTGGAACCTGAGCTTCCCCTGAGTCTATTTGTGTGCACATTTTGGCTGCTGCTCTGGACCTGACCCCATTAATCTATTTCCACTTTTGTTCTTTATCTATTTCTTTTCTCTTTACCCCCTCCTAGATTCTCTTCTATTGTCATGGCTCTTTTCACTTCTCTATTCTTAGGTGCTCTACCCTCCCAATTCCCTACCCCAACACTTCAGAGCTCCTCAACCATCCCACCACCATCCCAGGCTTGGCTTCCTCTTTGATAAGGCCGTAGCTTCCCTCTGTGCCTGCCTTGGCATCTGCCAATGGATTCATTGAGGTACTGGACACTGGCAAGCAGCAACCCCGATTACCCCATCCCACTTTCCCATTGACCTTCCTGCCTAGTGTGCCCATTGGGGGGGGTTACTCTTGCCAATCTCCTTCCTGTCCAACTCAGCCCTCCCACTGCTGACGCTGTGGACTCTGCCAGCAGATCAGCTCTCACCACTGCTTTACAAATCTCTCTCCAGAATGTCTGTTCACTTATGAACAAGGCTCTTACCATCCATGAGCTGGAAGATTGCATCGACATCATAGCCTTGATAGAAACCTAGTTGAGAGGTAGCATTGCCCGTTAATGAAGCCTCCCTACCTGGCTATATATTCCACCACTTGCCCCAGTGGCAGTCTGATGCTTATCAACAGATCACACCCTGGCCTGAGCCCCTACCTTTCTGGCACTCGTAGACTCATAGACGTTTACAGCACAGGAGACCATTCAGCCCATTGTGTCTATGCTGGTCCACAAAGATCTGACTACACTAATCCCATTTTCTAGCACTTGGCCCATAGCCCTGGAGGCTGTGGCAACGCAACTGAATATCTAAATACTTCTTAAATGTTACAAGAGTCTCTGACTCAACCACCCTTTCAGGCAGTGAGTTCCAGACTCCCACCACCCTCTAGGTGAAAAGAAATTCTCCTCAACTCCCCTCTTAGCTTTCTACCTCTTACCTTTTATCTATGCTCCCTGGTTATTGACCCTTCTACTAATAGAAAAAGTGCCTTCTTATCCACCCTATCTATGCCCCTTGGCATTTTCTCCTCCTATAAGCATCTCCATTGTTCTACTCTCTCATCTCTCTTTCAAAATCATCGTTCTCTACCACCCTCTCAGGTACAATAAAAATGATCTCACCGAGATTTCTTAATTGCTTCCCTCCCTCGGCCTCTGCACCAAACAAGTTCTCATCCTTGGTGATTTCAACCTCCATCTGAACTCACCATGTTCTCACACCTCTGGGTTCAATGCCCTCTTAATCTCCCTAAATCTCTCCCTCAATCTAAACTCCCAACCAGTATTCAAAGCCTCTCCCTTGGCCTTGCCCCATTTCAAGTAGTCTTGCCGTCTCCCATTGTATCGATCACAGATAAGGCCATTTCTGATCACTTCCTTGTATCACTCAAATACCCACATCCTCCTGTATATGCCCCAACCCTCCCCACTTCTGTATCCATCCCTGGAAAAACCTATCCCCCAATTCACTCACAACTGTACTTTCAAAATCCCAACTATCCATTTGCCATGACATTCCTGCCGGTGCTGATTTGCTCAACCCCACCCTCACCTCCACCTTCAACCCCACCCTCACCTCCACCTTCAACCCCACCCTCACCTCCACCTTCAACCCCACCCTCACCTCCACCTTCAACCCCACCCTCACCTCCACCTTCAACCCCACCCTCACCTCCACCTTCAATGTCCTATTCCCCAATAAAACCGTTTCTCTCTCTCACCCTGGCTGTTCCCTCATCTCCACCCTCTTAATCCAAGGGACACACACTTGAAAGGATACAATGGACAACTGGTTTAGCCACCAACCACCAGATCTGGCTCAACCACATCAAACACCATTGGGTCCTGTCCTGCCAAAACTGCTCATTATTCCAGGATCACCCTGGAATGCAAAGATAACCTCCGACTTCCTTTCTCTACAGCAAACCATTTTCATAAACCATCTCCCTCCATCTCCTGTACCCTCACCTCCAACAACAAGTGCTAGGAGTTAATGAATGTCTTTGTCCCTAAGATTGAGAGAATACAATCAGTTGCCTTATCACCCCCTTCCACTAGACCACCAGGCCAAATGTCCTCTAAAGCTTTGCCCCCTGCCCTCGCCCTGCACTTGTATCTTTCTCTAGTTTCTCTCCTATCCTCCCTCATGCCCTCTAGAGTTAATCTTGTCCATGAGACCCGCTTCCTGTTCCCTTGTGTCCGTATGACTCTGAAGACGATTCATACAGACTCAGAATGTTAACTCTGTTTCTCTCTCCACGGATGCTTCCTGACCGCTGCTGAGTTTTTCCAGCATTTTCTGTTTTTAATTCAAATTTCCAGCATCCACAGTATTTTGCTTTTATCCTGCTCCTTGATCCTATTCAAACTAAACTGCTGATCATCCAAAAGGGACCAATGGTATGATTGCTAAATTTGTTGATGATACAAAGATAGAGATGTTAAGAGGCTACAGAGGGACATAGTTAGGTTAAGAGAATGGGAAAAGATCTGGCAAATGGAATATAATGTGGGAACATGTGAAATTGTCCATTTTGGCAGGAAGAATAAATAAGAAGCATATTATCTAAATGGTGAGAGATTGCAGAGCTCTGAGATGCAGAGGAACCGAGGTGTCCTAGTGCATGAATCATGAAAGGTTAGTATGCAGGTATCCAGCAAGTAATTAGGAAAGCTAATAGATAGTTATTGTTCATTTCCAGGGGAATTGAATGTAAAAGTAGGGAGGCTATGCTTCAGTTGTACAGAGCAATCTGGAGCATTGTGTACAGTATTGGTCTACTTATTTAAGGAAGGATGTAAATGCATTGGAAGCAGTTCAGAGAAGGTTTACCAGACTAATATCTGGAATGGGCGTGTTGTCTTATGAGGAAAGACTGGACAGGCTGGGTTTGTATCCTCTAGACCTTAGAAGAGTAAAAGGTGACTTGATAAAAACATATAAGATCCTGATGGGTCTTGACAGGATGTGGAAAGGATGATTCCCCTTGTATGAGAATCTAGAACTAGGGGTTGCTCATTTAAGACAGAGATGAGGAGAAATTCTTTCACTCAGAGGGTCGTGAGTCTTTGGAAGTCTCTTCCTCAAAAGGCAGTGGAAGCAGAGTCTTCGAATATTTTGAAGACAGAGCTAGATAGATTCTTGAAATGCAAAGGGGTAGAAAGTTATGGGAGATAGGTGGGAATGTGGAGTTGGGGTTACAAACAGATCAGCCATGATCTTATTGAATGGCAGAGCAGGCTCGAGGGGCCGAGTAGCCTACTCCTGTTCCTAATCCGTATGTTCATATATTTCTCACCCGGCCCCCATGTTAGCTGATATTGTAAACAGTTCTGGCTCTTCAGGTGTTGTCCCTCTTTCCTTTAAATCTGGTGTCATCACCCCTCTCCTCAAAAAAAATCCTTGACCCCACTGTCCTTGCAAATTACCGACCCATCTCCAACCCCCCTTTCCTCTCCAAAGCCCTTGACCATGCTCTCACCTCCCAAATCCATTCCCATCTTTCCTGGAACTCCATGTTTAAATCCCTCTAGTCAGGTTTCTGCCCTGCCACAGGACCAAACAGCTCTTATCAAAGCCACAAAAGACATCCTATGTGACTGTGATAAAAGCAAAATTGCCCTCCTTGTCCTTCTCTACCTGCACTCCTTGTCCTTCTCTACCTGCACTCCTTGTCCTTCTCTACCTGCCCTCCTTGTCCTTCTCTACCTACTCATAGCCTTTTTAAATGCTTGACCACATCATCCCCAACCAACTCCTCTGCACCATCGTCTGGCTGGGTGGGACTACTCTCAACTGGTTCCATTCTTATCTATCTAATTGTAGCTAGCGAATCATTTGCTATGGTTTCTCTTCCTGCTCCCACACCACTACCTCTGGTGTGCCCCAAGGATCTATCTTTGGTCCCTTCCTATTTCTCAACAGCACCAGCAACATCATCCAAACAAACAGCATTGATTTTCACATGCATGCTGTCGATATCCAGCTCTACCTCAGCACCATCTCTCTCGACTCCCCCAGTCTTGCTAAATTATCAGATTGCTTATCCGACGTCTTGTACTGGATGAGCAGAAATTTCCTGCAATAAAATATTGGGAAGACTGAACACATTCCCTTGCTACTGACACCATCTCTCTCCAGGTAACAGTTTAAACCTAAACCAGTCTGTTCACAGCCTTGGTGCCATATTTGACCCTAAAAGAGCTTCTGAATACAAATCTGTGCCATTAGGAATGCTGCTCCTCCGTTATATCGTCCGACTTCACCCTGTCTCAGCTCGTCTGCTGGTGAAATCCTCGTCCATGCCTTCATTACCTTGAGACTTGACTACTCAAATGCATGGCTGGAGACTTGGTACAGGAGGGAGGGTTATACATTCTTGGGACAATGGGACTTGTTCTGGGGGATCGTACATGCTGCAGGAGTTGAACTTTAACGAGGCTGGAGCCAATGTCCTTGTGAAATGGTTTGCTAGCTCTAGTGGGGAGGGTTTAAGTTAACTTGGCAGGGTGTTGGGAAACAGGATGTAACATTGGAAAGGGAAAAACAAGGGGCACAATGGACTGGGACAGACTGGTCTCCTTGGAGATGAGAATATTGAGGGGAGATTTGATTGAGGTGTTCAAAATCATGAGAGGTGTGGACAGAGCAGATTGGGAGAAACTGTTCCCATTGGCAGAAGGGTCAAGAATCAGAAGAAGCCGATTTATGGTGAATGGCAAAAGAGCTAAAGGTGACATGAGGAAAAGCTTTTATACACAGCAAGGGGTTAGGATCTGGAATGCACTGCCCGACAGTGTGGTGGAGGAAGATTTAATCCTGGCTTTCAAAGAGAGAAAATTTGCAGGGCTATGTGGAGGGGCGGGGGAGTGGTTATAACTGAATTGCTCTTGCAGAGAGCTGGCATATACACAAAGGGCCAAATGGCCTCCTTATGTGCTGTAACTATTTTATTCACTCCTGTCTGGTCTCTAATATTCTACCTCCAAAAACATGAGATCATCTATCACCCTGCTGGCTGACCTACACTGGCTCCCATATAAGCAACACCTTTGGTTTTAAGGTTCTCACCCCTCTTTTCAAATCGCCCCATGGCCTTGCTCCTCCCTATCTCTGTAGTCTCCTCCAACCCTACAACCCTCCAAGATATCTGCACTCATCTAATTCTGGTCTCTTGAACATTGTAGATTATAATCGCTTTACCATTGGTGGCTGTGCCTTCAGCTGCCTGGGCCCTAAGCTCTTTAATTTGCTCCATAAACCTCTCTGCCTCACATTCCTCCTGTAAGATGCACCTTAAAACCCACTTCTCAGACCAAGCTTTTGGTCACCTGACTTAATATCTCCTCATGTGGTTCAGTGTCATATTTTGTTTTATGATCCTCCTGTGAAGCACCTTGGGATGTTTTATTACATTATTGGCGCTGCATAAATATAAATGGGATGGTGACAGAGTGGTAATTTTACTGGACAATTAATCCAGATATCTGGACTAACAGAGACATGAGTTCAAATTCCACCATGGCAGCTGGAGGAATTTAAATTGAATTAATAAAATCTGGAATAAAATACTCGCTTCAGTAATGATGACCATGAAACTACTAGATTGTTGTTTAAAAACCCATCAGGTTCACTAATGCCCTTTAGGGAAGGAAATCTACAGTCCATACCTGGTCTGGCCTACATGTGACTCCAGACTACATGAGACTCCAATGTGGTTGACTCTGAAATGGCCTAGCAAGTTACTCAGTTCTATCAAACCGCGCTGCCTTATTTATCTGCCCTGCTACCCTCAGGGATTTGTGCACTCCACCTTTCCCTCTCATCCCTATTTATTGTGTATTCCTTTATCTTGTTTTCCCTCCACAAATGCAGCACCTCACACTTCTCTGAATTGAATTCCATTTGCCACTTTTCTGTCTACCTGACCAGGACACCTTTGGACTGCAACATTCAGATAGTCCTGGAGATGGTAAGGGGTTGGGGGCATGGGGTGGGGGTGGGGGGGTGGGGGCGGTGGAGAGAGAAGCAGTCCTGCTACCCAGGAAGGGGCATCAGTACTAGTTTAGCTCGCTGAGTGATACAGTATAGTGCTGATTTCAATCCTTCATCTGTGCTGAGTTAAGAGAGTGTAGGAGGCACAGGTGGGCGTGGGAGAGGGTAAGAGATTCCCCAACATTCCCGCTATAAATTATTATCCAGTGATTTCCTCCTGGGCAGCTGGTGTGCGTCTCAGATAAGATGAGAGCCAGGCTCAGATGGGATAAGCATTACCATTGAACTGGTTGCTGACAATGCACAATGCAGTGTCTTGTATAAAGATAGACCTTTTGTCAGAGGCCCAGGGAAGGGCTGGACACCTGCAGGAGCATTCACAGTAAGGAGGGGACATTGGAACATGAAGAGAGGGATAATGATTCGTCCGAACATACTGCAGCTGTCAAAGTTTGTGCAGGACACTCTGTCACTTCAGAACCCTCCATCTCCAGCATTACTGTACCATTGTTGTAACCCTGCTCTCTTACTCTCAATGATGCACAGTCACGAGGAGTGTTAGCCTGCTCTCTGGGCATCTCTCACATGAGTCAGAAGCATTGGCTCAAGTCCCACTCTGGGATGAGGTGCCAGGTTTTCTAAAGAAGAGATCCAGGATCCATAATCCAGGCAACCAGTCCTAGAGCAGTCCTGTGGGAGTGCTACACTGTCAGATGCTGCCTTTCAGATGAGGTGTTAAACCAATGCCCCATCTGTCCTGTCAGGCGGACATAAAGAATTCCACATGCACTATTTCAAAGAAAAACAGGAGAGTTCACCCTGGGCCAATATTTCCACTCAAACGACATGACTAAAAACAGAATAACTGGTCATTTATCACATTATGGTTTGTGGGATCTTGCTATGTGCAAATTGGCTGCCATGTTTCCTACATTACAACGTTATCTACAGTTGAGAAATAATCCATTGGCTGGGCAGCGCTTTGGTTAGTATGAGTGTAAATGCAGTCGGGAAGATTGCTCCTTACCTGGAAACCTCTACCCCCCCGGATTCCACGTTCCCCAGCTGGTCCCATTTCCCCCTGCACAAATCAGGAAAAAAGAGCCATAAATCAGACAGCAGCGATGCAGAAGCATACACAGATATATGCACAGGTGCACCCATAGAAACACACAAAGGTACAAGCATAGGTAGACTCTGGAAAACACAAATGCACATGGACACTCACAGGGGCATTCAGTAATGTCACAGAGAAGCTGGCAGCTGTGGCGCAGTTTGTAGCATTTTTGCCCGAGTCACAAGGTTGTAGGATCGAGTCCAACTGTAGGACTCAGGCAGAAAAATATAGGCTGACACTCTAGTGCCAGTACTGAGGGAGTGCTGCACTGTGAGAGGAGACATGAAACTGGGAACCTGTCTGACCTCAGGTGGATGTAAACAATCCCATGGCACTACTTCGAAGAAGAGCAGTGTTGTTATCCCTGGTCCCCCGGCACAATATTTATCTCTCAACCAACATCACAAAAACAGGTCATTATCACATTGCTGTTTGTGGGAGCTCGCTGTGCACACATTGGCTGCTGTGTTTCCTACATTTCAACAGTGACTACACTTCAAAAGTACTTAATTGGCTGTAAAGTGCTTTGGGATGTCTGGTGATTGTGAAAGGCACTCTATAAATGCAAGTTGTTTTATTTTTATGTAAACACACACACACACACACACACACACACACACACACACACACACACACACACACACACACACACACACACACACAGATATACATAGAAAGCCATATAGTAATCCTGTGAGAGAGGACATATAGTCACCAAATACAGATAGGCTTTATGCTTACATGTACAAGGTAATAAAACAACAAATACACTGCCTTCTTTGAATATACCCACTCATACTGAGGTGTTCACATTCAGTGTCTGCCATCACTCATGGTGAGAATTCCTGGAGCAAACAGGGAGGAAATGGAGCAACGGTCTGTCACTGGCCTATTAAAATGTCAGAATTCAGACTGGAAAATACCAAAATGCCATCTCCTCTTGGTAACCTTTGATCTTATCACAAGCGTCACTGTGAGGCATGGTGAGAATATGGTAGAATTTTTCATCTCAGCACGGTAGAAAGAAGCTGCTTGAGGACCCAGTATGAAGGCAAGAGGAGAAACACATCACTGGGGTGATGGTTTCCACCAGCTCGATCATGTCAATATCCTTTTTTGGTGGAGAGGCTTCATCTGGGAAACTCCCTCCTACCATAACCAAACCTGTGGTGTTTCTGTCGTGTTCTCACCGGAGTTACTGTGGGATGGTGTCTGAAGGGTATGGACATTCAGGGCCTTCAGTTTTATCACCCTCTGAGCTCAGCTTTTCACCAATTCTGGCCTTTTCTGCATCCCTGATTTTAATCTCTCTATCGCTAGCGGTCGTGCCTTCAGCAGCCTGGGCCCCAAGGGTTGGAGTTCCTGCCCTAACACTCTCCATCCTTTTCCTCCTTTAAGACACTCTTTAAAAACCTACCTCTTTGATCACATTTTTGAACATACGAACATAAGAATTAGGAGCAAGAGTAGGCCATTCGGCCCCTCGAACCTGCTCCGCCATTCAATAAGATCATGGCTGATCTGTTTGTTCCAAATCCCACATTCTTATCTATTCCCAATAACCTTTGATTCCCCTGCCTAACAAGAATCTGCCCACATGCCCACATGTCCGTCCTTGGCTTGCTGCATTGTTCCAGTGAAGCTCAACGCAAACTGGAGGAACAGCACCTCATCTTCCGACTAGGCACTTTACAGCCTTCCGGACTGAATATTGAGTTCAACAACTTTAGATCATGAACTCTCTCCTCCATCCCCATCCCCTTTCTGATCCCCCCCTTTTTTCCCAATAATTTATATAGATATTTCTTTTCCCACCTATTTCCATTATTTTTAAATGTATTTCCATCCATTGTTTTATATCTACCTTTTAGCCTTTTTTGATTCCTTCACCCCACCCCCACTAGGGCTATCTGTACCTTGCTTATCCTGCTTTCTACCCTTAATTAGCACATTCCTTAAATAATATCACCACCTTCAACACCTCTTTGTCCTTTTGTCTGTGACATCTTTTGGTTATCTCCATCTATCGCTGGCCCTCTATCCAGCTCTACTTGCACCGCCACCCCCCCCCTCAAACCAGCTTATATTTCACCTCTCTTCTATTTTTACTTAGTTCTGTTGAAGAGTCATACAGACTCAAAACATTAACTGTGTTCCTCTCTGCAGATGCTGCCAGATCTGCTGAGTTTTTCCAGGTATTTTTGTTTTGGTTAAGAATCTATCTACCTCTGCCTTAAAGATATTCAGTGACCCTGTTCTAATATCTCTCTATGTGGCTCGGTGTCAAATTTTATTTGATAACTCTCCTGTGAAATATCTTGAGAAATTTTATTACAATGAAGGTGCTACATAAATGCAAGTAGTTTTTGTTCTTCAGGATGGGCCTGTTATAAAGGTGAGCAGTCTAGCTCGCATGAATTGCGACTGGGTTTCTGGGATTCGTCCCAGCGCTGTGGATTTTGCAAGGACCTTTCATCTGCTCCACTTCTCAAGCTTTTCTCCCAGTCTAATCCAGCAGGATCTCAGGCACTGAATGGAGTCTGTGTCATTCATTGCTCACTACGACCCTTGTATTCTGGCAAGAAACCAACCCCCACACTAGAACTGCCCAAGTATCAGTCCCCGTATATTCCAGGGAACCTCTGAGTCTTGTGTACACAAGACAAACAATGAGCCTTTGAGAACACGAGCAAGGATGCAAACCAGACAGGAGGGTTAGCCGTTCTAACATCCTGAATTAACGAAAAACACTCCCTGCAAAACGTAGTCAAATTTATTTCAGGCCTGGGTGCCAGTTTCTATATGGAGTTTATTCACTGCTGAAGCATAGCCCGGGATAGCAATCCTGGCTCGATCCCACTAAAGAGGGTGTGGAAAGAGATGAAAGGAAAGATAGAAAGGACAGTTGCTATGATCTGAAAAGGGTGCTGCCTGAAAGGGTGATGGAAGCAGATTCAATAGTAACTTTTATAGGAGAATTGGATAAGTACTTGAAACAGAAAACTTTGCAGGGATATGGGGAATGATTGGGGACATGAGAGTAATTGGATAGTGCTTTTAAAGGGCTGGCATGGGCCTGATGGGTTAAATGGCCTCCTTCAGTAATATTCAATGGGAGCAAAACAGGGAATGACAGAGAGGATGGGAAGGGGCGAGAAGATAAAGACAGGAGAAACAGAGGATGGGGAAAGAGGAAGAGAGAGAGAGTGGTGAAGAGAAAAGAGAATGGGAGAGGGATAGTATGTGGGTCAGGAAGAGAGAGAAGAAAATGAGAAGAGGGAAAGAGGCAAAGGAGGATAGCATGAGCGGGGAAGAGGTAGTGGAAGAGGCAGTGGGGAAGATTGAGAAAGGGGAATGGGATAAAGAGATGTGGACAAGAGAGGATGAAGAGAGAGAAAGCAGGAGAGAGGGAGTCAGAAGAAGGAACAGAAGCAGAAGAGAATGAGAAAAGCTGGAATGGTGGAAAGGAAGAGATGGTGAAGAAGTAAGAGAGGGTGAAGGAGGGAGAAAGGGGGAAGGAGAGGGAATGGGATGAGAGTGGGAGAGAGGAGAATGGGGGAGAAAAACCGAGAGAGGATGGGGAGAGATTGAGAGAGAGTGTGAGAGAGGGAAAAGAAGGATAAAAAAAAGAGAGAAGCGAGGAAAAATGCAGGAATAGAGGAAGGATGAAGGAGGAGAACAGGATGGTTTGAGGGAGGGGGTGCATTGTGAGAGAGAAGGGATCAGAGGGTGGGGGGAGAGAGGGAGGAGAACATGAGAGAGATTAAAGAGTGACAGAGAAGGTAAAAGAAAAGAGAAAGGGAGGGAGGGAGGAATAGGAAGAGGCCATGGAACAGGAGATGTGTGAAGTGAAAGCATGGAGGAAAGTTAACAGTGATACATAGAGAAAGTAAGGGGTGGGAGTAAAAGAGAGAGATTGATGATGGGAGGGGAAGCAATGGAGAGTGAGAGGGGTTAGACAGGAGGAAAGGAGAGGGATAGAGAAAAGAAAGGGAAGGAATAGGAGAAGAGAGACTGGTGGTCCTCACAGACACAGAAAAATATTTCAATCCCAGTCAGACTTGGTGCTGGGACAGTAGACAGCAGTGGCCCGATTAAATTGATTATTTGCAGGTCAGCAACCTGACAATGTTGATTCCGGACGCCTGTTGTGCAAAATGGTTCCAACCTTGGAACATCTGTTAATTAGCATCTGTCAGTGTGTAGCAGTCTCACTCATGGGTCAGGAGGTTGTGAATTCAAATCCCACTCCAGAGATTTAAGTACAAAATCCAGACTGACGCACCCAGTTCAATACTGAGAGAGTGCTGCACTGTTGGAGGTGCGATCTTTCGGCTGATATGTTAAGCAGGCTGCTGTATTTTCTAAATTCCAACAGTAACTACACTTCAAAAGTATTTAATTGTCTGTAGAGTGCTTAGAGATATGGCAGCATAGTGATGATGTTAGTGGAATAGTAGTGCCTGGACTAAAAATTCAGTGATTTGAGTGCAAATCCCAATGTGGCAGCTGGGATAGTTAAATTAAACTGATCAAATAAATCTGGAATAAAAAGCTAGCATCAGTAATGGTGACCATGAAACTACCTGATTGTCATAAAAATCCATCTTGTTCACTAATATCCTGAGGGAAGGAAACCTGCTGTCCTTAGCTACTCTGGCCTACATGTGCCTGCAGATCCCCACAGCAATGTTGTAACTAATCTCTGAAATGGCCTTTTAAGCCAATCAATTGTATCTCAAGGACAATTAGGGATGGGCAATAAATGCTGACTTTGTCAGCAATGTCCATAGCCACATGAAGAAAAATTGTACATGTGCACACAGGCACTGACACACGCACACACACACACACAGGCACTGACACACACACACACACACACACACACACACACACACACACACATGCAATGATGCATATACACACACACACACACACACACACACAGGCACTGACACACACACAGAGGCACTGACACACACACACACACACACACACACACACATGCAATGATGCATATACACACACACACACACACACACACAGGCACTGACACACACACAGAGGCACTGACACACACACACACACACACACACACACACATGCAATGATGCATATACACACACACACACACACACACACACACACACACAGGCACTGACACACACACACACACACACAGGCACTGACACACACACACACACACACACACATGCAATGATGCATATACACACGTGTTTTGGCGTGCACACTGATTTACATTGATTACTTGTACTTGATTCTGCTGTTGCCCTTCACACCCCTCTTAGACCCATCCTTTGTTTCTTTATTTCTCCATTACCATCTCCTTTTGCCTTGCACCATCATCCTTTTTGTCATTTAAGCTTCCCTCCTGTCCACCCTATCACAGACCTTCCCTTATGTTCGTTCCTCCTGCTTCTTTCCCTGCCTCGGTATCTGCTTAAAGCTCGTCCCATCTCTAACTTTTTCCAGTTCCGATGAAAGGCCCATTGAGCTGAAACGTTAACTCGGTTTCTCTCCCCACAGATGCTACCAGACCTGCTGAGCTTTTCCAGAATTTCAGATTTCCAGCATCTGTGGCCTTTTCTTTTGTCCCTCTCGAATTGTCCAATGGGAGCCCAGTACCACATCCATCTCCAGTACATTGGGATGTGCCAGAGATACAGTGACAGAATATTAAGGCTGGAAGCCAAGGATACCTTGTCTCTTATAATCACTGATACATTGGGCCTATGTCCACTATGGGCACATGCCCATCTCTATCTCTTGGGCAGAAAACCTGGAGCATAAGAGGGATGGATAGTACGTGTACAGTGGCTTCAACATCTTTGGCCTGATATTTGTGCCAACTCCAGGAGAAAAGGTCAGGAAAAGAAGCTTCTGGATATTTGCAATGTCACTTGGTCAATTAACCTCTGAGAAACAAAGTATTGATCAAAATTGCACAGGGCAGACAGCAAGATGGGTGGATGGCCTCTTTAAGCCTTGGGACTTGCTATTTTATATTTACTTACATCAACTCCTCTTGGTCCACGTTCTCCCATCAGACCAGAGTCTCCCAAAGGTCCCTGTGAAATGCATATCAAACATTTAGACAGTACAGGCAAAAAATCAATACAGGAAAAGCAGGCAGTGAATCAATACAGGTAAACCCAGCAGTGAGCAGTGAACCGGTCCAGGTAAACCCAGCATTGAATCAGTACAGGTAGATGTGACTGTGAATCTGTACAGGTAAATCAGGCTATGAAATAGCACAGATAAACCCTGCAGTGACTCAGTGCAGCTAAACCAGGAAGTGAATCAGTACAGGTAAACCGGACAGTGAATCAGTACAGGTAAGTCCAGCTGTGAATCAGTACAGATAAACCCTGCAGTGACTCAGTGCAGCTCAACCAGGAAGTGAATCAGTTCAGGTAAACCTGGCAGTGAATCAGTGCAGGTAAACCCAGTAGTGAGTTAGTACAAGTAAACTGGGCTGTGAATCAGTACAGGTAAACCTGGCAGTGAATCAGTACAGCTAAACCGAACGGTGAATCAGTACAGGTAAATCCAGCTGTGAATCAGTACAGATAAACCTGGTAGTGAATCAATACAGGTAAACTGGGCAATGAATCAGTACAGTTAAACCAGGTGGGTGTTCCCAGAACATCCAAGTCAGTTGTGGAATGTTGGGCTGAATTTTGCCGTTGGCGAGCAGGGGGTGGGGCCTGCTCGCCGATGCACAAAATGATGCGGGATGATATTGAGGGGAATCCCCGACCTCACCCCGCCCCATTTAAATCTTCAGGAAGGCGGGGGCACAGCCAAATCAGCTGTCCGCCCGCCGACCTGTCTATGGCCAATTGAGGTCATTGACAGGATAAGTAAAACAATTAAAGGACCTGAGATAAAAACAAAAAAACTGCGGATGCTGGAAATCCAAAACAAAAACAGAATTACCTGGAAAAACTCAGCAGGTCCGGCAGCATCGGCAGAGAAGAAAAGAGTTGACGTTTCGAGTCCTCATGACCCTTCGACAGAACTAGGACAAACCTAGTTCTGTCGAAGGGTCATGAGGACTCGAAACGTCAACTCTTTTCTTCTCCGCCGATGCTGCCGGACCTGCTGAGTTTTTCCAGGTAATTAAAGGACCTCCTGTCCAACCTTATGGCTGTTGGGCAGACCAGGAGCTCCGGAGGGGAATAGAGAAAACATGAAACCTCTTCCAGTGGCGGGTTGAAGTTTCGTGTAGGGTTTTAAAAAAGCGTAATAAAGTTTGTGTGAAATTTATTAACATGTCCCATCTCGTGTGACATTGCCACATGAGGTGGACATGTTAAGGATTTTTTTCTTTCTATTTTTAATGTTTGTACAACTGTCAGCGATCTCCCTGAGGCAGCACTTAGCCTCAGGGAGGTGTGGGCGCTTTCGTGCGCATGTGCACTCTCGCATTTGGGGAATCCCTCCCCCCCCCCCACCCCCAACCCGCAAAGGGAGCGTATAGCGCTTCCTGACGGACGTCACACTGGGCGGGCCTTAATTGTCCCGCCCACTTAAAATGGCGGGGGGGCCCGCTTCTCCGGCGGGGATTGGCTCCCCACCCACCCAAAACTGGGTTGGGCCTGCCCGACAGGCAGACAATCCTTCCTGTTGTGATGTTGAGTGCCAGCCGTGTGTTAAGGTGGGGGAGGTTCATTCGCAAAATCACAGGTATCTGAGTGCTGAGTGCTGGAGCCCAATCTCTAACAAGGGAACCATGAGTTTGGAGGGACTTACCGCACTGCCAGGTGGTCCCCTGGGTCCTGGACCTCCCATTGGTCCTTGGCCTCCCTGCAAGGAAAGAAAACAGCATGACCATACAATGCAAGCCAAGAGAAAACACAGGATTCCATCCAAAATCTTCAGCCGAATTTCTCCTTCAGATAGTGGGCAGATAGCACACCCATCATTTCATGATTCCCTCAAAAGTTCCAACCACCAGGAGAGGACTGAACAGGCTAGGGCTGGTTTGTTAGAAATGAGAAGGTTGAAGGGTGCCCTGATAGAGGATCTCTAAAGTTATGAAGGGGTTCAGTAGAGGGGACATAGACAAGATATTTCTAGTTGCAAGTGAAACTAGAATGAGGGGGCCATAAATATACGGTAGAAACGAATAAATCCAATCGGAAATTCAGGAGAATCGTCTTTTCCTAAAGAGGCTGTTACAATGATTAAAACGGAATGATTGTAAAACTGTGCATTGGCAACCGAGTATAAAAGTTAGGAACTTGGCAAGAGTGGGAATTCTGTACAGAGAGAAAAGGAGGAACTGTTTTTTTGCCTCCAACTCTTGGGGTTCATGTAAGGCAGCATTTAAAATTCTTTCCCATGTTTTAGTGCTTAGTGCAAGTTAATGTGAGGAATGAGAAAAATCTCACAACAAATTGACCTAAGTAATCTAATTATGGCAGAGCAGGTTGTGACTGGGGCTGCAGGTTATGGGAGTCTGAGACTGTCCTGAACAATCTGCAGGAGACACCTCTGTCTCGAATCTCTCCAGCTCCGAGTCATTGAACTGAACTGCGAGTTGGAGAGACTTTGGAACACTATCTGGGCAGTTTGCTCCAAAATTAGGCCACAGATTGTAAAGAGGTCCAGGCTCAGAGGTGGGTTGGTGTGAGTAATATTGTGTAGTATGAGGAGAACCTAAGTGCCTTAGAGAGTGATGATCTGCAGAAACTGATCCAACAGCTACAATGTACTTGCTGTCTGTGAGGATAAACTGTCAGAAAGGCAGTCAGAATGTGGACCGGGGAACTTTGGAGAAGGAGGTTATCCAAAGAGGGAGGAGGAGGAGAAGGGGAATTGTAATGTAGGCATTTGTAGAGGATTGAATAATTAGGCGTACAGATTTGTGAGCAGGTTTGAGAGTCCCACATGGTATGTTGCTTGCATGGTATCAAGCAGAAGGACATCTCAAACTGGCTTGAAAGGATATTGGAGAGGGAGGAGAAGGATCCTGTCATTGTAGTTCATGTTGAAAATAGGAACAAAGAGAATATTAGGAAAGTGGTTCTATTTGGAGAGTACAACATGTTAATTGTATATTCATTGTATTTAATTATATGTACTTAGTGGGAATTAACTGAAAATTCACTTGCCCTCTTTTAAATAGGAACTGAAACTGTGGTTGTTGGGTTAGGAGGTGCATGTTAGGAACATGTATCTCTATAAATAAATGCTTGTAAAAGTGTACAAATATTGGCTCCAGTTCTATCTTTCACCACTTTCTGGAATATAACAGTCTAACAAAGAATTGTTGCCTAAAGGTGAAGTTAGGAAACTAAGAAAAAATGTTTGGACAGAAAATAAGATTCTAGTAATCATTGTGGAAAAGGCAGAAAGCAATTATAAATTGTGGGGTATGATTGCTATCCAAAGGAGTCTAAACCATATGAACAGTGGAAAAATGAAGTGGATATGTGGACATGGGGTATGTCCCTACCAATGAAGAAACAAGGTATGGCCTTGGCATTACTGCTTACAGATGGCGGTGGATGTCCGAATCTAGAAAATATTTGATGAAATACATATGTCCTTCCGTTCGACAATGAAGAAGATTTGGGACTTCTATTAGAGTTCTTGGATGAACTTTATGAAAGAGATGATCCATTAAATGTCCATGAAACATGGTCAGAATTTGATGGATTATGGATGGTTATTCCATGGAAGAATAGATCACGGATATTAACAGATTGTATAAAAGATTGATGGTTCGATTTGGGGATTTAAATTCCTGGATTGTGCTAGCTATCTTATGTGGACAGGCAACTGATAGAAAAAAGTACTGCGGATGGTTTATTTGCAATATAAACAAAAAATGATGGAAATGCTTAGCATCTGTGGAGAGAGAAACGGAGCTGACATTTCATCGGATGAAAGTTTCTGATAAGAGGTCATTAACTTGAAGCATGAACTCTGTTTCCTTCTCTGCAGCTGACGCCCTGAAGTGCTGAGTATTTCTGGTGTTTTCTGTGCTTATATTTGGTTCTAACTGATGTTCAGTTCTCTGAGAGGGAGACTCTGTTGGATTGGAGCTCTACTCCGTTAAGAAAATTCTTGGGGAAATAATAATTTACTTCATCCTTCATTGAACAAGTGAGACATTTCGTGGAGGCACAAAGAATAGAGGACTCAACGATTGCCAGGTTTCAAAATAGTCCAGACACTGGATGCAGGCGTCGATGCCACAGAAGGATTACCGACAGGCAGAATGAGGATGAAAGCATCCTTAGCAGATCCGACAATTACAGCAGAAAACAGAATTGGAATAGCAATAAACGGTGAATGAATCCCAGGAATGCCCAAGGAGCAGTTGATAGGTACTCCATGTACTTCAAAGATCAGATGGATCTGAGGATAATGAGGGAAGTAAGTGTGCAGGCGCTGGCCATAATCTCCCAATCCTTCTTAGATGCAGGGGTGGTGCCGGAGGACTGGAGAATTGCAAATGTTACACTGTTGATCAAAAAAGGGTGTAAGGGTAAGCTAAGCAACTACAGGCCAGTCAGTTTAACCTCACGGGTAGGAAAACATTTAGAAATTATTATCCAGGAAAAAAATTAACAGCGACTTGGACAAACGTAGACTAATCAAGGAAAGCCAGCACAGATTTGTTGCGGATAAATTATGTTTAAGTAACTTGCTTGAGTTTTTTGGAGTAACAGAGAGGGTTGATGAGGGCAATGTGGATGGGTATGCAGGACACATTTCAAAATTTGCAGATCATATGAAATTTGGAAGTATTGTGAACTGTAAGAAGAATAGTGATAAACTTCAGGAGGATGTAGACTGGTTGGTGGATTGGGAAGACACATGGCAGGTTAATTTTAAAGCAAAGAATCATGAAGTGATACATTTTGGTAGGAAGAACAAGGAGGGACAATATAAAATATAAGGTACAATTCTAAGGTGGATACAGGAGCAGAGGGAACAGGGTTATAGGTGCACAAATCGTTGAAGGTGGCAGGACAGTTTGCGAAGGTGCTTAATAAGGCACATGGGGATCCTGCCCTTTATGAATGGAGGCATTGGCCTGAATTTTCTCACAGACGGAGAGGTTCTCCATCCTTGCAAAAAATGGCACTGCACTCCCGAATCTGGAAATCCTGCCCCTGAACCCGTCCTCCACCATTTTCGCAGAGTGGGGGGAAGGGGGCAAGTTGAACTTGACATCCATGGTTCAATGTGGCAAAAAACACGTTAAAGTGCAGCTGTCTTCATTTGTCTTCAGTCTGATCTGCTTTTCGCAAAGAGGGAGTGGGAATTACAATGAATGGATGTCAGACCTGGTAGGAGAAGGTCTAAACTTACCAGAGTTCTTTGGACAGGTAGGGTACCCTTTTGGGAATGGCCCCGGGCACCTTTGAGAGAGGTGAGATGTCCTTTGGGGTTATTAAAATTAGACATAAATGTGTGTAAAAATGGACTTTTAAAATTCATTTACAGCAGTGGGTGTCGCTGGCTAGGTCAGCATTTATTGCCCATCCCTAATTTCTTTTGAGAAGGTGGTGGTGAACTGCCTTCCTGAAGGTACACCCACAACGCTGTTAGGAAGGGAATTCCAGGATTTTGACCCAGCGACTGTGAAGGAACAGCGATATATTTCCAAGTCAGGGTGGTGAATGGCTTGGAGGGAATCTTCCAGCTGGTGGTGTTCCCATATATCTGCTGCCCTTGTCCTTCTAGTTGGTAGCGGTCGTGGATTTGGAAGGTGCTGACTCAGGAGCCTTGGTGAGTTTCTGCAGTGCATCTTGTAGATGGTACACACTGCTGCTACTGTGCGTCGGTGCTGGGGGAGTGAATGTTTGTGGAAAAGGTGCCAATCAGCTGGGCTGCTTTTTCCTGGATGGTGCCAAGTTTCTTCAGAGTTGTTGGAGCTGCACCAATCCAGGCAAGTGGGGAGAATTCCATCACACTCCTGACTTGTGTCTTGTAGATGGTGGACAGACTTTGGAGAGTCAGGAGGTGAGTTACTCGCAGGATTCATAGCCTCTGATCTGCTCTTGTAGCCATAGTATTTATATGTCTGGTCCAGGTCAGTTTCTGGTCAACGGCAAACCCCAGAATGTTGATAGTGGGGGATTCAGCAATTGCAGTGCCATTGGATGTCAAGGGGAGATGGTTAGATTCTCTCTTGTTGGAGATGGCCATTGCCTGGCACTTGTATGTCATAAATGTTACTTGCCACTTGTCAGCCCAAGCCTGGATATTGTCCAGGTCTTGCTGCATTTGGACATGGACTGCTTCAGTATCTGAGGACTGGTGCTGAACATTGTGCAATCATCAGCAAACATCCCCACTTCTGACCTTATGATGTAAGAAAGGTCATTGATGAAGCAGCTGAAGATGGTTGGGCCGAGGACACTACCCTGAGGAACTGAGACGATTGGTCTCTAACAACTACACTCATCTTCCTTTGTGCTAGGTATGACTCCAACCAGCAGAGAGTTTTCCCCTTAATTCCCATTGACTCCAGTTTTGCTAGGGCTCCTTGATGTCACTCGGTCAAATGCTGCCTTGACGTCAAGGGCAGTCACTCTCACCACTCCTCTGAAGTTCAGCTCTTTTGTCCATGTTTAAACAAGGCTGCAATGAGGTCAGAAGCTGAGTGGCCCTGGCGGAACCCAAACTGGGCATCAGTGAGCAGGTTATTACTAAGCAAGAGCCGTTTGATAGCACTGTTGATGACCCCTTCCATCACTTTAGTAATGATCGGGAGTAGACTGCTGGGGTGGTAGTTGGCTGCCTTGCACTTTGTCCTGCTTTTGTGTACAGGACATACCTGGACAATTTTCCACATAGCCGGGTAGATGTCAGTGTTGCCGCTGTACTGGAACAGCTTGGCTAGGGGCGCGGCAAGTTCTGGAGCACAAGTCTTCAGTACTATTGCCGGAATATTGTCAGGGCCTTTGCAGTATCCAGTGCTTTCAGCCGTTTCTTGACATCACGTGGAGTGAATCGAATTGGCTGAAGACTGGCACCTGTGATGCTGGGGACCTCCGGAGGAGGCCAAGATGGATCATCTACTCGGCACTTCTGGCTGAAGATTATAGCAAATAGTTCAGCCTTATCTTTTGCACTGATGTGCTGGGTTCCTCCAACATTGAGGATGGAGATATTTGTGGAGCCTCCTCCACCAGTAAGTTGTTTAATTGTCCACCACCATTCACGACTGGGTGTGGCAAGACTGCAGAGCTTAGATCTGATTCGTTGATTGTGGGATTGCTTAGCTCTGTCTATCACTTGCTGCTTATGCTGTTTGGCACGCAAGTAGTCCTGTGTTACAGCTTCACCAGGTTGACACCTCATTTTTAGGTATGCCTGGTGCTGCTCCTGACATGTCCTCCTGCCATTGAAGCAGGTTTGGTCCCCTGGCTTGATGGTAATGCAGGGGTTGGGGGGGGGGGGGGGGGGGGGTGGTGGGGTGGGGGTTTTGGGCCGGGGAGGTGGGGGTGTGGGCGGGAGGGGTGGGGGTGGGGGGTGGGGGGGGGGGTTGTGGGCGGGAGGGGGTGGGGGGGTCAGTTGTGGAACGTGGTAATCAGCAGGAGGTTTCCTTGCCCATGTTTAACTTGATGAGACGTCATGGGTCCGGAGTCGATGTTGAGGACTCCCAGAGCAGCTCCCTCCCGACTGTATACCACTGTGTCGCCACCTCTGCTGGATATTTCCTGCCGGTCGGACAGGACATACCCAGGGATGGTGATGGTGGTGTCTGGGACATTACCTGTAAGGTATGATTCCGGGAGGATGACTATGTCAGGCTATTGCTTGACTGGTCTGTGAGACAGCTGTCCCAATTTTGGCACAAGCTGCCAGATGTTAACAAGGAGGAGTTAGGAGGACTTTGCAGGGTTGATAGGGTTGGTTTGCTGTTGTTTCCAGTGCCTAGGTCGATGCCAGGTGGAGTGCCCGGGTTCGTTCCTTTTTATTGACTTTTTTTAGCAGTTCAGAGGGCAATGAGCATTTAAGAGTCAACCACATTGCTGTAGGTCTGGAGTCACATGTTCCAGACCAGCAAATTTCCTTTCCTAAAAGGTATTAGTGAACCAGATGGGTTTTTATGACAATCAATAATGGTTTCACAATCACCACTAGACTTTAATTCCAGATTTTTATTGAATTCAAATTTCACCATCTGCTTCGGTGAGATTCGAACCCCAGCCCCCAGATCATTAACCTGGGTCACTGGATTATCAGTCAAGTGGAACTGTCAAGCTTATTGGAATTGTCAAAGGGAGTTGTCAAGCTGTCAGACTTTTAAATCTCCTGCCTTTTGAATATTTTTTTAAAAACTGCAGTGTTGAAAAAGTGCATGCTTGCTATTTCACTCAGTCTATTGGCATAAGTTGGAGGGTGGCCATTACAGGAGTAGTGCTGCATGACTGATTTCACAAACTATAATCATCACAGTGGCGTGCCTGTCAGTTCACAGTTTGATTGACAGCTGCAAGCTTACAAAGGCTTTGAGATGGGGCTATGAATACAAATGCTTGTTCTTGTAAGAGAGTAAAGGAAGTTAAACGTAGTGAATGGATTTTTGGAAATGAGGGTGTTTTTTGCAATAGTGAATTTATCAACACTTAAGAACTTTATTTAATCTCAGCATGGGTCCTGAGGTCTGCTCGTGGTGTATACCGGGTGAGTTGGCATGAAGAGTGCTTGGGCAAAGTATGGCAGGTGGGGGTCATGGATTCCAATGAGGGTGGTGACCGGGCATGGGTTGATGTGGATGGAACATGGGGAGTGTATGGAGGAGTGAGGGGTTGTGAGGGCTGGAGGGCTAGTTTTTGTTTCATTCTTTTTTTTCACAGCTGAGGCATTGTGCTGGAGAACCAGGTCAGGCCTTTTGCCTAGCCCGTCTCCACACCCAGCAGCCCTCCCTCCCCCCCAACCCAGAATGAAAATCCAAACTTCTGGGACACTTTTCCCAGAGTTGGGTTCACCAAGCTGGGAATTGTTCTGATTCTGCACAGCCGACACCAGCGAAACTTCAGGCCAAACAGTCCAAATGCAAGGAGTTTACAGCGAACCTTTACAAAAGGCTTTGGCCTCAACTGGAGTATAGTGTCCAATTGTGGGCACCACACTTTCTGAAAGATGTAAAGGCATTGGAATGGGGAAGGAAAGATTCATGCAAATGGTTCCAGGGATGAGGGACTTCAGTAATGCGGATAGATTGGAGAAGCTGGGGATGTTCTCCGTGGAGAAGAGAAAGTTGAGAGGAGATTTGATAGGGGTGTTCAAAATCATGAGGGGTCTGGACAGAATAGACAGAGAGAAACTGTTTCCAGCGTCAGAAGGGTCAAAAACCAGAGGTCACTGATTTAAGGTGATGGGCAAAAGAACCAAAGGTGACATGTGAGGAAAAACCTTTTTACACAGTGAGTGGTATGCTGCCTGAGAGTGTTGTGGAGGTAGAATTCAAAAGATAATTGGATAATTACCTGCAGAAAAATAATTTGCAGAGCTATGGGGGAAGAGTAGGGAAATGGGACTAGCTGAGTTGCTCTTGCAGCGAGCTGGCACAGGCAAGAAGCGCAGAATGGCCTCCTTCTGTGCTGTAACCATTCAATGATTACGATAAGACGTGAGTGGGGTTGATAGAGTATACAAGGCTACTAAAGGGGATTAGTATTAAAGGATACTGCCACATAAACCTTTCATTACAATGTGACTTTAATGAAGTTGTTGCCATGGATCTAAAGGTATGGTACAAAAATAAATATTTTCATCCTATATTTTATAAACCTGGGGAACCAGATTTTTGGCTGGAATTTCACAAAGTTTGGATGACTCCGTGGACCTTTAAAAGTCCCGCTCCTGTCATTGACAGTGAAAATCCTCTGCTAGGCTGATTTGATTGACAGGCCATCTGCTACAGATTAGAAAAAAAAGTAGCATCTGGTAATACAGTTTCAATAGAGTTCTTTGTTGACATTTCCCAAGGGCTATTATATTGTCGTTATGAATACAGAGTTTCAAAAGCTACAATTGTCTCAGCAGGGGGTTTCTGAGTTCATAAGTTTTTGACTAAAGTAGAAGACAGGGACATGTCTATGTAGATTATTTATTAAGTCATGCAGAAGGCATTTGGTAAAGTCCTTCTTAACAGACTCTTAGCTAAAGCTGAAGTCCTGCAATTCAAGGCAAATTATTGACCTGGTTAGGAAATTGCCTCCTGCTGCTAAGTCAGAGTCGGGATAATGAACAGGTACGCTAATTGGTGGGTTGTGAATAGTAGTGTCTTGCAAGGATCTGTGTTGGGGTCTCAAATAATCACCTATTTATTAACAGCTTAGATGATGGGATAGAAAGCCACATATTCAAATTTGCCAATGACATAAAGAGAGGCAACATTGCAAGCAGTGTAGGTGGAACCATCATATTAAAGAAGTATTAATAAATTAAGTGAATGGGAAAAACTGTGACAAATGGATTTCAATGTAGGCAAATATGAAGTCATCCTCTTTAAGCCCAAAAAGGATAGAACAGGGAGCGTTCTTATTTTAATTTATCCTTTCATGGGATGTGGGTGTTGCTGGCAAGGCCAGCATTTGTTGCCCATCCTGAATTGCCCTTGAACTGAGTGGCTTGCTTGGCCATTTCAGAGGGCAGTTAAGACTCAACCGCATGGCTGTGAGTCTGAAGTCACATGTAGGCCAGACCAGGTGAGGACAGCAGATTTCCTTTCCTAAAGGTCATTAGTGAACCAGATGGGTTTTTACAACAATCAACAATGGTTCGTGGTCACCGTTACTGGGACTAGCTTTTAATTCCAGATTTTATTCATTGAATTTAAATTCTACCAGTTGCCGTGGGATTTGAATCCTTGTCCTAAGAGCATTAGCCCGGGCTTCTGGATTACGAGTCCAGCGACATTACCACTACGCAACCGTCTTCCCCCTCCAAATGATGAAAAGCTAAGAACAGTAGAAGTGCAAAGAGATTTGGGGAGTCCTGGTACACAGATCATTAAAAAGTAATGAAAAGGTACAAGAAATAATTAAAAAGACTAATAAAATGCTGGCCTTTATATCTCGGGGAGTAGAGTCTGTTTGGAAAATGAAAATCACATGACCAATCCACAATCCCAGATGACAAGTCGAGCATTAACTCCAACATTTCATGTTATGCATATTGCTTAGTGACTGGCACATTGTGTGTGTAGTTTGATGATGGCACTTCATGGGATGTCAGACTGCTACATGGGATGGGTGGCTCTGCTGTATCAGGCTGGTGATTGTGCTTAATGAGACTGCTTACCAGTTCGCCACTCGCTCCTTTAGGTCCTGGCTTTCCTGGCAATCCCTAAATTAGAACATGGGAGAAAAGCAGTTCATTAAATTGAACATATTCACAGCCTACTAACAAACTCAGTGAATACAGGATACAGAGACTGTAAAAATGAACAGCCCTGGCCTTGTGTTGAATGTTGTTGGATACATCATCTATAAGTTGAACAACCCAACTTGTCTTGTTTGACTACATTTTGCAAAATTCCACTCCTCTTGATGGGGACCTGGTTACACACTTTAATCCAAGGTTTTGATGCATTTTTCTTGGTGCCTACAACACAATTACTCCGCTAACACAACAGTCCCACTCAAAGAAATATACCTGGGGTGAGACTGCTCCTTCTTTTCATTCTTTCACAGGGTGTTGGTATCACTGGCTAGGCCAGCATATATCTTACCCATCCCTAATTGCCCTTGGTGGTGGTGAGCCACCTTCTTGAACCGCTGCAGGCCCTGTGGTGTAGGTACACCCACAGTGCTGTTAGGAAGGGAGTTCCAGGATTTTGACCCAGAGACAGTGAAGGAACAGCGATATGTTTCCAAGCGGGGACATTTC
The DNA here is from genome assembly GCF_017639515.1 of Carcharodon carcharias. Lineage (NCBI taxonomy): Eukaryota > Metazoa > Chordata > Chondrichthyes > Lamniformes > Lamnidae > Carcharodon > Carcharodon carcharias. Next base: position 7,549,520 of record NC_054480.1, on the reverse strand, counting down.
ACAGAGCTTGAGGTGACAGCAAAGTCAGACCAGCTCTCCTCTAACTCATGCACTAGGACCAAGGAGCATTCATTCAAACCAGTGGTTCCAAATAAGCAACAAAAAGTCTTTAAAAAGTTTCACAAATTCCTTTTACCTTCCAATGACCTTTTAAGGGCTGAGTTCAAAGGTCACTGAGATAGTCTTGATGGTTCCCCTGTGGTTCGAGTGAGGGGGGTGGTGAAGCTATGTTTTTGTCCAGAAGATGATGAAGGAACAGTTACAAGAGAAAGAATGGCTATTTCTGGTTCTATACTCTCTCACCATCACATTTATAATAACAAAAACAGAATTACCTATGCCCAATATTAAAAGCTCAGTTAATTTCGCTAGTTAACATTATCGTATTGTTGAGGAACCTGTTTCAGTAGCTGTGGGACTGCATGCCAACTTCTGCTTATTTTATTTTACTGAGACACACACTCAATACTTAAACACCCAGCCTTTTACTATCATGATCAGTCACTTTCTTATCATTGACAGATGACTAACTCTCCTGTACTGAAGCATTGATCCTTGTCCCATTAGTATTTTAAACTTAAATAAGGGCAACTATATGGGCAGGAAAGTTGAGCTAGCTGAAGTTTACTGGGATACTAGGCTAGGGGATTGATCAATAGAGAATCAGTGACAGACATTTAAGGGGATTTTTCAGAATACTCGGAATAAGTATATTCCCACTATAAAGAAAAACTCTAAAGGGAGGTCCCACCATCCATGGTTAACTAAAGAAGTTAAGGAAAGAATCAAACTTAAGGAAAAAGCATATAACTGTGCAAAGATGAGTGGCAGGTCAGAATATAAAGAACAGCAGAGAATGACTGAAAGGCTAATCAGGAGATTTTATAAATGGGTCTTTGTCTAATTGGCAGGATGTGATGTCTGGAGTCCCGCAGGGGTCTGTGCTGGGGCCTCAACCTTTTACCATTTATATTAATGACTTAGATGAAGGGAGCAAAGGCATAGAGTTCAGAAGAATGAGGGGGGATCTCATAGAAACCTTTAAAATTCTAACAGGACTAGACAGGGTAGATGCAGGAAGGATGTTCCCGATGGTGGGGGAGTCCAGAACCAGGGGTCACAGTCTGAGGATACAGGGTAGGCCATTTAGGACTGAGATGAGGAGAAATTTCTTCACCCAGAGAGTGGTGGCCTGTGGAATTCGCTACCACAGAAAGTAGTTGAGGCCAAAACATTGTATGTTTTCAAGAAGGAGTTAGATATAGCTCCTGGGGCAAAAGGGATCAAAGGATATGGGGAGAAATAGGAAGCAGGCTATTGAGTTGGATGATCATAACGAACGGTGGAGCAGGCTTGAAGAGCCAAATGGCCTACTCCTGCTCCTATTTTCTACGTTTTTATGTTTCTACAGTAGCTAAATTTGCAGACGGCACAAAGATAGGTAGAAAAGTAGGTTGTGAAGAGGATTTAAGGAGGTTGCAGACGGGTATAGATAAGTTGAGTAAGCGGGCAAAAATCTAGCAGATGGAGTATAACATGGGAAAATGTGAAGTTGTTCACTTTGGCAGCAAGAATAAAAAGGCAGAGTATCACTTAAATGGAGGATGATTACAGAATTCCGAGGTGCAGAGGGATCGAGGTGTTCTAGTGCATGAGTTACAAAAAGTTAGTATGCAGGTACAGCAAGTAATTAAGAAAGCTAATGGAATGTTATCCTTTATTATGGGAGGAATTGAACATAAAAGTAAGGATGCTATGCCTCATTTATACAGGGCATTGGTGAAACTGTGTCTTGAATACTGTGCTCAGTTTAGGTCACCTTATTTAAGGAAGGATGTAAGTGCACTGGAGGTGGTTCAGAGGAGGTTTACTCGATTGATACCTGGAATAAGTGGGTTGTCTTATGAGGAAAAGTTGGACAGGTTGGGTTTGTTTGCACTGGAGTTTACACGAGGGTGGGGTGACTTGATTGAAGTGTACAAGATCCTGAATGGCCTTGACAAGGTGGAGGTCGAAAGGATGTTTCCTCTTGTGGGTGAGTCCAGAACTAGGATGCACTGTTTAAAATTAGGGATTACCCTTTTAGGACAGAGATGAGGAGAAATTTTTTCTCTCAGAGGATGGAACTCTCTGCCTCAGAAAGCAGTGGAATATTTTTAAGGGAAAGGTAGCTGGATTCCTGTTAGGCAAGGGGGTAGATGGGAATGTAGAATTTGAAACAAACAGATCAGCCATGATCTTATTGAATGGTGGAGCAGGTTCGAGGGGACGAATGGCCTACTTCTGCTCCTATTTCGTATGTTTGTAATTCATAGCCTAATCAATTCCTGACTCTCACTAATTGGTCCATTCCTAACAGTCCTAGAGTGTTAATGATTACAGAATCACAGAATCTTAACAGCACAGAAGGGGCCATTCGGCCCATCATGTCTGCACTGGCTCTCCCAATGAGCATTATGACCTAGTGCCATTGCCCTGCCTTTTCATCGTACCTCTGCGTGTTGGGCTGAATCTTCTGGTCGGCCTGCGGGGGGTGGGCCTGACACGCCGAGGTGTAAGATGACGTCGGGCGTGCATCCTAATGTCATCGCGCGTTTTTGGTGGGCACGAACCAGAGTCGGTGCATGTCCGCTGGAATGTCAACAGCCTATTAAGGCCATTAAGAAAGGCCTTTTCTTAAGTATTTTAGAACGCTGCCTATCCAACCTTAAGGTTAGCGGACAGGCTTAAAGCCCAGGCAGCCTTTGTGTTTATCAGGAAACCTCATCCACGGGCGGGGTGAGGTTTCCCGAAGCTTTTATTAAATAAATAAAACAAATTTCCCAACTTCACAAACATGGCCTACCTCACGTGACACTGTCACATGAGGGGACATGTTTAAACAAATTTTAACATCATTTATTTTATTGTCCATTCAATCTCTCAGGGGCAGCTCTGTGCCTCAGGGAGGTTGCTGCTTTCTTTCACGTGTATGCAGGCCCCAACTCTCCCTCCTTCACCCCCACCCCCCCCAACCTGCACAGGTAGTGCTGAGTGCTACCGGAAGCGCGTTGTGTTGGGCGGGCCTTAATTGACCCCACCCGTGTAAAATGGCAGTGTGGAACCGATCGACCTCGCCCCCACCCTCTCCTGCCTAACCCACCCGCCATAGGAAAAATTCTCCCCATTTTTTCTATTCAAATAATCATCCAATGCCCTTTTGAATGCCTCAATCGAACCTGCCTCCACCACACTTCCAGACAGTGCATCCCAAACCCGAACCACTCGTTGTGTGAAAAGGCTTTTTCTCATGTCACATTTGCTTCTTTTGCAAATCATTTTAAATCTGTGCCCTCTCATTCTTGATCCTTTTACAAGTTGGAACAGCTTCTCCCTATCTACTCTGTCCAGTCCCCTCGTGATTTTGAACATCTCTATCAAATCTCTTAGCCTTCTTCTCTCCAAGGAGAACAGTCTCAACCTCTCCAATCTATCTTTGTAACTGAAATTTCTCATCCCTGGAACCATTCTTGTAAACCTCTTCAGGACTCTCTCCAATGTGTTCACATCCTTCCTATAATGGGGCACCCAGAACAGTACACAATACTCAAGCTGAGGTCTAATGTGTGTCTTATATAAATTCAGCATAGCCTCCCTGCTGTTGTAATCTATGCCCCTATTAATAAAGGCCAGAATACTGTACGCTTTATTAACTGCTCTCTCCACCTCTCCTGCCACCTTCAATGATCTATGCACATGTACACCCAAGTCTTTCCGCTCTTGCAACCCCTTCAAGATTTCACCCCTTATTTTATAATCTCTCTCCATGTTCTTCCTACCAAAATGCAAACCTCACACTTCTCAGTATTGAACTTCATCTACCACCTATCTGTCCACTCCACCACTATGTCCTTTTGAAGTTCTACACTGTCCTCCTCACAGTTTACAACACTCCCAAGCTTCATATCATCCACAAACTTTGAAATTGTCCCCTACACTCCAAGATCTAGATCATTAATATATATCAGGAAAAGCAAGGGTCCCAATACCAACCCCTGGGGAACTCTACTACAAACCTCCCTCCAGCCTGAAAAATATCCATTGATCATTACTCTCTGCTTCTTATTTTTCAGCCAATTTTGTATCCACGTTGCTACTGTCCCTTTTATTCCATGAGCAATAACTTTTCTCACAAGTCTGTTGTGTGGCATTGTATCAAATGCCTTTTGAAAGTCCATGTACACCACAGCAACAGCATTACCCTCATCAACCTTTTCTGTTACCTCTTCAAAAGTCTCCAGCAAGTTAGTTAAACACTATTTCCTCTTTGGAAATCCATGCTGGATCTTCCTTATCAACCCATATTTTACTAATTTTATGCCGAATAATTGTTTCTAGAATCTTGCCTGCCACTGAAGTTAAACTGACTGGTCTGTAATTGCTAAGCTTACCCTTACAACATTTTTTGAACAAGGGCGTAATGTTTGCAATTCAATCAGGTATTGATCTAAAACGTGTTGATAAGATGTTCAGTCTCAGCCTTTACTTTGGTGATAGATAAGCAAATGATTTATTTGTAGAGTGGGATGCTGAAAGGATGTGAGATGAAGGCTTGTTTGGAGCATAAACATCAGCATGATCCAGTTGGGCTGAATGGCCTGTTTCTGTGCTGTACATGCTTCAGGATACTTTTTGATAAGGCAATATTAAATAAAAATCAACAGGAACTCTGGTTAATCAGCAGTGTATTGACCTTGTGCTCTCTGAGATCTGGGACAGGGCTTGGGCGGAAGTGGTTGGAAGATCTTTTTGGGGCAGAATTCTGTTGTCTCCTCTACCCCTGAGATCTACCCCAGCCTCGCCCACTGGTGCTACACCAGAGGAGGTGACAAAAGGACCTTAAAGGGCCAGAGGCACAATGAAAACTCCCCTGGAAAACCTTCAAAATGGCAAACTGGGGTAAGCGGGGTGGATAAAAGAGGGCAATTCTCTGGGTACACCAGCTGCAATTGGCATCAGGTGGGCATGGAAGGAATGGGCAGCAATTGTTCCAGCAGGGGCAGGAATTCCTGGTTAGAGACTGGAATTCAGGAACCCGTGGTTGGGTAGAAAATTTCTGGCTGGAAAGAATTCTCAGTTTGTACAGGAACTTCCCAACGGGCAGGAATTCCCAGATGGGACAGGAACTCCCAGTTGGGGTGATGAAGCAGCAATGCCCAAATTTGGGCTGGATTGTAGAGGAGAATATTTCTCTCTTTCTCCCTTCGATTAACCGCACCAAGCGTAGCGAAAAGTCACCCAGGTCATGAGAGGTCTCCAAAATCATCTCCCTATGATGACATCACTCCAATTAAATGTTAAATTTACTCAATTTGAACAAATTCAAATTATTAACTTTCCAGTCACATATCAAACCTTCCACATCAATGATCCAGTCAGATCTTTGAACAACTTTCTGGAATCTAGCTAATGAATTCACGGGTATGTTCAATTTAACACAAGGCTCTGCCGTCACCTCCAGTGATCAGTCACATCTCTCCAGGGATACTCAGGGATCTACTTCAAGAAGAACATGATCCTGACTCCTGATCTCAAGTGCTCGGGTTGACCCAAGCCAAGTCAATGATTGGCCTGTGTGAAGAATCAGGCACAGTTTCTGTTCCTTATCATTACCCCCCTGCTTTTAATTGTGTCTGTTTGTGGGGCTGATTCAGGGCTGTGACTTTCTCCATGTTAAAGTAGCTCTGAGTCCAGCCCCAATCCCAGTCACTTGGGTGTAACCCTGGAAGTCCGTGGTACTGGACCCAGCAAGCAGTCTGTACTTTAGGGAAATGAGGGGAGGGGGGAACTTACAGAGGAAAATGGGTAATGCACTGAGCGGCTTAGTCTTAAATTTCTGTTAACAACTTGTTCTAACTGCTAACATCCTTTCCTGTTTTAAGCATGTGCTCTAACTGCTCTTTCAATTCAATGTGTAACGTCTACAAGATGCACTACAGCAACTAATCAAGGCTCCTTCGACAGCTCCTTCCAAACCCACAACCTCGTCGACAGAGAAGGACAAAGGCAACGGATGCATGGGAACACCACCACCTGGAAGTTCCCCTCCAAGCCACTCACCATCCTGACTTGGAAATATATCAGCCGTTCCTTCACTGTTGCTGGGTCAAAATCCTGGAACTCCCTCCCTAACAGCACTGTGGATGTACCTACACCACATGGGTGGGTAAGGAGGCAGCTCACCACCGCCTTCTCAAGGGCAAATTGGGATGAGCAATCAATGCTGGCATTGCCAGCGATGCCCCAATCCCATGAACGAGTAAAACAAAAAATGTACACTCCACCATTTATCACCATTTTTGTTTAGGCAAGTAGAATACTCACAGGTTGTCCAACTGGACCCTTCTCTCCAGGGCCTCCATGTTCCCCTGGCTCACCCTGTAAGACAAAACCAAAACATATTTCACCATCAGCAAGGGGAGGAAACACAACCCATTGAGCCAACTCCGTTGCTTCTTGTTGTGTCCAATGTGCATTTAGCAATGAAAACGTGAATTTTTGAGACTGAAAATTGCCCAATTACCTTTTCACCGTTGATTCCTGGATTTCCGTCTCTCCCATCCCGACCTGGAATTCCCTGAAATATTTAATCAAATTTTTTTTAAAATCCTGAACCAACTCAACTCAAGATTAAATCTGGTTTTAAACAATTGAGCCCTTAAAGACTCTGAAGCCCATGAAAGCAAAGAAAGGCTTTAGTGACTGACTAGCCAAGGGTTTAATGTTATATATACCACCATGTGCCCATTTGTTGTGACATTGACAGGGCACAAGATGGTACATCTAACATCCCCACAAAACTGTCCACTTAGGAAGGTGAGCCATGTTGTAATAGGAGGTGAATTAAAATAGTTAGCAGTGACTATATTTAAAGTGTCTTTTAATTTATCACAGCAACAAGTGGATTCTGTAGCAATAGGGAGCTGGGAGCTTGTATGTTAATTTTGAGAGGTACTGAACAAATGCGTGTTCTTTCCAGTGACTGTAACATCTTTAATCACTTTCAATGCATCAAAACCAACAACAATATTCCACCTCGATGCTATACCTCACCATTACTGAGAAAAGGGTCACTGTTTAAACCCTTGGATCAGTTCATTCAAACCCTCATTTTCCTAATTGTGAGAGAGTCTAGAACAAGGGGCCTTAGTTACTAATAAATCCAATAGGGAATTCTAGAGAAGAGTGAGAATCTGGAACTCGCTACCACAGGGAGTGGTTGAGGTGAATGTTATAGATACATTTAAGGAGACTATATAGACACTTGAGGAAGAAAGAAACAGAGGTGAGGTGAAGTAGGGGTGGGAGAAAGCTTGGGTGGAGTGTAAACTTTTGAGCCAAATGGTCTAGTTCTGTAGATACCATGAAATATTTTGTCACCTCTGCTTCTGTATCAAGCCCCATTCTTTTATCACCCTTGTTTTCATTGACCTGCACTGGCTCCCAGTCCCATTCTGCTTACCTCACCCTACTGTCCACACAAACCTTTCCTTATTTATTAAGTTTGCAACTTTTGAGGAACAATTAGTTCAGGTCTTACCTCTCGATAGATATTTTGTACTTCCAGGATTTTCTGCTGGTATAGACACTCAAAATATACCCATTTACCAACCAAAGGGAGAGTAATAGGGCCTGAGGAGAAGATTTTAATCCACCTTGTCCTTCAGAAAGAGGGCAAGCTTCACTTTTAAGAAAAGTTAATGGGGGTCCTTTCATTGCCAACCTCACGCTCAATTGCAGGTTCCTCTTCCCCTCTTACCTTGCTTCCCCCCAACTCTGGCTCCCACCCGAACTCTCCCCTCCCAGTCCTTATTCAACCCCACCTGATCCAGCTACACCTGGAGTTTAAATCCACCCCTGCAAGCTCAGAACAGAAAATTAGTTGCCCTTTTATGTATTTAAAACATGGAACCTTTAACCTGTTCCTGACACCCAGCGACTGTGTAAGAGAAATAAATTCAATCAGTGGGAACATTCGGGAAATGTGCCAGAGTGAGACACTTACCAGCTCGCCCTTGTGTCCTGCAACTCCAGGGAGGCCTCTGGGACCAATCTTCCCCTATAACAAGAGCAGAGAATCGACATCAAACCCTGGCGTAGGATTACAATTCGAGGTGATTAATAAGAGAAAAAGGGAAGGAGGGGGATTCACAGCCCCTCTGAAAACTCACCTGAGCTCGGTGAATCAATGCTGAATTCTGAGGATATTCCAACGCCTTCAAACCAGGGATAAGTAACTAACTAGCTAACACCCTATAGTCTACAGCTCAACTAAATATCTAGCAAGGCTTCTTAGTGAAGAATTCTTACATAGAACTGACTTGCTTTGTGTTGCCTTGTTCTCAAATCCCACCATAGCTTGCCCTTCCCTAGCTCTGTTGTCTCCTCCTGTCCTACAGCCCTCTGAGTTAATTCTGGCCTTTTAAGCACCCCCAATCATAATTGTTCCACTATTGATGGCCACCCCTTCAGTTGCCTGGGCCCCAAGCTCTGGAATTCCCTCCCTATATCTCTCCACCTCTCTACCTTGCTTTCCTCCTTTAAGACACTCCTTAAAACTGACCTCTTTGATTAAGCTTTCGATTGTCTTGCCTAATATCTCCTTTGTAGACTTGGTGCCATACTTTGTTTTATAATGTCTTTGTAAAGCGCCTTGGAATGTTTCCTTACATTATAGATGCTATGCAAATATACTTTGTTGTTGTTAATTGACTGCAACAGGCCTTGGGACATTCTTTGAGGCCTCTGATATTATTTATCTTCTTTTTATGCTGCTGATGGACTCAAATAATACACATAGACTTCGAGGGATTGCAAAAATGATATAAAACGGAGTCACAACAGAAATAATTTCTGAAAATATCTGATCATCACCTACCGGCTCTCCCTTTGTTCCTTGGAATCCAAAGTGTCCTTTTGGACCTGTATCTCCCTGTAATCAACACCAAACATTTCAATAAACAACAGAGAATAAAACAACCTATTCCAGGACGCCCACTGCAAACATCACACCCCATTGCGCACTTTGGTTTGGCACGCTCGACAGTTCTTTCAAAAGCGCTTGTCTCCTTTTTGAATGTTTATGGCTGTGATTTGGACCCCAACGTTGTTCAGTCCGGCTTTTCCAAGCAGAGTTTCAAATGGGAAATCAGGAGGTTCAGGTTTTTGAAACTTTTACATATCACAAACCCCAACTCACTCATTTTTTGGGAGTTAAAATTGCCCCTTTTGATTAAGGATTTTTAATGGAAAGTCACAGCAGACCTGAAGTGCTCCCTGTTTGAAGCACACCTATTTTTAGAGCAATGTTCTGTTGTACAAAGAGATTAATGGATAAAATAGCTCCAAATCTAAACGCTGGAAATGTGGTGATTACACAGCTGGTGTGTTGAAGAACGGACAAGTTACTATTATGGTTGACTGTTAAATACCCTCTGCAGATGGGCAATTAGGGAAAGGCAATAAATGTTGGCCTAGCCAGCGACTCCCACATCCCATGGATGAAAAAAAATATTGAGAGTATACCTTCCATCAGGACTGAAAGCTAAGGTCAGCAAGAATCTAAGTAAGGCTGGGAAATAAAAATGTGGAAATAAAGAGGAATAGTAGGCAATGTTACAAAATTTCCAGCAGAGTCAGGAGAGACGGGGGCCTGAATAGATAGAACAAACAGATTACTCTATTCCCATAGGCTGAATTAATGGATTCCAATGGATATTGGCTCCCATTGTACCTCTAGGAGATAAAGGGCTCAAACTGGTGACGAGGTGTGGTCATCACCAACGGTCAGCCTAAGAATACCATTCGAAGCTAATGTTGGACAAGGTGGTTGAGTTCCACAGGCCTTGTCTTCATGAATGATCTCCCTTTAGCAATTGATCCATGCAGTGAAGTATCAGATGGGCACTGATCATCTGTGAATTGTTCACTGTGTGCAGAAACTGGTCCTACATGCGTGTAGCTGTGGCATTTATCAACAAATCCACAGGACAGCTGATAGTTGGTGCAATGGAGCTTCTCAGGGAGACCAGAGAGTCACTCAAAGCTTTTACCCTTTTGTCATTTAATCTCTGCTGCCCTCTACCCTAGCACAGAGCTTCCTTTTATTCTTCCTCATCCCGCGCCCCCACCCCTCTTTAACTTCCTCAAAACCTATCACATTTCTATCTTCCCTCAGTTCTGATAAAGGGTTATCGACCTGAAACATTAACTCTTTCTCTCCCCACAGACCCTGCCAGACCTGCTGAGTATTTCCAGCATTTTCTGTTTTTATTTCGGATTTCCAGCATCTGCAGCATAGTGAGTTACTTAGCTGAGGCATAAAATCATAAACACCAGGAGCAGGAATAGGTTAACTGGACCCTCAAGCCCTGCTCTGCCATTCAATAAGATCATGGCTTATCTGATGGTGGCCTTAACTCCACTTTCCTGCCTGCTTTCCATTACCTTTGACTCCCTTGTTCATCAAAAATCTGTCTAACTCAGCCTTGAATATATTCAATGATCCAGCCTCCACTGCTCTCTGGGGAAGAGAATTCCAAAGACTAATGACTCCCTGAGGGAAAAGAAATCCTCTTCATTTCCGTCTAAAATTGGAGACCCATTATATTAAACTGTACCCCCTGGTTCTCGATTCCCCCACAAGGGGAAACCTCCTCTCAGCATCTAACCTATCAAGCTTCCTCGGAATCTCATATGTTTCAATAAGATCACCTCTCATTCTTCTAAACTCCAATGAGTATAGGCCCAACTGTCAACATTTCAAGGCAATCTCTTCATCTCAGGAATCAGCTTAGTGAGCCTTCCCTGAACCATGTCCAATGCAAATATATCCCTCCTTAAGTGAGGAGACCAAAACTGTACAAAATACTGTAGGTGTGGTCTCACCAATGCCCTGTACAGTTGGGGCAAAACTTCCCTACTCCTATACTCCATACCCCTGGCAATGAAGTGTGACAGAACAGAACCTAACTCTGTATGTTTTTAAGAAATATATCTTTATTGCTATTTTTTATTTTTAAACTGGGCCTTTCTGCTGAACAAGGACATTAAGGTGGCTGACCCTCTGTCTGTGAGTCACCAGAACAAAAAAGATCACTTCTCGGTTTTGGAAATGGCACACCTTGCTATGTCTAAGGAGCTTCTACCAGACCACCCAGGGACTGCACTGTCCAACTTCAAAGAGAGCTACTGGAAGGTCATTTGCATTTGACAAGCCACGCTTGTTAGCATAATTTGTGAGTCAATGGAGACAATGAGTTCCCAAACACCAGACCCTCAGCAAATAGCAGCTCTTTCAACCCATAATGACTGAGATGTTATCAGCCTGGAACACAAAGCCAATTTCCAGACACTGGATAATCATCCTTTGCTGAAGGCATTGTGGAGAGGTAAGGTCACATGCTCTAAGACTCTGGCTTGTTGAACAGGTTAACATTCCCTTCCTGAGCTGCAAGCAGCAGCCTGTTGTTTAACATCTGACTGGCAGGCTACACCAAAGCAAGACTTGGTCAGGCTAGACTGGCCCCATCTCTCCTGACTCTGCTGGAAGTTTTGTAACATTGTCTGCAAAATTGAATCATCTCTGCGTGCCTACTTCCTCAAGTGATGTCAACATCACCAGAAAAGTGAATTTTACAATGTCAGTTTTCAGCCTGCTACCTCAGTGAAAGAATTCCTCACTGGACTTTGATTCTGGACTCTGGAACTCACGTGAACCAATATTTATTTTCTCTGTGGTCCTGTATTGTAAAGGCTTCTTTTCTCTATCCCTCTCTTTATAAGAGCATAAGGGGAAGTTATGGACCCTCCTATTTTTATATCACCAGCAAATTTGCCTACAATGCAGTTGGTCCCAACATGCAAGTTGTTAATATAGATCATAAATAGTTGATGCCCTAGCATTGATCCCTGTGGCACTCCACTAGTTACAGTTTGCCACCCTTAAAAAGGACCCATTTATTCCTACTGCCTACTTCCTGTAAGTTAGTCACTCCTGTATCCAAAGCTAATACATCGCCCCAACACCATTTGCACTTATTTTGTGCAGTAACCTTTTACGTGGCACCTTATTGAATGTCTATTGGAAATCCATCTACTGGTTCCCCTTTATCCATCTACTGGTTCCCCTTTATCCACCTTGCTTGTTACATCCCCAAAGAGCTCTCATAAATCTGTCAAACCTTATTTCCCATTTGCAAAAGCAAGTTGACTCTGTCTGATTTTATTATGCAGCATTTTCCCATTGACAGGTGTTAGATTAACTAGCCTAAAGATTCCTGCTTCTTTTCTTGAATAGAGATGTTATATTGGCGGTTTTCCAATCTGCTGGGACCTTCTGGACTCTAGGGAAATTTGGAAGATGAATAGATCTCTATATAGAGATATTCAACTATCTCTGCTGCCACTTCTTTTTAAGACACTAAGGTGCAGGCCATCAGGTCCAGGGGACTTGTCAGCCTTAGTTTTCCCAATACTTTCTCTTAAGTGATAGTGATTGTTTTAAGTTTCACACTCTCTTTTGCATCTTGATTTTCTATTATTCTTGAGATCCTTTTTGTGTCTTCAACTTTGAAGACAGACACAAAATACTTGTTCAAAGTCTCTGCCTTTTCCTTGTTTCCCATTATTAATTCCCCAATCTCATCTTCTAAGGGACCAATGCCCGTGTTAGCTACTCTTTTCCTTTTCATATACTTGAAGAAGCTTTTACTGTCGGTTTTTATACTTCTTGCTAGTTTTTTTTCTTCATACTCTAATTTTTTCTCTTTCTTTTTTAGTCATTCTTTGCTGATTTATAAACATTGCCCAAACTTCTGGCCTACCACTAAACCTTGCAGCACTGTAAGCCTTTTCTTTCAATTTGATACCATCCTTAACTTCCTTAGTCAGCCATGGATGGTACATCCTTCTGGTAGAGCCTTTCTTTCTCAATGGAATATACCTTTGTTGAGCATTATGAATGATCTCCTTAAATGTCGGCCACTGCTTCTCTACAGTGGTACCTTTTAACTTATTTCCCCAGTCTACTCTAGCCAACTCTGTTGTTTTCCCTTGTAATTGCCTTATTTAAGTTTAAGATATTAGTTTTAGACCCACATTTCTCACCATCAAACTGAATGTGAAATTCTATCATGTTATGATTGCTCTGGCCTAAAGGATCCTTTGCTATGAAGTCATTAAATAATCCTGCCTTGTTACAGGTTATCAAGTCTAATATAGCCAGTTACCTGATTGGTTCCAGAGCCTAATATTCTAAGAAATTGTCCCATATACACTCAATGAGTTCATGAATTCTACAACACCATTAGCAGGCCCTCCACAGTGCTGCATGCCAATCTCACAAAATTGCATTAACAGTTCTTAAACTAAAGGAAAGTTAGAAAATTCAGTTCATTGTTGGGTAAGAATCAGGTGTTTAAGAGTAATTTAGTACTTACAGCTTTCCCTGGAGGCCCAGGAGGACCGACAGGTCCACGGAATCCCGTGGGACCCTGCAGAAGAACAGGACAATCAGCATAAATAAAGGCAAAGGCAAACCTTTAACCAAATGGAGCAGAATACTAATGAAAAAGCCACAGCAATGGAACTGGCTGTTGATATTTCCTCACTGTCTGCGACCATCAGATCAGGAAACACACAGTGACCTTGGAGCTCTTGCTCCGGCTCCTGTCTCCCTTGAAGTGTTTACAATCAGAAGTGCTTCATGTTGTGGCCCCAACATTGGTAGCTATGCTTTCAGCTGCCTTAGATCCAAACTCTTGAATTGCAATCCCCACCGCCCACCACCCCACCTCGCAAACCTCTTCACCTCTCTCTCCTCCTTTAGCACATTCCTTAAAACCTACTTCTTTCACCAAGTGGACTAATATCTCCCGCTTTAGCTGGGTGTCAATGCTTTACCCAAATGATGCTCCTGTGAAGCATGTTGGGACATTATACTACATTGTAAGCTTTATATAAAGGCACGTTGTTTAGTGAATGGTACAGTGCTGATGAAGTTAATAACTTTCCGAAGGTGAGGCATCTATGTAGAAAAATGTTCAAGTCTGTTCACTTACTCTGTTACCAGGAAGACCAAGTTTACCAGGAAGGCCTCTCAAACCTCGCGGACCCTGCGAGTGAATAGAATAGTCTGATATAAAACTCACTCTTCACAATCCAACCGGAGATATTCAAACATTTTAGCAACATTATGATGCTGTTTCTCAGGCTGATCATTTTTAATAATGTGAACAACTTTTATTGTAATACTCTTATTTTCACCCCATTTGTCCCACTGCAACTTGTACTAACTCGCAACAGTCACCTAACTCAGGGGTAGAGTCCTGTCTTTGAATCAGAACGTGAAGGATTGGAGACCAGGACCAGGTGTCTAAATATTGAGTTAACATCCGGCAGGGGTCTGGCTGCTCAGACAGGGTGACCACGGTCTCTGAGTCGAAAGGGTTTGTTTTAAGACACACTCCATTCACTCCTGGAGAATGTGGAGCACAGACTCCACATTTGCGTTCAGTGGGGGAGATCTCATGATCGATAGGTTTGGGTGGCCCTTCCTACTATTGCAAAATGCAGCCTTTAGCCAAAGGCAGCTGTTGCAGCTGGGACAGCTGTGGCTCAGTGGGTAGCACTCCTCACGTTGAAGTTGGCTGCTCAAGCCCCACTCCAGTAGCTCAAACACAAAATACAGGCTGACTCTTCCTGTGCAATAGTGAGGGAGTGCCACGCTGTCAAAGGTGCTATCTTTTGGGGGGAGACATTAAAACTAGTGTCCACCTGCTGCCGTCTGCCACCAAATCACATCTGACAAATTTCTTAGAGCTTTTTGAGGATGTAACTAGTAGGATAGATAAAGGGGAGCCAGTAAATGCTGTATATATGGGTTTCCAAAGGGCATTCAATAAGGTGCCACACAAAACATTAATAAGCAAGATAAGGGTTCATGGAGTAGGGAGTAATATATTAGCATGGTTGAAGTATTGGTTAATGGACAGGAAGCAAGGAGTAGGGATAAACGAAGCATTTTCAAGTTGACAGGTTGTGACTAGTGGAGTGCCACAAGGATCAGTGCTGGGGCCTCAGCCACTTACAATCTATATTAATGACTTAGACAAAGAGACAGTGAGTGATATATTTAAGTTTGCTGATGAGGCAAAGTTATCTAAGTTATGGGATTGTAAGCTATGAGGCAGATACAAAGAGCCTAAAGAGAGGTAGAGAGATTAAGGGGGTGGACAACAAGATGGCAGATGGAGTATAATTTTGGAAAGTGTGAGATTAGTAACAACATAAAACAGAATATTTTTCAAAAGCGCGAAACTTTTAAAAGTTGATGCTCAGAGAGACTGGGATGTAATAATGCAAGGAACACAGAAAATTAACATGCTGGTATAGCAAGCAATTAGGAAGGCAAATGGCATGTTGGTCTTTATTGCGAGGTAATTGGAGTACAAGAATAAAGAAGTCTTGCTACAATTGTATAGGGCTTTGTTGAGGCCACACCTGGAATACCGTGTGCAGTTTTGGTCTCCATATTTAAGGAAGGATATATTTGCATTGGAGATGGTACAGCGAAGGTTCACTAGTTTGGTTCATGGGATGACAGGGTTGTCCTATGATGAGAGGCTGAGTAAATTGGGTCTATATTCTCTGTCATGTACACTCTACAGTTCCCTCATTGGAAGAAAGGGAGGTGATCTTATTGAAACATACAAGATTGTGAAGTGATTTGACAGGGTAGACCCTGAGAAATGGTTTCCCCTGGCTGGGGAATGTAGAACATGAGGGCACAGTCTTAGGATAAAGGCTCGATCACTTAGGACTGAGATGAAGAGAAATTTCTTCACTCAAAAGGTTGTGAATATTTGGAACTGTCCAACCCAGGGGGTTGTGGATGCTCCATCATTGAGTATATTCAGGACTGAGATTGATAGATTTTTTATCTTTTACCGAGTCAAAAGATATGGAGAGTGGGCAGGAAAGCGGAGTTGAAGTAGAAGATCAGCTATGATTATATTCAATAGTAGAGCAGGTTTGAGGGACTGAATGGCCAACTCCTGCTCCTGTTTCTTATATTCTCATATTCTCTCAGGCAGATGTAAAAGATCCCATGGCCACAATTTTGAAGAAAAGCAAAGGTATTTTGACCAATATTGGAGGCCGATGGTGGTGAGGTGGTAATGTCACTGGCCTAGTGATCCAGAGACCCTAGCTAATGCTCTGAGTCATGAGTTCAAATCCCACCAAGGCAGCAGATGGGATTTAAACCCAATTAATAAATCTGGAATTGAAAGCTACTCTCAGCAATGGTAACCATGAAACTGTTGTAAAAACCCATCTGGTTCACTAGTGTCCTTTAGGGAAGGAATCTGTTGTCCTTACCTGGTCTGGCCTACATTTGACTCCAGACCCACAGCAATGTGGTTGACTCTTAACTCCCCCTCTGAAATGGCTGAGCAAGCCACTCAGTTCAAGGGCAATTAGGGATGGGCAACAAATGTCCCAGTGGTGCCTACATCCCATGAAACAGATTATCTGAGCATTATTATATTACTGGTTGTGAAAGCTTGCTGTGTGCAAAATTGGCTGCCATTAGAACAGTGGCTATACAGGAACTTAATCAGATGTGAAGCTCTTTTGGACATCCCAAAGTCATCAAAGGTGCTACATGAATGCAAGTTATTTCTTCCTCTGGAAGAGGAACTGAAGGTTTCTTTCTGTGGTGTGACACAAGTCAGCTTTGGACATAACCAAGAAACAGCAACATGACTGTAACCAGGAGGTCGAACCAGGACAGGACAAACCCCAAAATCACACTGGCACAGGAAAAGGTTTAACCAGCCTCAACTGTAATCAGCACCATACACTAAGCCTAAGCCCAATGATATTCCTTTGCCCTCTACAAGCTGCGATGAAGAGAAAATATGGGATAAGTCTCCATGTCCCAAGGTGTTATTGCTTGGTTTCCCTTTACGGGCATTCTGGGTTAATGCCTGCAGTTCACTGACTGACACTGGCTCCCACTTTGGAATCACCCAGATTTTAAATTTTCATCCTCAGGTTCAAATCACCCTAGCTCCACTGCTTCATATTTCTGCAACCCATTCCAGCCCTACAACCCTTTGAGATCTCAACACTCCTCCGATTCTGGCCTCTTGTCCAAGCCTGACTGGCATGGCTCCACCATTGGTGGCCATGCCTTCAGCTGCCTAGGCTATAAGCTCTGGAATTCCCCCCCAAATCTCTCCACCTCTCTGCCTCTCTTTCCTGCTTTAAAACACATCTTTAAACCTATACCTTTGATTAAACTTTTGGTCCACCTGTCCTCCTACCTCCTTATGCAGCTCGATGTCAAATTTTGACTGATGATGCTTCTGTGATATGCCCCGAGACATTTTTGCTCCCTTAAAAGTGCGATATAAATGCAAGTTGTTATTGCAGGCACTGGCTCAAGATGAGGATACAGGTGAGGCAGAGGGAAATCACCCACACTTCTGCCTCACTCCCTCTGTGCACGTTTGTGGAGTAACCTCTGGTCATGGGGCTTGTGCATCCCTGGGGTTTCCCCAGCCCAAAAGATCAAAGGAAGGCAGTGGACATGACATTATTTTCTCCACACTGCAATCATCAGGATTCAGGACCTTCATGTCCAAGATCAGGAACTCTCAAACCTAGTCTGGAGGAGGAAAATTAAACAGTCCAGCATCCGGTAGAAGCTGAAAATCAGACTCTTATTTCTGCTGGCTCTGCAGTATCTTCATGCAGTTTTGAGTTTGGTTGTGAATGACATGAGAAAATGCTCCCCACCCATCCACCTGCCCTTCTCCTCTATCCCGAGCTGCTCCTACCTGTAATCCGATAGCTCCTGGAATGCCTGATACACCTGGAGGTCCAGTATCACCCTGGAATTCCAAACAATCAGTCATTAGAA